>NC_137947.1:17265469-17865469 GCF_963969265.1 Rhamphochromis sp. 'chilingali' | reverse complement strand
GACAGATGAGACCTGAAAGATTGCTTTCAGCCTCATAAATAGAAACATGACAGCTTTTATCAGGAGATATTATACACGGGGTGCACAGACTGAAATTCTTGACGATTACTAATACTGATATTTAATATAATATTTCAGGCAATGCCAGTACACATTGACTTCACACAAATTCAAAACTGAAGCAATATACCGATAAACCACCGATGGTCTACAGGGTAAACAAATGCCAACAAAAGAGATGCATTCTGAGGTGAGAATATAATCCAGTAGAAGACCTGATGCAATGGTAACAAAAGACTGTCACAGTCACCTAAATAGGTTAGGGGAGTACTTGCCATTCCTAAGGAGCTCCGCTTTCCCCACTTGCCCATCTGCTTCCCTTTAAAAAAATCAAAAAATGAAAAATAAATAAATAAATAAATATTGGGATCGCTACCAAAAGTTGCTTCAAACAACGAGATTATGTTCTCAAGGACATAAAAGGAGATGGCATAAGTTGCCATAGTGAAACTGGATGAGAGGAATAGTCAAAGAGGACGGCATGAGAGTTGGAGGAAAGCCTTAATCAAAGAAAGATACAAACTCTGCCTCCTGCAGTGGCTGAGACTAAATTATTCATCAATTCCAGAAAATTCTGACAATGAGATAGTTTCCCCCTAAAGTAAAGACACATGATTATCAGTGAGATGGGCTCCTTGCTGCTGCCGCTTCAAAACCCCTTATTTTTTTAGAGCACATTGACAAGCCTCATTGCTTCTGATTTAAAGCAAGCAAGGCAACTGTGATATTTCAAAGCCCTCTACAGACAAACATTTTGGGGCAACTTGGTAGAGCAGCAGCATTAGCATTCCAAAAATAATACAGTGCGCTTTTCTTTATTAGCCACTGTCAGCTCTTCTCACTGTCAGTGAGCAACAGTGATTAAAACAAAGTTGAGGCTAGCAGAGTCTGTGCCCTTTCTCCTTCACCATCCTTAGCTTTACAGCCATTTAACCACAGAAGCGCAAACAATAGCAACACTAATAACACGGTTGACAACAACCCACTCATTTTACAGTGTGCTTAACTGAGGCTGAAGGATGTGTCAGCGCTAAGCCAGAGAGCAGAAAGAATGATTTATGCTGGGTAAGCTAGACCTCCGAATGCTGGCCGTGTCTCTGCACACAATAAGGACAATGTTGTTTAAATTAGCAGTGTACAACACCCCCCAATCATTATATCATGATACTGGTACACAAATATACACACGCTTATGTCCAAACCTCAATATCTCTACTCGGGGAGCTTCAGAAAGTAGTGTGCCAAACTTCTGGTGAGGCACTGACACCACATGGAAAATTCTGGGAAATGAGCCAGCTCAGCCTTACTACTGGGGTAAAGGATCGATCGTCTGATTTAAAAAGTGTACAATTAGCGTAAACACGAATCTGTCAAACATGACGATGTCATGAGCAAGGATTACTCCACTGCACGCCCGCCCACCCACCTTTTTCCACTTAGACTTGAGTCTGTCCTCTAGCATGAGTCAAAACTAAATCTGTTTTACCACCAAGCAAATAGCAAGATCACCCAAATGTAACCTTATAGTAATCATGGATCCTTGCAAACAGTTTGAAACATTACCCTCCCCAAAGAAAAACAAAAACGCTACTGCCATCCATCCCAGCCTATTATGAGCAAACCATAATGTGGCTTCTTTATGCAAAGAACCCTTGCTCAGCATAAATGAGGCATGATTTGTTTTAGATCAGCTTACTCGTGCCAAGGGTTGGGTCAAAAAGAAAAAAGGTGCCAGAAAGAGCCCAATACAGGTTTTTGAGAGGAATGCTGCCACTGATCTATGGCAATAAATTTCTGTACATACACACATTGTTTTCAGAATCAGAATACTTTACTGATCCCTTGGGGAAATTATTTATTTATTTTTGTAATTAGCTCCATTTGCAAACCAGTAGGTAACTTATATTGGGAAGACATCAGTAATCTTGCTCCAACTACTGTTCTGCTATGAGGCATATTCTGCAAAGTCAGTTTGAATTTAGTGTGAGCTGTCCTCACAGCAACAGATAATGAATTTTCTATTCCTCATGGTTGTTAACATTTTGAATTGTAGGAAAATTAGCATAGCACTTGGTCCCAGAGGTACAATTATAAACGTCCTCGTTTCTGCTTGCTATGAAGCTGTGATTAATAAAAACACAACAGATGTGCTTGCCATTGAGTTGAAAAAGGCTACAGACACTGCTGTTGTCTAGATTTTACCCCCAAAATATGGAGAGCAGCATCAGTAAAAGTACTGTGAATATCAGTATCAGTCCAAACCATACCTCCCTCTACCAGTTACATGCCTCAGCAAGTGAAAAAGCCAAAACACTGCCAAAAAGCCAGTTTGCATGGAAAAACCCCACTGCTCTAATTTCAGCAACCTTTGTGATGTTCCCTTTGCGTTTAATCACAGGGCAGCATATGTTGATTCACAAACCATTTTCATTTTGCGTTGAGGTAACTCTGTGATTAAGCCAAACTACCATTTCTTAAAAAGGTCAACAAGAGAAAGGAGAAGAAAAGAACATAATCATTTTTCAGACCTGCAGATGTGGTGGGTAGGACTTTAACAATTCTGGGCAGGAAAAGCAAAATATTCTACACTGCAGTTCTCTGTGTGAAGCAATTATGCTAAAGCTTGGTGAGGTATCTAAATAATAAAAGAAAACATCCCACTCCCCCCAAATAATCTATGTAGCTGCTATAAAGTCTTTGCTGATATAAGTGTTTTCTCAGGTTTCCTTACATGTGCAGAGCCCTAATGCAGTGGAATTATTAGCAAGCACTAACCAATCCTCGAACTTTCTGTCGCCTTCGTTCGTCTGATATTAAAAGCATTATGCACTAATTGATCTAAAGTAAAATAACAAATCACCAACTAACCACGACTACGCATAATACTTTAGTCTTATCTAATCTTCAATAAGAGGCAGACCCACATGCAATAACGATTACTATCATGATTATTATAGTAGGGGTGCAACGATACTCATATCGATATTGAACCGTTCGATACAGTGCTTTCGGTTCAGTATGCATATGTATCGAACAATACAACATTTTTTATTTATTTTAATCAACTTTTCTTCTGACGATACAGTCTGTGTTGAGCGCTCAGTGGATCTGCGTTCGACTACTCCGCCTAGGCTGTACTGTCGAGTGCAGATCCACTGAGCGCAGCGCAAACTAGCAAGACAGAAGCTAAGCTCGTTGCAACATGGCAACTACCTCAGTGCTACCCAAAATTGAACCTCCCCCACCCTCATTCAGATCTGGCGTTTGGAACTATCTTGGTTTTCATGTGAAGCGTGACCCTGATGGTAAGTGTGCCATGGAAAAAAGTAAAACAGTATGTCGGATGTGCCACGCAATGCTCAATTTGTGGGAACTAGTGCGATAGCGCAGTTAGCTTGTTAACGTGTTGACGCCGTCCAGCCCCAAGCACGGGGAAATCCGCGGTAACTTGTTAACGGAGATTTGCCGCGTTATGACGTTAATGTGATTTTAACGAGATTAACCCTGACAGCACTAGTGGGAACACAACGAATATGACTCCACATTTACACCGACATCGTCCTAGTG
Source organism: Rhamphochromis sp. 'chilingali' (assembly GCF_963969265.1). Taxonomy (NCBI): domain Eukaryota; kingdom Metazoa; phylum Chordata; class Actinopteri; order Cichliformes; family Cichlidae; genus Rhamphochromis; species Rhamphochromis sp. 'chilingali'. The sequence continues at coordinate 17,861,842 of NC_137947.1, read as the reverse complement.
CAAAGACAAGTGGAAGCAGACAAAAACAACAAGCACACATGCTACACACTTTACCCGAGTCATTTAGACAGCCGTTAGCACATGATTCTCCTTATGGGGACCTGATATGTTTAATATGCTGCTGAGAATATACCCCAGAAGAAGCGTATAGTATAGCTTTTATTTTGGAAAGAGCCATTTCTCTGTAAAAAATTCTCTTTTCCAAAGATGAGCTATTTCTCGAGCAGATAGATTAATTTTTTTTTATTTTGTTGTTTCAGCAACATTAAATTTAAAAACTGTACTTTTGAGTTAAAATATATATTTATAATTTTAATGAATGATGAATTAAAAAGGCATGAACATTTGTTTTTGTATCGAACCGAATCGTGAATTTTGTGTATCGTTGCACCCCTATATTATAGGTTAGGTTTGACCCAAGATCACATGACAAAAGAAAGAGACAATACAAGCTGACGGAGAGAAAGATAAGACGCCAAAATGGAAACAGAGTAGGTGGAAGAAAAATATAAACAGAGAGAAAATACAGCACAACAAAGACAGAATGGGGGTAAGGATGGTTAAACAAAGAGAGAAGCTATTCATTTCCATGACTTCACGATGCTGGTAAACATTTATATTCTGGCATTTCCTCCACTTTGTGGGGTAATTAGGAAGTGAAGAAACATGTGTAAAATGGTAATGTAGTTCTGTTCCACTATACTGCCTCCTGGCTGTTGATCTCGCATTCAGAGTGTCAATAAGCCCACCATCAGATATTAATCCTAGTAAAAGTGAAAAAAATAAAAATAAAAAATACACATTTTACCCTGTTAGAAATCAATAGAATTAAATTGGAACAACACCACTGACCCAAAGGAAGTGGTGAGGTCAGACTCATTACTGTGCATCTCTGGCTTTGATTAGATGGATTTATTGAGTTAATACTGACAAGAAACCCTATACCATTAAAACTGGTAATTACAACTCAACTAAGGCCCTGAAACTAATGATTTCATTATTTTCTGTTGAATGATTAGAAGATTAATTGGCCAAATGTTCCAACACTAATGTCAGTGACACACTATTAATGTCCTAAAAAGTACGAGGCATCCTGTCTTGATGGTTATACGGATATACAGCAATTTAAAGTCTTCATCTTATTTAAAAAAAAAAAAAAAAAAAAAAAAAAAAAAAAAATGCTTCACGACAGCTGATTATCAAATCTAATTAACAGTTAAGCCTCTATTATACTGTGTAACATGTTCCAAAGTAACTTGTTACTGTACTCACATCACATTTTTCAGTTACACCGTAACAATTTACTGCATCAACTTCGGTAATAACAAAACAGTTACAATTATGTTGTTATTTTGTGACTTGCGTTACTGAGGCTCTTCACTTATTTGCATCACGAGCTGATTGCACATTTACAATCAGCTGACATTAGTTTGTGTGCACAGAGGAGAATAGACACTTATTTTTACTGCGTGAAAAGATAAGAGTATAACAATAAGATAAGAGTGTCCAGAACAGAAAGAGTAGGCTGCTAGCACAACATCGTCTATTTGCAAGCATCTGCACAGACCGCCAGCTTTGCGTTTGCATGCTAAGAACCTCGAGTGACGTTAAAGTTGTTAAAGTTAACTGTATGTCAACCCCAAACCAGCAGCCAGAGCCTGATCTTCAGCAGGTAAAAAAGGCAGCGATGAGCAGTCAGGCTTGTAGTAATATGGCCCCCATTTAAAGTCACAAAGCAATTATGTTTTTTGAGTATCAACCCAAGACCTGATGGCCAAGTAGCTGTTCCTGTTATGCTTCTTTGAAATCCACTTGAAGCCCACTGCCTGGGGGACATGCGTACTTGTTGCATTGTAATGGAGATTCTCTGCAGACAAGTCCACACAGTCACAAAAAACAGGCAGGCACACAGACTTTCGCATGGACTGATGCAAAAATTATGTCACTCAGACCCTAGCAGACTTAGACGAGCACGAATAATCTAGGCTTTAGGTATGTTAATGACATCCAAGGAAGTGCAGTGACAAGATGAAAGTCATCTACGTAAGCAGTTCTAATATTATGGATACAAATTAAATTCCCACTGACGTAGTCTGACACAGGGAACAGAGGACAGAACGCTGCAATTGGCCCATTCTGCACCACCACATTCTGAGTAAACGCTGCACTTATAAATATGCACGCCTGCACTCAAAATGCATGTGGAATCTGCTCAAATATCAATCACACTAAGCAGAAACTAAAGGGAGCTGAACTGATGGCCTTCTCTGCGCAACTAGAACACAACAGACTGAAGCACACCGGTTGGTGAAGGAAAGGAGAGTGCGTTGACAAGGTAAGTGGCAGTGTGCATCACAGAGTGACAGACACTGACAGACACTGACGGAGAAAGTGAGGTCAGGTCTGGACCATGGGAGATATTTAAGGCCAGTTGCCATGACACGAGAGTTGGGGTCATAACTCACTCTGTCTGTCCACCATGTTTTATGGAGTGGGACAGAAACTCCCCTTCCAATAACACTGGCCTATGTCCTAGGCTGCTGTACACAGAACAAGCTGCTGACTGGGCACTTTGAGCCTGCTCAACTTGTCAACAAAAGGTCTGTTGTCTCCCGCTCTCTTACTCCCTCTTTCAATCACCCTCCTCTATCTTTCTGACGCGTCCTTTTATTTAAGTGTGCAGAGAAATGAAACCACTCAGTGGGGGAAAGAAATATAATGGGTCATAGAAAGAGAAAGTTAAAGGAAATAGATTGTGACTCAGAAAAGGACAATAAAGGAACAAAAACCAAAACCACTGATAAAGCAAAGGCAAACAGACAGCAGAAGAAGATTGTGGATGTTGCATCCTGTCAGGAGATTTGTGTTACCCTCCTCTTGCAGTGTGTTTAAATCACTGTCAGACTCTGAAAAGAGTGGGGGGTGTGCAGGTGCATCTTTTCTACTACACTTTTCTTTCATCTTTTCTACTACACTTTTCTTTAGGTACGTCACTGTTGGTATAATGCAAAATAAGGCACAAAAAAACAAAACAAAACAGCATGATTGTTGCCATTGCATGAATTTATGAAATTCATTCAGTTTCATTTAAAAGCCAAAACAATATTCTAAGGGAATCTTTGCCGTTTAATGAGAGGTAAAAATGTTGTCAAAAATCAGGAAGCCAGACTTGGTCCCCCCAGCACACAGATGCGCAAAAACAGGCTAAATAATGAATGTGTTTGCGTGTTCTCTACAGCAAATGTGCTGCAGGTTGCCACTGAAACACTTATAATTTACAGAGCCCGAGCTTTAAAGAATACAGTACTTATGCGTGCATCTGTATGTTTTTCCTTTGCGCTGAGGATGCTTCTTTGGATGATTTCGTGTGTGTGTGTGTGTGTGTGTGTGTGTGTGTGTGTGTGTGTGTGTGTGTGTGTGTGTGTGTATATAGAGGCTCAGCTGGCACAGGAGGCACATCTGAGAACAAAAGCAGGCAGGCAGCCTGAGAGGAGAACAAGTTGAGAGCAGGTTGCTATCAGCAAGACTCATCACACTCATATTCTCTCTTTTTACACACCCTGCATTGTTCACAGGTACACCGCAGCTTTGAGGATTTCATCCATATGTGCTTTTTCTACCAGATTCTTTGCCTGAAGGTGCTCCGTGAGCAGCTTGTCTTCAGTCTCTTGCAAGTATGGCTAAAACATGGTAATCGCATCATCCGAATTACTATATTAAAAGATAATAAAGAGCACATTAAAGAGAAGCACAACACTTGAGTCAAAGCAGAGGGAGTCAAAAGCGTGACAGCTAATAAAGAGGACTGTAGAAGTACGATAAAGCGCGTCTCACAGAGAGAATTTATACCAGAGAGAGGAGAGCAGGCCCTAATCCTTTGTTGAATAACCACAGGCTGACAAGCCAGACTCACCATTTGTGCTTGCATTCTCCTAATACAAGGCAGGTCAGCTCTGAGGCCCAGTGTTATGATCTATAAAGGTGAGCAAGTGAAGAAAAACCCAAATCCAGACTGCCAAGTACTGCCAACAGCAAACAGACCAGACCAGACTCTCAGCTGCTCACAGAAACACAGTGAATGTGTTTCTTAGCATGTCAGCAGGTGTGTTATTCTGCAGCAGCAACAGTCAATACAAGGAAGTAATCAAGCTTAAGGAAGCATTAGTGATCCAGTCAGCAGAGCAGCAAGACCAAATCAGCATTACCTGCTAAGATCTACTTGCTGGTAGTAAAGTGAGGCGTGCTACAACTTGGCAGCCGTAAACTATGGACACAACTGTAGCCGTTTCACACAGGGTGGCTTCAAAATTATTCAACATTGCCTGCATTGCATTGCATTTAATGTGAAATGTATCAAAAGCCAAGCATGGTGCTGCATCTCTTCCCCAGATTTGGATCTCAAGGCTCATCCTGCATTCAGGCCCTCGGGGCATGACACTGTTTGTAAGCCACTGGCTTCAGTCATTCAGACAAAGTAAAACAGGCAAAACTAGATGAGGCTTTTACACTTGGTTGCCCTTTGTCTCCATGCAACAACAACCCACACCGCTGAAGAGGAGGGCACTTGCTGTGAGGACAGAGGCCAAATGAAATGAATGCAATGAATAAACTCTGATTAAAAATACAGCATTAATGCACAACTGGAGAAAAGAAAAATCAGTCCTTGTTAGAATAAAAGCATGGTTTGCTCCCCCAAAAGGGGAGTGTGGCCTGATGCAGACCAATCCATTTAGGCATGGGCAGGCTGCATGCACACATCACGCACAAGGTACAGACCAACATGTGAGTGGTACACCCGTTGTCATGGAAACAACTCGGATTAATCTAATGTACCATAGCCATCGCATGCCACTAACAACACATGAGAATTTGTGGTGGTTATTAGGTGGTCTGACTTTATTTAAACAGAACACTGATATCAACACTTAAAATATTCTGAAGCTATAGCAACTCAATCGAATTCTACACTATTGTAATGATTTTTATTGGACTGTAGAGTAAAGAGAGGGCATAATGGCGAGCAATGACAAAAGTCCTTAGTCCTTGCTTGTGCATTATTTCTCCAGCCTGCAGTTTAAAGATCAAGGCTAGTGCTTTATATTCTGCACATTTAACAGCACAAAAATTTGCACATTGCCATTAGTTCTTACAAATTTCACAGCATGCATAAAGGAGCACTGCTGCAACCCCCCTCTACAACCTCTTCCCGTTCACCTTTCTCATGGCAAAGCAAGCTTCCAGCTTGAGTATTGTGTAGCTATCCACACACACGGTTTCTTCTGAGAGACCACCCAGATTGTCGCTGCTTACAGTAAGTAGTACTCATTTATAGATTCAAGTGAAGACCCGTTCAGGAGAACTGAGAGTCTCAGCTCTTACCGGTGGAGTGGTCCACAGGTCCTCCCCCGTTGTTCCCGAACAGAGCAGCATACAGGTCAGGGTATGCCTTCTCCAGGGCCACACACAGGTCGAGGAAATGGTCGCTCTCCTTGTTCATCAGCATCTTCAAAAGGTGGTCGACTTTCTCGGCGCTGGACGAACAGTTCTGGTCCAGCTCGAACCTGTCGAGTTGACTCAAAGTACCGGAAACTATCAGCAGCTCGATCACACGGTCCGCATCTGTTATGGACTCCAATAAGTTCTGGTGACACTGGTCTAGCAACTCTTTGTGCTTTGGCTCCATTGCTATCCGCTGTAGTTCCGTAGCTTCCCAGCTAACCTCAGACGGCCAAGTGGATGCAATATCCTTCCCGATCAAAAGTACTGAGCGATTATTGAACTTAACTTGTAGCGGCTTGCAGAACTTCGCCGGAGCCACCACGGCATTAGGTTGCACGGGAGAACAATTTTTATAGCATACTGAAAAAGGCACAAGAAGCCATATTTGTTGCCCAAGGCTGTTGACTGCACTAAACAGCGATACATTTTTCCATCTTACCAACGTGTGGCGCTTCTCGTCGTTTTTCGTTCCCTTTCAGAGTACGCTTTAACCGAACACATTTTCCTCTTTTTATGTATCATTTCATGCGCCTTTTGCTGACTCAACTGCTGGGAAAACTCACGTAACTCCGCCGCTGCTGCCCAGTTACACTGTATCCTCCGCCATGTCTGAGCAACTCAGCAGCTGCTGCTCGCTGTCAATCAACGGTCCGCTCGGTGACCATATAAGGCAAAATGAGGCGGGGAAGACGCGACGACACGCCCATTTTTTCAATGGGCGTACACATCATCCCCGTACTACGTCGAAAATCCCAGGTGGAAAAAAATCACAACGAACAGAATGAAAATATTAAATAATAATAGTAAAAATATCGACATGGCGGTAAAGAACCACAAATGCTGCACTTCTACCCAAAGGGGGAACGTTCTAATTTGTATTCTTATTACAGTACTGTAATAAGAATACAAATTAGAACTACTAGTTAGTATATACATACTAGTTAGTTAGTATACATTTATATATTCCTATTTTGAGTATGTATATTATTAATATTCATATAGAGATTTATTTGTTATATCTACAGTAAATGCCATATATTCTATTTCTGTATCACGGATTTTTGCATCATGACAACAAGACAAATATGTGCAAAAACCTGTGGACAAACTTGCCAACAACAATAAATAAATTCTGATTCTGATTCTTTAATAAGATTTAATACGATTTTGCAGTTTGAAGCCATTGTTATACTTTTTACTGCAGTAAGTGTAAATTGAACTCTACTAAGTCAGATTTTACTGATGCAGTCTCTATCAACCGGCACAAAACGACAGTGTGTTGCTAATTACATGATAATTATTTACGTAATGCAAGGCTTTGTGATGGAGGATGTTCTTGCTAGTTTTACCTAAAGCATATATCTTTCCTCAGTGTGAATCATCTCCTATGTCACCACAGTGCATGAGATGAATTTGAGAGCTAAAAAAAAAGAGATGTTGCCAAAAATAGGCTGGTTGATAAACCGGGTGATATTAATTCATTATTCTAATCTTTGGATTTAACACTGACACATCAAATCAGCAGAGCTTCATGCTAATCCTCACTGACTACATTAGGAATTTTATTTTGGAAGAAATGTTAAAGCAGTGATAAAAACATAGGGATTTTTATCTTGCCCTTGCATAATGCTGCTGCTGCTGAAGCCACATTATGCGCCCTGCTTCGAAAACCAAGCCGCACTGCAACCAGTTTTACTCTGCGCGCTAAGTATGTGTGCAGGATTAGGCAGAAGAGGGCAAAACGCCATTTGTGAACGTATATGCGGTGACAAATGATATGTGTATTTGACTAGGCTTTGTGAAATGCAGTGTGATGATGATGGATGCACTCTGCCTCTAGTCTACAGATGAATAAAGACTGCTGGCACAGAGGCAAGCATCTGCGGGCATACCTCTCAAACCGTGACCTTATTCATGCATGCACTGAATCTCATTGTGACATCGCCTCCAAACCCACACCTCCTCCTTTCTGTCTATCTGCCATGCTGGCTCCATAGCTTGTGCAACCATGTGCTATCCCTTTAGATGAAAAATTAATTACAATTCATTCATATCAAAGGGAAGCAGGTCCCTAGTGCTGACACTGATTGGACAATTGTGTCTGTATCCTACTTCCGAGGACAACCCATTTAAATATAGAAGACAGCCTGATCCTTTTTATCTTGGGGGTATGAATGAGTTTATTATTTAGACTACAAGGGTGGTGCTTGTGGCTGTCTGATAATTTACTGAATTTTATTAAACAAATTATACGTCAGGCAGCTCAGATCACAGCAGATAATAGCTTTATCTTTTATTGAAAAGACTGTCAACAAGTATATCCATCACCGATCCCGGTCAAATTGTCTCAAATGGAGACAACAAATCATTTTCGCGTATTTTTTCTTTTCTTTTTTTATTATCAGCTTCGCTGTCTCAGCTGAGAGTAACAAAGCAATTGGTTTATTAGACACTTACTTCTCACACTAATTTCCTGCACGAATGCATGAGAGTGATAGCATTCCCAAAGCAGTGAATACACAATGCTCATTTAGTGAAATGTTAGACGGGCATGTGCTTGCTGCTGTCATTTATAGAGTTTTATGTTTCATAATGTAATTTCATCTTTTCCCCCACAATACCTCAGACACTGTGAGAGGATTCCCAAGTGATTAGATCAGTCATAACAGACAGTAAATTAGGCAATTCGTGGTTTTTAATTAACGGTGAATTACACAGCCTTCAGCTAGACGCCTGCAACAGATGAGAGGCTGATGGTTGTAATGATATCAAAACTGCAATGTTGGCATAGACATGCCAGAGACACTTTATTTTAAAAAACTAATCTAATCACATCTAAATTATCTTTTCAAAACTGATGTAATCGCATTCAGGATTCATTACACTTTTAGCCATCGCAATCTAAACAGCCATCTAAAGCCCTCAAACCTTCTCTGCCATTTCTAGTCAGTTTTAACGTGAGGTGATCAAAAGCGATTCCTCCAGCATGGCTCTTCCCTAAGGGTCCCCCATGCATCTGACAGCACCACAGTCATGGTAGAGTCGTTTAATGTGGGCATGGCAGCTTTATGGATGCCATTAATTCCACAGGCTCCTCCCCCGCCTCCCCCCTTCTCACTTCACAGAGTTATTGATTGTAGTGCACTTAACACACACACGTACACTACTATGGCCAGCCAAGCGCATAGCCATGTCTTTACAGTGTTGAACAGCATTTTAAGTGAAGCCAACAGGATTTAATAAGGCATACAGAGCTCCTTCTGCAGCCATACATGCTGGCCTTACGCCCCTTCAGGAAAGAAAAAACAGTTATCTGTATTGATTGAGCAAAATACAGTGCAGGGCCGGCCCGTGGCATAGGCCGTATAGGCAAATGCTAAGGGCGCCGTCCATCAGGGGGCGCCACGCCAGTGCCACAAATGTTGAAAAAAAAAAAAAAGTTGGTACTATTATTTCTAAATACAAAAAATAATCCCACGTTAATTAAAATGCAAAGTAAAGCTTATTTAATAGAAATATTATTTGTTAGAACATTACGCCCCCCCTCCCCGCACGGTGCGCCCCCTCCCTCCCCGTATCATGGTTCCTTTTGGACGTCACCACATCAAAAAATCAACACAAGATGTCAAAACGGCCAAAACTGTCAGGTGCCCAGGGAAGAAAAAAGAGAAAAGAAGAGGAGGAGAAACGAGAAAAAGACAGAGGTAGGTAACGTTAGCCTACATGGAATTATTTGTCTGAATGTGATAGTAACCTAAATTTTTAGCATTAAGCTAATGTTACATGATTCGCTAATTGCTAATCAATAAATAGCTAGTTAACTGTTTTAACGTCAGTTAATATTGTGGAGGGGGCTAAATTGTTATGGAAAATAATAATGTAACGTTAGGTAATTACAGTACTCCCACCTTTCCCACCATTCCTCATTTGTATTCATCTTTTAAGCAGGTGTTTTTTGTTTACATTGTTATTGCCTTCTGGTTAGCTAACGTTTACCCTGCAGGTAATAGTCACTTTTCCACCCCTGTATATATTATAGTTGTAAGCCTAGTTGTTAAAGTGCACATCATTAATGTTAATTAAGCAATATCACATGAGAGGGAATGTTGTTTTTTAATATGAGCACTGCTGTGATTCGGTCAAAGATAATCATAACATAACATTCTCATATGATATTATACTGTTACTTTGCATTCTGCTATTCAGCATTTCACTGTAATGATGACAATAAATTGAATCTAATCTAATTTGCATATCAGTTAACATCATACATATATCTCTTTGGTTTTTCATTTATATTATATCATTTCATTTTATTCCTGGAATCATATGTTTTTATTATTAGACTTTAATACTCAGTGGTGTCACATACTCCTCTCTTCAGATGCACTGTTGAAGTTTCTAAATCCCACCCCTGGGCCATCTACCACATGGATAGTGTCAGGAGAAGACATACCACAAGTTAAAGAGCATTTCCTGGGCTTTCTTGTTGCAGAGGAATCAACAGGAGATCATTTGTCAACTCTCATGCTAAAACGGATAGAGGAGCTTAACATTCCTTTTGAAGACTGCAGAGGACAGTCCTATGACAATGGGGCCAACATGAAGGGAAAAAATAAAGGTGTTCAGGCAAGGTTGCTTCAGCTAAACTCAAGAGCTTTTTTGGTCCCATGTGGTGCCCACACTTTAAATCTGGTAGTAGCTGATGCTGCAAAAAGCTCACCAGATGCCCTTGGCTACTTTGGGCATTTAGCAAAATTATTCAAGCTCCTCTCAGCCTCCACCCATAGGTGGGGTGTTCTCCTGAAACATGTGAAAACCACCTTGAAATCATGGGCTGAGACCAGATGGGAAAGCAGGATAAAAAGCATTGAGGCAGTCAGATATCAGGCTCGGCAAGTCAGAGAGGCTCTTCTGGAGGTGAGGGAAACAGCTACAGACCCTGTGGTCAGAGTTGAAGCCCAGTCTTTGGCTGAGGAGATTGGATCCTATCGTTTTTGCATTTGTACAGCCATCTGGTATGACATTCTCAGCAAGATCCAGTATGTGAGTAAACTCATGCAGTCGGCCTCCATGCAGCTAGATGTGGCTGTCGACTTGCTAAAGAAAACCAAAGATTCCCTCACCAGCTACAGAAACACTGGATTTTCTGATGCACAGACAACGGCAAAGGAGATGTGTGAAGAAATGAATGTGAAGGCTGAACTCAAACAAAAGCGATTGAGAACCACCAAAAGGCACTTCGGTTATGAGTCTCCAGATGAGCCCATACAAGATGCACTTAAAAAAATGGAAACCACATTTTTTAATGTGGTAGTGGATACAGCCATCTCTTCACTTGATGAGAGATTTCAGAACCTTGGAGAGGTGAATGACAAGTTTGGAGTACTCCTCGATTTCCACAACTTATAAAAAGAAGAGCTGCTACAGCAGTGCCAAACACTGAGTACTACTCTGACCCATGACAGCCAGCCGGACATTAATGGCACAGAACTTGCAATGGAAATGCAGAATTTCCCACCATTGCCATCAAAGAACATGACAAACATGGAACTCTTGACCTTCCTGCATGAGAAGAAGCTGGTAGAAATTTACCCCAACATGTGGGTTGCTCTGAGAATCTTTGCCACTCTTCCTGTTACAGTAGCTGCTGCTGAAAGAAGCTTCTCTAAGCTCAAACTCATTAAAACCTACCTGAGATCTACTATGATGCAAAAACGTCTCAGTGGACTTTCCATCATAAGCATAAATCATGTGGTCTCAAATCAGTTATCATATGATGATGTTGTAGATGACTTTGCTGCAAGAAAGACTAGGAGAGTAAGGCTGTAGCAGGTGATGTGAGGTTGATGAGGGGGTGGTGTACAGTAATTTGTAAGTCATTCTAGTTAATGCAGTATTAAAAAGCACAACTAGAGAACTCTGTAGGATCCCCTTTTTTGTAATATAGTTGTTAAAGTCATACTGGTTTATTTAATATCTTGTTTTGTGCAGTGCCTTATTTATATTGTATTTTTAATTTATTTTATCCAACTTGTTGACACGTTTTATTGTGTTTATGTATATAAAATTTATTGTATTTCATATATTCATTTTTTATTTTTTGTATTCATTTATTTATTCATATCTTTTTTTTATCTTGTTAATTATTCTGATTGTGAATTTGCTTTCTTTAAGTAAAAAAAAAAAAAGGTCAAAGACAAAGCTATTCGGTTTCTTGTGAGTACATACACTACACTGCCGATGTAGGGGGAGTGCCACCTAAAATCTTGCATCGGGGGGCCAGATTGGTTAGGGCCGGGCCTGATACAGTGTTTAAGTCTCACACTACTTTATGGCAGTGATTGTGAGACTTTTAGCTGATACAGTGTGAAAGAACTAGCAGCCTTGTTTGGTGGTTTGTACATGTGTAAACTGTGACCGTGATGATTAATTCAGTGCCATGATGTGACTGATTTTTGCTTGCTGCATTTTTTTTTTTAGAAGTAAAGACATCACTGCCCTCTGCTGACAAACCAAGTCTACTACCAAACCCTTACAGCATCACAGTGGTACAGCCAAAGGTTTGGTTATTAAGCATCACTGCAAAGTTTGAATGGCTGGCAATACATTTTACTTTTTGACCTAAAATACAGTAACCAGTCAATCAGTATCCTTGACAATGGCAGTTTAGTGAAATTCTATTCTTTTAGTGAAACTGACCAATCATTTTAAAACAATCTGAGTAATTTCAGACTTCCAGAGTTGACTTAGGTGATCAAACGTGTGATTTAATTCAAAAAGGTAAGCTTAATTTTCTTTATCAGAAAAAACTAAAAAAAAATTCTTGCCTTCATCAATGGCCAAATTATCATCTTTATGGATTTTTCAAATGGCTTTGAACAACCTGTGAACAATTTCTCTGTAATGTTATCTGCTGCACTATGTATTAACATTTTTTTTAGACAACTGTAATGTGCAAGGGTTTGTCTGCTTGAGGCAACAGATGTTGGTAATGTGGTGTGACACAAATAAAAATGTAACTAAACTTGGTTTCTTCTGAAAAAAAAAAAAAAAAAAAAAAAAAAAGCATTACTGCCATATTCATATATTCACAACGCCTTTTCACCAGAATCCACTTGCGCTTGTGATCCAATAAATGGATGTGACATACACTAGAGTGTATGCCCGTTTCCTAAAGCCTTTTCATCGAGTTTGTTGCAGTTTTATGGTTGAATGAACAAAAAAAAAACAAAAAAAAAAAAACAATCCCAGTGTACATTCTCAGTATTTATTTCCTGAATCCCCTGAAAATGGCACCTTAATTATGAAACATCATGCTCAATGATGAACTATAGTGACCTTTATGTGACAAAACTACTGCAAACATAGCTTTTAGAAACAAAACTCAAGACTAGAAAAAAAAATATAGAGAAGAGATTGTACAATTGCAAGCATCATCTTTTACTTTGGTACTTAGCTGCTATGTATTATATGCCTCACATGAGCTAGCTGCTAAACATCAGATACAGTTCAGTATCTGATCATATTGGCACAATAAAAAAAATCTTTTAAAATATATATATAGCTCTTCAAAATCCAATGTAAACTCTTACAAATCTATTTTGTAAATCCATGTACTGTCATATCCGGCCAATATAGTACAAACAAAAAATATATATAAAACATGTTTTGCATAGAAAGGCAACAATATGTATGAGCTTTTCAAAGCTAGGTAAATTTTGCATTGAAAGCATTGACATGGCATGCAAGTATGCAGTGTGTGTATAGTGCATACAGATGACTCAGAAAGATTATATTTGAAGAAGCATCTGTAAAGAAGTCGACAGAACGTCTCCCTTTTTCAGTCACTGCCCCCGCAGAGCTTGAGTAGGAGTTTCTTGTAGTCTCCTGATGTGTCTCCCTGTTCAACACAGGCCAAGAAAATTAAACATCGGTCTCTTAAAAACAGATTTTAGTGGATACAGTGCTTTTGTATCATAGTGGATACTTACAGAGATCGCAGTGTACAGAGACTTGCCGTAATTTTTCAAATACTCCTGGCGAATGTCCAGCATGTCAACCTCGGAACGGGAGACCATGATCCGGATCAGAGTTTTGTCTTTTGTCCCAGCTCCCTGCACACAAAAAATAACACGCACAAAAAATGAATATGATGCTTCATCTATTTAGTAACGCATAGAAAGGGAACAGGCTGTCTCACCTTCATGGCCTTGTAGAGTCTTTCAGCAAAATATGCAGGTGTATTTTTAATGCACTTCACTAAAACAGAGAAAACCAAGTCATTACCAAGACAACAACAATATATTATTAACTGTACAAAAGCAGTTTATTTCTCTAAAACACCACAAAATGACATCTGTGAAATGGAAACAAAACAACAACAAAAAAAACTTCTTAAAAAGAAGTATCTGAATGTTATTGTGTTATGTTATTTAAATCTTATTAAACTGGACTTCCTGATGTATCCACAACAATAACAGCAAGGTGAAACAAATTAAGTAACATAAAACAAAACAAAAACACCCCAACAGAAAACACAACAACATCAACGTCAGGCTCAAATCTACTGTGAAATAGTAAATGTGACATTAAATATTCACATGATATTTACTCCACCACCACCTGAGCATCTACATAAAGCAATAAAGCTGAAAAATTCTTCTAAGCCCTAAAGGTGATGTTAGGTTTTGTATTGTTGATTGTCATTTATGCTTAGAAATATCTACTTATATATGCTTAGAGTTTTATAATTAGTTTTAGATTGGTAAAGGTTTGATCCTTGATAGTCTGCAAACTTTGTGTGCATTAGAGAGCACTCTGGGAGCATGGGAGAGGTCGAACCTTCTCTTATTGTTTTATGGTAGGATAAACGTGGCTATATCTGTTTTAGGCTAAGTGCCTTTTGTTTAGATGAACTGTTAGACTTCCAGACCAGCAGGTTTAGGGAAGTCATTTATGGGGTCACACACACACACACACACACACACACACACACGGTACTCTTTGTCTGTATGTAGACGTCGTATGTTAATGAACCTATGCATATTCATGTAACCTCAATAAAAGAGCAGTGTTACGGGGGAGCGGACGAGAGCAACTGGGGTCAAGCGAAGGAACGGCGTTTGTCCGGTTCTCTCCCATGCACGAGAAACATGAAGAACTCGTGTCTTGTTTTGCTGTGTAGCAAATTGTCCTTAACGCTCCAGCGAATAGGTTCAAGCTACAAACCTATCAGGTGAGGTATTGGTTGAAGCTTTAGAGCAAATTAAAAAACAAAAAAACCCCCAAAAACAAAACAAAAAAAACCAAAACTGTGGCAAACTTTCAACACTGCACTGCACAAAACTCAGAATGATAACACAGAGGGGATGTGGAAAACTAATGAAAGAGTTCACAAAAAATAGAAATAATATCTAAACAAAACAACAAAAAAAAAAAACAGGTTACTCTACCATATCTCTGTGAATTGATGGCAAAAGGGGGAGAAGGAGGAGGGCAAGACAAAACAAAGATTAAGCATTTGAAGGACCCTTGCATCTGTACAACACATTTAGCAAAGTTAACTGCAGTACAGTATTAATCCAGTAAGGCAGTTTAATAGTTAATAGTGAATCCTTTACTGCGTGCATGCCTCTACAATCATTGACCTTTTACGTAGCACACAGTCTAACTTTCCCAGCACATGGGAGTGGCTCTTTTAAGTAAAAACTTGAATAGGCGTGTGCGCATTCTTACCCACTGCCAACATGCCACTCTCAAGATCGCCAGACATTTCCCTGCCGATGCTCTTCTCAATATCCCTACCGCACATCTGCTGGTACTCCAGGAACACTACACACATAACCACAAATCCACAGGAAACAGGTAAACAGACTGAAAAGGACGCCAAAGATTTGCCTTTGTTTACTAATCCAGAATTTATACCTGCTCTGAGATGGGATTTGCTCCTGGCACATAAAATGGCATTGAATTTGGACTCATCTGTTCCCAGTTTGTTTTCTCCAGCAGCATACAGGGCCTGTTTAGACAAAAGCCAGGTGTGACAAACTGAATGTCCTTGCACTCAAAGAAATCAAGGATTGACCATTTTAAGACATGCAGGTGAATCACTGAACATAAGTCAACAACATGAAATCCGGAGGTTTTACCTGAGCATCTTGTTTAGCCAGCGAGATGTCGACATTTTCTCGTTCATCCCGATTACCCTGCAAAACAGAGAGCAGCACATTTCCTAGTACAAATTCGAAAGTAGTTTCTAACAAAAGCAGGTGGTGCACAAGTGTTTCACAACTATACCTGAGCGAGAGAGACCAGGAGCCTGCGGAAGTGGCCTGAGGTGTCTCCACTAATTGAATCCTCCAGTGACTTCTTGTATTCTGATATGGCAAATATGATGTTTTTTTTAAACATATCAAATGTGAGAAAAATATCAAATGTGACTAAATTTCTCAGATCAATATACTACAAACAGCTATCTGGGAATATTTTGTAGCCCAGATTAGTGACAAAGGGGAAAATGGGACACAAGTAGATAAATATAAAGAGCTAAAAGAGCAAACAGTGAATGATTAAGTAATTAAAATAATACCCTTATTTTATATGTTTTGATATTAGAATTGCAACAGCTTTCTTGCTATCAAATCAGAATTTATAGGCGTTATCGTGCTACCCACATCTAAATACACTAAGCTTATCCTCTATGCAATCAATCTCAGTGGTGTCATGCTGTGAGACTAAGGTTAAGAGAGCAGTGAGGAAAAGCAGCATTTAAAAAAAAAACAAAAAAAAACCCTCAAGCATCAAACCTTGTTTGTAAATACGGTTAATCTCCTTGATTTCAGCATTGGAGCGAGAAGACAGGATCTCAATTAGACAAGCCTCATCAGTTCCAGCTCCCTATTAAGAGGACAGAATAATGCTATCATAAGAACCTCTTTGTCTGGATTGCAGCAGCCTGTGTATGTCTTTTCAATGAGCATGCATTCAGACCTTCGTTATGATGCGACACACCAACATGCATTTTCTCAGTATTTACCTTTATGGAACTGTTGAGTTCAGAGGCATCAAACTCAGTGGGGGTCTTCAGCATGGCCATGACGAGCTTCCTGAAATCCCCAGACAGTTCTGAGTGCAGATCCTTAATCAGATCCTGAAAGCGGGGATGGTTCAAAACCATCGTTAACTGCTCCTTGAAAATTTTGCTGCAAAACTCCACTGTGGCCTAACAACAATCAGCTTTAAGGACATTCAATCCCCTCTGAATCTGACCGGCACGATAGACTATGTGCACGTTAGCATATGCTACTTCCGGTGTGGAAACTCCTGTGGGGAGCTTTGTTTCCGGTGTCCTATTCGCGCCTTGTTTAGGGTCCAAAACAAGTTAAGCAAATGAATGAATCAAGCGGCGATTTACATTTCTATAGATGTCTTGGGCATTTACCCAATATATCTGTAAATGATGTCCATCGACTTGTCGATATTTTTTCCCCCGCGCCTCAGAGCAAAAGAGAAAAGGGATTCAAATTTTATATTTCTCAGTATCTGTAAACAGCGGTCCCTGGTTTATCGCGGGTGTTATGTTCTAAAAATAACCAGCGATAGGTGAAATCAAGTAGCCAATTTTATTTTTTGATGGTGCAAAACGTTTCGTCGACATACAGTACTGCACTTCAGAGTCACACTGCTAGCGATCGATGCAGCGATTCTGTACTGTACAGGAGAGACGTCACGGAGGAGATCGTCTGCAGCGATCAGGACGCAGGACACAATGTAACGTAAAAATAAGCATGCAAACTTGCACTAAAAAAAAAAATCTGCGAAACAGCGAGGTGAAAGGTGAACTGCGTTATAGCGAGGGACCACTGTAATTTTGAAGATAAGTCACAACATACCCTTCGTAAATACTAATGTATAGAAACCGTTACCAGCAATCATTCATTTTTTGTGTGGCTTTTTTCACGGTTTGTTGACATGCTGTGTAGGTGTGTACTTGACTAGCTGATATCGACATAAAGGGGAAACATCTGGTTTGACTATTCTTCACCTGTAGTTTGAATGCTGAACATTTGCCTGTTTAAATCATAAGACCAGTCACTATACAGAGATGTGCTTCTGAATGTGGACGATGTGTCTTCTGATTTTGTAATGCAGTTCTGCTTGTGTTGAGTGATGTAAACAAGTGATCGATCTAAACTGTTTAAACGTCAAAATTGATCATTCGACTTTTTATGACACAACAGTGGTGAGTGTTCCCACCTTCTGCTCTTTGTAACTTAACGCGATCTTTCCGTTTTCAAGTTTTGGACATGATTTTCGAGTATATCTTCGCAGTAGTGATTGACCGCAAAGTAAAGCTACCGGAAATGTACAACCCCACATCCGGTCTCAAACCAGGAAGTTAGCATTTTCTCGTGCACATGGTCTATTAGCATGATTTACCTACTGCTATGTAATGAGACAAAGTCATGTTTCTATTTTGGCAAATTGTTTGTATACACAGTACTAAGAGAAAAAAAAAGAAAAAAAGAAAAAGGCATTAGTTATGAGAATCGTTACCTTGCCATAGGCGGTTTTGTAAGACCGGAGCAAAGGAACGCGCTGTTTGTTGGACCGACTCCCGAGCAACTCAATGATGGCTTGCTCATCAGTTCCTGCACAGACAAGCCAGAGATGTCAAGTCAGGCACAGATCAATTAAAAAAAAAAAAAAAAAAAAAAAAAAAAAAAATTGGCTTCTTCTCACATTTAATTCACACTATGAATGAAATGAAAATGGCATAGAAAAGAAGAAAACTAGGGCTGTGTTGAGCTAATGACAATAAATGACTATTCACTAGGGGTGCAACGATACACAAAATTCACGGTTCGGTTCGATACTTTGGTGTCACGGTTCGATATTTTTTCGATACAAAAAAAATGTTCATGCCCTTTTAATTTGTCATTTATTAAAAATTATAAATATATATTTTAACTCAAAAGTACAGTTTTTAAATTTAATGTTGCTGAAACAAAAGTAATTAAAAAAAAAATATATATATATATATATATATATATATATATATCTCTATCTCTCAGGGGTCTCAAAATTTCAAAATCCCTGGTAGCCCTTCGGGCAGGGACTCTTCAGTTTTTGGTAGCCCAATAACCCGAATTAAAAAAAAAAAAAAAGAGAGCAATTTTTTGATTGATGTTTTGTTTCCTTTACAATATTATACGTTAAAGTATAATATTGTAAAGGAAACAAAACATTAATCAAAAAATTGTTGAAAAACAAATTGCAACATTGTATAAAAATTACAATCATCAACTCAAATACTTGGTTCTAATTGAACAGAAATTTCTATGAACTTGTAAGAACTGTGTAGGACATGAATCAGTCTGTGTCAGATCCTGAATTTGAAATTTCCACCGAAGTCACGGGTAAGAGGCAAGTGGAACCAAGATCGAGGCCATTTGCTTTTTGAAATTTGCAAAGACTGCTAAATTTTGCCAGTGGTAGTTCACTCTTTGCAACATAGTACACTGTTCTAAACAGATTTTTCAGGTTTATTTTTAGTATGTTATTTGCAATTGGTGTTTGTTCTGGGAAAGATATTGCAGACTGAGCAATAATGCATTTCTTGCATTTCTCATGGGTTCTAATGGGGGCCTTTCTTAAAATGACTGGTCCCAGTAACAAAGGCGCTTGTCGACTCAGAAATCGAGAGAAAACCAACAACACACCCGGCAGAACATTATGTTATTTACACGGGTGCACATAAGTGGTCCGCATGTGCGCATTCGCTGTCAAAATAAAAGACGCGCACCAGAAGTTGCAACGCGCGTTTGCGTCCATATAAAAAGCACTGTTTTTGTCCGCTAGAGTGGGATTTTCACGGCACATTCCGCACCACATCTCTGTGTGTTCATCATTTGTTTGAAGCCAGCTCACGTCCTGCAACCACTTTTCCGAGGATACGCGCTTCTTTTGTGGTTCGGATTCCATCTGACATTTCTTTGGAGGTGGAGGAACACCAAAGTAATTGCTTAAAGGAGCTTCTTCGACATCTTTAAGAGTTTTAAACAAATGTCTGTCCTCCTCCAGAAAATCTTATGTATGCAAACACGCGTTGCAACTTCATATTTTGTGTGCGTTTTTTGTTTTTCTTTTTGACAGCGAATGCGCACCTGCGGACCACTTATGTGCAGCCCCGATTATATAGCTCGTCATATTGCAGCCACAGAAATTCTTTTGTCCATGAAACCATAAAGCTGCACTTTCTTTTTGCCTTGTAGTCTGATTTGTCATAACTTTTCCGTTTTGTGGTAAGCTTTTCTTTGTGTCACTTCTTCACCCTGACCTGTCTTATTTGGCTCACCAGGGGCCCGTTCTTCGTACGTCACTTACTACATCCAAGATCAAATAACACATCCAAGACCAAATCATCGCGCTAACTGTGAGCTCGCTAATCCGGTTCTCCGAACACACCTGCTGTTGACGATTAGTACAGCTGGATGAAGTAATGTGAGATCACTGGGTATCGTAAAAGGGGCTACGCATCGATAGTAGAAACATTGATCGGCAACCCTCTGATTGGTCGGCGCAAATGTCGAAGGAGCGTGCTCGGTATTTTTCGGCAGCAGAGCAAGAACTCTTGAGTGAGGGATTTCAGGAGTTTCAGAGTTTAATCAGAACGCAAGGGAACACTGCAAAGGCTGCAAAAGCAAGGAGAGAGGGCTGGCAGAAAGTTGCTGACAAATTAAACTCGTAAGTGATTTAATAATAACAATAACAATGGAGTGGATTGATATAGCGCTTTTCAAGGCACCCAAAGCGCTTTACAATGCCACTATTCAGTCACTCTCACATTCACACACTGGTGGAGGCAAGCTACGGTTGTAGCCACAGCTGCCCTGGGGCAGACTGACAGAAGCCAGGCTGCCATATCGCGCCATCGGCCCCTCTGGCCAACACCAGTAGGCGGTAGGGTAGATTTATTATATTACACTATATTATCCAATATTATATTACATTATATTATGTTATATTATATCCCCTTCCACATTAGAGCCACAACAGGACCCACTAGAACATGGGAACAAGTAAAAGTGAAATATAAGAATATTCCACAGAATGGTAATATTTATCACTTATATTGCTTTTCGTCTCTTGGAAAGAGACCCTGAAATAATCTGTTTGTTTGTTCATAACAGCAACCAAGAAAAGGGCAGAGCAAAAAAAGACAGGTGGTGGTCCTGCACCCCCTCGTCAACAAGTTGGTTAAGTAAATAATACCCTCGCGGGAAAATCGATATCTCTCTATGAGCACACTGTCGCGCTGAGCTAAAGGATCCTGTCTATCCCGCAATATACGCTGAATTCTGAGGACTCCCCTTATCAATCTTGCACCTTCCGCAATGGGCTGCTCGCGTATACGGACAGGACATGGCTGCGACAGGCTTCCCAAATCCACCTTCGCTTTTATAGCCGTGGTCTCTCATCTTGATTACACGAAGTAATTTGCAATTGCTACTCTGAAATATGAATTACATCTGTAATAATCACATACATGTAATAGAATGTTAATAGTACATTTCCCTTTTTTAGGAAATGACCTGTATGTATCTGTGTGAAATCAATAAAAGGATCAGGTGCTGCATTATCTTTGGTTACATTGATGTTATTTATTTATGGTGAAACAGTGGTGGAATATCGCTGTTGCTTTCGTATAAATGAAGCGGACATACCTGAGTGGCCGCGATCTAATCCTGTTTACATAAAGTAAACCTGCTACCGAGCAGGTTTACGCTTACGGCTCTGTTGCTACGACAGCAAGTCCCGGATGAGCTTCGGGGAACCGAACGATCCAAGATCACGCGAAATCGTCAACAATCAAATCCAGCTAACTTACTTAGCGAGGTACGAAGAACGGACCCCAGAACTAAAATATATATCCTGCTGCTTTTACACACGCACACACACACATAACGGTCAGCGATTCTCTGCGCGATCAACCGCTCACATGTTTAAGCTTGCTGCGGGAGATTTCACTTGTCATGTTTGCATAGTAAGCTAACGATTGATAAGACGATGTCAGAGGAATTGGTGCGCAAATTATCATCACTCACCAATCAGTACTGTCGCTCTCTATACACAGTTCGCCTGATTGCAAAGTGAAAGCAAAAAAAACAAGCGCAAATTCAAACGCGATTTCAATATGTCACATATTGACAGTGGCTCCCCGATGCCAATGACATAATTACCCAGCTACATTTCCAAAAGAATGCAAAAGCATTGACATATATTTTTCCTTCCTACAATAGCCCGACGGGCAGGGCAGAGATAGATTTTGGTAGCCCGACTGGAAAAAAAAAATCGCTAGCCCCGGGACGTCGGGCTAGCGATTTTGCGAGCCCTGTATCTGATTGAGGAATCACTCATCTTTGAAAAAGAGAGTTTATTACAGAGAAATGGCTCTTTCCAAAATAAAAGCTATACTATACGCTTCTTCTGGGCTATATTCTCAGCAGCATATTGTAGCGGGTCAGGGCTGTTCGGGGTTCTGTTTGTACAGTTATGTTTTGTTTATGTTGCCATAGTGACGGGTGACGCCCTCTCGCTGCGACGGTGCGTCCTTCCGGGGTCAGAGGGCGCCCTGTGTGTTGTTGTTGTTGCTGTGCGGTTGCCGCGCTGAGCAGTTAGCTAGCGGCAGTGTTCTTCTGCAGATGTCAATAAACGGCTGTGCTCCCTGGCTAGCTCACGGGAAGCAAGACCAAACGACACCTCCGTCTCCTCCTTGTCTGAGCTCGCCACATTGGTGTCAGAAGTGGGATGATGGTGGCACCCCATGTTCTGACCCGAGTGACTTTTCCCCCGCCGGTCGTGACCAGCCGGTGCGCCAAAATAAGGCACCTGGACATTTGCAGGACTTTGTGTGGGGTAATGGGGTCGTCGGGGACGACTGACCCCTTAGGTGGGGGCTATGTAGCGGGTCAGGGCTGTTCGGGGTTCTGTTTGTACAGTTATGTTTTGTTTATGTTGCCATAGTGACGGGTGACGCCCTCTCGCTGCGACGGTGTGTCCTTCCGGGGTCAGAGGGCGCCCTGTGTGTTGTTGTTGTTGTTGCTGTGCGGTTGCCACGCTGAGCAGTTAGCTAGCGGCAGTGTTCTTCTGCAGATGTCAATAAACGGCTGTGCTCCCTGGCTAGCTCACGGGAAGCAAGACCAAACGACACCTCCGTCTCCTCCTTGTCTGAGCTCGCCACAATATTAAACATATCAGGTCCCCATAAGGAGAATCATGTGCTAACGGCTGTCTAAATGACTCGGGTAAAGTTTGTAGCATGCATGCTTGTTGTTTTTGTCCACTTGTCTTTGCACTAGGATGATGTCGGTGTAAATGTGCAGTCATATTCGTTGTGTTCCCACTAGTGCTGTCAGCGTTAATCTCGTTGAAATGACTTTAACGAGCTACCCCTGATCGCCCCGTGTGTGGGGCTAGACGGCCAACACGTTAACGAGCTAACTGTGCTAACACACTAGTTCCCACCCATGTAATTGAGCATTGCGTGGCACATCCAACATACTGTTTTACTTTAGTCTAGGGCTGCCACAAACGATTATTTTGATAGTCGACTAGTCACCGATTATTTTTGCGATTAGTCGACTAATCAGATCATCATCCATTGGACGTAAAACGTACAGCTTATTGCACCAGCAGCATCTGCTCTTATATAACTATCATTAGCTTACAGCTTTAAGTGTTTAAGGTCTGTGCTAACTAAAAATAAAGACAAGATGATAGTTTATTAAATTTTAATGAAATTTGCAGATTGTTTCGGTGAAGTTTAATAAACTCCTTGCTATCTAAAATATAACAGGACACCGGAGTAAATTCTCCAGCATCTCACACTTCTGATAATCAGCTGTCTGCTTGATGTTTATTCAGCTGTGTAAAAACTATAACTTTAATCTCAGCCAAACAGATTTACTCAGGAACAAATAAAATACTAAAAAAAAAAGCCAAACAATAACATTGTTAAGTTATCTAAGTGACTTATATTTAGGGATGGGTACCGGTGTCCGGTGCCATGATGGCACCGGTTCTGACATAAACGGTAGTAACCAGACCGAAAAGCAGCGCACATTTCGGTGCTTTATTTCGGTGCTTTTTTTTCCTGAGCTGTGATACACTTCTAGCCAATCATTTTACGTTTCCGAGGATAGTAGGCGGGGCCAGGTACGTACGTTCTGTTAGAGCAGAGCTACAGATTAAAAATGTCCAAGGCTAAGCAGTCAAAGTCTGGCTGTACTTCATAGCAAAATATGCAAACTCAGCAGCCTGCAACAAGTGCTTTAAGCTGATACTGTGATACTGTCAAAGGAGGTAACACCAAGAATCCGATTAAACAGCTGGCGACGCATAGCGTTTTTTTTTTAAAAGCCCAGAAATGCGCCGTATTTGATAGCGTGCTGCGAGACCTCACACCGTGCACATCTACTGCGGGTGGGTTGCCTGTTATGCAACATCCCCCAAAAACACGAAGAGGAGAGTCCTGGCCCCTAGCCCTGCCAGTGTAGCAGAAATGATGACGGATGATGATGGACGGATGGTTTTTGGACCAATTTTGTGTTCTCCATTCTTTAAGCACCGGTTCGAGCACCGTTTAAGCACCGGCACCGTTTCAAAAGTACCGATTTGGCACCGGTATCGGATAAAACCTAAACGATACCCATCCCTACTTATATATCATGTTTAACCTGAGTAGCGAAAGATGGCGGTGGGTTTGAAAACGATTTGCCGGGAGTCCGGTGTTCTCACGGCTCTAGTGAGCCTAGCCCCCGGCTCGCTATCAAGCTAGTGGGTAACAGACGTCTCCGAAAACGTCGGAGCGCTTTTGAAAATATGTGGTGTCTTGATAAACTGAGCAGATATTTGAGGTTTACACAGCTACATTCTCGCCTGAAAATATGTTAAACGTTTATTTTGTGACCCAGAAAGAATAATAAGAGTAATATTAAAACTAACTAGCTGCCGCCATTGTTGGAAACTGAGCTGGGCTGCGCTATGAATTCTGGGACGCTGCTGCTTCTTCTTCGGGGTTTAACGGCAGCTGGCATCCTTGTACATGCAGTGCTGCCATCTTCTGTTTCAGTCCGTTATTACACTCTTAAATCCTACTACTTATTCCTGCGTCTTGTGGGATCTTACAAAGCTTCAAACGACGCGTCGACTATTAAATCAGTCGTCGACGATTTTGATAGTCGACGTAATCGTGACTAGTCGACTAATCGTGGCAGCCCTACTTTAGTTCATGACGGGCTTACCTTCAGGGTCATACGTCACATGAAAACCAAAATAATTCCAAACGCCAGATCTGAATGAGGGTGGGGGAGGTTCAATTTGCCATGTTGCAAGGAGAGCTTAACTTCTGTCTCGCTAGCTTGCCCTGCGCTCTTCCTTCTGAGGATGCTGTCTGTGTTGAACGCTCAGTGGATCTGCGCTCGACAGTGCAGCATAGGCGGAGTAGTCGAACGCAGATTCACTGAGCGCTCAACACAGACAGCATCGTCAGAAGGAAAGTTGATAAAATAAATTACAAATTTTGTATTGTTCGATACATATGCGTACCGAACCGAAAGCACTGTATCGAACGGTTCAATATCGATACGAGTATCGTTGCAGCCCTACTATTCACCCATAGTTTTAAAAAGGCTACCCTGCTAAACATGTGCTTATTTATCAGGCTGTGAATCAGGTAAAATATTAAATGGGATTATTCCCAGAAGAACAAACAGAACACAGTTTCCCAAATGTACAATATCCAGAGTGTCTTGCCTATTTGCCTATTTTCTGGGATGTTTAAGCTGCACAAGATAGAACAATTTACATAGTCAGACAGTATAAAGCTTTTCAAATTCCCCCCACCTAAACTGGAAAGTTTCTCTGTTCTTGCTTAAAATAGAGTTTATTCTTCCTGATCAGAGTCTATGTCCATAACACTCACCAAAGCCCTTCATGGCCTTCCTCAGGACCTCCGCATCTTTGAGAGGGTCAGCTCCAGGAAAGTCCTTGATTGTTCCCCTGAATCCTCTCTGGAACAGGTTAATTTGAACTAGGGTTATTAAGTTAGTTTTGCAACACTGCACTGTAAACACAAAGTACATTAAACACATTCAGAGAGGAATAACAAGAATACATTTAATTGTTTTTAAACAAATAAGTTAAAAAAACAACAACAAAAAAAAAAATTACTCTTACATTGATAGGTGGAGCTATTGGCATGGCTCCTCCTCCACCATAGGCTGGCATGGATGGATTTGCTGATGGGGCATTTGGGTACCCAGGCATAGGTGCTGGTGCTCCTCCATAACCTGGCATGGATGGGTTGGGTGATGGTGCACCCGGGTATCCAGGCATTGGCTGGCCAGGCTGACCAGGGTAACCCATTGCTGGACCCTGGTTTTGTTGTGGTGGCATGGTTCCTCCTGGCTGTGGGTACAGGCCACATGACTGTTGGTTAGGGATGGGGCCACCAAACCCACCAGGTTGAGGGGCAGGTTGGTAGCCCCCAGGGACTTGGGCAAACATGGACGTGTTTGGAGGAAACCCCCCCATGGCTCCAGAGATCTGGTTAGCCTGTGATTTGGAAATATTGTCATCCCATAACATGTGCACAGATTCTTGAAGATTTTTTAATTTTTAATACAGGTAGCTGGTCACACCTTTTTTGGTTACACTTGTTTGTCAAATTACCATGATTAAAATAAATATTTCCAAGTAAATACTCAAACTGAGTTCAATATTCCTGGTGTTTATACATGATATCCTCCTAAGACCCAACACTTCATTTTTGTTTTCCTTTTTTGTTTGGGCAGGCATGAGTCTGAGACCTCTCCGTCAAATACTATTTATGCAATCTGTATTATTCCTCTGTACCGGCGAGGGGATATCATGGGCTTTCTATTTTTTTTTAGTGTCCTTACTAACAGACATCTGGACTTACTACTTTACATTTTCAATCTATGTACATACTTTAGGAAGCAGATGGCAGAGTGAGGCAAAACCTTTATTCAGAAATGTGGAAGGGCAGTTAAATTAAATACACAGTATTTGTTAGCCATGATGGACTTGTGTGGTTTGTCTGTTAAGTCCTCCTCTGTTTTTTGTTAAACTTACATTTCAGTAATCAGATGGGGTTCTGTCATCTAACCATTTTTATATATTACACCACATCATTCGGTCATGAAATAAAACCTGAACAATTTTAACCCCTCCCGGAAAAAAAATGCTCCATTGAACCACTAATAACATTTATAGTTCTGGGTCTCAGGAGGATATAAAGAAGAATCCAAAGAAAGTGTGGCCAAGCTATTAAAATGTCATTGCATACATCTGACAGACCAAATAAAAAGAAAATGCATGGGGAAAGTCAAAGAGTAAAAAAAAGGGCATTGGTATCTTTAAGAACAATACACAGAAATTAAGTTTATGACTGCTTTTCATGCAGGAAAAATGGAAAAAAAACAGGTAAGGGAAAAAAAAAAAGCAATAATGCTGAGAATTTAGGGAGACGTATTTTGAAACCATCTTACCGTAAAGTGAAAGTGCGTGATATTCCATTAATGGCGTGTAATTCTAACTTGAATATTTAAGGCAAAAATCCAGTGATCATGCATTAAACAAAATTTTACAAATTTCTGGGATGTATATTTTGAGATCAAACTTACCATGCCAGGATTGTATCCAGGGTTGGATAAGCCATCAAGACCAATGGAGGGATATCCACCTGTA
Source organism: Rhamphochromis sp. 'chilingali' (assembly GCF_963969265.1). Lineage (NCBI taxonomy): Eukaryota > Metazoa > Chordata > Actinopteri > Cichliformes > Cichlidae > Rhamphochromis > Rhamphochromis sp. 'chilingali'. The sequence goes on along the minus strand of NC_137947.1, from coordinate 17,834,569 downwards.
GGCCCTCCACCCCAGCTGCCTGCACAAGTTAACAAAGAAGAAACTATTCAGGAAATTTAAGGAACTGCACTTGCTCCTTGTTTTCATTTAAAGCTCATTTTGAGATTCTACGGATCATTTTAAAATTTGCATGTGGGATGAATAACGCCAACAGCTGGAACGCAGAAATGCTGACCAACTACGAGTCCGTTCATATTCTTCGATTTTAGATATGACGGTACTCCTTCCATGAGTAATGTCCTTCAAGTCATGTTGTTTGTTTTTAGGTGATGTCATCTTTTATTGTCCTTAATGGTCATCACTGCTGTTAGATATACACTTTAATTTTCCTTTATCATATCATTTTCCTCTTTCTGTTGTAATGGAATTTCCGAAGCAATTTGTAAACACTGTTGTCAAAGGTTAAAGGACACATAAACAAAGTTATGAACTCCAGTCCATTAAGTATAAATTCTCATGATCCCAGTTGCCTGCAAACACCACTTAACTGAAAGTAGGCACCATTTCACATTAACCAAAACACATGTTAATAAAAAGATTAAGATCACTTTCATGTCTGAATGATAAATATGAAGCTACAGCTAGCAGCTCGTCAGATTGGCCTCGGATAAAGACTGACTATTGAGCCTGTAATAAGCAAATCTTCAAATCAGCAATTATATGAAAAGTTGTATAAATGTTACTTCTTTTCTTTCCAACTTCTTTGCATTCGGCTTAATGTTAAGTGACAGGCAATCATTTTAATTTATTTAATACATCAGTAAGATATGAAAATGATATTTATTAGTTGGCCGTGTTGCTGTATGTGTCATTGTCACATACAACAACAGTTAATTTGTGTATATACGGTGCAGAGCTGTGTATCGTTGTGCAAACAGACTTGTTTTGTGTGCAGATTTCCTGAAGATAAAATTAGATCACATTCAAGGTCTGCTGGACTCTGAACAGGAGACCAAATGACTCATCCGCTTCAGTCATTACAGTCAGAGTTTGACAGGACATAACGATAAACACATTTAACTGATGGATTAATCCATCAATCAACAGCAGCAACCAGCGCTACATGCTAAGATTTAACAACCTTGCTGCAGAAAGTAGAATTATATACATCACAAAATCTTTACAAAGAAATGAATCTTCTCTTTACTTAAGTGTGCAAAAGTGTGCACTGACTTTAACAGTCCTGCACAGTGGCTCACCTTGAGGTGGTGCCTGTGGGTAACCTCCAGCCTGTGGTGGGTAACCTCCAGCTTGAGGTGGATATCCTCCTGCCTGTGGTGGGTAGCCTCCAGCTTGAGGAGGATAGCCACCCGGCTGTGGGGGGTAACCTCCCGCTTGGGGAGGGTAAGCACCTGGTTGTGGAGGGTAAGCCCCAGGCTGAGGTGGGTATCCTCCTGCCTGTGGGGGATATCCTCCTGCCTGAGGGGGGTATCCTCCTGCCTGAGGGGGGTATCCAGGGTAGCTCATTGCTTTAAACATAAAACAGAGCAGTCAAAGGGATGCCCACCATACAACATAACCTCTTACAAATAATAAGAATCTGCAGCATCATTATCATTTTGTGCAGCTGCCTCCATTAAAAAGTACATCATCTGTTGAAAATGAAAAAGAAAAGTAAAAGATCAAACGTTTATGTGAACTGCACCTTTAAGTAATATGCAAATGATGCAACGTGCATCGCATTTCTAAACAGAGTCATTATAGTTTATCATTTTCAAATGAGGTTTTATTATTTACTCTAACATGGAGCAGAAAATGGAAGATGAATGTTACGTTTGAGTGTTTTTGTCTTGAGTTTAATTTCGGTTAGCCCCCTGGAGCCGATTTGCTCTTTCAGTTTTGTTTTTACCGTTTTATATGTTACTGAAGTTTTTATTACTTCCGGGTTTGTTTTTTTTTTTAAATAATTATTACATAAATGGTATTTCCACAATGTAGTGGTTTACACATTTGTGTAACAAGCAAAATGTCCCCAATTAAATTCATCAACCAGTATAAAAATCTGCCAAATCAAACATGTGAAACTACCAGCTGTAGTGAAGGGACCAGCTGAAAGGATCTTCTGTTACGCAGAGGTTCTTTGTCAGAGGCAAGATTTGAATTCCTGGATATTAGTTAATTATTTAGCATTACAATAAAGCACAAGACTCTGTGAAAACAGTTGACTCACAATCATGTGCGTCTAAGTCTCAAAAAAAAAAAAAAAAAAAAAGTAAAACTAAGTACATTTCCTCATTTTTTAGTTAGTTTGCCCTCAAAATCTAGTTTTCTTGTACATTTTACTTACCTTTAGTTGGCTTTACTAGCAATAACTTGTGGTGTTGTTAATACCACATTTAAAAGTTTTAAAATCTGTATGCTTTATGTTTGTAATCTTTTGTTGAAATGAACTTCTGACCTGAGAACCTATAACTGTGAAAAGGTAATGACTATGTGTTGCCTTGGTTTCCTGGTTTGGAGTGTGTGGTTACACCGTTGCTGCTGCTGCATGTTAAAATCGTGTGAACTACTATTCAAGGCAAGTTCACACGTTTAAAACTAAAAAAAATAAAAAATAAACAAAAGTTTTTAAAATGTTTACAACACCTCAGTAAAGCACGTTAATTTTGCTGCTTTTCTGAATTTAACAATGATGTGCTTTAATTGGCTTCTGGTCTAATATTTGCACAATGCTTGTTTGTATAGTGATACTACAGGTTTTATAGCCGATTTATATCCCTGACCCCAAACTGTCTTTCACTGTTAACCAAGCCATGCACAATTGAAGAAACTCATTTTACGTTTCTTTCTTCCCTTAATATGAATTGAACTAGTCTTTTTCTAGTCGCCATTAACTTTTGCTAATGTAGCAATGTAGAGGCCATGGTCATGGAAACCTAATGAAGGACAGACTCTTCATTCCATAGTCATGTGATCACAGATACTTTTAGCTCAGTGGTGGGATGGTAAGGAAACTTTCATTTTGGTTAGGCATAGTATGAAAAGCTTGTTCTCCAGCAGGCCCATTTATTCCGTGGTAAAACTGACTCCAGTTGACTTAACTGGAACAGTCTTCACTGCTTTTATGCACTGAGGATGAAAACAAGCTGCTACTGCATCTGAATAAGCACACAGGGCAAGAAAGATACTCAGGGAAATGCAGAGGTCAAATTAGAATATTTTATCTTAAAAACAACACAGCACACGTCATTATCTTAAACTACTGCTGATGTCCAGCTCAGAAACACTGATGCTGAGTATTAAGGTTAAGGTCTTCGTGTACAAACATGAGTAAATACGGTTTAGTTTCAAATCTGTCTTAAACACATTTAAATGTTGTTCAGGGGGAACACATCTGACTGTTTTCCCCTGCAAATTGTAAGCAGTCACATCTCCATATATGTTCTTTTAAGGGTTTGCGGTCTTTAAAAAAAGTGACTGTTAATATTGGGAAATCGTAACATACGCAGTTTACTCGCTTTATAACTTAGGCGACTTTTGGACCGGTTAAACATCGTGACCAGTGTTATAATATGCTAAAAATCTACTATGACAGTCCTCGGAAACCAACCTTTGGCTCGCTAATTATAAAATACATACAGCCATGCTTTGGGCCTGCGTTAATAATTTTAGAGAGCTCGCAAGTTAAACTGGCTCCCAACTGTATTTACATAGAGTAGCCATATCCGTCTAATCCATTGAAGGCTCGCTCGCTTCCCGCATTAAGCTAACTAACTACAAATAAATATAACAAAATATCAAGCAACAAAAACGAAACTACGACCTGCGTGTGTACTTTCTAGCTTTCCTCGACTGAGCTAAAGGCAAAGGTATGTCTGTAATAACGTTGACAGAGCAGCTAGCGACTGCTTCGAGAAGACAAGCAGCTCGGTAGACGTCAAAGCAGCAAAACGCCTTAAAAAACGACACCACGATCCAGCTCAGGTATAACCTTTACTAACCTATCAATCAACGCTTTAGTCTGTGTAGGAAGCTGTTTTCGCTTTTAGCACTTACTTTAGTTTTCTTGCAGTCTCTTCCTGGAAGCTTGTATTTCTTCGACTAGCTTGGTTGTATTTAAGTGGTGTGGGTGGGACGCAGAGTTTCCATTCAAGGTTCCCACCCATCTCTCTCTCTCTAGCCGTCCTCTTTCACAACGCCTATAAACAAAAACGAATTACTCCCTGCTGGACGTATATGTGACCTATGGTGACTTAATGGAAAACATGACAGCTATTATTTCACAAAAGGTATGTTGTTTGACTGATGTGTTCCTGGAAGGTAACACCCTACTCAGGTAAGAATATCTGAGTGTATGACTGAGTTAATCCCCTTTCTTTGTACATTTCTTTTTATTTTCTTGGAGCTACAAGAAAATGTAATGATTAATGTAGCTGGCAGTAATAAGTCTTAGCAATTTTTAAAAGATAAAATGAAATAAAATAAAAAAATATTAGGAAGTGAAACCATGCTGTAGGCTTGTGAACATATACAGCCAAAAAGAAAGAAAGAAAAGAAGACAGGACAACCAATTCTGTTCTAAAGTTTTACTTATCAAGATAAGATAAGATAAGATAAGATAAGATAAGATAAGATAAGATAAGATAAGATAACACATTTTATTGTCATTGCACAGTCATAGCTAGTACAATAGTACAATGAAAATGGAAACTGTCCCACCTCGACAACTAAACACAACAAAACACAACACAAATAGTAACAACACAACACAGTAACTTTAAAGTGGAGTGATAAGCGCAAAAAGGTATAAGCAAAAAAGAAAGAAAGAAAAAGGAATGACTTCATAAATAAATAAAAGAAATTAATGAATGTTTCTTGCACATTATTATTATTGCCCTCCAAAAAAAAGTCCAGGGAGGTAGCCAATCAGGTTAGCTGTTAGCATTGATTAGGGCTATTGCCCTATTGTAAAAGCTGTCCTTGAGTCTGTTTGTCTGTGACCTTGGCAACCCAAATCTGGGCAGGAGATTCAGGTTGCTGAGGTCACTTAAACACCCGGTGACTTGGGTATGTGAAATCCCGTAGGATGCTACGTGCTCTCGTGAGACAGCGAGTGCTGTACAGGTCCTTCAGGGAGGGAAGAGGATGTCCAATGATTTTGTTCAGGACGTAATGATGAAAAGATATTACAAGGCTCCTCCAGATGGCCATACGGGGGCCACTAAAAGTATTGGGGTGGCACACCAAATGTTTTAAGTTTTCTATTCCAGTTTTATTATGCTATTGTCAAGTATAGGCTACATGAAAAAAAATGTTGCAAATTTTGTGAGATGAGATGAGCATCAACATATGACACATTTCACCATATCATTACTTATTCAAATGAACCAACTAAATACAAACTACGCCCTTACTACTTACCTGGGAATTAAGAGGGTAAATAGCAGCCATATGTTTTGATCATCAATACATTTCAGCATCTCTATGAAAGCTAAAGCTTTTTTAGCCAGTCTGGAGTTTTTAGGTATGTGTTAACTCAAAGCCAAGGCAAAAAGACATCAGCGGTGATCTCGGAGAACCTATTGTTGCTGCCCATCCATTTTGGAAGGGTTAGAATTATATCACCAAACACTATGACCTTCATTATTGTACAATTAGAAAGATTCAATACATGGGAGAATTTCATGGGACATCCCAGTAGGGTCCCAGCAGCAAGGCCATGGGGTCATAATTGGCCTGACAAAAACTCCAATCACTCCAATCCAGCCCACTGGACTGCTTTGGAAAATATTAAGGAGGGCATACATTTTGGACTTCCCACTAATAAAAGACCTCCCCATGGACATTCATACTACACTAAAGTAATAGATAAAAAGTTAAACGACAAAAAAGTTCATTTTTTCACTATTATAGAAACTTTTTGTTTCACAATAAAAATACAAAAATGTACATTTTCTTCTAATTAACAAAACCTTTCAGTTTTATAATAACTGCAGGACAGTCTGGGTAACAAACTATCTGAACTTGTCTGTCATTTTTTACATTTATTTCTTACAATTTAAGCCCAAAGGGTCATTCTTTTTTTTTTCAGCAGCATTTCTCTGTTGTTATCTCTGAGTTCAAATGTGCAGTTGAACTTCTGTACAGTGATAGATACCCAGATAAGTTTATCTGGCCCACTTAAGATTAAAGTGGGCTGTATGTGGCCCGTAATGTAAAATAAGTTTGACATCCCCGCCTCTGCCTCAGACTCCTAAATGTTAAAGTTCATGTACAAAGTACATTTAGAAAAAGACTGAATAAATATGGCGTGTTTGAAAGGGTTGCCAGCACAAGGCCTCTTGTTTCTAAAAAGAAAACATTAGCACAGTTTAGGTTTTCAAAGTTGCATCTGAGCAAATTGAAAACACCTGGAACAATGTCGTCTGCACAAATGAGAACAAAGTGGAGATGTTTTACCACAATGTACACTGCCACATTTGGCAAAAACCAAACACAGCATATCAGCACAAACAACTTGTAGCAACTATAAGCTTGGTGGTGGAGGCATGATGTTTTGGGCTTGTTTTGCAGCCACAGGTCCTACGCACCGTGCTGTCATTGAGTCGATCATGAGCTCCTCAAGTATTCTGGAGTCAAATGTGAGGTCATCTGTTTGGCAGCTAAGGCTTGGCTGAAACTCGGTCATGCAGCAGGACAATGACAGCAGCAAATCTACAACAGAATGGCTTAAAAAGTAAAGAATCAAAGTGTTGCAATGGCAAGGTGTTGCAAAATCTAGATCTCAACCACACTGAAATGCTGTGGCAGGAAAGCTGTGCAGAAATAAATGCTTCCAAACCCCAATAAACTCAAGCAACACAAGGAAAGAAGAGTGGGCCAAAATTCCTACACATGTGAGAGACTGATAAAATAGCACAGACAACATTTACTTCAACTCATTGCTGTTAAGGGTGGTTCAAAAGCTACTGAATCACAGATTGTGCTTAGTTTTTCGCACACTCCATGTGTGTTGTGGCTTAGTTTTAATGAAATAATGTTACAATGTAATATCACATGTATTACTGTTCATCTGAAGTTGTATTTCACTAATTTTAGAACCTGGTTAGGTCTATTTGTTTTATTATTGTGTCATATGCACCTCAGAACTGAAAGAGCTTTTCACATGACTCTACTGTAAATGTATGCACATATGGGAAATATCTGTTAATATAGTTTATATATGTGACTCATTGCAAACGTCCGTTCTCCTAAAATTCTCCTAATTTAAGTCTGCAAATTTAAAAGCACAAGATAAAATTAGGTTTTGGAAAGCAGTAGTCATACTTAAGAGCCAGAATAACCTCTCTAGGAAATGAATGCCAGTATCTTCTGGATTCGTGGATATATGCAGGGATTTTTGCCACAAGAGGGAGCCGTTTTTAAGGTTTTCTCCATACTCTGCTGCCTTGAATCTGCGGGTTGGCTGGAAGCTGGGACGTGCTCGACAGAGTGTGCCCCATAGTCCTGATAAGCTGCACAGTTTATTGATTTCTTAACCGCTGGACTAAATGTCTAAAGTTATCCAGGTTTTTCTTTATAGCATATTAATATGTGTTTTCAGAAGGTGGCTGAATGTCATAAAGAATCAGGGAGGCCTGTTTCCACTCAAGAATAGAGAAATAGTAAACCATATATATTAGTAACTTGGTAAATAATAGAATATCTACACCGTCTTTATTACAGCAGTTACTCGGTTGACTCCTGGAACAAACGACGCGCTGATTGGCTGCTGGTCCTCGGTGACGCAGAGCCGCGTTCATTGCATATTCAAAGAGCTTCTCTCTGCCCCGCTGCAATAAAGGCAGATAGCGGACCATGGGGAGCAAGGGAAAACTTTTTATACTGACATGTTAACGCCATGACTTTTGAGTAACACCTAAGTGGGACGAGGCTCCCGGCGTGAGGAGGACAGGGCCTTTTACAGAAAGAAGAAGAAGAAAAGGGAGCACTTGCCATCAGTTTGGGGACGGGGACGGGAAAAAAGCAACATTTGAGACGAGTCCAGCAAAAAAGAAAAAAAAGAAGCGGTGGAAATCCAGTTTGGACATTTGAATGGAAAGATGAGCTTGCTGTCTGCCATAGACACGAGTGCCTCCGTGTACCAGCCGGCTCAACTTCTCAACTGGGTCTATCTCTCCTTACAAGACCCCCACCAGACCAGCGCCTTTGACGCGTTCAGACCCGAACCCAACTCTTCCCACCCGGATCTCAGTTTCAGCAAGACTCCCGCAGCGGCGGATTTGAGCTCTTCCCTGAACTCCAACTATCTCAACAACTTCTTCCAGCTGCAGCGAAATGAGGTGAACTGACGGCATGCTACGTACAAATCCGGGATATCTGAGGTTGTGAGACTGTGGCTGATTTTAGGGAGAGTTGGACGGTGTTAGTGTTGTTTGTCTGAGCAGCAAATGTTTTAGCATGCAGGTTGCAACATAGGCTATTCTGGTATAACCGCCATGATATTTTTAATATGGACAAAAACCTAAAATAGTCCGATGAAATAAACATTTTTGGTGGGGCTACTTTGAATGTAGCTCTATTGCTATGTGCAGATGTAAGTGTTTTACATAATATAAAACGATTGTGTAGGCTTCTGTGTATATGATTGCAATACTAGAAGAGAAAAATACACCAGAAATACTCAGTAAATATGTCACTAACCCACTCATGGATTAAATACTTATGTTAAAATTAAAATTAATGTGCAATCTTTCAAGATCTAAATATCACACAGCTCATTTCCCTCCCCCAGATGACATGATTACACATGAAGAGGTCTGCTTTCAGCATATTTATAAGTTATGGCTCAAAGTTAATGTGGTGAGGAAAAATATGTTTTAATCAGAGAGGCAGGAGATGGAAATAGATCCCCCCCCACCCTCTGCACGCCTCTGTCTGGAGAGAGCAGGCCACTGCAGCCCCTTGCTGAGGTCTGCTGTCTCTGACTCCTTCAAATAGACCAGGTTGTGCAAACAAAATCAGTCCTTGTTTACATATTCTCTATTTTTGTGCCTCCAAGTAATTTTAGGGAACCAACATGCTGATAATGTGTGCACGGTGCAAATCTGATACCCCATAGTGCACTCTGTGCAAAAGTGACCCCTCCATCTCTCCCGCATACAGAAAATGATCACACAGCGTGGGCAGAAAGGCAGTGTTATAATAAATAAAAATACACAGTGAGCAGCGTTGATTGCACTGCAGCCCAGTTTCTTAGATCTCTGTTCAAGTGACGCTATGTGTTGGAAACTTTAGTAGTGGATGGATGGTGTAGTCACCATCTAGAGCCAGTGTTCATTATAATGGTGGCAACCGCAGGGGGCTTTTGAAGTCACTTAACACGTAAAGTCATCTGAAAATGGGGCGTTCGCTTTATACATTACACGCAGTTGTGTAATGCCATAAGAGTATAAAGTGTTTCAAAGTGAGGGAACACACATAGAGTCTGGAAACGGTTTAAGGGGTGGAGGGAGGGGGAGATTTTGCAACTTTCTATACCGGCTAAGCCAAGCAAAACAAACCACTGCAGAGATTTGATGATGAGATGACTAATGCGAAATGTGGTTGTTTTCACGGTGAAGGATCACACAACAGCCTGCTTGGAGTGAAATTGCGATATAGATTAATGAAGTCGCTGTCGACAGGGCACAAGTCGAGCACGCTTATCGCAGATTCGTCTGCTGACAGCTTTGCTCAAAAGCCTCCTTCACAACCCAGTTGCAGGCAGAAAAGCCCCCCTAACATATTTTTACTGTTAATTTAGAAACTATCTGGATTACTCTAACTCTTATCAGTGCACCTTTAAAGTTCCCAGGTGGCACCACAAGCCTGGCCTAAAAACAGCAGTGTTTTATTGACCTCCTGCTGTGTGACACCTCATCACCGGACCTGTGAAAACACTCACAGATGTGCTACACTTGTTCTGCCTGTCTTGGGCACACCGTGGCTGGCCATCCCCTCATCTATTGCCACACGGCACAAAACACACAACCTACCAAGGACTAGTCACTCAGTCACACACGCAAAAATAAACAAACCGTCTCACCCCACCATTAGCAGATGTGTGTGAAATCCGTTTCCTTTGGGCTGACAGTAGGTGGTTTGAAGCCAAACTGAAGAAATGCTCCGAATGTAAACAGAGCAAAGTTTCCTGTTTTTTATTTGTTAAAAATGATTTCGCAAGCTGCAGTAAAACTTAAATGTGTACATTTCCATTTGGAGGAGGGATGCAGTAGTACACAGAGCTGGAACACATGCACCAGATGGGAAACTGAGAAACTACAGAGCTGTAGTGCTTGATTTACAGCAACGACAAGTAATAAATGAACACGGCTCTTAAAGCTGGAGCTGGTTAGCAAGACAATCTTACAGTCTCCAGATAGAGATTTGGCTTTCAGCCCTGGTTAGGTTGCCAAGTGTAAGGTTTCTGTGCCGTGCAACATTTAAAATCAACAGTAACATCATTTCCCAGACACAAGCCTGTGTCCTAAAATGATGCATACCCTTCGGTTATATTAAAGAGTTTATCAGTGGATTTCCACATGCCTACGAACTCTTTGACATCTTTTCTCTTTCTCAAGAGCGGTCACTCGGATATTAAATGTCAGGCCAGATAATTAGTTAGGCTTCTCCTAGGTTAATTACCTGGCTGTATGAATATTTGCTAAAATCAGATTAATTTCACCCAGGGGTCAAATCACGTCTGTCTCTTCTGGACTGCGTTTGAAAAGAGGAAGACATGAACGAAAAGGGAAATAAGGAAAGGCAGGGAGCGCTTTCCCTGTTATTAATATTCAGAGAGCATCTTCTGCGAATTCAGTTGGCCTGGTGGCACGCAACAGTGCATCCTGTGTCTCCGAGCAGACTACAGATTCGGACGGCGGATAGTTTACCACCAGCAGTGCATGGCGTTAATGCTGATGTTCCGCTGGGTGGCCGGGGGAACATGCTTCCCATCTTGTTTACAATGAGTCATACTTTGTCCTGTGTTTCTCTGAGGACATGCGCAGTACTTTTCCAGTTCATGAGCACAGCTGGGCCTCGTGCCAGATGTTCCGAATTTAATGAGCGAAATTATCTTGGAGTTCTTTTTCCGTTTTTTTTGTTTAGTTTTTCTTTACTTTTTGTACAACAGCAAACAGGACAGAGAGCACATTTAGGAACCTGGCGCGTAATCTAAGCATTTCACGAGAAGCAGAGTTTCATGTTAACAACAGGCTGTATCTGGTGTTATTTTTCAGGCCTTAAACAACAACGTGTATAAGAACGTGTCTCCCTATGGCTCCCTGAACAATATTGTGGACGGACTCAACTCCCTGACGGACCATTTCTCAGACCTTTCCCTCTCTTCTGAAACAAGAAAACCGAACAAAAGACCCCCACCCAACTACTTGTGCCACCTGTGCTTCAACAAGGGCCACTATATCAAAGACTGCCCTCAGGTGAGACTGTTAACACACACGTATGACATAATCTAGTCATCAGGTGACACAGATGGCTTATAATCACTGTTAAATCTTTCAGTGTGTCTCATTTGCTTAATCTTGACATTAGACTTCTTCAATGACTTTTTATTTGGTTCATACAAACCAATAATGACACTAAAATCTAAGCTTGCTGCAGTCAGTCACTCTCTCCCTCACTCTTTTTCTTTCTTCCTCTCTTTTTGGATCTGGTCTGACCTACTTGTTAAACAGACTGGCCTCTGTCTTCTGTAGTCATGTGTGTGGGTATGTGTGTGTTTGTCTTGACTGGCAAAACACTGCACAACAAAAAGACTACACGTTATAAGCACATGTTATGTCACGGCCATATTTTTAAACTCCCAAGTCAAAGGTGAAGGGTTTGAATCAGATCATCATGTTGACTGTGTATAAGTAAGTAGTGTAAGTGCCATTTTCTGACATGTAGCCACAGTTTTTATATCCACAGTTGTACATCCACTTAAACTGTCGCTATTACAGCCACAGTTTAAGTGGGAAATTTCAGTGGGAGCTTTCCTGTCTCTGTTTCCCACTGAATCAGCCTGTTATGATGCAGCTTTTTATCCTTTTTTTTTTTTGGCGAGGCACCATGACAAATCCACCTTGAGGTCTAGTATCGAGGTTACTGGGTACCACCAGTGTGTGACAAATGGGGCTCCAGCTGTTGTCAACACCCCTAAACCGTAGCTTGATTTGGAAAAGAAAAGTATTTATATATTTATCCTGCCTGTCTGTCTCTCTGTGAACTATAGCGGAACATAATGTGTGAAAGGAAAAGCTTCGCTTGTAGCTGCTGTAGCAAAATTAAAGTGTATTTTCTAGGACTAGACTGTGAAACTGCTACGGTCTGATCTGTCATTATGTTGTTGTGTAGCAGCTTGTAAAGGCAAAGTCATGGAGTGCCAAGTGAGCTAATTTCATAGGGAGAACACAAAAGCACCTTCCCTTGGAACTGTGGAGTTTCTGAGTTTTTAGTTGGACCTTACACTCCCTCGTCTTTCAGTTGCCTCCCCCGTTTGTCTCCTCTCCCTTTCCCTGGGTGAGGTGCAACAGCCGAACCCCAGCCCTAAGTTTCTTTTGCATGAAAGTGTAATGAGGAGCAGATGTGAGATTAAAATGCTTTGACTCGCTTTATGACATATGATGACTGGTCTCACGAGGTCTGTATAAGACCACTGTAGTGATGAAATATCTCCTGGGCAGCCCCAAACTGCAGTGTGTGGGAATTAGATCATCTGCTCACAACTCTTCCTGGAATTTGGTTTTGTACTATATCATGCAACATGTAACGTTTTACCTTCCATCTTCCTTCAACTAATACTGTACATGTGGATGTGAGCAATGATGAAGTGATACTCGGCGCTGGCACAGGTGCACATTAAACGACTCACAATTTAGTGTCTTTAGTACTAAAACCATATCTGCTGTATATTAAGTTTCACTTTACCGTTTCAAGATGAAAAAAGGCTAAACTGTTCCTTTATTAAATAAAACCCCTTTGACAGCAGGGAGCAGTGAAATGAATCTTTCCATTGTGTATGTCAGAAACACCCTCACCCTACTTCTGGTTTGTATTTCAGCTGTTCGTTAAACTGCCAGCAGTAACTCAGAAAGCAGCAAAGTCTCCAAACAGCCTCAACACCTACCATCTCAGTTATTTAGGTCTCTCCTGGGCTTCTCCTCCATAAGCTTACCTTCCATTTGTGCTGCATCATTTACACTATTGCCCTCTCACCTGTCACTGCATGCCTAAGCCAAGGATAGTTCTTCCTTATTTAACCAGCTGAAGATCCGAATAATATATGTGACGCACAAGCGAGAAGAGCTCTTCCTAAGAGTGCTTGCTCGCCAAGTCTGGTGTCATTCTCTAAACAAGAACTCCTCATTCTAAATGATCAGTACTCTGTTTTACATTGTGCAGTCGTGTGTTCGTACTAAGAAAGAGTTTGTCCTGTTCAGAGAGGCTTTGCCAATGAAAACAGAAGCTCTTGCTTCACCGGGTCCTGCAAAGTTTGTCATCCTAGTCCAGCACAGAGTATGTAAAAGCTTCCTCGTCTACTTCCCCTCACCGCCTTTTATTGAGGTGCTTTGCGCAAAGACTGTCAAAGGGTCAAGTAAGTTTCTCCTTTATTTATGATGCTTTCTCTAGCTTTTCTTTATTGTTTTGCTTTTTGAGTATATAGAGGTAGGCCAAAGTGCTAATACATTAATTGAAATTGAAGACCCCCCCCTTTTTAAAAAAAAAGTTTTTACATGTTAATATTGGAAACACAGGCAAGGTTTGTGGTTGTGCTGAGAGATTTATTTTTCAGGAAACTTGTAGCTGAGTGAAAGCCACAGGTCTGGCAGCAGCTGCCCAGTGCTGCCTGTCATGGGGACAGAGGTGTTATGTAAACTGGCTTTTATTTGGGAAAATGACGTCGCTCCCCTAGTTATGAGCAGAATGCCTCTCGCTGCCACGCTCTGGCCCCGCTCCAAGATGTCTTCCACTTGCACTCATGATTTGGTTTTGTTTAGAGGACTAATCCTCTCAACAGCTGGCCCCACCTCTGATTTGAGTGATCAGAGTGATGCAGTGACTGACAGGTTTACCAGAGGTAGAAAGATGAACTCATGGAAAGTTTCTTTGCTGTAATGCAGGTTTATGGGTGGGCGGGGGTGGATCTTGCTGTTGTATGTTTTATGCGTGTCTTTGAGCTACGCTGGACTCTCGACTTACAATCCCTCATTCCTGAACATTATGCAACCCCCTTGTCCAGGATCTTCAGTTAGCACTGCACGCTCTTATGCTTCTGAGAAATGCCAGATTGTTGTTGTTGTTGTCTTTTACTGGGAGAATGCCACAAAAATGTGGTTTCTCATCTCTCATATGAGGTTAACCAAAACTGCTGAACTTTTTGGAGGCATTGTTTGACAGCTTAAAAAAATCACAATCAGCTGATTGAGAACATTTGGTCTTTTTAAGCAACATTCATTCTTTTTCAGGAAAGATGCTTTTTATTTATTTTTTTCTTTTTATGAGTTAAATGCAAAGAGGCAGCTGTGGGTCAAGTGGTAAACTTGGTTGTCTACTGACTGCATGGCTGGTGGTTTCTGGCTCCTCTATCTGTCTCAACACTCAGAACCTAAAGCTTTTCCTGCTCCTATGGTAGCTTCTTCTTCAGTGGTGTCCACTCTCAAAGAAGTACATATATTTATATATGCATTAAATATGCATTAACACGTTAATTAGTCAGCTTTTGTGGAGTAAAACAGGCTAGCGGTTTGCTCTTGTTTTCACACTTTGTGCTCAGCAGATGTTGCTTTATATCTAACAAACAGATGTGAGCGGTATAGTCTTTTGTTTTAAACGAGAGCTTTTATGCAGCTGTAGCATCAAACCAACTTACATAAGCCTTTGAATTTTCATTGCTTAAAGTGCTGATGATGATATAGCCAAAGATGTTGTACAGGTTTGTCTGCAAGAGCACAGTGATCCCTATACAGATCCCTCTTTATCAAGCTTTTTTGTTCCCATTTGGACTGTGTTAGTGCGATGTCTATGTATTTTAAATATTTCCAGCAGAGTATGACAGAAGATAGAATCAAGCCATTTAATTTACCAAAGGCTTTTGCAGAGGATGCTTCACTCTAAAAGCACAGGCACTAACGTTCCCTCTCACGTCTATGGCTGCCAGTCAGTCGGCAGGCATCTCCACTTGCGTATATCTAATGCAAATCACTGCGATGGCATTTACGCCTCACGTGGCGTGAGTTTCAGCAGGAGTTTGTACTTTGTAACAAATGGTCTCCACGATCTCCCGTAAAAGTGGAGACGAGAGTTGACCTTTGAACTAAGGGCGTCCTCGGAGGAGAGGCAAAAGAGCAACGTGTGACTTTCCAGAGTGTGTGCTTTCCCGTCAGCCGTGGTAGTAGAGCTGGGCGATATGAGATTTTTTCATATCACGATATGTTTTTTTCATTTCAGGCGATAACGATATCTATCACGATATAAGCCAAATAACTATATTTGTAAGATTTAAATGTGCCGTTGCTCACAAGTAAAATGTGAAATAATCAGCAGCTTGTTTTTAAATATTTATTTCCCATAATAAGTTCAACAGGGTAGATGTACTTAAGGAACATGAGACTTTTTCAGATAAATAAAGGCAAATATTGCAAACTACACAAAAGGCAGCCGCTAAAGCGTTTAAGTTTCAAAATAGAACAAACGAAACAGACTAAATTGTCAATTCCACTTAGAAATAAAGTATTAATTCTAAAAATAAATCTTAGTTTGTTTTACAGAAGAACAGACAAAACTGACTAACTTTTGTCAATATCAAGTAAACTGAGAACTAAAAGGAAATTCTCAATCTCTCCTTGTTGTATAGCTGAGCTTTTCAAACAGTTGTAACAGTTACTTTAGTCTGACAAAAGCCGAATGACGAATTAGCGCTTCCAGTCAGAGACTGAGGCTACGTCCACACGTACACGGGTACTTTTGAAAACGGAGATTTTCCGTTTTCGTTTTAAAAAAATAATCCCGTCCACACATAAAGGGAGAAATGAAAGAAAACGCTGCTATGAACATGCCAAAGCAGCAGGTGGCGCTAGATTCCTAACCGTGCAGAAATGTTGGCCAATCAGAAGTCTAGAAGCCTCGGTGGGAAAAAGTAAACAAAGCTGGGGCATAGAAGCAGAACCGAGTCGTATGTGTGGAGGGACAGTAACTGTGTGTATATGTAAGCATTTAAACACTGCAGAGAGTAGAATTAACAGTATTGTAGAAATTCATTTCACCGAAACAATAACGTGGCGCACAGTGTGACGCATGCACCAGTTTATTGTATTTCCAGACTTGCTTTCGGCACAATTTGCAGTGCACACTACTCTGTTTTTTGTCAGACTTGAAATAGCCGAAATACCTTCACACTACGGCTCTTCCGTTCGACAATCTCTCCGGCATTGGAACCATCATCGGTTTTCTCTTCGGTCACGCTCGGTTGATTTTTCTAGTCGGTACACTCATTTCCTCCATTATGCGCTGGCTCCATTACCCGCTGGCTGCTTCCCAAACAAACACACGTGCGGCTTGGCATTTGTGCTGTACGTAACAAGTCACGCGACGTGACGCTGCGGCTGTGATTGGTTCGGCTCTGCGCTACTGAATTTGGATCGGCTGACCTTTTTTTTTTTTTTTTTTTTAAGAGGACAAGAGCGGCGAGGTCTATCGCGATAGCTTAATTTCTCTATCGAGTAAAAGTTATATCGCGATACATATCGTTATCGTTCTATCGCCCAGCTCTACGTGGTAGTAAACATAATGACTTGTCATTACTGCAGCCTGCTTTGTTTACCATAACAAACATCAGTGGTTTTGACAAAACATATTTGCTTTTAAATTTTCCGGTGCTTGCCTCTGACAGAGCGGCGATCCTTTTCGGATTTGTTTGGCAGTCACGCTGAGAGAATTGTGCAATGTTTTTAATGTTTCAGTTTGTTGTTGTATGTGTGTGTCTGTGATTTGTCAAAAACACACTGCAAATTTGTAATTTACCAGCGTTACATCACTGCACAGAGTGTTGCTTGTGTGTTTGCTTCACTTTAGGAAAAACAAGTATTTTAGCTCAGCGTGGGAACACCCAATTTCCTGCAGAGTGTAACTCATATTAAAGCCTTAATCGAATCTGATTCAGGTCTTTAGCCGAGTTTCACCTTTCCAGCATGTGTTATCTCTTCCAGTTAATCTGAGCACGAGGATCTAACGTCTGATCTTTTTGGGGGCAATATTTATTTATCCGAGACTTCAAAAAGACGATATTCAGTGCTTTTAGCACTTTTAGCCAAAATTAATTTAACCATTTAACAAGGATGCTAGTTTTTTGGGGGGGTTTACGAGAGGCGGGGCTTTCACGTTTCAGTGGTGGTGTTATTGGTGTGTCAGTTCTAACAGTTAATTTAGAAACTGCTTAGCCTTGTTTGTGCAACTCTGCAGTGCTAAAACAAGAGACTTCATTACATTCTGCTGGTTATGATAGTTTAATCAACACTTCTGCCTTGCAATCCCAAAAATCTGATCATCCCTAAGACTCTCTCAGACATATTATAGCCACTATAATTAGCCCATTTACCCTTTCTATTTCCCTTATAGATTTTATGAGCTGATAATTTAATTTTGTAAGAGATTTTAATGTAATTTAAATTCCAAGTGCATCAAAACTACACAGATGAATAATTTTGGGTCTGTGTCACCAGAAACAACAATAGATGGAGTGAATGGGGCTGTTGCTCGCTCCTGTTTATTTTATTCCTCTATGTGGCAAATTTTACAAGGGTTGAATAGAAAGCAGTCCTCTGATCACAGTCACAACTTCATTTGGTCTTTCAAAGATTCACTTTTAACCAGTTAGCATTTTTTCAGGGGACAGTCCCCTGGATACATCCTGAAAGACGTATTGCAGCGGGAGTTCCTGTGGTTGGAACAAGCACAAAGGTGTGGGCTGCCTTAAATAAGATCCAGAAAAAAACAGCTGCTAGTGTAAAACAGCCCAATGGTGGCGAGACCTAAAAGGCTCAAAAGTGTGGCTGCACTTCGCTAGAAATAATACTGCCAAAACTGCAACAAGTCCTTTGCATGTTTGGCAAATCTTGTGCACATAGTGTGGCTTTTTCTGTCAGAGCTGTGGGTATGAATATTAACATAAAAGTGTCAGAATAATAGGATGCTGTCACTTCAACAGACTGTTGAAGCCACCAATATAAAGTGTCCCACATATTTAAAGGGCTCTGCACTCCAGCTTCCTATTAAAATTCAACTTTTTCAGTCAGCAGTAAGAAATTCAAGCACAGTCTAAATTCTGGTGTCATGTGCGACTTGTATCTCATATTAACAGTGCCGTCTTAAACCTTTGGCAAAACATTTTGCAACTCTTGTGTTGGAAACATGCTGCGAAATTGTCTAAACTAGCTTTCTATCCTTCCTTGCTATTCAGCCCAGTGCTGATTATTCACTAGTCCAGCAGATTATGTGAGCTTAATGTAGCTGGAGACGTTTGCAGTCTCCCTGGAGGCTAATGTTCCTGGGAGGAGAAAGAACCTACATCTGTCTTTTTGCTTTTCTAATCTATGTTTAACCCACTCTTTCCTGAGTTGAAATATATATATATTTTTAATGAAATACCAGTTTATTGATTTATTCAACATTTGTCATGAGAAAGAGTTTCACATTTTACCCCCACGATGCCCCAGGGGCAGGTTCTGACACGGCTGCACTTATTTTGCTGGGGCAGGGAGGCAGTTTGGATGTGTCACTGTCATGCCATTCAGCACTATTGTGTTTGTCTGGCACAGAGAGGGCATAGTCTGAAAGCTTGAGAAGGGCATAAGAGCCGAGAGACAGCGGACCAGTGAAAGGGGAGCAAGGGCACTTCCTCTAAACGGAAATCAAAGTTAAAAGAATGATAAAAGTGTGGTTTCCTGCCAGCTGGTTTGCGTTCTGTCCAGAAATCCCATTGTTCCTCTCAGTTTTTGCTGAGTCAACAATCACACCACTTCCTGTTTTGGTAACTGTGACACTTAAAACCCGATCTCTGGGACTCCAGCATGCTGTTACATTTGCCGCAGATAGATAAACTCACAGCTGTTTGCAGATTAAATGCTGAAATATGGACGAAGACACGGTGCACCATCTGCTCGCTTTTAGGTGAAGCTAAGCTGCCGTAAAGTCCCTCAGCTTTCTCGCTGGGAAGAGATTATGCACGTTGTGTCATTTGATTAGTCCTCCTTTTCATGCTCAGATGAAGGCTACACAGTCTAAGTGATGTTAGAGGGCTCCATTAGCTTATTTTTGGATAGTTTCTTATGTAACACTTTTTCCATCACGTTGCTGAGCCAGCACTGTAAAATGGAGGCTTCAGATAATAAAAGAAAATAAACAATAATGTGTTCGGAGCTCTTGCTCATCACACTGCTTTATGTAATTGTGTTTTTGCAGCATGAGGGAAACCAGGTCAGCACTCATTTTGGAACCAAGTTTCAGTATCTGTTATGTTATTGTACTAGAGTGAAAAATCCTTTGTAAAATGTGCAGTTTTACCTCTCTACTGTTTAACAGATGGTACTGAATATATTGCAAAATATATACATGGTGGCTATGACAGTAGTCAAGACAGTGTTACGGTTTTTCAGCCCCATAATGAGGCCTCGGGAACTCGGGAACAGGATGGTTCACTTTTCACTCAGAGAGAAAGGAGGAATCAGAGGGTCAAAGGTCACATTTTCACTACAGCATGATGTCCTGTTAGCAGACAAGGGCCAAAAGCTCTGTTAGCTCATACTACTCATATTCTTAGGAGTTGTAGTAACACAGATTTATCCAACATCAATTTATACTCAATAATCCATAACAACATAAAAAAGTCGATTTTGTTCTTCTGTGCTTGAAAATGCTAGTTTTGCTATTTTCTTTTATTTCCTGTTTTTTACAGTATTGGTAATATACTTTGTTTATCTTTGGGGTTTGACTTGTTGGTTAAACAAAGGAAAGCATTTCAAGATGCAGCCTTGTGCTCTTCCCTGTAGAAATTGTCATAGACTCTTCTCATTGGTTAATACACCATGTAGTGTGTGCGAGTCACTTACAGTGATGCTTAATAGCTATTTTGATGTTAAAATTGTGTGATTAGGTTCATTTGGATTAATTTACAGGCTCAAAGACAGATGTGAAACCCACTTTGTACAGGTAATTTAAATGATGCACCAACAAGCTATTTAACCGTGGTCTTATCTCTCTCTGCTTTATCTCGTTAGTGAGCTGAGAAAGCCATTAAAACCTACCTCAATAAAATGTCCACGTCATACTGACTTTGGCATTTGTTTTAATTAATTGCTCCTAATTGAGACGATTCATATGGAAAAAAAAGAAACAACAATTTTTTTTTTCTAAGACTAGGCTGAAGGAGGGGACGGACAAGCAGATGGACGGACAGAGACGCTGTGAGGCTGCAAGTGCTGGCACACTGGACTGAGTTTGGTGTCAAGAGATCAGGGACTGACACTGCTAGCTTTGTATCACACTTGAATGGGCACCTTAGGGAGAGACCGTGGTTCTGAATGGGAGCTATTGGGGAAAACCCTAGCGGTGGGAATGGAGGCTGGTAATTAAGGCAGTCATTGTGTGTCTGTAGGATATGCTAGACGGAGAGGTCAGGAAGGCAGGCCTGTATTGTTCGCCCAGCAGGGCCCTCACTTCATCAGAGTAGTGCGTCAGACTCAAGTATGTTTGGAGAGAGCCTTGAATCTTACAGAGAAGAAAAAAGGAGTACAACAACAAACCACACACAACGAGTCCTATATAGTCTGTTTGTCTATATGTCAACACTTAGGGGCCTCTTCTGTGGTTTTCATTTTCTGACTGTTTTTTGCTCTCTGTGTCATGAAGTTTGGGAGGCTATCCAGAAGCTGCAGCCTTGCCAGGGATCAGGACAGTGTTTGCAGATTAAACTAGAGTTGCGCTCAATAATGGGAAGCCATAGTGGTGTGTGTGTGTGTGCATGCATGTGTGCGTGTGCATCATTAGTAAGTTTTAAAAAATGTTTTGCACAAGGTAAAACGAATCAAAAAGATTAAAATAAGAATATAAAGTCACGTGAAGACATAGAGGGGTTATAGCTTCAGAAAGCATGACCTCTAAATAACATTAAGTCAGTTATAATATCAGAGATCTGTAATAAATTAAGCATAAAATATAACATGGTGGTTTAATGCTTTTTAATTTATATTTTTTTTAAAAACACAATAAAAGCTTCACATCCCTTCAGTATGTGTTACTGAATATAATAAAGATATAAGTTGTTGTATGTTGTTTATTAAAGTAAGAAACCAGGTGAAAAATCATCATCACAAAAAATTAGAAGCTGTATTTTTTTTTTAATAATGATTATTTAGTGCACTGATGGACCTCAAATAGCATGAGAAACAAATATGAATCCTCACATATGAGCAGGTAATATGGGTCAACTAATCAGGCTGCTCGAAATATGAAAGTAGTCAAAACAGATATAAAAGAGGACACGGGTTTCTAGGGTATGAAGAACTATGTTTCTGCTCGATTTACTTACTTTTTACCCCTTGTTTACTTATAGATCCAAGGTCTTTACTTTAAAAAATAATCCACATTTCATTTGGAAACTGTCTCTCTCGCCTCTCGCTATCAGTATGTGCTACCCTGTAGTGTGCTGAGACGTTTCTGGCAGGGATGAGGGCTGGGGGAGGTGCGCTATGGGAATGTTTTTACAGGGTGACCCCTGATCTTCCTTCCAGTCACAGCAAAGGCTCCGAAAAGGCCTTGTGTCTCTGTCTCTTCTTTAACACACGCTCAGTCAGGTTAGCAAAGCGAAAGACTGGGAGCGAGTGCAGACTCCCTGCTAAACAGATAAGGCTTATCAGGGATGTGTGGTGTCAGATGGATTTTTTTCTGTTTCATAGCAGACATTAAAAAGCTGTGCCTCTGTGAACAAAGCACACAAACAAAAAACAGTCAAGATATTTTAGTTTTGAGAAGTTATATTGGAAAGAGCCTTTCATAGTCAGAGCATTTAGAAACCATATAGGGCCATAGGTCCAATATAGCATTGCCACCAAGTGACGCTGAGATTAGCAACACACGTGTACGGTATATCCGGCAGAGTGACTCTCAAAAATACAGTCTGCAGAGGGACATGCAAACAAATCCTGCTACGTACAGCAAATGCAGGTGACACATGCAGCATATGCACAGACAGCAGTAGCAAGAACCTCCTCCTGCAAGCAGATGACAATATTTTGTGCACCTCTGTATGCACCAGTGTGCGACCCAACCTGCTCTTGTCATTCACAGACTGGTAATATAACGCTGCTGTGCAGCTGCACAGCTTGTTGAGTGTTGCGGGGCTGTGGCTACGTCCAAGGCTAGCAGAGGGTAAAGAGGAAATTCACACCTGTGGCCTCACTTATCAAAAGCCCTTAACGCCTAGTAAATATGGCATATGTAAGTTTAGGAGTAGGGTAAAGTTATATTATGTGTGTGAAATGAGGAGTCTTGCATGTCAAGCAGATGTGTTGATGATCCTGCACCATTGGCTTGAAGCGGACAGATCCCAAAGCCCAGTTGGCTTGTTCTTGTGTTTTCTATGAACTAAGCATGAAGAAAGAGAAAAAGCACCCTGTCAAAACCATCAGCTTTAAAACAACAGCGTGTTACTCGTATAACTCAAAACACCCACATGCTTGGCTATCAGGGGTATTCATTAGTCATCCAGCAACATGTCACTGAGATCCTTTGGCCGATTAGTTGTGGAAATCTAGGAATCTGGGAATGGGGTTTTGGCAGAGAGCACGCTGGCATCATGATATGCCTCTGCAGCTGTCTTGAACACGAATGACATGGGTCTGCTCCTAAGGAGAACAGTTTGGACATGCATATGCACAAGTATCCACAAACATGCTATATTATGCCTTAAGTCGCTGTAGCGACTAAAGGAAGCGTGAAGTTTAGAGTAAAATTTCATGTTGTGTGGGAGATTTTACCATTGAATTGCTTACCACAACATAACCTCCTCCTCCGCTTTATCAAAGCAATCACAAATTGCAGGTCATTGAATGTAATTTGCAAGCAATAACATTATTAGAGATGACTAAGCCGAGATTTGTTGCGATCTGTATCAACAGATCAGAATATCATGCTTCCGACTTTGCCAATTTGGTTTCACAATACAGTTACTGAGGGCTTAATTGCCTCTGCAACTAAATTATGTTTTAGGATCCTTCTGCTAAGTTAAGCCACTCACAAAAATATGTTGTTCAAAGGCTGAAAAACATGAATGTCTGCAGGTAATTTAAAAAACAAAACAAAAAGCTAATCTAGTTCGTCCTGTGAAAGATGCTCTCCTGTGGGGATGTTTTTTATGATGCCATATTTTTATTGCTGCCTGTATTTCATTGTTTTAGTTTTTTATTATTTTAAAGAGACAAATGTAAGTAGAATTGAAAACACAATCATTTTACAATCTAGTATATTGTTCATGTTCAAATGTGTCAAGAATTTCTTGGTGGGCAGTGATGACATTTCAAAATCCAAAACACCTCAGCTTTTGCTTTCTGGAAAAGTCTCAGCAGTTATCTACATGACTGCAAGCTGTGGGATGTTTTATATTTGGTGCAGCTGTCTTGATTTACCTTTTTCCCTGTGTGATATGTCAGCTTGTCATAGAACAGACTAAACATAAGCAAAATACCTTGTAGTGTTACGGGACTTCTCAAGAAAATGTGAGAAAATGTTAAATCAAGGTACTTGTTCTGTTTTAAGATTATATTATAAAAAGCAGCTTTCGTGTGTCTTCTGTGCTTCGCTCTCTTCCAGTAGGAACACACACGTACAGTGCAGAAGTCTACAAAAACACACACGGATAGACACACACACACACAGTGCTCACACAGTTACTCTGCCAAAGCAGAGGCCATTTCCAAGAATGAACTATTCTGGCGCCTCCACGGGTCTCGAAATGGACTTGTGGTTATATTTTAAAACAGTTGGAGTGGCTCTCCTCTCAAATTTTTCCCTGGATATGACGGTAACAAACGCATTTATGACAATTTTGGCGGTTAAACCCTGAAACCCCTTAAGAGCAGTGTCACCATCTCACACTTGAAAATATTCAGCATCTAGTCATTTTAAATGCATTGCTGTCCACCTTATATAGACTGCACTGCTGATATAGATTTTTTTAAACTGTTCCTGGTCGATGTGGGGTTATGATCCTTTAAAATAGCCGTGGATTTGATTATAGCCGAGCACTTGGTTGTGTATCAACATGGTTATGGCTCCTTTCCACATACCACATGTTTCACTTTCCTCCGTCCTCTGCTGTCTTTGCTGCTTTCCTCACACTTCACACTTGAAGGTGAGTAAGCGAGGCAAAAGACCCTATGACAACACAAATGCCTCCTAGGGCCTATTTAGACCTCGAAACACCAGGATGTGCTATTGTGAGTAAACCCCTTTTTATAGTGTAGTGAATGGTGAGGGTATATCCGAATAGCTGAAATAAAGAGCTTGTAGAATATGAAACCTTTTTAAGAATAGCACTGTGACCCACATGGGTGCAGAGCAGGTTTAGATGAGTGCTAGTTGAGTGGCTGATGACTGTGATGGTAAACTTGGAGAAGTCATATCTAGTGAGCTCACATACCTTTTGCTAACTTAGTTATGCTAGAAGCTATGTTAGAAAACACATTGTTGCTTTGTCAGCAACTTTATATTCAAGTGCAAATGTTTTATTTGAATATGCAGTCTTATTAAGATTGAGATCTAGTTTTCAGTAGCGACCTGTGTACAAAAAACATATAAAAATTTAGACAGACAGACACATAATAAAATTATACATTATACATCATCACAAATTAATAATAACATGTGCAGAAGTAGCGTCCTAATTTTTGTAACACATTGTATTTATAGGCAGCGAAGTATTTAAAACCAGTTTATTTAAAATTCAATGTACATCAAAGGTTTAAAACAATCATCTTTAATTGTTAGATTCAGTTCAGTTATATTTATATAGCAGCAAAACACAAAAATAGTCACCTCAAAGCCTTATATTCTAAGATAAAGACCCTACAATAATACTGAGAAATCAGACGGCCCCCTATGAGCAAGCAATTGGCGACTGTGGGAAGGAAAAACTCTCTTTTAACAGGAAGAAACCTCACACTCCTCACAGCGTTACTGGAGGTCAAGGCAAGGCCACCTAGATTAGGTATCTGGTCAGACGCCATCTAAAATTTTTAGGATTTTTAGGACCGAGTATGATAACCTCAGTTTTATGTGAATTTAAAAGTAGGAAATTGGAAATAGATAAAGCTGGGTGTCATCTGCATAGCAATGTAAATATATGCTATGCTTTCTCCTAATAGTGCCTAACATCCGTATATTTGCATTTTTTCACCCAGCTCTAGGTAGCTTATTGGAAAAAAATGCTGTAACAGCAGCTGTCCTCTTGTTGCTATAAGTACAGTGAATGAGGTACCCAAGTAACCTATTAGTAAATGAAGAAATCGCTGTACGCATGCCTGTCTTAACAACTGTCTAACATCCGATCTATGATCTACAAACTTGTATTTCTTTGTGTATTTCTAGGGACCTGATTAAATTCAGTGCTGGGTTTCAGGTTGTTCAGATGCGTTGGTTTCATTGTCAGAATCTTTTCTGCTCAGCAATAAATGGGTAAATCTTTTATATCGTAATCAAAGGCAGATGTATGCTGATGTCCCAGTTCAGATAGTATTGTGGCTACTGCAACCCCTAGGCTGCAGTGAATAGTATGTGGACGATTCATGGAGCAGGTGTTGTCTGATAAAAATCCAGATTAGACTTTTGTTTCTGGGGTAAAAAGAAGGTAAAAAGAAATTGAATTTCTTGGCAATAATTTCATGGTTCAGACTTTTAAGGGCTAAACGGCATTAGCTGTTTAAGGAACAGTTTTTTCTCTTGGTGTAGCCCTTTACAAATTGAGATGGGGAAATTTTATTTCAGAGAAATGAAATAAAAAATGCATTTGTATTATCAGATTATTATTATTAATTTAGCCATTGTGCGTGTTTACTTACAGATGCTTTTATTCTGAAAAGCAGTTTCTAAAACCCGCCCACGTGTTTATCCCACACCACTTTGAGCTTACATAACCCTGAGACAGAACCACACAAACAAATGAAAAAAGTCTCCAATAGTAAAAAAAAACTTCTG
Source organism: Rhamphochromis sp. 'chilingali' (assembly GCF_963969265.1). Lineage (NCBI taxonomy): Eukaryota > Metazoa > Chordata > Actinopteri > Cichliformes > Cichlidae > Rhamphochromis > Rhamphochromis sp. 'chilingali'. Next base: position 17,808,343 of record NC_137947.1, on the reverse strand, counting down.
ATCAAACAAATCAAGCTGATTAACAATAACAAATCAGAAGACTGAATGAGAATGTTGGAACCAACTATTATATGCTTCTTTGCATCATTGTGTAGGTTTGTAATTTCATGCATTGTGTTTCAATAAATTATATATATATAATGATTTTAATCCATTGTATGTAACTTATATAATATCAAATTTGGCACAAACAAAATTAACAAAAAAAGGAGAGAAGGGAGAAACAATGGCAGCCAAGGTTTAATATGCATCATCAGAAGGACAACTTATTATCTGTAACAGTTTCATTAATGATCCGAACCCTCTGATTTGTGAGCCAGCAAACACAACCTTATTGTCATAATGTGTTTGTGTTAACTTGTTTTTCAGGATGACCATATGCACGGGTTTACATGCTTGGTGGCATAAGACGTTTGAGTGAACCAAAGTGTATCCGACTGAAGTTAGGTGCCCTACATGATGTGTAATGCTGTGGTTTATATTTAGAGACAGCTGTAGAAGATAAGAATGCTTATTTCAGCAGTTGTAGATGTGGGGCTGTGAAACTACGATGTCGTTACTAGGCAGATACAAGCCCCTGTGATTATACTCAACAAAGCATTACTAAGGTTGTTTTGCTTGAAATTTTCCACTAAATATCTGCCTCAAAAGTCACACGTGCACTTTCGTTGAGTAAACTCAGTATATTACAAGCTTGATTATTGGCTCTTTGGCATGAGGAATGCTAAATTAAGTGAAAGGTGGATTCATAGTGAAAAATTCTATCTTCATATAGGCTAACAACAAGCTTTCTTTTGTGGTGTAACAGCTTCAACAGCAAAACCCGGGTGTAGTTTGAGGTGTATACACAGTGAAGTACATAACCATCAAAGTGTGAGGTTTTGTGTTTGAAGGCTCCATGAATGACATTTTAAAAATGTTGGCTGTACTGAAAATAGTCAGACCCCATGACTAATAGATATCTGTTGAGGAAATATTTCCTTGTCATGTTTAGGTGAAGAATCGGGCACGATTGATCCTTTGATCTTGCTTGATGTTTCACAGAGGAGAACCAGTTCTCAGGTTTAAACCACATCCAGGTTCCTGCCTCCCTCCTCCCCCCTGCAGCAAGCTTTCATCAAACCACTGAGACTAGCACGCTAACTGAAACCACATTAAAGCAATTAGAAGTCTTATCAGAAATGCTACGCTTAATGACCAAACCAAACAAAAACCCTGAAAGACTCAAAGCAAACATTGTGGACTGAACCCCATCCGCTGTATCTGTAAATCTATCTCTTTCTGAGCTCCAGCCAAACTAAATAGAGATCCTGAGACGAGGACACAAGAGCAGACACACATGCAGACGTATGGGCACGGACACACTCGCGCTCGGATCTGGTCTTCTCTGTTGCTCGCTGAACGATGTCCTGTGGGATGCGGAGAAGGCAGAGCGGGGCTTGAGCTCCTCCGCTGCTCCTTTGTTTACACTGATGGTTTCCAGATGCTAGGTAGTGATCGGAGCGCTACGGAACGCTGGGGAGCAGCCCAGCAGTTTAGGGTCTGTGCCAACAAGCTGGGATTAAGGCAGCTTTAACTTTGATACTTGAAAAAAAATCACAGCTTTGTTTTGTAATAATTTTGCAATTGTTTCCAATGAATGACAGAGTTTTTCTTATAAAATTTAATTATAAATTATTATAAATTATTCCTTTGCATGTGGCAGTCATAAATGTACATGCTGTTGTCTTCACTGAATTGGGGGGGGGGGGGGGGGACATGCAACATACAATGACGTCTTAGGTCATTAAGTGTAATTATTAGTCACAATATGTACACTTGGATTAATTGCATCTGACTGTAATTAACATATTTGTTTTACTCGGTAATTTGACTGCATGTTTCTTTAAACAGGCTCCAGCCAGGCGTTTCTTCTGATGCTGATTGCAAAGAGAGATTTTGCACCCTATAATTTTCCTCTACTTGTTTTTCTGGGGCAGCCTGAGTATATTGTCTGTATTCTATGTTGCCTTATTCGGGGAGGGGGGGGATTGTTTTCATAAACAGAGGTGCATTGTGCCCGAGGGAGGGCAAATTTATCACTTAAACACCTGTTCCTCCCGTCACTTTGAGCCACTTTTCCTTACAGGCATTATAAAGAGACAGCTGCACCAGCAAAGGAGCGAGAGAGAGGTGAGAAAGATTGCAAGGGGGGGGGGGGAAGAAAGAGAGAGAGAGAGGGAGAGATGCACGGAAAACAGTGGCTGTATTTAGAGCTTGTAGTGCATGGTGGGATTGATAAACAGTTCCCATAATGCACCTGACTGAGGTTCTGGCATGAAGTCGTGGCTGTTTAGTCCAGCAGCGGAAACAGCCAATAAAAAAATGCTTGTTCTGTGTGCAGTGGGACACAGCTGAGGTGGGGACAGTGTCATTCTTGTGAGAGTCTTGGAGCAGTGGCCATCTGCACGCCCTCACTTGGCTCTGAGTTCTGACTGACATGGTGACGACTGCATCCTCAGATCTTTATTCTTTAGTTGCTGTGATGTTAAACAATGCGGGTAGTGATGGTGGAAGCAGATGAAATGGTTTAACTAAGACATGGGGAAGTGAGACGAGTCAAAGAGTGCCGCTCTGATTTCCTTCTTTGTTTTTCTAGGTACATGTGGATAGAAATACCACTTAAGAAAATGCAGCGTGTGAAAGTATGAAGCTTTAACTGAATAGTTTCCATGTTTCACATATGACTTGCTTTGATGTGGTCAGCCCAAACCCAATGGCGCAAAAACACTGTTTTGTCAGAATTATTTTCATCCGAGGAACCCGACAAATGTTTTTCTTTTCTTCCTCTTCTGGTGTGGTTTTTACAAACAACCTTAGGCTCTTCCTTTTAAATGTGAAAGGGAAGCTTATGTTATGAATCACTGACCTGTCTGCATCTCGGGGATCATTTTAACTTTGTGGTGTGTTAATGGTATCATCAAATCATACCAAAGAATCTCACACAATGAACTTCCTTGTAAGGGAGAAACTTAGCTTTGTTTGTTTGCTTCTATGTTTTAAGATTTATGTTAGATAATCATTACCTATTAAAACAATAGCTGATAACTTGAGATGCACCAACTGTGAAATTACAGTACTGTGCAAAATTCTTTAGACTCATTTCTTTATATTTTGCTTGGAAAGTTAAAAACAGGCGGAGCAGTTGATTGAAACATGTGCAGACATAAGTGTAAATACAGTATATTAAACAATCTTCTCCTTCTGGAGAAGGAAGCAAAATATAAAGAAATAAGGGGTCACTTGTCACAGTTGCACTGTATTTGCTGTATTACTGAAAACGAAGTGCATTTGAGCAGATCTAAATTCAGAAATAGAGTTCTTACACATTTTTCCAAATTTGTTTTCTCAACTAAATCTCCTTCACCGAAGCCTGACTGATATATCAGTGAGGCCAATATATCAGCTGATATTAGCTATTTAACCCTCCTGCCATCCTTTAAAAAACTCACACCCATCACCCTAGGGACCATTCTCAGCCACGCCATAAAAAGACCATATATCCATATTTTATTCCACTTTAAATTAGCCAACCTTGTAAAACTACTTCTCCCTGAAATATTCATGTAAAGTTTTAATTATATTTTCGTTGTTTTAACCCTTCAAATCCCAGTGTTATTACATGAGCGCCCTGTGTTATAAGCCCCAAAAACCAAAAAACGAAACTAAATATTTCCACAAAAAACCAGTTGAAGTAATATGTGATTGTCATTATAAGTAGGCCTTTAGATGGACCAAAGATTGGCACCAACATACATTTTGACCTGCCATTATTTTTTTTGCATTTTTTTTGCAATTTAAAAATTAAAACTTCAAGGCCCTGAGTCTTCATTGACATCCAAGAAAAGAAGAAAAAATAAAATCATATGATGATAATTTGGGGTTGAAAAATAGCGTTTATAATGGAAGTCAATGGGCAGAAAATGGTCCCCAGGGTGATGGGTGTGGGGATTTCTGCTGCTCAGCCATTTTAGGCTGATTTAAGGAATTCACACTGGAATATTAACATTGACAGGTAAAAACTATCCTGTGGCAAGTTTGGTTATATTCCACTGAACACAGTGGAAATGGCAGCCATTTAACACATAGCAGTGGCACAAAAAGGTCCCAAGAAGGCAGGAAGGTTAACAATATATTAGTATTGAGATTTATGACGACTGATAAATATAAATTTAAGAAGTAAAGAAGAGATAGAAGAAACACCCTTTAACCATGTTACAAATATTGATGTTGCGTAGTTTGTCCACCAGGGGGCACTCTGCAACGTCCTTCTTGGGAACACGTGTTTGGAACGCCACTCGACTCAACTCAGGTTTTAGGGTTTACTTTTTTAGTACCTGCTCTATCGGGGTTCCAAGCGAGCCGAGTCTCTGTTTTGTTGTTTGTGTCGCGTAAAAATGACGTCACTGGACCTTCAGCTGGGTTGCCATAACAACCCCAAGCACATTGAGGGGGTACTCAAATTTAATGGAAAATGACCAAAAGTGAGTAGAGTCAAGATGACCTGAGTCGATCCGAGAAGCTACTAGTGGAAGCGAGGCTAAATACAACAACCACATCTGAGAATAAACAAGTCATTCTGGATATAAAACAAGATTACTTTTAAATTGGATTGCCTTGTCATAGTAAGGACTCATAGTTTGCTACTTATAACAAATATTTGGGATGTCAGTTTCTGTTTTGTGCGTCTGGAAAAAAAATATCGGCCCATATGTAGGCTTTTTAATGCACTAAATATCGGTATCGGTCACAGTAGAATCTGTCAGTCGCTGAAGTAAAGAACAAACTTTAAGTCTTGTTCACATATAAAGGAATTTGTTCGTTGTCACCTATCACTTTTTACAAACAATAACAACACTGGTTGTTATTTCAGGTTATGGCTGTTTTGTAACCTTCTTTCATACTTCCCACCCTGCCATATGTCGTACAGCAGTATTTTGTGCTCTTCAGTATCTCAGCTCAGTTGAAACTAGTTTAACTCAGTGCTCTTTTTGCTTTGCTTTAATGAATATTTCACCTGCCATTCAAACTGCTGAATTTTGATATTTTGTGGTCTCTCGTTGCTCGCTGCTATAGTTTCTTACTGTCTAGTTAAGCCGTTGTCTGCGGACTGATAATATAGGAAATCCAACTCAAGGTTAATGTCTCCTCCAATATGTTGAGAAAGTACGAAATCGCCACAACCTTGAAAGGAGACGTCTTTAGCATGATTCCTTTTTATGTTTGGTTTGGGAAGGACGTCTAATATTAAGTCTGGTGTCTGTCCACTCCCCATTGCTCTCAGCAAGGAATGTAAGATCAACACGAATGCAAGGTCAACTTTAGGCTTCAGACGGTGGTCAGGACCACATTTTTCCAGCGGTCAGTAATATAAGACATCTTTTAGAGATTTACAATGGATCAGAATTTCAGGATGGTTTTGTGGCACAATGGTATTCAAACTGCAATTTCAGAGTCAGATGCCTGGGCTGCATACCTCTCTCCATTTCACAGTATTACCTGATTTACCCAGAAATTTTAAGACGTCTCATTAAATGTAGTCTAGACTGTGATTTCTTACTTAAAAACACCTCTTAAAATGCAGCAATCTGCCAGTAATTGTGCATCAGATCCATAATATTGTTCTCTCTGTTCAACTAACGCGTGTGGAAGTGGCAGAACATTGGCGCAGCGGTTAGCACTGTCACCTCTCAGCAACAGGGTTTGAACCACCTGACCTTTCAGTGTGGAGTCTGGATATTCTTGCATGTGTCTGCGTGTCCTCCCGTATTCTACATCCATGCATGTTAGGTTAATTAGACACTATAAATTGGCCTAAGCTGTGTTAGCCCTGTGAGGGACCTATGTCTTCTACCGGTAGTATAGGCTTTACCCTCCACGCCCCCAAATTGGATATGTGTTTAACAAAATGAATGTACGTGTCTTTAAAAATCATAAAATCAGCTCCCCCCTGAGAATTCTCTCTGCATTTCTCCACATGATAACAAGTCGAGTCCACCATAGTTTTGGCCAGCACTGCAGTGGTTAGTTAACGCCGTTTTGTTCCCCCCATCTCTCTCTCGCCCTCTCTCAGTCACTGAAATGTATGGCCTAATTGAAAGCAGAGGAGCAATTTTACGACAGCCCTCAGTGTTTCTCATGTTGCCCTTGCGGAGACCATCTGCTTTGGATTTAGATTTCCACCCTCCTTCTCCTCCTCCTCCGCTCCTTCTCTCAGTTTTTTCTTCCGTTTTTCCACCCTCCTTTGAGGGACTGAATTGAGGGTCTCTCCAAAAAATCATGGGGCTTGTGGTTATTTGTCCACTTTCCTTCTTTTCCATCAAGTTTTTTTTTTTTGACCAGCAGGTTTTCAGGAGACAGAGGCCGCTTCGAATTCAACTGTGACGTCAGCTCCAGTGCTGATCTCGGTCTCTTGCGTGCCATTTTTTGTCTCCCTCTTTGTTTTACTGTGTCTTGCACAGCTCTGTTTATTCCATTTAATGCACTTTGTGTGCTCATTAATTCTGTGATATTAGCCAAAGAATGATCTGTGCTCTTGTAGCAGAGCGAAACACTTGAGTGGGAGTAATGCAGGAAACCGAGACTTTCCAGTTACGTCTCGAGAGTGTATGAAAACCTGTGTGTGTGGAATTTGCCGAGAGTGTATGTGTGTCTGTGCCGGGGTGTTAAAGGGAACAAGAAGAGGAAAAAGCATTAAATTAGGGCTTGCTTGTGCCTGTGTGTGGCCATGTTTTGTGTCAGAGAAAGTGGGTATCACGTGTGCATGCTTGGTTTAACAGTTCAATGACCCATAATGTGTATGCGTGTGTGTGTGCGTGTGTGTGTGTGTGCGTGTGTGTGTGTGTGTGTGTGTGTGTGTGTGTGTGTGTGTGTGTGTGTGTGCTCTGATCTGGACAAGAGGAGGATATGGTAAACTAGCTGTTGTTATGGAGCATCGCTGCCTTGTCTAAGGCCACTGTCTTCCACACACACACACACACACGCACTGACCCTTATCTCAACACACAGGGCTATAGCCTTGCGGACTTAAACAAACACTAAGTAATATGACAAACACTGCTTGCAGCCTCCTAGCACAGATCCCCACAGGCCCATTTGCCGTTTCAAGCCCTTGTTTCCACTTGACGGACACCTAAAATGCTCTAAATTGGTCAGATATGTCCATTTAGCTTTTAACTTGTCACAAGCTTGAATGGTTTCAACTGTAGAGAGCAACGGAAAACAAAACACATCCTCCTGTGCAGGCTCATCTCCAGAGCGTTGCATGGTGTGATGACGCAATTCCATTAAATTAGTCATTGTATTGTGTCTGCTGTGGACAGTTTGTAAATGTTGTTTTAAAAGATTATTTTCCTGGAAATGAAGCTTAACTAAAACATTTTTGCTCAGTCATTAGTGTTTACATCTGTGAAAACCGATGTAAATAGAAGGACAGGTCCTGTATGTATGGAAGAAACACAGCGCCTAATTCATTAATTAAACTCGTTCTTCGTCTAAGACCACCATGAGAGGCGGGCGAGTTACAATGGGCTGACAGCAGCTGACCACAATGTGAGTAATACTCAGATTTATGACTTCAAATGTCCAAATAAATTCTACAGTACTTTGCAGTTGCACAAAACTGAATTTCAGACTGTGTGGAAGGCAGATGTGATGAGAAATTGGTTCATTCACTGCTTTTTCACTCACTTTTTGCTCTTTTATCAACTTGATGTCCATATTGTTGGACAGACGCAAGTTTCTTTGGTCATTTATTTGTGTGTAATTAATTTTCTAATGAGAGGCTGAAAGGCAGAAGAAAACAAAAGCACTGAGATTTGAAGGACAGAGCTGATTGGTTTGCAGAAGGAATTGATGTGAAAATGATTGGACCAGAGTATTGACTGCAGAATTAAGTTTGACAGTGTGGGCAAGTGGAAGTCATGTAAAGAATAGGCTTCATCATATACAAAACAAAAACAATTTTTTTCATTGCAAAGTATTATTTTTGTAAATGATGACTAAACTCTGGAAGTCACAGCATCTACTCTGTCACTGGAAATAGGTACAGAATATGAACTGAAAATGAGCTGCTATACACTTGCCTTCACCTACCAAACAAAATGTTAGCATGTGGCTTTGAGTGTGCATGCGACTATTTGCCTTCGCCGTTGTGCACGTGATGCACATGCATGAGAATGCTGATAAATTGGCTAATTCTTGACTGACTGATCCATCAGTGCATCGATTTTATTGTACACAGGTCCAAAACTAATAATTTTATTACTGATTTTTATTCATATTAATTAGGGCTGTGCGAAATGACCAAAATCTCAGATCCCCGATATAAGACATTTATCATCCTGACAACGATATAAATCCCAAAAATGTAATATTTTCTGTAAATTCTGTGAATCTCGGGCAAGTCGACTTGCTTGAACTTTTTCCAGCTGGGCGTCCTGCACCTGGAGTCGACTGTTTTAACCGATGCATGAAACTATATTTTTAGCCATAGGTTGTAACGGCCGCCGTTTTCTTTGTATTTATTACACGGCGTGCTGTGGGGAAAAGCCTGTTCTAACGTTTGAGTTTAAAGTTTATTTTTTAGCACCTAACGGCTCGTTTTTGATTCTCATCCGTAAGCACTCTGCATACTTTTTCGCGTGATTCAGTTTATTTTGAAAAGTCTCAACAGGATCTTGAGCTTTATTGTGAAAGGTTTACTTGGAAAACAAACAAGCGGGCAGCGGAGCCACGCGATGGTTTTACCGTCATTGTTGCCAACGTAAAAACAGGCGCTTGTCCGTCCATAGTGTGGTTATATATAAGAGAACGAGAGAACTTATTAATAAAGCCACTACAGTAACCATCAAAACGATGAAATTTTTTTTGCTGTAAACTGTTTATTTTACGACACCACGAAACAAACGATAGCGTAAAATGAAACGATAGACATTTTTATATCGTCATCCGATATATATATCGAACAGCCTTAATATTAATTAAATACTATTTTATTTAACCTAAAAAATGTAATATATTCAAAACAAACTTTATTTATCAGGGACTTGTTAATATTGAACAAAAATTGCGATATCATACCTTTTAAAAAAAAATCAGTCTGTATTGATATATATATATGATATAAATCAAATCACTATTTCTGTCAAGCTTAAAGATTCATTTTTTTCTCCTAAGTGAAGGCTTAAGGTTAATTTTTATTTAAATAATATTTATTTTCAGTGTGCATACTGTAGAGCATTACACAACAGTGTTTTATAGACATTACAGAGACATTAGCGATTAGCACTGTAACCTCACAGCCCTGAGTTTGACTCCATCACCTGGCCTACCGCTATAATCTTATAATTTTTTTGTATGGATAGATTTTTTTGGAAACAATCCCACAAATAGACAAAAATACGTAGGTATTACCTGCCTTTGTGTGGACATGCTTCCAACATCATTTACAGTGCATGCTTTGCTGCTTCTTTGTCTGTTTTTAAATAACCAAAATATGTCCACACCACCAAATTCCTCAGACCCTTCTTTTCAGCAGTGTCCTTGTCTTTTGAGCTGTTGTGTTCAGTAAGTTTTTCTTAACATTTTCTGTTGTTTGCCTTTTATAACACTCACACACACCTAACCTACTGGTGTGCATGGCTGAAGTAGCCCAACCATTAGCACATATGCTGTTCCCCCTTGACAGGATGCCAGTACTTCACAGGACAAACACCTCCGGCCTGTTTAGGACAAAGCTAACAAGTACGTTTTTGGTCTGTTGGAAGAAAAACACACAGGCACAGAGAGAACAAGCATACTCTGCACAGAAAGGACCTCAGGCGACCATTAGATTCAAAGAAGAATCCATTGAGATGATGCGTGGCGCTTGCTATCAGCAAACACAGATCTTCAGATCTTGATTTTGTAGAGACAAAAATGAAATTGACATAAAATGATTGTCAACAAATGAATGTAATTATTATTTGGTTTCTATATTCTATGTGCATAATACAAGCATCTACACAATGATTGCGAAAAGAGTTTGAGCTAATCTGAGATGGCTCAGCTGCAGACAGAGAGCGCGATGTGCAGCCAAAGGTCAAAGCCGGGCCCTGGAAGCAGCATGGAGCAAGAGAGGAATGGTCATGAGGAGGATGAGTGCTGTTTCTGTCCTGCTGAGATCTGGCTACAGTGTTAGTGAGAATTTCTTTTTCTAACAAACAGCTGCACGAGGAAATTACCGCTGATTATGTTCAGATTTCTAAATAAATCTGAATAACAAGGGGGTAAGGTAGAACCTCCTTGGCAGTACACCTGGTACACTGATGATTTTGTTTTTAAACTCAGAATAGTCAGTCGTATTTTGTTGCGTGTGTTAATGGTCAATCTTGCCACAGCTGGTTCTTGTACTTTAAAATTAATTTTTAGAGTAACAATGGCAGCCTGTTTATAGCTGGATTATATAACAGCTAGCTCATTTGGAGGAGTGTTCAAACAAAATGTTGCCATGGCATTGTCTCCAAGATTGCCCATCGATTGCATCAAGACAACGCTGTCACTGTATAGCGAGTGGTGTGGTGGGAGCCAGCAGAAGTCAGATTTTCCAGCTTGCATGCTGTCACAGTGGGAGATGCAAAGCTGACAGTGGCTTTGAGGTCATGCTGTTGAGGGGCCCGATTGAAGCACAGCCGCCATTACTTAGTATTGGCTTGCTGCTGCTGATGCAAAGTGCTGACGTCTGTTTGGAGAAGCCACATGCTCCTGATTAAAGTTCTTATTACTCATACATGGGCTAGGACAAAATAAGTGAAAACCAGGAATACTGATTGTACCCCCTCCTCCTCTCATTCTTGGTACCCCTTACCCCCCTTACCATCTATTCCAGAATCTGCAAGCAATGTCTAAGTTATGATGAAAACAATCTGCAGTCGCAGGGACTCAAGAGTGGACTGGACAGGTCTGATTTCAAGTAAAAGGCGCAGCATTTCCTAACTTCCTGGAAAGCTGCCAGCAGTTTCATGCTTTGCGTGAGGCTCACTTCTGCCTGTTGGATCAGACTTTCATGAAAAAACATATTTTTTAGGTTTTAAATAAAATAAAGGACTTCCTTGGTATTCTATTTACAGTGTTTACTTCCCAAAATGAAGATATTTGTTTACCCAGATAGCCCACTCCCAGCCTGATGATGACTATCACTTGTTCTGGGATGAGTCTTCATTTTTATTTCAGTAATGGAGCTTTAAATTGATTATGACAAGTTCTGACAAAGTTACTAATCAGCATACATGTGGGTTTCTTCTGGCAAATGTCTCGCAGTCATTGCAGACATGCTTCTAGAGGAAAAATTTGTCTGTTTTCCCATTGCTGCTATAGTGGCTTAAATAAAGTTGCCAACATGAAGTCATAGAGGCGGCTCCCCGAGAAAGAACTGCCCTCGGGCTTGCGCTTTTTCATGGCTGACTGACTGTTCGTAATCATCTCCCTCACGAGAATCGTTGGGAGTAATTTAACACAGATGTAATGAAAGTTAATGTCAATTACAAGACCGCAAACTGTGCCAAAACTGTTTGTAGGAGTGTCCTGTCTGATGAAGGTGAAAATATTTTAGCACAACAAGGATGGACACACCCTGCTGTCATCTCACCATCTCTTATTATCTGTCCATCTTCTGGACTGAAAGAAAAAAAACCTGCATTTCTATTTCATATAAATTTTTAACTACATAAAGATATGGACTGTATATTAAAGATGAGCAACATAAACCTGCAATATATCTAATGCACAGCAGGGGGCTACTCTTATGGTTGCAAAGAAGTCCAGCTGTGCAGAGAGCATAACCCTACTTGTAACTTGAATTATCTCCTCAGTAAACACTTGAACAAATTTATGGTCGTTGCTGCTTTCAAGTTCTATTACACGCAAGAAGATGTTTGTTTAGTTTACCTACAGATAGGGCTGCCACGATTTGTCGACTAGTCACGATTACGTCGACTATCAAAATCGTCGACGACTGATTTAATAGTCGACGTGTCGTTTGAAGCTTTGTAAGATCGCAAAAGACGCAGGAATAATAGCAGGATTTAAGAGTGTAATAACGGACTGAAACAGAAGATGGCAGCACAGCATGTACAAGGATGCCAGCTGCCGTTAAACCCCGAAGAAGAAGCAGCAGCGTCCCAGAATTCATAGCGCGGCCCAGCTTAGTTTCCAACAATGGCGGTAGCTAGTTAGTTTTAATATTACTCTTATTATTCTTTCTGGGTCACAAAATAAACGTTTAACATATTTTCAGGCGAGAATGTAGCTGTGTAAACCTCAAATATCTGCTCAGTTTATCAGGACACCACATATTTTCAAAAGCGCTCCGACGTTTTCGGAGACGTCTGTTACCCACTAGCTCGATAGCTAGCCGGGGGCTAGGTCACTAGCGCCGTGAGAACACCGGACTCCCGGCAAATTGTTTTCAAACCCACCGCCGTCTTTCGCAACTCAGGTTAAATATATATGAGTCACTTAGATAAATTAAAAATGTTGTTGTTTGGCTTTTTTTTTTTTTGTATTTTATTTGTTCCTGAGTAAATCGGTTTGGCTGAGATTAAAGTTATAGTTTTTACACAGCTGAATAAACGTCAAGCAGACAGCTGATTATCAGAAGTGTGAGATGCTGGAGAATATACTCCGGTGTCCTGTTATATTTTAGATAGCAAGGAGTTTATTAAACTTTACCGAAACAATCTGCAAATTTCATTAAAATTGAATAAACTATCATCTTGTCTTTATTTTTAGTTAGCACCTTAAAAGCTTAAAGCTGTAAGCTAATGATAGTTATATAAGAGCAGATGCTGCTGGTGCAATAAGCTGTAGTTTTACGTCCAGTGATGGTTGCTGCATTTTATTTTTGAAGGACTTTTTGTTTATTTTGGATGATGATGATGATCTGATTAGTCGACTAATCGCATAAATAATCGGTGACTAGTCGACTATCAAAATAATCGTTTGTGGCAGCCCTACCTACAGAGTATGAAAAAAAAAAGTAATGCAGTGTGCAAAAACCTGGCTAAAGTCCAGTTTCTTTTTCTTTTTTGCCACTTATTTTATCTGTCTTTGCTTATTTTCTATGAATTTTTAACTTGAAGATGCCAATAATTCTTTGAATTATTGTGGTTTAGCAACCACGATCAAACCACTGATTGATGACAATCCACACAGAGTGGAAAGCTCGCCAGTATCTCTGAGGCCTTTTGTTTTGGTTCGTAAACATATTTTTCCCACAAGTGTTTCCACTTCTTTGTGCATTTCCTGTTCGGATAGTTTCATAAAACTCCAGGAATTTGCTGACATTAGTGAGTCCTCATCTTCATGCTACGATTACTATTCCTTATATTGAGAAGATGATTGTTATTCTCTCAGGTTAGGTGTGCACGTCAGGTTACGCCAAAAGTTGTTGCGTTTACGACGCTGACGCATAAATCCCCTTTAACGAGGTACGTTTCACTGGCTGACTGACCGGGTCACACCCCTCTGCATGCGTAGCTGCGCTGTGCTGGCGTTTTCCCCTCACAGCTGAGAGATTTGCTGGATTAGGCTCTGGGGAAAATAATGTGATTATTCTCATCAGAAACTGTTTAATAAACTATATTTTTCAGACATAGTTTTAAAACACAGTGTCATTGGTTGGATGCTGTTGTGTGTGTTATATTTGGATGGCTTTTCCTGTGCTGCGTTACAAATAAAGGGTTTGGTACCATGTCACTGACAGGTCGATACCAGTCAGATCTACCCCTCCTTCTCTTCTGGCTTCAGAATGAGGCTTTAAATATATGCAGTCTATAGCTTCCACATGTGCAAGCATCTTATTCACTTTGTTCTTTACAGGCCAGACCCAAAGGTGAAGGACTGACACCCTACCAAGGGAAGAAGAGATGCTTTGGAGAGTACAAGTGCCCTAAGTGTAAGAGGAAGTGGATGAGTGGCAACTCCTGGGCTAACATGGGACAAGAATGTATCAAATGCCACATCAACGTTTATCCACACAAACAGGTATGTAAGCCTGCATCACAGCACTCATGTCCTGAGAATTTGCAGTTGAGTTAAAAAAAAATTGCTCATAGACATCAGGCTTTGGTTTCCGTGTTGTTTTGATGATATTCCAGATGGCCTCATTACAGTAAAATAAAAATCCCACCACTAATAATTGCTTTGGTAATAAACCAGCATTGACGAAACTAATGAAATTTCCTGACTGATAAAAGTTTGGAATTATACACTGAATGCCATCAAATGCTAAAGCAAATATTTCTGTATTAATGGGTCTCAGACATAAACTAACTCAGAGGGAAGTCAGACTTCCAGCTGCAGAAATCTGTCTCACATTTAATAATAAGAAGGGAAAGCACATAAAGCAGGATTCTCTGGAGTCATTTTTCAAACAACACTCGAAGAGAAATCTGTTCAACTTAACCTCAAATAATCCTGGTAAGCAGCTGGGTACGGAGCTGGAGAAAGAATCGTGTCAGTTTTATATTTATCCTCAACACTTCATCTTTTGATATGTATGCTTTTTCACATTCTTCCAATTCCACTTCCTGAAATAAAATTAGGATCGTTGCCGGCTTGAGGCCTGCTCATTCTCAGAATACCACAACTGTCCACGCTTTGCTCTGTTAACACGTGAAATGAAGCAGGAAAGGGACATTTTGTACATCTGTCGAGCATTAACGCCATTCGGAGCCTGAAATTTTATGCATAATTTATTAGAAATCTCTGAGATCTTACCCAAACAGCTTACCTGTAGTCATAACCACAGATAGAAGTCTGCACACACTTTGCAAGAGTTCAAATATGTCTTGGTAAAACCTGCTTTGTTCCCGAAACTGGTGAGAAACCCTCACTCTGCTTTGAGTCTTGTGGCAAAGCTGCACACAGACAAGCAAATTCTCTGCATTTGCAGTGTCACCCACTTAACATACCCCCCTCCCCTTTCCAACCCGGTCAGCAGTTGAAACAGACCACTAACCTCGGTGTCCTTGAGTATCAAAGAGCTCAGCACAGCTCCTTCTCAGGCTGCGGATTCCCATAAATGAAAAGAATATGGATTTTCCAAACACATCCTCGAGTGTTCAAAATTTGGTCCTCTTTAACGTCATACAGACATGAACTTTCGACCCTTTTGATCGAGATTTTAATTTGTACCCTTTTAGATGTCAAACTCAAGTTTTTTGTCACCCTCGCTTTACACAAAACAGTCTCTCTCAGTCCGTCTCTTCTCTTGTAGCTGCAATAAAGCCAGTCAAAGCAATTAAACGTGTAAGTCATCAGCTATTGAAGTTAGGTTACTTTAATTATTCTTAAACTGAAGTGTTAAGCAGTTATTTTATATTTTGTATTGCACATTTCTAGGAGAAAAACTTGCCTAGAGTACTTTCCTGTTTTTCTGTTTTATCTGTTCCAATAAAGTCACACTTCAAATTTGGAAGTTTGTTATCAGTGACAGTAGGTCATTGGAAAAGGACAGAAAATGACCTTCGTTTATTTGTAAATGTTGCTGCCTCTAGCATTTTAAATTCTCTTGATATATTGTGATATAATTTTGAGGTTTTATTACCCACCACTTTTGGTCACGCCCAATCATAGCATCTTCAGTTCAGCCATCTTTCTTTTTTTCTTTTTGTCAGCACCACTGGCTCCAAACTCATACATCAGCAGGAGTCACTACTGTCTTGTAAACCTTCCCTTTCACTGTTAATGCTGCCTGTCTGTCACAAATCACTCCTGACACTCGTCTCCACCCACTTCACGCCACCTGCATTCCCTTCCTCACCATTCTGTGTACAGAATTTGCAGAATGCAGAATTTGGCTTGGTTTCCCCCCTCGGATCATTTACCGCTTAGATTCAGAGAAATAATCTGCCGTTATCCTTTAATTACATATTATGTTTAACTGACCAGTATTTCTGGGGCCGACTAGCAAAGGCAGCAAGGTTTTCACATCTAGTCAACTAGTCACGCATATCCTTAGTACATTTTGCAACATCTAGTGTTTTACATGCGCTGCTGTCATCCTAGATAGAAGATAGGGAGCTAACAGCTAGTACAAACTGCAGTACTTAACCGCTTTTCCACTAGTACCTACTCTAATCTACTCAACTCAGCTCTACTTGGTTTCAGTTGTTTTGAATTACAATTGAGCACCACCTCAGTGTGGGTGGAATCGTTATAGCAAGGTGGCCCAAAAGTCATGCTGCTCTGATTCTGTCGTCACTCACCAAGCACAAAAATCTGCACCTTGTTGTTGGACCATGGTGTTACTTTGTGCGTAGCCATTTTCCTCTCGGTGCTGGGTTTCAAAAATGGCTGATTTGATTCTTTTGAAGGAGTTGCTCTCGTGACCCATCCACTGACATACAGTCGGTTGATGTTGCATTTTAATCTTGGCAGCTCGCTTGAAACCCCGGCAAAGTAGGTATTAAACACATACCTGGTACCAGGTACTACCACCTAATGGTAAACCCTAAAAACCGAGTTGAGTCGAGCTGCGTTGGTGCTAGTGGAAAGGGGCATTTGAAGGTCTGGGAGTTGCCACTGCGTCAGCAAGCCTCCAGGTCACCTGAAGTTGTGACCATAGACTATATAAATGATAGATTTATGTTCTGGGTCTGAAAAGTGAAGAAAATGTGCAAGTGTTTTAAAGGTGGATTATTTCTAATGGCTAGCAAGAGGTTAGTCCATCTTCTTTTCTACCAAGGCTTACCTTGTGATTGGAAGGTCAGTATCAATTAAGCATGTAATGTCCCTGTCCCACAATCAGATCGTGTCCTTCTTCATCTTGTCTGGGTTCAAAACACCAAGATGGTTAAGGGCAAAATGCTCACGTCGAGCTTTCGCGATCCAACTTCATCTACCAGTGGGTAACACTACGGTGGCAACATGCATTTATTATATGCATGTATGCGCCTCTGTCAGTGCGCCCCAGGGTGGCTGTGGCTACAATGTAGCTTGCCATCACCAGTGTGTGAATGGGTGGATGACTGGATATGTAAAGCGCTTTGGGGTCCTTAGGGACTAGTGAAAGCGCTATATAAATACAGGCCATTTACCATTTACCATATGCAGTGTGTGTATTGAGGTTTCTCACACGACATCACACGAGTTCATCCAATCTGCCATGTTGGATGCGATATGATGCATCAACGGGTTGTTAAGAGAAAATATGTATTCCCTGATGGTTTTGCTAGCAGATTGCCATGTTAGTCTTTAGTTTTTCATGTTTATCTGCAAATGATGCCAACTTTCAAGACAAGTGATAGTAAAATTTGCAAAAAGTGACAGAAACTAGAAATGGAGAACATTTAGCTTTAGAGTAAAAGCTGTGGCTTTTTGATGTTGGTTGCAGTGCTGAAGCACAACTTTTACTTTGAAGGCAAAACTTTTGCCTCCTAAACCTCCAATTTTTTTAGTTCGCTTTTCACGCTTTGGTTTCACTAGTACTCGGAGAGTACCTGAGAGACAAGTTAACATTAAATTGTTTGTGGTCACATGTATGCAAAACCACTTTTTTTATATTTACATATAGTAGATGTTTCTTCCTTAAGGTCATTTCACTGGGTGATGCCTGCAGTACAGGGCCTTGAACTCAATTCCCTTTAGCCTCCAAGGGAACTCTCTTCCAGCTTTCATCAAGGACCTAATGTCTTTGACAAAGCAATAATACATTTTCAACACTTCCTGGAAGACTCATTAGACTCAAATATCTTCTTGTGGTGACCCATGGTAACCTGGTTTCCTTTAGCTAGACCACTTGGAATAAATAAAGGTTTTGTTCAAAGCTCTAACAAGAAAAAAAAAACAATAGATGAAAAATAAAATTTTCCAGATGGACCGTTAAAATAACCTCCAAGCGTGCTGGCCCAGAAAGGTTACCTTTGTCCTCGATAATGAGTCCAAGATGGTCAGTGTTGAAGCCAACATTTCCATACAGTCCATCACGATTAAATGCATACTGCATCTTTTCCTTTAGCACCAGGTTGTTAAAATGTATTGCTAGCCAGCATGGCTGATGGTGCATTGCCATATCTCTGCATCTAATTTGGCAAATAACACATCAGGTCTGTGAAGAATATGAGAGTTGGAGTTGTTAGGCGTATAGCTGACCTGAATCTGTTGCTAAATAAACGGCTTGCAAAATTCAAGAGGTTTATGTGTGTTTCTTGCTCGGTTTGCCCTTTTCTGTGTTTAATATGACTCATTATTGGTCTTCTGTTTGTATCTCCAGCGACCTTTAGAGAAGCCAGATGGCCTGGATGTGTCTGACCAGAGTAAGGAGCACCCCCAACACCTGTGCGAGAAGTGTAAAGTCCTTGGCTACTACTGCCGCCGTGTGCAATAAATATTCATCATTATTCAGTAGCAGAGAGGAGCCGCTCCATCCCAAACCCTGTTTTTTTATCCGCCATTGAGACATTATACATCCTCCCTTCCCGGTCCACATCCAGATTTCCCTCAACACGACATGGCACCCTTTCTT
This sequence comes from Rhamphochromis sp. 'chilingali', assembly GCF_963969265.1. Lineage (NCBI taxonomy): Eukaryota > Metazoa > Chordata > Actinopteri > Cichliformes > Cichlidae > Rhamphochromis > Rhamphochromis sp. 'chilingali'. The sequence continues at coordinate 17,789,799 of NC_137947.1, read as the reverse complement.
CTTCACGTCTTCCTCCCAGTGTCTCAGAAACATCTAATGTGGATATTAGGTCTAATCCTCCCAAATCTCCTGATGCCTTCCTTTATTACCACATCAATTAATTCACTCCCTCTTCTCAGCCACTTGTGGAGCATAGACTTTAGTCATTTTCCTCCTCTTTCAGTGACAGTACATCCAAGAATATGTTTGAGGGTCAGCCTCTATCTCTTGAAGTGCTCTTCAACACAGCAAAAAAAAAAAAAGAGGCCAAAATGATTGACTTTTTATGCCTTATGTATCAGAACCACATGATTAATTTACTCAATACTCAATGTTTAACAACAGAAAATTATTATATTGATGATTTAGCACCAGGGGTTATATTTCCTTGGCATCACTGACAGTATTTGTCTCAATAGATTACCTCACCTTGGGGTTTGTTGGCTTTGTGTTTACAGAGATCCGCTTTCCATTTCCCTGCCAAGTGAAGTGTGTGGAGATGTGACGAACGTTTAACTGGGGCCTCTCATGATGGCATAATGTATTCGAGGCCTTTGATGTCTTGCCTTATTAGGGTCAGCAGCACATCTTATTAACTGTGAATTAACTGAGGGATAATGTGCCATGCATCCCTAGCTTACATTTGGCCTATTTATTTTCTTGTTGTCTCGTGTGCAATTTGAATTTTAACTGGGACATATAGAGACATTTTTGTATGTTTGTATATCGCATTATTGTGTAACTGCTTCCACTTGTCTTTAGAAACTACTGTAGGTTCAGTTGTATAAAACGCTCCTTGGGCTAGATTTAGTGCATTGCTAATAGATAACGCTTCATTTATCCTATTCCTATTTTTGTTGTTGTTCTTGTCATTCTTGCCTCTCATTTATTTGTTAGCGTTGGAAAAAATAGACACTAGATAGGCAGAAGCAGCTGTGGGGAAAAATGGTTTAGTAATTGTTGGCAGTCACATATTTTCATTGTTTCAAAACTATTGATAAAATGCTTGCCACAGCTTGTTTAGCATTGATAAACATGATTTTGGACTCTAAACTGTTCACATAAATCCTGAATAGATTTTAACCACAAGATAGCATAATACAAAAGGAGCTGTTTGCTTGACAAAGATTCAGAGAGACTTTTTTATCCAAGTTTTAGTGCCAGTTGATGTCTGGCAGCCTCAGTGGAGTCGGTGAAGCAAGATGGAAAACTTTCCAAGGGCTTGTACACTGAAGAAACTATGTCCAACAGCTAATTGCAGCGTAGAGTGCCTAAAGAGAGGTGAAGCTTTGGAGAACTTTGCTTTTCAGGTTTGTCGAGAGACAGAAGAGCTGGTTTGTGATATGTTGATGGTGAGAATTCATGGCTGTATTGAAATTTATGGTGATTTAAGTTTACATCCATTTTTATGGGGCCTAATATCAGAAACCATATCTTTAAAGTGGAACTATTATGTATTTTTTTCCTCATTTCTTGTTATACATATCCAGGCATCCCCTAAAACAGAGAATTTTCCAGGTTAGCAAGCTAGTTTCCGCGTAAAGACGATATGCCATGTTCTGACTAAAGTATTTCTAAAACACAAGCACAACATTTGGCGTAAACAAAGATGCAAAACAACAAAGCAGTGACATTTGGAGTATCATAGAGTAGACATTTGGATTACTGAAGTTGGGCTAGCAGACAATGCTAAAAATATGCTACCTGGTGGCTAGCTTTAGAGCTAGCTATTAGCTTAAGCTAATATAAATACATTTGCTAACAAAAAATGTAAGAATTGAGTTAAATTGTTCATGCTGTTCAGCTGGGAGAGATAAAGCCATTACAGAGCAGAAAGAAGATGCTAAAAACGGATCAAATTTCAGCCAAAAGACATCTTAGATTAGCACAACCGCTACATTAATATGTGACAGTATGGTTTGGATTACTTGCTGTAAAAAAGTCCTGATCCTAAGTCTAAGGTCCACACTGAAATCTTGGTGTGATTCTTCAAATATTTGGTGTTCGGGGCAAAGTCTTAAAACACATTAAAAAGATGACAACCTCAACCAGTGCAGTAGGAGCTTGGACCAGGAAACAGGGCTGATCATAAAGGAGCTATAATGCCTTTTTTAAGATTGTAGGGCTCCCCTGAAAAATATTTATTTTAAACCTAAACATCCAAAAGTACTCCACTGTAGCCCAGAAATAAAAACACTCATCTGGAAATGAGCATAATAGAGCCACTTTAAAGAAAAAGGAATACCCACTGTGGTTCCATATATCACTATGCAGATGTGAAGCACTAAAGAGGAAACTATTTTAGTTATCATTTATGGAAATCTGCTTTTCGAGGATCCTTGGTATAGGAATTGTGAACTGTTTTATATGTACTGTATTTCTAGCCTTACAAAAACTGGCTGACAATATTTTATACTATAACATACTGTATGTGCCTTAAAACGATTGTGTCAAGGCTAAGAGGCCATTTGAAATTTCAAAGATTTGTGGCGAGAGACTCAGAGGTGGAGCAGTATTATGTGCATGTGGTTAACTGTGATGCAGAGTAAGTTTGTTGTAGGTTCAAGATGTGACACAGGACAGAAAAACGATAAAGCTCCGCTATTAGCGGTTGAACTGGCATAGTGGGTGTTCGATTCATGTTGCAGGCACAGGCTGAAACAGCATTTCCAGCTGGCAAAAACAATCTTACTGTGGTCTGTTGTCATGGAATATCAACAGAGATGTTATTTCTTAGTCGATCCTCACAACAGAATGAAGTTGACACAAACTGTGGACCTCACTCATTGTTATTTTTATCTGTTATCGTTATGTTTTTTCAAGGAAACCGTGGGTTTTGTGAAAAAACATGCATTGTTACTTGCTTTAGTGGAAATGGATGATATTGGTGCATTACACTGTTGGGAAATTTAACTAAATTCCATTTGTTGATTTAAAAGGGCACTCCAGTGATTTACTATTCCAGCTTCACCAGTTGGGAGGCCTGCAGAAGACACTAAATAACAGTGCATGCAGCAGTGGATGAAATATCTTTACTTTCAGTTTGGCTCAAGCTCCAGAAATGCATCAGCTATTATGCAACTCAGTAGCCTTTTAAAGTAAGCTCCATAGACTGTATATAAACAATGGATTTCAAAAGCAGCGTCAGTGTTAAGACATCTTAAATTTACATTCTTTGTAATGGCCAATAGAGGATCGACTTCTGTGGTTGTAAATGGACTTGAAGTCCAAAAGCACTTTTTACCACAAACCTCATTCACCCAATCAAAGCACTTTTACTGTTACTGTAGGCTCTGTATAATACTTACGTTCACACTCACACTCCGATGAATGCATCGGGAGCAACTTGAGCTTCAGTACCTTGCCAAAGGATTCTTCGGCATGCAAATTAGAGGAGCCAGGGATCCATTTGGTAGATGACCTGCTCTACCTCCTAAACCACAACCAGAGAAAATGTCCAGCTCATTTTGAGTATTGAGATTTATTTGTATTTCCCAGCTGGTTGCTGGCAGTTGCTGGGATATTATTGCTAAAGTCTGAATTGTGGAGATCTACAGATCAGTCAGTGACCCCCTGGCAACCACCTCTTGCTAAGAATCCTGTATTCCCCAGCTGATTAGCAAAAACCTCCTCCAAAAAAATGGAGGCTTACCTTCAAAGTTGCACGTTTTCAAACATGTTAGCTCTCCCTGGCAACCACTAGGACTCTCTGGCCCCTACTGGTCGCCAAGGGGTCCCCACATTTTTCTTTGGCCGTCTGGTTGGTAAAAAACTTGTTGATATACCTTTGGTCACTAGCAGATGGTCACAGTTACTCTTAGTTTGCATGGAATGAGCTGACTTGTCCACAAACACTGGCCAGCTAATCTCCGCAGGGAAGTGACACAAACTGGAAACAGAATGTTTTCCTTAAAAGTAGAAGTTGTGTCTTCTGCTTTTAGTTTGCAAGTGAATGTTCTCTGTTTCTAGTTTGCATCAGTGTTTGCAGAGAAGGAAGTCGCCGTCTTTCACGCAAACTACAACCAACTGCAGCAATCTGCTAGTGACCAACGCAATTGCGAGGTGGTTTCTGGTGCAGTGCCTTATTTGCAACCAGTTTTACTCAGCTACAGGAACCACTTGCCAACTAGGCAGGAAATATACATATTTCCCTCATATAACCATTGGTTGTATCGCGTCCAATATTGTGGAAAACTCTGAAATCACACGAGGAACCTCAAGAACCCCACAAAGTCATTCTTACTTCTCAATCACTGATTTCAAGTCTTATTTAATACAGTGTGATTTTTTTTTTTTTAAATATGGCCCATCTTTCAAATTCACTTGATGAACAAGTTGGCCAAAATACTCAACTCGTAGATCAGGATCAAAGTCCAAAAACCTTGACATGTCCAAGTCCATCTTCTATATACAGTCTATGCTAGACTCCCCAGCCTACTAAATGCTGACAATAAAACTCCTCACTTTTTAACACAGGCTTTTTGATTTTCTCTCACGTGACAATGAGCCTCCACAGCCCCAAAAGATATTACAGTAGCTAAAGGACAAATCTGTGGAGTGTCCCTTTGAAGGAGTAACTGAAAGCCCCTCGTTGCATTTATAGTAAAGACCCAATTTTTATGAAAGATTCACCACTGTTGGGAACAACCCATTTTTCTTCTTATTAATGTCTGTTTTTGTTCTGTGTAATGGCACTAAGCTAACAGGTCTCCCGTAACCTTATTTTCTACATCAGACCATGTGGCTGTAGTGAAAGGAATACATACCAATTATGCCTTATGAACTAACCTCATAAACAAATAATATTATTAGTTATTGTGAATCACGTTAATGTTGATAAATCCTGTCAGAGAGTTTGATTCCGCCCAGAGACATGTTATGAGGAGGTCATTTAAAATGGCAACTCAAGAGCCAATGGAAGCAGCTGATACATTTTAAAAGAAAAAGAAAGAAAGCGAAATCTCTGCTTTCAGATGTAGTGTCTTGAATTACATATACTTGACTTTTCTAGTACCTTTTCAGTTCAAAATTGTTATTTTCTATGAATGAGATGTGTATTTTGGAACTCTTAATAGATGTTGAAAATTTTAAAGCAATCTGCAAAAAATCAAGAGTTATTTCCCTGACAAAGATCGACTGTTTTATGTATATATTTGATGGCCATCGTTTTCAATGATAGTAGCTCTTTTGAAGTGTTGAAGCAATATCAAAGCTTTTTCTCTTTCCGGCGTGAAGAAGGGCATATTGCTGAGAAATAATCAAAGCTGGGAGTTGTTGTTTTTTTTCTTCTTCTTTATGTTTTACAATAATCTGAAGGGTTATCCTGCAGAAATATTTATGGAAAGACTTTTTACAACACTTTTTGTATAGAATATGCAACAAAGTTACACTAAGAAGGAAATATTGATGTCTACATAGAATATTATTAAAAAGAAAAAAAAGCTGGTACATAATTAATAACCTTTCTCAATTATAAGCCATTGTATTTTTTTTTCTGTGTTTTTGATTTATTGATGTTATCAGAGTTGAATAACCCATTATTCAGTTGCTATGTGACTAATTATGAGCTGCCATATGCATCCATACAGCCACGTGTATTCATTTTGTAAACGATATTATGAAAATATAATGTGTTAACATGCAGAAAAGTATGTTTTTATTAATTAGTGACGGATACTCACCACTGTATAAACGCATTAAACTGTGAGATGTAGTTTGGTTAAAGCAGCGATAACAAGAAACTATTATAAAATGTTATATTGGTAGTGTAGCGAGTGTATACTTCTGTCAAGGAAGCGTGTGTGACAAAGAACTATTTTAGAGTTTGCATGTGCATGTGTTTTGAATGAAATATCCCCTTTTTTGTGCAATGTATACCTATTTAAATACCTTACAGTAGTTTGCTAAAGTAAATATTGTTTTTAACATTATCAGCAACGTCTGATTGTTATTAGTCCTCATTTACCGCAAATGTAGCCTCTGCAGATAATACATATTTACTGAATGTAACGTGTTAACACTTAAGTGGTCGAGTCAGAGAGTCTCGTTTGTATTCTTTACTGTCTGTATCACTTGAGATGTTTGTCATGCAGTATTGCAATAATGTAATATTTGATTTGGACAGAACGCAGGCGTGCGGTCGGGAAAGACAATGATTATGGGAAAAGCAAGGACAGTCGTGGCCTCGAGAGTCGACCACAGGTCTGTTTTTCATGTCCATGAAAACGGCATTCCAAAATGTGCCTTATTTGTTAGTTGGGAAAACATTTTAGTGCTGTTCAGAGTTTGATGAATAAAAGTCACATTGAATTAAAACCACCCGGGTTGCACAGTTTTCATTTGTTTTCGGGTCCTGTGCCGAATTTATGTTAACTGGGAGGTGTTCGTTCTGGTGTCTGATTTCAGCCAAAAGCAACACGTTGTTTTTGTGAGCGCTCCTCTCGTTAGTGTTTTTGCCATCGCTCTTGAGTGCGAGGCTTACGCAACACTGAGCGTATAGATTACGATAACGGGGCTTTTAATGGATTATTCATGGTGGTTGTGTAACGCAGAAGAGCGAGAGACTTGGAAAACATTTTTTTTTCCCACTTGCCATGAAAGTGCTGAGAGATAACAGACATGTAAACCGGCCAGGACGCACACCCCCTCCCCCATTTCCCAACACTTGTGGACAGGAAACCCCCCCCCCACAAAAAGATGCCCACTGACTCTGTGATAACGCAGACACTTAGAGAAGCAGCAGCATGCACCAGCTGTAAAGATGTCATTGTTTTGCATGTGTGGTAAAAAGAAATGGCACAGTCGTCTCCGGAGCCAAGTTTCCATACACATTATTGGACATGCATTCCAAATAACTAAAACTAAACCCGAGGGTGGGGACCCAAATTATATCAAGTTTGTTACAACATCTCCAGCTCAAACAGAGCGAGAGCCGAAAAATCTCTATGGCAACAATGTAATCTGAGAATTCAAACAAACGGAGGAAGGTCAGCACACATATGGTTTCATTTAGGGGCAAGAGCTGCCTTTTTCTTCTTCATTATTTACTTTTATAAAGTATTAGCTCGATAAGCAGCACCACCCAGTCTCTGGCTTTCAGACATGTCTCTCTCCCTCTTCAAGACGCCCTGCGTCTCAATAAAAAAGCAATTTCAGGTCCTGAAACGACTTCACCCTAAGAGGCTCTAGCTCACATGCCCATCGTGCATACATGTGATGCTTCAGCTGCAGTGTAGGTGGAATGTCACATGATGTCACATCCTGCTCTTGATGGACAGGAAGTCAGTCGCGCTGGAGCCCGTGTCTAAAAAAAGCACGCTGGATCGTTTCCGGGAAGCTTTAAAAGCAGCAAGATTTGTGGCACATCAGAGCAAATGTCTTGCAGTAAGACCAGAGCTGGTAAAGTCGAAAAATATCAGTCATTTATTTGGCAGTTATTGGAGAATGAGTCACCACACAATTGTTTTACATGCTTGCATACAATTTAGATCAGTTGAGTAAAGATTTTAGAGAGTAAAAAGGTCTGTCTGAGTGTTAGAAACCTCTGGCTTTGCTCAACCTCAAAACCAGAAGTTAAAAAGCACAGATTTGAGTAAAAGCTGATCACCTGCGACAGCCCCGCCTTCAGAGTGCACGAACACACGAGCCAGGACAGAGTAAATACTAGATTGCTGCACAATGACTCATCCAGCAGAAGTCTGTGAGTGCGCTCGGGCGTCATTTGATCTCCCCGCAGTCTGTGATGACAATTTTTTTGATCACACCGCCGTCGTGTAAACCAAAGGATTCCATCTTGGAGACCACATCCATCCCATCCTTCACCTGCCCGAACACCACGTGTTTACCATCAAGCCTGCCCAAAAAGAAAGACAAGAAAACGAAAAAGAAAAGATGAAAAAGTGGCTCCAGCAGCTTGTGATTGATGAGGCACGAACTGGAGTCTGAAATGACTGATTAAAAAGTTCTACGGGGTGTTTACCACTCGGTTTTCGTTGTGCAGATGAAGAACTGCGAGCCGTTGCTGTTCGGGCCTGAATTTGCCATTGAAAGCGTTCCTGCAGAAAACCATAGAAGAAGAAGAAGAAAAAGCAATCAATTGAACTAGATGATGTAAACAAGATCTTCATGTCCTTTTTACTCCTGATCCAAGGACATTTAGGCCTCATTACAGCAACGTCATGCAAGATTGTAAAAAAGAAAAGAAAAGAAAAGAAAAAAAAAGGGCCACTTCTCTTGTGATCTGACGCACGCTGTGATTACGCAAAGCACTAAATAATGTGCACATGGATGATGTTTATTCAACAAACAGAGTTATTTTGATTAGTGCATGTTGACTCACTAAACTAGGTCATTCACATGAGGATTGCAAAATGTATATGCCCAGCAGTTTGAACGCTGCATGAGATTCTGCACTGCCATCTAGTGGAGAAAAAGTGGGATTAAAATGCAGAAGAACAGCTGGCACATAACACCTGGAAGTTCAGTTTTGGTGCAATTTTCACTTCTCCTAATGAAGTTCTCTAATCAGTAAGACCTTCCCCCACCTATATTGTTTCTTTGCACACAGCTCCATACTTCACTGCTAAAGATACTTTTATCACTGTGTTGATGTCCTTCTCACCTTAATTTCATCAAAACAGTTTAGACTTTTGTAAGAACTCAAACTTTTTCACTTTCCTGAACACTGTCCAGCAGCACGTTAGTGTTTTTAGTCAAATTACTTCTGTAAACTCTAGAGATCTTTAGGAGGGAAAATCCCAGCAGATCAGCAGTTTCTGAAATACTCGGACCAGCCCATCTGGCACGAACAACCATGCCACATTCAATCACCTTTCTTCCCCATTCTGATGCCTGGTTTGAACTTCAGCAGGCTACAAGCCTAAAATGCTTTGAGTTGCTGACATGTGATTGGCTGATTAGTTGTTTCAAATAAATCCTTCACATTTCATTTTTGTGTCTGAGGCCACCATAGGGCTACAGTTTTGCAATACTCCTTCCAAAGTCAGTGCGGGGTTTGATAACAGTATAAAACCACTTGGTGTTTAAGTCTTAAAACAGTGGTGAAAGGGTTTGTATTCACTGATCACAGAGTTGAAGTGACTGACTGACGTTGCATGTTTTGAATATGTGAAAAGAGTTTTTATTGTTTTAGTGTAACCCCTCAAAGCTGTGGAGCTGTACCTGGACCAGTGTGCTTTAACTTGAAGTTTTCATCTTTAAACGTTTTCCCATAAATAGATTTCCCTCCTGTACCGTTGTGGTTGGTAAAATCTCCTCCCTGCAAGAGAAAAAACAACAGCAGAAAACATGCCAAATGACACTGCACCTTCACTGTAAACTGTACCTGACACATGAACTCGGGGATGACCCTGTGAAACACAGATCCCTTGTATCCAAAGCCATGCTCCCCGGTGCACAGAGCCCTGAAGTTTTCTGTGGATCGAAAGGATTTTTTAAATGAATGACGATGAGCCCATCGTGGAAAGAACGTGGCTTCACCTACCTGCAGTCTTTGGCACCACATCTGCATTCAGCTGCAAGATAAAACAAATCACATGCACTTATCTGCACAGGTCTGGCTACTGACAGATATGAACGCTACAGGTCAGATCAAGGTCTCTGGAGGCGACTGTGATAATCGCAAGCTACCTCAATGATTATTCTCCCCAGAGGATCGCTGTCAGCGTCGATGTCCAAAAATACTACCGGGTTCTCGACGGGGCCGGAAGAAAACAGGCGCGCTGCAGTGATGCCCAGCGAGCTGTACCTCATACGATTTTTTATTTGAAGCATAGCTGCTTAGCTCACACGGTGAGGCGGACCTGCAAACCATGGCCCTTTCTCAATTCTCAAGTACGCGAGTTCTCGCGTTCTCTGCACGGGAGTACGTACTTGCCGAGAATGCGAGTACGGACCCGCGATTTGTTTTTTGTTTTTTAAATACGCTTTATTGACAAAGCACAAAATACAGATACAAATTAACAAAACACAATGTCAGGGGGTTTCGTATAAAAAAACTAAATACATACAGTCTAAAATGGTAAATGGCCTGTATTTGTATAGCGCTTTACGCAAAAAGTTCCCGTAAAGCGCTATACAAAGTCTAGTAAATAATCACATAATATTGAACAGGGAACATAGGTCTCCACAGCTTTTACATTTTGAGAATGTTGTTTGGTTTTAACATATTTTGTTTTGTTTAAGAAGCACTGAAAGGATGGTTTCGATTTATGTATATGAAATTTAGCCAGTAATATCAGTAAATTAATCAAATAAAATACGTTTGCCCTGTGCATGGGGTACTTAAAGTATATTCGTGTATAAGCAGGACCAAAACGGACTCGAGATTTGTACAGCAACACCAGCGTACTTGATGATGTCACACGTCCGGAGTTTTTACTGCCTCTGTGATTAATATGTTATGAAGCTTAACTTTAATCTCAGCCAAATCGATGTACTCAGGAATAAATAAAACACTGAAGCAAACCAAACATTAAGATTTATAAGTTATCTAAGTGACTTATTATCATGTTTAACCTCTGTAGCGAAATCTCTCTATTAATAAAAATAGTGTACATGTACGCCTGAATAAAAACAAACAGGTGGGATGCTAGAACGCGTTTATTTTTATTTGAGCAGATACTCAAAAATTACAGCAGACAGCTGCTGGGGTTTGGAAGAGAACTGAACAAATACTTAAAATATAATCTGATCATTTTTGAAGCAGCCTTCAGAATCTCCACATATTAACATGCTGTTTTTGTTTCCGGTGAAAAACAAACTGATAATTTAATGTTGGATTTAATTCAGAGTCAGCTAATCACAGCCAAACCGATTTAATCGGGAACAAATAAAACACTGAAATAAACCAAACATTCAAATTTAATGAACACATGCGCCGACTGATGACGTATCACGAGTCAACGAGAACGCAAGTATGCACAAGTAATTCGAAAACGTGACGTCATTTCCGGGCTAAAACCGCAAAGGATTGTAGGTACAAGCGGCTAGCGCGCGTGGGCTATTACAAGACAACAGTCACACAGACAAACAGAGACACAAATGGCAAGAACCTGTTGTGTTATTAACTGCCATAGCCGGTCGCATGACAGCCACGGGAAGCCGAAGGCTAAAGGAATCGGTTTTTATCGGATTCCTGCGTGGAATAAAAATTATGCAAGAGATGTTTCCGAAGTCACGAAGAGGCAACGGATGGCCTGGATTGCAGCTATTGGAAGACCAAATATAACGTTCCAGAACACTCCACCTCACATGTTAGTCTGCTCCAAGCATTTCCTCAAAGGTGAGTGTGTGTGTGTTGTAGTTAAGTCATTTATCATAACATTATTGTTGATGTAGGTTACAGATAAGTCTTATATTGATTTGAATTAAATTCTTTGCGCTATGCTGCTTTGTTTACTGTGGCTTTGCGGGCTAATGTTTGTTGTATTTTGTAGGCAAACCAGCCTACAAAATGATGGAAAGCGATCCAGACTGGGCACCCTCTATCCATCTGGGTCATACTGAGTTGAAAGCTGCTACGACAGCAAAATGTGATGGGAGAGCAAGATCAAAGCAGCCACCACAAGTCTCGCATTCCTCTGGGCCAGAGACGGATAATCCAGGCGAAATCCACGCAGGTAAAATTATTATTTTCCATAAAAATCTTGTACTTTTCCCACTAGGGCTGCCACGATTAGTCGACTAGTCACTATTAGGTATAAATCGTTGATGACTGATTTAATAGTCGACGCCTGGTTTGAAGCTTTGTAAGATCACAACAGATGCAGGAATAAGTAGTAGGATTTAGGAGGGTTATAACGGACTGAAACAGAAGATGGCAGCACTGCATGTACAAGGATGCCAGCTACCATTAAACCCTGAAGAAGAAGAAGTAGCTCTGTCCCAGAATTCATAGCGCAGCCCAGCTCAGTTTCCAACATTGGCGGCAGCTAGTTCAGAATCAGATCAGAATAGTGTTTATTGGCCAAGTATATGTGCAGACACATACAAGGAATTTGGTTCCGGTAGATGGTGGCTCTCAAGCACAGCAATGTAAATCACACAAACACACACGTGTCTATATATACATTACACATGCGTACACATACATACACAAAGCTGTGTAAACCAACTATAATTAAATTAAATTTCTGTATGTTTTAACTTTTATCTTCTATTTTTATCATTGTGTATATTTCCAGTTTTTATCTGTTGTACAGTGTCCTTGGGTGCTTTGAAAGGCGCTATTTAAATAAAATGTATTATTATTATTATTATTATTATAAATAACTAATCTAAACTTATATACATAAAATACAGAAATGAATGAGGTGGAATGAATACTACAGAATGTACATAAGGTGCAGTTGCAGTCTGGCAGTGGGAGCAGTGTGACAGGTCAACTGTTTAGAAGGGAGATGGCGAGGGGAAAGAAACTGTTCCTATGTCGGGTGGTCCTGGTCTGCAGGCTTCTGTACCGTCTGTCAGAGGGCAGCAGATCAAAAAGTCTGTGTCCAGGGTGTGAGGGGTCTGTGATGATTTTCCCTGCCCGTTTCCTGGTTCTTGAGAGGTACAGATCCTGGATGGAGGGCAGGGGGGTGCCAATGATCCTTTCTGCTGCCCGTTCAGTCCGCTGCAGTCTGCTCCTGTCCTGTTTAGTGGCTACACCATACCATACTGATGGAGGAGCACAGGACAGACTCAATGACCGCAGTGTAGAACTGGATTAGCAGCTCCCGTGGAAGACTGTACTTCCCCAGTTGTCTCAGGAAGTACATCCTCTGCTGAGTCTTTTTGAGGATGGAGGAGATGTTGGTCTCCCACTTCAGGTCCTGGGAGATGGTGGTACCCAGGAACTTGAAGATCTCCACAGTCAACACCGAGCTGTCTGATATGGTGAGGGGGGGCAGAGTTGAGGGATGTCTCCTGAAGTCCACTGTCATCTCTACAGTTTTAAGAGTGTTCAGCTCCAGATTGTGCTCACTGCACCAGAGTACCAGCCGCTCAACTTCCTGCCGGTATGCAGACTCATCACCATTCTGAATGAGGCCAATGACGGTGGTGTCATCTGCAAACTTTAGGAGTTTAACAGCCGAGTTCTTGGAGGTGCAGTCATTAGTGTAGAGGGAGAACAGTAGTGGTGAGAGGACACATCCTTTAGGGGCACCAATACTGAGGGACCGAGTTTCAGAAGTGATCTCCTCCAGCCTCACTTGTTGCTTTCTATCTGTCAGGAAGCTGGTGATCCATTGACAGGTAGCTGGTGACACTCAGGGCGACAGGTCTGTAGTCATTCAGTCCTGTGATGGTGGGTTTCTTGGGAACGGGGATGATGGTGGAGCGTTTGAAGCAGGAGGGAACTTCACACAGCTCCAGGGATCTGTTGAAGATGCGAGTAAAGATTGGTGCCAGCTGTTCAGCACAGGTTTTGAGGCAGGAGGGTGAGACGCCGTCTGGTCCGGGGGTTTTCCTGGGCTTCTGTTTCTGAAATAGTCGGCTCACATCCTGAGTGTGTATTCTGAGTTTCAGGGAGGAGGAAAGGGGGGTGAGAGGTGTGGTGGAGGTCGTTGAGTCTGGATTGGAGAGAGTGGGGGTGGTCGTTGAGTCTGGATTGGTGAGGGTGAAGGGGGGAGAGGTGGAAGGTGTGTTGGGGGTCAATGTCTGAAGCAATGTCTCTGGGAGGAGAGGCTCACTAGAGCCCATGAGAACACCGGACTCTTGGCAAATTGTTTTCAAACCCACCGCCGTCTTTCGCTACTCAGGTTAGACATAAGTCACTTAGATAACTTAAAAATATTATTGTTTGTTTGATTTTTTTTAGTATTTTATTTGTTCCTGAGTAAATTGGTTTGGCTGAGATTAAAGTTATAGTTTTTACACAGCTGAATAAACGTCAAGCAAACAACTGATTATCAGAAGTGTGAGATGCTCGAGAATATACTCCGGTGTCCCGTTATATTTTAGATAGCAAGGAGCAGACGGCTGAGTTTATTAAACTTCACCGAAACAATCTGCAAATTTTATTAAAATTTAATAAACTATCATCTTGTCTTTATTTTTAGTTAGCACATACCTTAAACACTTAAAGCTGTAAGCTAATGATAGTTATATAAGATCAGATGCATGCTGGTGCAATAAGCTGTACGTTTTACGTCCAATGGATGCATGATCTGACTAGTCGACTATCAAAATAATCGTTTGTGGCAGCCCTAATTCCCACTGTGTTTACCTGTGTTTAGCTCAACTGTTTTGCTCTTTGGCAACTGCGGATAGTTCAGTTCAAAGTTACAAGTCACTGTTTTTGCTGTCTATGTTTTACTTAGATTTTTCATCACAGTCATTTGTTTTAAAAGTATTTATTTTAAAACTGTATGGGTAAAAGGGCCAAGTTAAGTTTTAAATGCCAACGTAGAAATGTGGCTGTTTGATTTACAGAATTTGACTTCTAAACAAAGTAATCAAATCGTGTGGACAAGCGCAGTAAGTGACCCCACATGAGAGGGAACAAATCTATTCATAGAAATTACGTTTTTATTATTATTATTATTATTAAATTTAAAATTTATTTAATTATTACGATAAAGTAGTAGGGCAAAAGGGAAAAAAAACAGTATTCGTCATTTTTAGAATAAAGTCGAAATACTAATTTTATAATAAAAATGAAATAATATTTTGAGAAACAACATTACTTCATTCGTTTCAAGAACTATGAACCAGTAAGTACAGCTCCTTCATTCCTGTTTTAAATGCAGCAACAGTTCAATTTCCAGTGAACTTACATTTTGACATTTGTAATTGATTACAAATAAATAAACAAACATTTGTATGAACAGAGCCTTTGCACTTTGCGCTACGTCATATCAGCAAGCGGGAAGTACTGCTCGCTCACTTCCTGTTTGAGGAACCATGACCGCCAGGAGAGATAAATTTGTGCTTCAGAAGCAAGAAAAACAATATTGCGACCATTGTTGTCTGCCTAAGTGCACAGGGAAGTAGACACCGCAAGTAGACACCTTTCGCGCATGCGGGGTACCAATCGGGTTTCTGGTACGGATCAGGTCGCGGTGGGCCACGCTATGAATTCTGGGACACAGAAAGAATAATAAGACTAACAGCTTAACGGCAGCTGGCATTCTTGTACATGCAGTGCTGCCATCTTCTGTTTCAGTCCGTTATAACACTCTTAAATCCTACTACTTATTCCTGCGTCTTTTGTGATCTTACAAAGCTTCAAAGGACGCGTCGACTATTAAATGAGTCGTCGAGGATTTTGATGGTCGACGTAATCGTGACTAGTCGACTAATCGTGGCAGCCCTAACTGACAGTAGACACTGATGTGGCTTATTGAATCTTTTGGACTGTGTTCAGCATAATATTAATTAGCCATTAATTGGAAGAGGTGTATTGTTGATGTGTCTGCTATTCTCAATGTATAATGAATTTTATAGTGGCTGTTTGTTAGCCATACTCTCTCTCTCCCACTATATAAAATATATAGTGTATTATCTAACTTATTTTGTGTTTGTTGTATTTTATTTGTATTTGTTGTATTCTTCTTCTGCTAGCTGCACAAATTTCCCCACCGTGGGATCAATAAAGTTTTATGTTTTATCTTATCTTAAATATTTATCTGGTTAAATTCAGTATGGTTCCGACAACAGTTTTCACAATAACATATATTAATGTACAATCCTTAATATGTTTTGTAGGTAACCCAGCATCAGGTGAGCAGCCTATGGAGTATAATTCTGCCTTGGATCATGACTATTTCTGTGACCCAGAACCTGCTTGCCTTGATGTGACAGTAGAGAAAAACATGAAGTTAAAAGAAGAAATGGGAACGTTAAGGAAAGAGATCCAGGAGCTCAAAATGCAGTCTGCTTTTGGATTACAAAGATTTGCCGGATCCGATGATGACATTCAGTTCTACACAGGGTAAACCTACAACACTTAGCTAGACATGTTACACAAAAATACCAGTTTGATTGTGAGAAATATTGTAAATGACCTGTAATTACTGTGTTTTTTTTTACAATAGGTTTGCAAGTTACCGTCACTTCATGATGTTTTGGGGGCTGATTGAGCCCTCTGTCCACAAAGTGATTTACAGGTCAAGGTCCGAAGCTACTGAAAGAAGGAGTGAAGCCGTAAATGCATCACACACGGTTTGTATTTGTGCATTAAAGATTTTGAGAAAAAAACAAACAGGAAATACATGTCAAACCTTTTTATTGTAAACTGGAATTATATAAAAGTATCATATGCACGTGGTACTGCTTACATTAACATCAGTCAGGCACAACTTTATGACCACCTGCCTGATTATTTTGTTGGTCCCCCTTTTTGCAACCAAAACAGCTCTAACATGTCGAGGCATGGACTCCAGTAGACCCCTAAAGATGTGCTGTAGTATCTGGCACAAGTCCGGTAAGTGGTGAGGTTGAGCCTCCATGGATCGGACTTGTTCCTTCAGCTCATCCCACAGATGCTCAATTGAATTGGGGAGTTTGTGCTCCATGTCAACACCTCAAACGTGTTCCTCAAACCATTACTGAACCTTTTTTGCTTTGTTGCAAAGCTAAAAGAGAAGAAAAGGGTGTATATGGTCTAAAATAATGCTTAGGTAGGTGGATCTGGTGCTTGGAGCTCCCTAGGGTAAGTGACACACTTGCACCTGGCTGTGCTTGTGATATAAAAGAAAACGTGATTCATCAGATCAGACCACCTTCTTCCATTGGTGGTCCAGATCTGATGCTCACGTACCCGTTGTTGCTGCTTTCGGCGGTGGACAAGGGTCGGCATGGGCACCCAGACTCGTCCGCAACTATTTAGCCCTAAGCCCAACAAACTGTACTGTGTATTCTGACACCTTTCTGTCAGGACCAGCATTAACTTTTTTTGGCAATTTGAGCTACAGTGGCTCATCTGTTCGCTTTTGATAGATACTGGTCACTGCAGACCAGGAACACGCCACTAGAGCCCTTCTCAAACTCACTCAAATCCTTACACTTGCCCATTTTTCCTGTTTCTAACAACAACTTTGAAGACAAAATGTTCATTTGCTCCCTAATACATCCCACCTACTAACAAGTGCCATGGTGAATAGGAAATCAGTGTTATTCACATCATCTGTTATGTCTGATCAGTGTAATTAGTTTTATAAACATGTATGACTTTTTTTTTCTTTTTCAGAGGCAGTCATTGCAACCCATTGATGAGCTGTTCCTATTCCAAATGTGCCTGGCTGCTGGTCTTGAGGAGAGAGACTTGGCAGACCGGTTTGGCATTCACCCCTTGACTGTAAGCGGCATTATCTCTTCATGGACCAACTACTTGTACACTCTCTTGGGTTCTGTGTGTATCTGGATTGATGCTGAGGACATTAAAGCTCACCTCCCTGATGACTTCAAAGACTTTCCTGATACTCAGGTGATAGTTACTTGCACTGAGCTAAAATGCCAAACCGCATCCTCCACTCTCCCCCAACGTGAAATGTTCTCCCCGTCTCACTGCACAATGAAAGGTCTGATTGGGATGGCCCCCCATGGCGCAGTGACCTTTGTTTCTTCACTCTATCAGGGGTCAATAAGTGACGAAGAACTCTTTAGGAGATCAGGTTTGGCTGACCTTCTTACAGAAGACATGGCCATAGTGGTTGACGAAGGATTCCTCATGTCTGACTGTGTGGATTGGAAGGTGTACTGTCCAGCTTTTCTTAGCCAAAATAGCCAGATGCTAGCACACAGCGGCTTCCAGAGACAGGAAATTGAACGACTCAGCGCACATGTGGAGAGTGTAATCCGAAGGGTTAAGGAAAACAAACTGCTTGACTCGGTTATACCGCTATCGATTTCTGGAAGCATTAAGGAAATTTTTACTGTGGCTTGCTTGCTAATTAATTACCAAAATAAACCTCTCGTCAAGGCACGGGCTAAGTAACGCACATGAATATAGACTTCACTTGACCGCGCAGACAGAAAGTAACTGGGTAGGTAAATTGTGAACATAAGCAAGTTGTATATTTCTATAAATAAGGAATTTTTATTTCCTTGTTCTGAATGTTTTCTGAAATGTAGACAATGTCAACAGATGTAGAGTCACAGCAGCATGTTATGAACTGATGTCATGATGTATAAATTTCATGAATAAATCTGAGTTGTTCCCAAACAGTCACTGAATATAATTTTAAATGACTTTAAAATGCATTAATTTAAATAAAATGAATTAACACGAATTTACACTCAAATGTTTAATTGGATTTGGTCTTTAAAATCCTTTCATGTGTGCATCTTTTCTTTGTTTTTAAATTCAAGCTATATTCAGGTAGTCTTGAGCCACCTCATTTCTCTGCATTTTTTGTCCAAGATGCAAGATTCTTTTTTTTAAAGGGCAGTAGTTCTTTAGACTTTCTGAAGGTCTTTCGAAGTTTTTCTTTGGATGATTTTTCACTCATTTTCAGGCCTTATTTCTGGCCTTTTTCCGCCCCATTAAAAAAAACCCCAAAACATGTAATGCTGACCTATGAATCGTTCAAGGATTAAAAAAGAAACCTAATTAAAGGGACGAACTAGTGCTGTCTACACATAACAGACAAAATAGTAAAGAGCCCATTTTATATTGTATCTTTAGGCCCTGATACTAACAGCCTGAATCTATCTGCAGCTGAACAGTATCTGAAAGTGGTGTCCTTAAAAAACGGAAAAAAATCCATGACGTAAGAGACCAAGAAAGTCATACAAAAATTGTTTGCTTCAAATTCATGTGGTTCTGCAAGCTACTGAGTCATGGAGTGTTCTTTCTTTTTCACTCAGCTGTACATAATATATAAATAGTTTAAACTGACTATATTTAGAACAGTAGCATCACACTATCACTAACAAAGCATGAAGGTCAGAGTTGAGCTGGACGTGGGTTGTAAAGGCGCATGCTGTGCATAGCAACTTGTAAACAGGCTAAAGAAGCTTAAATGTATGGAGTTTACCAACTGGATGTGTCCATGTGTATCAGTGGAGCGTTCAGCTGAGGAAGTGAGCTGTGAGACGGTGAATGATTTCGACTTTGTGGTCTGCATTTCAATGTTCGGGCTGGATCAGGTAACCCTGAATCTTCTCTTAATTATGTTTTATTATGTTATGTTATAATAGGCCTAGCTGCCGAGGGCTTTCCATGACTCACTATGTGCTTACACACCACTTTGCATTTAGTTACTAGATATTAGTGATCTCTGACTGTCTTCCAGTTTGTCCTGTCTTCCTCTAATTAACTCCAACTCATTGCGTCACATGACTGCCCCTCCCTGTGGTTGTTCCGCCAGAGGTTTCTTTGTGTTAAAAGCATTTTGAGGCGACTGCTCTGTGATTTTTGCACTACATGTAAATACAAGTGAACTGAATTTTTTTATTGTTCCATGGAACATGTTGGACAAGTCGAGCCCAAAATACACAGAAGGCTGCCAACTGTGTTTCATCTGAATACATATTTATTAGATAAATATTAGGATGTCACATCATCTAACTACATACAGATTTGCAAGACTAAAAATCACAATGTTCTTCTGACCAGTTTAGAATATGAAATGATTGTACATAGAATGTACAAAACCAAATAGACAACTGCCACTTGTGCCAATCACTTCAGATTGTACCTTTATAGCATAAGTTTTGCCAAATTGCATAAAAATTATAAATTTGACAAAATGTTTTACAAACTGTAAATTTTGGAAACAACCCTCGAGAGCCTTCTCGAAGCTCGATGTCTCCCGAGTCCCAATTATACCTCAAAAGGTCGGAATAATTTCGTAGCACCTTTATAAAGTACACAGGTAATAACGAAATACACAGAATTTTCATATTACACAAGAGGAAAAACGTCTTTTCTTTTTCTTGAACCCCTTGTCGAAGGGGTTCATAAAGTATCTTACATAAATGAACAGGCATGGTTAGAGAGGTCTGCACAGACATAATCAAACACAGACTCATTTTCCCAATTCAATGTCTGACAGGAGGATGCAAGCTTTACAAATTCTAAATACACTATGCACACTCCCACTGGAGAAAATGAATACATTTCTGTTAACGTGTCTCTATTTGTCATTTACATTATGTACAAATATCCCTTATATCCCAAACCCGTCCCCCAAAACTTACTGGGGGTCTTTCCCGAATTTCATTTTACAATATTAATCGTCTTCTCCTTTAAATCCTCAACTAGTACAAAGTGTGTCGCGAAAATTACTCGATTTTTGTGAAAGGTTACAGTCATAATTACACACTGTGTAGGGAAATAAAACATCCCAATGCGGCAGTGCATTGTCTTTAACAAACATATAAACAAACACAAAACAACATTTGACTCTTTCAGCTGTGTTGTATGCAGGCCATGTGATTACTCTTGAAGCCAAAATGCGGTTCTTGAAAAAGGATCATAAAGCCTAAATATGGGCGACTTTTTTTTTTTTTTTTTACCAATGACATACAGTTTACTTCATATTCATTGTCTTTACTGCATAAACTGATGTAAACCAAATTTTACTCTCATACAAACACTGGACAAAAATAACTTAAAATGCAAAACAAAAGTGATGGAAACACACAGATCGATGGCTATGAAAAGCTCAGTATCACACCTCAAAACCATCCAGAGGACTTTTTTTTTTTTTGCACATTCTCACCTTAAATAAAGAAGATGAGGATCCAATAATATTGAACAAATACGTTTTGGAGAAATTTGGACCCCAGAGCTGCATTAACAACCTTTTATATGTTTCTTCCCGCTGATTCAAAGTCACAGAGTAATGGAAAAAACTGTACACAATACACAGGTACTTAATACAAAGCCAGTGAGAGTGCATTTAAATCAATTCCTTACAATGTTGGACTGTTTATTGGGGACTGTGTGTATTTAATGTGTGTGAGTTGTCACCGACAGACACGCAGTACCATGTAGATGCCAGTAATAGTTAGGTACAGTACTGTACATTCACAATGTATTCACAAAGGGTATATACAACAGCTCTGGAAACACTGTCGGGTCATGCAAGTTGTTTTTTTTCTTCCCCTTCCCAAACAGTAATAAAACAACAAAAGATCAGTACAGTCATACAGATTTTTTTTCTGTGTGTGTGTTTGATTTTTTTTTATAAAACAGTGATTTTAAAAACTTCTGTGGATGTCTGTGGGATGCTGAAATCCTGCTGTTACACCAACACACAGTAATATCCAGACTCAACCCCTTACAAAAAGCACAGGACAGCTGCGGTGACTGATTCGTGTCAATAAAGGGAAAGGGAGCAGGAGGTTGAACGAAGAAAACACAAAGACGCTGACAAAGAACAAAAACCCCCCGATGAATTTACAATAAAATAATAAATATAAAGACTAGAAAGATAATGATTTGATCAAGCACATCTAGGCTGGACAAAAGACAACAGGAGCCGTTGGCACACATGCACTTGTGATGGAAACTGTGCTGAATTCGATGAGAAGTGAAACGTCACAATAAATACACAGGTGCTGAGACAGCTCTTTAAGCTAGATTGTCCCCTCCCTCCCCCCTCCTCTTCTGTCTCAAACTTTCTCTCTCCCGCTGTTTTCCACGTACGCTCGCAGGCAAACGAAAGAGGACACGGAAACACACTCGCAGTCGGGCACACACACACACACCACATTTCACACTATGTGCACTCGCCTCCTCCGCTGACACTCAAGGACGATTGAGTTTGTCCTCTCAGTGCACTGATTCTGATGAGTTCCAGTTATTTAACCACCTCACGCACACACAGACACACACACACACACACACACACACACATTCAGAAGTCTAGGGAGGTGGGGGGGTGGCAAGGTCAAAGGGCATGGCATACGCCAAAGTTTTGGAAGAACACATTTCAAGGGTAAAAACACTCTTACAAGACAATGTCTTTGCCGCCGACTCTCGTCCTTTTTTTTTTAAAATGAAAATTATAGATATTTATATAAACAACAAAGCTACAACACTTTTCCTGGAGCCCACAACGGCTCCTGTCTCCTCTGTGTTGATTACATATAATGATTATAGCTGCACAGTTTTTCAGTTGAAAAAAAGTCACAAATATTTAATATATATATATATGTATATGTATACATATATACACACACACACACATATATATATATATATGTATATATGAAGTCACTTTAGTGCCCACCGACATGGCTGTAAATGGCGTGTTTTGAGTCAGAGGTGGTGGAACTGGTGTGTTGAATCTTTGCACAAGCGAAAGAAGGAAGTGTGGGGGACGAGAGGCTCTCCTGCTCTCTCCCTAGGAGTTCCCAAACAGGTGCCCCCCCCCCCCCCCAGCTGTGCTCCTGTGCCGCACATTCTCCGTTTGTGTGTAAGTGCATAAGAAAGCTGATTTGAAGTGTTAACAGGAGGTCGGTCAGGCGTCTGTGGACGGGGTGGTCCGACACGTCACGACTCCCACGGGGGTGAACGAGGGGCTCGTGGGCAAGGCGAAGGTGCTAGTTGTTCTCAAAAAGGGAGAGGAGGTCGTCGTTGCTGTTGGTGGGAAGGTCGGGGGGGTCCAGGTACGAGAGCAGCTCTTCTGGATTCGCCAGTTCGGGAAGCAACTGTGCACGAAAGGCAGAAAAAAACAAAAACATGATTTCTTTTGTTCTTTTTTTCAAGGAAGGCAAATTTACCTTTTCTAGTGACTTCATATGAAGTGTTGATTTTATTTATTAACCTTTATTTAACCAGGAAGATCCCATTGAGATTAAAAACCTCTTTTTCAAGGGAGACCTGGCCAAGATAGGCAGCAGCAGATGTCTCACAGTTACAGAAATTACCATACTCAAACACAGGCAGCAACAACACACATGCAACAATAAGTGAAAGAATACAAATAAAAGAAAAAATAAAATTCAATAAAATTCGTCAATCAATAAAGTTGATGCTAGCGTGCACATAAACAGCTACCGCCGAGAGTCAAATGTTAACAGAAAACAGCAGAGAGATGAGAGCAGCTGCAGCAGACAACAGGTCAACAGTTAGCTTACGGCACCCAAAGCAGACACACTTACATCCAGGGAGGGTTCGGGCATATCCTGGGCTCCCTGACCCATCTGCCCATCTGAGGAGGGGTTAAAGTTCAGATCGCTGTGAGGATGACTGTTCTGCCCGGGATGCTGAGGCTGCGGCTGAGGCTGCGACTGGCGAGGCGGGTGCGATGATTGGCCACTGTGATGCAAGGGCTGCCCTGACTGGACACTGTGATGTAAAGGCGGCCCTGTTTGGCCGCCGGGGTGGGGAGACGCATGCAAGCTCTGCTGCTGCTGCATGGAGTTATGGGACTGATCGGAATGGGACATCTGCAAGTGCGAGAGGGCAAACAAAGAGCGACAGTGAAGGAGAGACGGGAGGGGAAAAAAGGAGGAGGATAAAGCGAGAGAGACACACAGAGAGGGAAGGAGAGAGTGTTAAGGGGGGAAGGAAGGGGGGGAGCGAAATGAGTTCCAGCGTGAATAATATGGAACAGGCTTTCTAAATGGAAGCTGCGATCAGCAGACATGTACAGCTGCAACATTATACGGTGACATGAACATGTGAGCATGACTGAGCACACATGCTGGCTAGAGGCACAGGCTGCACCTTGGTCAGATAAGAAATACAGGTGTTCAGTACGGCACAGATTCTCTAGAGAGTTTCTTCCTCAGACTAAGCAGCAAACATGACTAACTTAGCATCGCATTAAAAAAAGCCCAAATATATGAAAAGCTTAATGTGCAACTTTATTCCCATAAACCATGAGCAGCCAAAGTCAGATGTACTCACTGGATCATTCATGCTGTGGCTGAGGGGCTTATCCTGTGGGAGGAGACCACCAGGCCCGTCCGGAGGATGGGATAGCTGAGGTCCATGGATGAAGTCATTCATAGGGGGACCCCCTCCACCTCCGGAGGGGTTCCCGTGAGGGAAGTCGAAATTCCCCTGGGTGTGGTAGCTGTTGCCTACAAGGAGAGAAGATAAAACACATCTTTTGAAGGGGCTAACTGCAGTTTGGTCCCACTCACTCATTTGATGAGGAATCCCTGATGTTGCAAATAAAATGTACCTTTATCAAAGCAGTTACATAACAGGATATACCCATTCTACTTTTTTTTTTACTGATGAGAAACATTTATCAGAGCAGGAACATTTTTTAAAACACAGTTTCAGCATAAAACTCTCCTTGGGGCTGTTTCTTTGTTTAATGCACTAGAGACACATCAATAGATCCTGCTGCAAAATGCACAACGGCTCATTCTTCCGATAAATGAGATGACTCTCCTGTTATTATTCTACACTGCAGGACGCTGCCTGCTTTTCATTACCTGCTCCCGGGTAATCTCCCCCGTTGCCACTAACATGTTGACCGGGGTGTGGTGGGTATGGACTCGGCCCAGGTCCGGGTCCAGATCCTGGGCCGGGGCCTGGCCCTAGCTGTGCGATCATTTCCATCACATTAGGCATGGTCATCTGACTCGGGCTCATTGTTTTAAAGCGCTTGGCCAGCGGTGCGTCGGGGTCTTCTTTGATGTGTAGCTCAGACTTGATGGGGACAGGTCGCCAGCTACATGTGGGGTCTATAGTTACCTCCTCAAACTCTGAACTATTGGAGGAGAAAACAAATCATGTTGGCTTCACGTCTAAACAATTTGTGCGTGTAAAAACAGGCTAAACAGAGTGAACTTACTTTTGGATGGCATTCAGGATTCCCCACATGTACTGATCCACCTCCAGACCTTCTAATAACGCAGTTTTACTATAAAAAAAAACCAGAATAAAAACAACACATAAGCTACTGGATGGATTCCCTAAACGTATTTTTACACAAGCCTCCTTACTTGCACACAGGACACCTCCATGTCCCCCTCTCACAGTTGAGCTGCAAGTAGGACTCCAGATCAAAGCACTGCAGACAGAAACATCACAAATCCTCATTAGGATAATATTCTTCCGTTCACTGCAACACCAGGCACGCATTTCCATTAACATTATTTCCACTTAAATGCACGCAAACCTGAACATGCTTGCAGTCGTGCCCCCTCGCAGGTAGCTGGATGCGTCTGAACGTGATGGGACATTTCAAAGACACTTTAATGGCCGTCTGCTCCACGCCGTCTTCCCCGTTAAGAGTAGTGTTGCCCGCCGAGGCCGCAACGCTGCTGAAGTTTCTCTTAACTGAAAATATAAAGTGTCACAGAGGGAGCAGTCATAGATGTGCTTAAAGAACGATAAAGAGAAACAGGGTTGAGTTCACTGAATTCGGATGTATTATTGAACATTAACTACGCAAAGGAGCCGTACTCTTGGTGATGCAGTGTTCTGCAGGGAGGAGTCTCTTCTTCAGGAGCCCCTGGAGGACGGATCGCACAGATGGCCTGTGGACCAGCTGAAGCACAAACAGGTGGGACTGCAAAGAAAAGAAGCCATGAACACAAGCAGAATTAGTACAGACAGCTGAATCTCATTCATACTCCAGACAATGCAAATTGAAATCACGTGTGTGTAAATCACTCCAGCTTGTCTGAACTAATGAATGAAGCCGCTACATATCAAAGCTGCTAGTCGGTGCTCTGAGAATGCGAATACTCACACAACAGCATGCGGTGACCGTAATTTGGATGGTGTTCCTCCCGGGTTGGCAAACGTGCTTCAGGTGCAGGGGTTTGTGGGAGGTTTTGTTGTCTCCCCTCTCGATGGTGAGAGGCGTGGCGTTGACGCTGACCTGGACGGAAGCAGGCCAGTTGGTGTTCATTTGCCTGTCTTCATGATGGTAGCACTTAAACTGCAGCTCGAGGTCAGACCTTCGAGGGTAACCAGAGGAATAACAGTTAGTGGAAAAAACTGGGAAAAACAAAACGACAGCCGCACAGTCTGTACAATACATCAGGCATCAGAGGTTAACCAATTCTAATGAGTTTGAAAGTCAATCTTTGGTTTTTTTCTTGTTTCCCTTCCTTAGGATGACTTATTGACAGACACCCATCCACTGAGACCATTTCTGATGATGCTTCATGAATAGCAGATGGATCAAGTGAAGGGTCAGATGCCAGATTTTGGATTTTGCCTGTTTTTTAAGACCTGTAACCTCATCTTTTGCCCTCCACGTGTCCAATTTACTCTATTTTTTAAGGACATACTGCACACCCTGAAGACATATGCCAGGTTTTTGGCTCATGGTTGTTTGTTTTTGGCAGCTATGAGGAAAGAACTGAAAATGACTGGAAAAGCAGGCAGTGTCCAAATAAAAACTTTGAAAGATCTCCAGAAATCCTGGAGAACTATTGCTTAAGACCACTTTATAAAAAACACGGGTGCCAGTTTAGCTCAGGGGGTGAGGAGATGTCGCAAGGCTGAATGCAACAACTCGGGTTTGATTCTGACCCAAGGCCCTCGCTCTCCCTCCTTTCCTGTGTACTCTTCACTATTACATTATCTGATGAAGGCAAAAACCTTGCAAAGAAAAAAAAAGAAATCTGCCTCCTTCGATGTCAAATACAAAGAAATGAAGCGGATTGTATGTAGGCAACACTGTGCTAGCTTACGACAAATCAAGATTCTCACTATTAATAAACTCTGCAGTAACACGTGATTTAGTATGTGATTTAGTATCTCATGTCTGTCACATTCATGTGGCGCTATAACAACAGCCTAAAATAACAGCACCCACAATGTAGCAACTTTCACCACACATCCATTTTAGAGCTTGCTGTGCACATGCTGCACTAGTAACAACAAATACGAAACTACAAGGTTTTTACCTCCACATGAGGGTCTGGTGGACGGACGGTCGAAGGTGGAAGACGTGGTTGCTGACAGCCAGGTTGTGCTCCAAGCGGAACGGTTCCAGCACCACTCCGTCCCTGACTGGGAACGTCAGACGTAGTTCCTCGTTGGGGATAGCTGCAGACGAGGAAAACGGGAGAGGATGGCTTTTAATCTCAGAATGTAAATGTCAGGAGGTGAGATAAAAGGATAAAAAGGACAAAAACAGACAAATGAGTCATGTGAACGACTCGTTTCAGGTCTGCTTGGGTACTTACTTGGAGGGGGCGGAAGCGCTGTCATATTTGGTTTCATGTCGGCTGGAAACGGGGGCTTCACATCCTGGTTTGGCGACAGATACGGCGGAATACTACTTCCCGGGGTCATGGGAGGTGTGGGGTTTCCGGGGACTGGAGAGTGTGGGTAGTTACCAGGCCTGGGGGGCTAAAGAAAGGTGGGGGAAGTGCAATAATCAAAAGATCTGTTAAAGTCATTTCACAGACATGAAAGGCTCAAATCTGGCACCAATGTCTTCACCTGCTAAAACTGAAATTGCACTTTTACATGGGTACGAAGGAAAAACATACCCCACTGCCTTGGCCGTAAGAGTATCCGCCTCCAGAGAAGTTGGTGCTCTGACCGTTGAAGGGCTCCTGCTGAATAAGGAAAAGCAAAAAGGAATTGATACAGTTCCCTTTAGTGCCAGGGATGCACTATAGTTTAGGTGACAAGGGTTCAAACGTCCTGATCTTCTGAATAATTCGCTTCCTTTGCCCCCCTTCTGACCCTGAGTATGCATAAATGATGGACTAACAAACCTTGTAGTACTGGCTCATGGGCATGCCAGGCGGGTACTGCCCTTGGCCCTGTTGCCCCGGCATCCTCTGGCTGGGGTAGTTAGGAGAGGGCAATGGTCTGGAGGCATTTGATGAGGGATACTGCCCCTGCTGTTGGAACTGACTGTTTGGCCCATACTGCTGACCTCCATAGCTTCCCTTCAAGAAGAAAGTTAAAAAAAAAGAAGAAAAGACATTATATATATATACATGTCTCAGGTGCTACAACAAGAAGAATATTCATGTCTGATATTTCCACTCACATCCCCAGGATATGGCCTCTTTATCCCCTGCATGGGTATGCCCTGTCGAGGTCCACCGGGATAACCTTGCTGAGGCATCCTCTGGCTGTGAGCTCCAAAAGGCGTCATGCCTGGGGTTCTCGCCTGGTTTATACCCATTGGAGGCCCGCTCATATTGGGGTTGTTCATGGCAGATCCCATGCTGGATGGATTCATTCCCCCAGGGGGACCTCGTGGGCCTGGCTGATTCATAAACTGGCTATTGTAGGCTGGAGCATGGCCCATCTGGAACGATGGACACATCTGGAGAAAACAACCGAATAATTAATGGCTACATTTTGCAGCAGGTAGTTACCTAACATCTTCCTCCATCAAACTGTTTGCCTCATAGCAGATGTGTACTGTACCTGTCCATACTGGTTCATGTCTTTATTCTGGGTTTCCTGCAGCGCCGCTACAGTGGCTGTTGCAGTGGCTGTCGCGGTAGCAGCAGCGGCAGCAACAGCAGCAGCTGCAGCTGCAGCAGCTGGCTGGGTGAAGTCACCAGGAGGACGTGTGTGGGAGGCCATTCCCATACCTCCTGGTGGTGCATTCGGGCCTCCAGAGTAACTGATGAACACATGATTTATGTTTTAACCACTCTTTTAAAACCGGAGCTGCTGTCTTAAAGAATAAAAAAGAAGACTGGTATCCTGTTTCTCACCTCCCACTGTATCCTCCAGGACCACCGGGGTAGCCGGGCCTGCCGTACATGCTCTGCTGCATGTATGATTGGCTGGAACCGCCTTTATTTGGGAATTGTTGCTGCTGCGCATTGAACTGGGGTGAATTGAGCCCTGCTGCATTGCCAGACATGCCCGATCCCACTGGGTTACCCCCAGGATTCATGGGGTTATTGCTGTTTGCCATTGGGTTGCCTAGCACCTATATTTAACAAAGAATCAAAGAGGAAGTGAAACTATCTGCTAGGTTTGTGCAATAAACCTGTCTTAAAACTGTTTGCTGAACTCATATAATTACAGAGTGGGTGCTTTTCATGCATGGACATACCTGACTCTGTGATGTGTTGGTAACGCCCCACACTGTTGTAACCACGGACAATGACCCAGGGGGCTGGTTGGCGTTTTGTTGCCAGGGGACAGAGTCATAGGGAAATGAGCCATCACTGGAAAACAGATCAAAACACAAACAATGTGCCTGATGTCACTTAAAGTTCTGAGTAACTCTAGGGTTTCTTAAGCCGAAATGTTCATTCAATTTAAATGTCTGGCGTTGAGTTTCACACCACATTTCGAGCCAGGAAATCTGCTAATGATTGCACAAGTAAGATGAGTCAAAATTTCCAAATGTGCCGATAAGGACTCGTCTGTCCGCATGCACCGGTAAACATCTAAGTTCTTCGGATAAGGATAGGTAGTACACATCTGGAATGTTTAGCGTTCAGATTTAAAACAAATAGAGTAAAATACGAGATTCTGTTACACATGATAAACAAGCTAAGTCTCCATGAGGGGAGAGGCAAGTGGCCAGCAGTGTGGGAGGGAACTGCTGCTCTTGGAAGGCACCCTGTTTTCCCTGAGAGGTTAGCTCTCAGAATGGACGACATGTTCAATATTTCCTCATAAATACACATTATCCCAAGATCTTCAGCAGAAGCAAGCAGGACTCTTGGCTAACTCCAGGCTTTTTTTCCCCCTTCTCTTTTTGTTTTTTTGAGAGAGGTCCGAGCACATGCTGTTCTCTAAAAGCATTACCTCACATCTGTCTTCCCTCTAGGTTTGCCCTTGCACTTCACATCACTTCACTTCCACAAATTTTTCTGGCTTTTCTCCAATCAGTGGAAACCCTCATGAGGCCTGAATGTTAGATGTGAACCTTAATTTCTTTAATGACTTCCTCTGATGCCTTATAAACACTATATTGCCAAAAGTATTCACTCACCCATCCAATTCATTGAACTCACGTGTTCCAATCACTTCCATGACTACGGTGTATAAATTTAAGCACCTAAGAATGCAGACTGTTTCTACAATGATCTGTGAAAGAACATGTTGCTCTCAGGAACTCCAAGCTGGTACTGTGATAGGACGCCCCCTGTACTGCTAAATATCAGTCAGCTGTTATAACAAAGTGGAAGTGATTGGGAACGACAACAACTCAACCATGAGGTTGTAGGCCACGTAAAATCAGAGAGTGGGGTCAGCAGGTGCTGAGGCGCACAGTGCACAGAGGTCGCCAACTTTCTGCAGTCAGTCGTTACAGACCTCAAAACTTCCTGCGGCCTTCACAGTGTGTGGCAAACTTCATGGAATGGGCTTCCACGGCCAAACAGCTGCATCCAAGCCTTAAATCACAAGCTCAGTGCAAAGTGTCAGATGCAGTGATGTAAAGCGTGCCGCCACTGGACTCGAGAGCAGTGGAGACGTATTGCCTGGACTGACGAATCACACTTCTCCATCTGGCAATCCGATGGGTGAGTCTGGGTTTGGCGGTTGCCAGGAGAATGCTTCTTGTCTGACTGCACTGTACCCAATGTAAAGTTTGGTGCAGGGGGTTTATAGTGTGGGGCTGTTTTTCAGCAGTTGGCCTCAGCGCCTTACTTCCAGTAAAAGAAACTCTTAATGCTTTAACATTTTGGACTTTGTGGAAACAGTTTGGTATGGAAGAACTTGACTGGTCTGCACAGAGTCCTAACTTCAACCTGACAGATCACCTTCGGGATGAATTAGAGTGGAGACTGTTATCCAGGCCTCATCGTCCATTATCAGTGTGTGATCTCAGAATGGTGAAAAATTCCCATAAGCACTCCTAAACCTTGTGGAAAGCCTTCCTAGAAGAGTTGGAGCTGTTATAGCTGCAGAGGCTGGGCCGACATAATATTAAACCCTATGGACTTAGAATGGGATGTCTCAAGTTCACATGCATGGGAAGCTGGCAATATATTGTACACTGGTTATTCAGATGCAGTTTCCTCCCACCACACACTTTATTGAAAATGTGACTTTACTGAGAGCCAACTGCAGCAGGCTTTGTAATCTGACAGGGCATGTATCTCACCTGTGCGTGAGGCCGGGCTTCATGCTGTTCATGCCGGGCTGCATGGGGACTTTCCCCTGCGGTTCGTTCTGTCTGTTCTTCTGGTGACGCAGAAGGAGGAGGCGACCCAGCTCCTCGCACCACGACGACAGCAGGGCTGCAAGGAGAGCACAATGACAGGTTCATGATTCCTCGTGTGCACAACTGGTCTGCACTGGGTACTTATGTATTATCAGACGCATGTTTATGGCTCTATGGTTGCAAATGATCACACAGAATGTCGCTTATAACAGAGTTTTAAAGTTTTCCTTCAATAAACACAATTACAGGTGTCTAACGGTTGCAGCTTGATGTTACTGCTAAAGCCTCCAGGGGGCAGCCTAATGCAACACTTCCATTATCAATCGCTCTGTGTAGTTTCCACAACAGCTGCCTTACACGTCATATCAACCTGCAGAGTCAAATATAAACTGAGATCTATGTACAGCACAAAGAACCTCCCAGTTTTCTCTGCCACTGTGAGGAAAAAGCTGAAATGGAGCGTGAGAGGCAGACACCAGTGAGTGATTGGGGTTACAGATAAGAGCCGTGTAGAAAGTAAGAAACAGTAACATCTTCAGTCCTCCACTTCCTTCATTCATCAGCACCACTTTATTCTTTGCCTCGTTGTCCTCTCATGTCTCTAAGGACTAATCAGACAGCCTTCTCATCCCGCCTTCATGAAGATAAGAGTTGGGATTTTTTGTTCTTGTTCCAATGATGTGCCAATTTTATTTGATTTTGTTGTGTTTTTTCCCCAATGCCAATCAAGTTGTCTTCTTTTTTTTTTTAATCGATGGGTTATTTGAAAGTTGCCTTGACAAACATCAGCCTAACAAAAGAAAGGTTACCGTGTTCATCATTTTATTAAATAGTTTAAGATGCTATTTATAGCCTTGTAGAGCCAGATACAGCAGCTTTTAGAAGGTGCTGTTACTAGGTTTGGGGCGGAGGGGGTGTTACAAAGTCCATGACACTGAAATTGGCACTGCATTAAGATTTACACTATGTCTAAATGATCTAAATGAAAGGAAATTAAAAACATGACATGACAAGTGATTATTTCTGAAGTCACTCGAAAATGACGAGGAGTGAAAGGAACAACAAAGAAAGGAGAGAAGGGAAAAAATAAAGGAGAGGAGCGGTTACATTTTCCTCTGCAGGGTGGAGAGAGCCAAGCCTCCTAGTTAAAGAGGAATTATTCCACCCTGCCATTACGGAGAGCTTATCTCCCCACTAAATCACCACCTCCACACAGAGGGACTGTCTCTTCAACAGGCAACCCACCATTTAGACCTAAAACTCCAAGCTCGAGTGATGGGAGTTGCTTTGAGGCAGGGAGAGACAGGCAGAGGACAAAAGAGAGCAATGGCGACTTATCACATCAGCGTGGTTATGAGCTACTGAATCTAACAAGCTGCCAAGGCCAGATGTCATTCATAATAGAGTGAGGGTCTGCTCTGGGCGTCGTGCATATTTAGCGAGCTTAGTACAGTGTACATGACCTTGTTTTCACCTCACAGCCCCCTGTGTTAAAACCTCTGCCAACACTATCACACACCCACAACTCGCCCGCCATACTCCTCTCGCTTTACCTCTTTACGGCCCTCCTCTTTACAGAGCCCCGCACGCCCTCGGTCCTCATACAAATTTAAATAGCATTCTGATGGCATCTGTCTCTACTACTATCCATTAAGTTGTTTTGTTGACTTCGCTAATGGAGAACATGAGGTGCAGATGTCAAGCGTGCAGACAACCCAGCCAACAAAAACAGAAGAATATAAAGACAAGGTCTCCGTCTCATTACACCTCTCTTTATTTCATCTTTCTATTCATTCCCGTTGAATGAATAGAAAGATGAAACTAAAGCCTTCAGTTTGTTCTGAAGGTGCTAACAGCTGGCTGGTTGAGACAAGTTAAGGTCAGCTACTTAAAGATTCTTCTTTAAAGCCTTTCTCACTCTCTTCCGTCTTTTGTTTCTAATATTAAAGAATGCCATGTTTCTATTCTCTGGTAACTTTAACATGATTGCAACTTTACTTAAGAATGAGAGAATCCTGAAACCAGCAAGATTACTGAGATAGTTCAGCTTTGGGAAATGGTACTTTTAAGAGTGATGGGAGGTCTTCTGGCTCGGTTCCCTTAGAAGAGCTGGCTCTTATGGCTCCCAAATGGCTCTTCAATCGGAGCCTTCTATTTTAGCCCAATTTATTAATTATACATATTTTGTGTGCTGGGAAACTTTTTTTAATGCATCATTTTGACACAGGTCTTAATTTTGTGAATTCAATACTGCTATGGGAGAACATACACATGGGGCTTAAGGCCTGCAGTCTACAATATCCTCGAAATGCGTCGTTACTTCACTTTTTCCTTGCGTTTAAATCCGGCTCCCTGTCTCTCTGTTGCTGTGTTCCAGATATCTTGGAGTTGCGTCACTCCCGAGTTAGCGCGTTCCAGATACAGTGAGGGAAAATTTATTTTGGTTCTTACCAACTTAGAGCCATTCAGGTATCACTAGCAACACGGCATAATACTTATTTTTATGCTCTTAAAAAACACATTCGTGGATAAAGCCCAATCAGTCACATTTAGTGAGTTACAAATACACAACAGTGGCAAAACAGGTTCAAAGTCTACAGTTTTAGTACTGTTTATGTTCAGTGCTGCCATCTTGGATCGCTACCTCAGGTTATGTTGGTCTGCTCCAAATTGACGTGGTGTTCCACAAAAAAATCATCTAAGGGAACACGAAAATTTGTACCCGGTCTGTACGACTACCCTCGCTGTTTTCCCAACTGATGCCCCCCTTCCTTCTTTTACATAATGGTATAATCTAAGTCTGAAACTGCAGTTCCACAAATGGCCACTTGAGGCTCAAAAAACATCATAAAAAGCCCAAATTTTACAGCACAATTAAACGTATTTACGTTTCTGTACCAGCCTGACATTTAAAGTGTTTTGGTCCTTATTCCTATATAAATGTCACCATTCATGAAAAGTCTGGAGTCAGGTGGGTCTTGACACAGTTCACAGTTACTCTTTCCACCCGACGATCAAGTGATCATTCCTGCTGTACATCTTTAAGCTGCACGTGTAGCCGGTGCACTGTAACGTAAATTATCTGCAGACAAATCAGCATAGTCACAGGTGAAAAGCTAGTGGGTCATTTAAAAAAGCTAGAATGAGTTTACAATATATAACCCAAGCATGCCCACTTCTGGCTCCAACCCCCTACCCCACAAAAAACCAAACAAACCACTTGGTAACCTAAAGGCTTCACAACACTCATCCACTAAACAACGGGTTACTCACAGTGGCTACATCTAGCTTTAAACGGTGAGATTATCCTATTTCTGCTGAATAGCTACACTGTCAGGGCTACTTGATAATGTGCTGACAATTTACAGTTGGGTAAAAAAGTATAGAGATTGTAGCTGATGGAGAAAGTGTTCCTGAAACTACTTTCTCGATGCATCAGTCTGACAGTCTTTCACAACAATAACATCATAAACTGCTGTTTTTACCTGCAACGAAGAGTCAGCTCTCAGTTACGCCGTGCTGTGCTTTTAAATAGTTCCATCATCAAATTCTTTCGAAAGCATTTAATAGAGAATCTCCTTGTCCTTGACTTGCAGCTGGTGAGCCCACAGATATTCAGCAAATGAGTTTATCTAAGCTAATCTCACCATCTGAGACTTTCTAAAAAGCATTCAAAAAGCTGACAGAGTCAAGCGCTTCTTCGTAATACATGACTAAAACCACAGTTACTGATCTGCCTGACTAATATCTGTAGACAACGGTGACATTCAAGCCTCTGGGGCTCATCTGAAGCTACTATTCTGTTCTAACAAGTTTCAGTGGATTCTCCAGCCTTAAACAGAGCCTCCTCCTGAGCACATAGACTGCTCTGCAGGGAAAGCCGGACATAAGCTGAAGCTCTCGTGAACCCGTTCCAACCATCTCCGTTTCTTAGAAGCTGGGACTTTTAATTGAATAATGGCCAGAGACATATGGGTCCTCCTCACTCAAGCTGTATTTAATGCTATATGGCTGACTGATAGCAGAAGCCCTGGCTCATTCTCACCTCACCTCAGCCCCTCTGGGAGCAGAAGGGAGGGAGAATAAGCCCTGGTAACAGGCTGCAAGGCCCATTAACTAATGACAGAGTGTATGTACAAGTCCTTTTTACAAGGAAACCCAAATGCTAATTACTATGAACTCTGGCAGTGCTGTGTGTGTGTAAGCATCTGCGTGTGCGGTAAAAGCCTTCTGCTACTGAGCATATCATTTCCCTTAGAAATCCTGACAGATTGCTAATACTTTAAATGTATCCGCCCTAATATAATTGAGTTAGCCGCAAGACAGCGACCCCACTTTGTTGATAAACACCTGACCTGTTCTGAAATATGAAGCCGGTGCTCTGCCACGTATAAGCGCAAGGTATTCAACTTTCAGCAAAGATGCTGAAGGCAACAGCAAAAGAGTGCTGCTGTGCTGTGGCCCTAAATCACTGTACTAAGTGTACTATTGTGTGGTTAAAGATTTAAAGAGTGAACACAGCGAAGCAGCCCTGTGTCTGAGCATGCCAAGTGCAGAGGTAAAGTGAACTTCCACCCACTCAAACGACTATTTCAGAGGGTGACATCTGCATTAAAAGAGGAACAGAGTTCACCACGCATTTAATACAGCGTAATTATAGTGTGTATAAATAAAAGTAAATTAAAAAACAAAACAGACAGGCCATTTTGGCGGGGGGAAAGCACTGGCATGTCACACATTTTATAAAAATGACTTTAGATGTGAAGTCGCTTTATATATGATCAATACGCAAACATTAAGAAAAGAAGCTGGGTAAAACTGCCCCACCACGGGGGGGAGGGTTCATTTTCAGCAGAAGAACGTAAAGACAGCATCAGCTGAGGTGCATTATCAAAAGTATATTATGGCAGCCATGTTTCCAAAATGGAATTAAAACAGTACAAATGTGGTAAGCAAAAGAAAAGAGCTGATGTCTAAATACTGTGAACTGCGACTAAAAGAAAGTACTGTTGAGTTTTCAAAGCCTGTATGAGAAGAGTGCTCCGGAGTGTCAGCCCTTTCCCTTTTCTTTTTTTTTAAAGCTTGCATGGCAACTGAAATTCAGTGCAAGAGAAGTGCACCTGTTTCCTCTTAAGACTGCAGTTACAGCCATGACTGCACTGTGATACCATGATACTGATATGGAATATCTATTACTGACACAGTATCACGTAGCAGCTGGAGGGCTTGGCTGTTTTATGCATACATATTTAAGGGTTAGCTGCTTTCAAGAAAGCTGCTAAAAAGGAGATGTTACATAAGACTTCTGAGCCTCATTAGTTTGGATGGCAACACAAAGAACGGCTGAAGGAGTTTTATGAAGTAGAAACAGGTAGAGATTTCTTGCTGCTCGTACTCCTCTTTGTACGATTCTGACAGAAGAAGCAACTGCAAAGTATAAACTCGGTTAAATAGCTTAATGAGGTTGGTTTGCACAAAAGCTCAAACACGTTTGAGCCACATTCAGCAAAAGCATTGTCCTAATTGTGGAGGATTTAATCAGTTTAATCTTCAGCAGGAATGCACATCCCTCATACTGTACACTCTCACATCAAGCCTGATCCTAAAATTACCACACACAAAAAGAAAAAAAGCCTCTGTCACAAGTCGCGGCACGCTTTGATAGAGACATGTAACACCGAACATGCAGCTCTACTGTAGTTTTTGTTGATAACAAAACACACACACACAAAAAGAAAATACTACATGAAAAATTACACTTTCTGAGCATGAACACTGCGGCACTAGACAAAGAAGCCTTCTGAGACAATGTGTGGGATGATAAAAAAGAAAAAAAAGAAGCAATTTATAATAGATATCAAAAGCAGAGGTCTGTAAAACACTGGCAGGTAGAATTATGCTGTGTGGGTACAAAATATTATGCAAAATACAAATATGGAGGGGATATAAAATCCTGTGGAAAAAAAAAATCATGCTTTTTGCCGAAGTGTAATGGAAGCCATTTAAGCAGTCAATGATATCCCCCTTCCTGCCCCCTCTCTGTTAAGCCAACTTCTTCCAAGAGAAGAGCATATCAAATGGGCTTTAGTCTCAACAGCTTGGAGGCAGAACAACTCAAACATGCCCTGCAGAGAGAAAGCTCTATGTCAAAAAATCACAGTCGACCAAAACCAAGCCTTTAGTTTAACGTTCACACGAATCACAGTGTTCCAGATCTTCTAGCTTGAAAGTGCCTCGTTTTGTTTGGATTTTTCAAAAAGACTTGATTATTGCTTTTTGTTAATTTGAACTGAAAAGCAAAGCGACTTCCTTATCGGGAAGACTTCCATCCTCAACCTCTGGCTGTACACCAGATATGAGGACAGAGGGGGGGGGTGGAGGATGGATGGAAGGATGCTAGACAAGAGGACAGGTGGAGATGGAGGGAGTAGGCAGATCCCCTCCTCCCCTGGATGTGTGTGTGTGGGTCACAAGCCAAAAGAGATGCTGCAGCCCAAAAGGGAGGGTAGCTCTACCTGAATCACTCTGACATCTCCTGCAGGTGCTGGTTTCTGTGGGGTTCAAATTACACATTTTTAAATGTGGCAGAGTTATGAGAATCAGAATAAACACCAAACATAATGCAGTATGACGGCTAGATCTGAGCAGAAGGTTGAAAGTGCTGGAGGATCTCCGTGCTGCCACCAAAAACACTCTTTATTATGTTTTTAATGTATCCATTTGCAGGTAAGCTGAGCTTGACTGAGACTCCCTGCAAAGATTCACATTTCCTGCCATAGTATTTATTGCAGATTTAAATGGTCGCTCTGATGCAATAGATATTTTCATTATGTGTGCCATATATAATATATTAAACTACAAAAGCCAAGCCAATCCTTTGTATATAACACATATGCATCCTAAAATGCTCGTTCAGTAAAATCAAAATATACGTTTTGGTTAATCTACAGATTATTTACTGCTTGTTTAACCAACCAAAAGTCCAAAACCTTAAAATAGTTGCTTTACAGGGACATGCAACTTAAATAGTTGCGGACTCGTTTTGCTTCCCTTAAATCTTTCGTGCGGGGAAATCTTCATGCTTGCTTTGGGTACATTTGCTATAACTGGGAGTATGAAAATCAGGTGACTTGCATCAGATGCAACAGAGCATGTCCTCCATAAACTTCTCAGCTGTGGGGGGCGGGATGTCACCAGCATCCGTCCGTGATCACACAGCCACAATCCACAATAAAACAAAATGCACTGTTGCACTCAAAGGAATCTGGAAACAAGCATGCTCGCATACAAGGACAGAAAAGCAGCTAAAGTAAATATGAAATCTGCGGTCTGTGCTGGTGAGCAAACAAACACATTCGGTCTCTTGGCGTCAGGGAAGATGTGCTTAAACAGTAAAGCACCTCGAATAGCTCGAAAGAACATCAGAGAGGAGCAAGCTGTGAATGAACTGCTCTTATCAGCCACGTGCAGCTCGCCACCACTGGAGGGAACGAGCAAATATCACATGCTTAATTATAACTAGACACGCTACTTGTCTCAACTTCCACAATGAGTCTTTCATCTCACACTGTTGTTGCTTCAATGAAATCATTAGGGTGAAAAACACAATCAGAAATTCTGAGATTTCCCGCGGCTGCTCTTTCATAATCTAAGACAATGATTAAAAAGTGATGAAATTCCAGCTACGGAAGCTGGGTTTTTTGTTTTTTGCACATGAATCAGTAAACAGCGATTTCACGAGGAGCGGCCATGAGAGGCCATCAGCACACCTCGACTAGATGGGGGAAGTCAACGCCAAGAATGGAGAATTTCACTGTTTCCTGAAACACTTCCTGCTGTCCTGCCCTATTGCTCCTCCCCCACTGATCACATCAATACCCGGCATCGGCTTGTCCTGCCAGAAATCCCTTGCTCAGATTCTCCAGTCATAAATCGAACGCTGTTTCGCTCGGGCCACACTTGCTCGTGGTGGGTGGAGTGACACATGTAAGGCATGGTAATGATTCACAGAAAAGAAAAAAAAAAGGCAAAACAAACTGCAAAAACAAAGTAGGCCACACACACACACACACACACACACACACACACACACACACACACACACACACACACACACACACACACACACACACACACATCCAGTTCAAATGTCAGGAATGAGTCACTAAACAGCCTGATGGGAAGTACTCAGAGTGCACTCACTGGGGTTCACCAAAGTGTGTGGAGTAAGTGATACAAACAAAGCGCTGGAGTCAGAGAGAAAGGAGGAAGGCTAGAGGGGGAGAGCGGCTGCATGTGGCTGCGAGGTTGAGGATGCAGACGGTTTCAGTGGTTTACACCCTGCTCAGGCTAACAGGAAGTGCTGCAGCGCCACTACCGCTAGCTGGAAGTCATATTGTGCCATAATAGAAATATGTATATTTCTTTCTTTTTTTTTTAACCGCCGGTCAGTGAATGGTTACGATATTGTTTACAAGAGCCATTTGCTAATTAACTTGTCAGTTTTAAGGTTAGATTAAACACTGATTGAATCCCCTGCAGCGCCCTCGTGTTTTTATTGCCTGGCTGCCCTTTGCTCATTCAAATTCTGTTACCCTTTAAAAGACGCACAGCTGACAACACGGCGGACATTAAACACTTTTCAGCATCACTGAAAGACTGAAAGAAAAAAAGAAAAACTAAACCAGGCCTTTCTGTGCACTCATCCAACTGCATTGTCCTTCCATGACTACACTCTACACCCCCTCTTTCCTCCTCTCTCTTCTTCTCTCCTAATGAGTGGACAAGCAGACAGGCTCTGGCTCCAAGCACAGGTCAACAACTTAAAAAAAGAATCCACAATGGAAAAGTGGGTCATCTTTTCCTGACTGAAAGAGGGACACTGACGCACGTACTCCTAACACCAACATGAGCACGACCTCTCTTACATTTCATAAATCTGAAGGATTTTACTAGCTGTACGATGCTGCATAGCCACCAGGGCTCATACAATCATAGTGTAGCATTGTAGCATTTCTATAATTGTAATGTTAAACTGACAACCCTAAATCCTAACTCAAGATAAAACTTAAAACAACCTAAGTGTAATGCACTGCGAAGTGTGTGTTTGCACACACGAAACAGGCAGTCAGTGTAACCCCTATGACAGAACAGCATGTAGGTCAACCTGTGGTCAGCTGATCTCTTCTGATCCTCTCTGGTGCGAGCGACCGGTGTGTTACACTACTACAAAGCTAGAAGCCCGTATTATTAAGCCTGAAACGCACAAATGTCAAGGCACAGCTGAAATGATTATTCCTATTTTAAATGTACTAAAATAACATACTTTAAAGAAACACTGCAGCTAATTGTTGCTTTTTCTTCTTGTATCAATCATAGATCAAAAGCAGTTGCTCAACTGGCCTCTGCTAACCCCCTGATCATCCGCTATGCATACAAACACACTCGCTTAATACGCCAAATAGTTCTGTGCTAGAGAGGCACGTGGAGGGGGGAGCGCACACACACACAGACACACACAGACACACACACTCTCTCTCTGACACTTACCCAGAGCCGGGCAAAGTCCCTGCACATCTCATCTCATTCCCTTCATAGCGCAGAGAAAAGACTCAAGTGTCACAAATGCTCCTGTTTCTGCAGAGGCCAGTGGGAACTCTCAAAGCTTTTTGCTGCTTCCAAGCCTCCTGTGCCTGTGCCTTATCACTCTCACTCTCTGCACAGATCTCTCACTCTGCTCACTCTTTTCTTACTTCCTCTGTCCTCTCCTGTCTTTCTCCCTTCTCTCCCTCTCGCTCTCTTTTCGCTTTCTTTCTCTTTCCTTGCTCTCTGATCTGTCTTTTTCCCTTGTCCAGCGTCTGCACAATGCACATCAATTATTCAGAGGCAGTCTCCCAGTTTCTCCAGCTTATCCAATCAGAGCAGGGCTCTGCACTAATGGGCTCCTGCTGTACCTGCTACCGGCTCCAACACACTCTTGAGACAGCAGAGAGGAGGAGGAGGGGGGGTGGATAGACAAGAGGGAGCAGTGGAGGAGGGAGGATGAGAGGAAGAGATAAAGACAGCGAGGCGACGCAGACAAACAGGACTAGCGATAGAGACGGCAAGATATTTGCAGCGCTTCTCACCTCAGTTGTAAGGTGCCGTTATTGATGTGTAGGCTCTAGCTCTCCATTGCTCTGTCTCTCTAAGCTGTTACACAGTTCACTGTGGAACACACACATGCATGATCCAGCAATGTGACTGCCATTTGTCAGGAAGGGCAAAGAAAACCAGAAGAAAAAAAACAAAACAGAAAAACCCTGCAAGCTCAGATTGCAAACTTGCATAAATGGGTGGAGCTTAAAACGCTGGCTGGAAGCCTACACACGAGGAAGGAAGTGGGAGAAGAAAAAAGATCAATCTTTTCAAAGACAGACAAGAAGTAAGTTATCGGGCTTATCAGAGAGGGGGACTCCTGTCCGCAGGACAATAAAATCTGACAGCGGCCACTTTGCACATCCAGCTAAGAAGACACACCAGAGATTAGCAGAATATCTGAAGTAGATGAATAAAAATGCGAGGCACACAAGGGTGAATCTGAGTTCATTGTCTTTGCGCGCCCACCTCTTAATAATGAACAGGAAAGACCTAACCCGACGTTGTTCTCGCTGCCCTTACCTAAATGCTAAAATGGGGCCGCACAGTCAAATAAAGAAGAGGGAAAAGCCCACGGGCCTCGTGACAGCTGAGAGAAGTTTTTCTTTTGTGTGGTTTTTGTGCAGCGTACGCAGTCATTAACAGTTTCACAAATGTCCCACGCATAATCGAAACGCACAGACACAACAGAGGCATTGTTGGCCAGAAATATAACTTTAAAAGGGTGTGTCGAAAGCCCCTGGGGGGGAGATGATGGTGGGGGTGTTGGCTGAGGTCCTGAGATGTGGGTGCCAGATCAGTCAACCCTGAACAAAAGGAGGATTTAAATCATTTGCTCATCCGGTTTTGACAAGAACAAAGTCTTCTGTGTGTGTGTGTGAGTGTGTTGAGTACAACTGCACTGTCCTGTCAGCTGGGATATTACTAAAATGAATTCGCTTGTAACTGTATAAACCAAACCAATTAAGGAGTGTGTGATAGAGGGCCCAATCAGCCAGGGGCAGTAAATGCAGCTTCCATAATAAGTGTTTCCCCGTGAGTTTTATTTCTATAAAATTAATAGTAAAGTTCTGAAGGTAGTTTTGGGGGTTGCATCATCTAAAATGAACCACTGGAGAGTGTCAGAAGAGAGGCCCGTCTGCTAAAAATAAACCCAGTTTCCTGTTAATAATTCAGAGCCCTGCACTTACTCAGCAGTAATTAAATATAAAAGTCTCTAAGGTTGATTGGGTCAGTAACAAAGGATGCCTACACTTTCCTCTAGTTGTACATACACATGCACGACTCAAAGATGGAAAGAAAGACAGGCCGAGAAAATCAATCAGGTGAAAGTAAATTGAAGCAGATAAGTGGAAGACATGTCAGATTGTTGTAGGCTAAGAGAAGAAAGACAAGGGTTTGTGTCTACGCACAGGCGCTCACACAGTGTGCCTACACAGAGGCTAATAGGAGGACTCATTCTCTTGCAGTTCTTGTTAAAGTGAGGGAGTTTACTGGCTAGTGAAGTGTGTGTTTTCACAGGACATGGGGGTGAGTTACAGCCACACCCTGGAAGTTTTCTGTCACTGTTGACACAGCAGAGCGGCTGTTTTCCTGATCTGAGCTCTGAGCGTGCTCCGCTGACTGACAGAGAAACACCAGCTTTGCCAATAAATTTCATAAATGTCAGATGCGAGTGGGTGGAAGGGACTCCACCAGCCACCTCCAACAAAGCCTTCTCATCATCGTTTCCTCTTTTTTTCTCAAATACTCGTTCTTAACCAGCTGAATCAGGGAAACTACCCTAACATGCAAAACACAGTGCAACACACTGATCACTTGTGTAGATCTAAAATCGCCCACTACACCAATGATAATGCAGTTAGTAGTTAGTTTATGCTCTGCTATGCAGACATATCCATTAAAGCCCAACAGATATAGGACTTTTAAAACCGATACTGATATTTGGTGATTTTTAAACTAACCGATAGTTTGATATATTAGCTGATATTTTTTTTTCTTTCAGACACATTAAACATAAACAGATTTCATTAACATTTGCTATGCGTAGTTACTTATTTACTTGTTTACGCTCGTGGTTGTATTTATGGCATTGCTAACATGTGTCGTGGAAGATTCAAAGCGCCCTCTGGTGGGCAAACAATGCAACGTCAACACTCGTAACATGGTTGAAGGGTGTTTCTCCCACCTCGTCTTTGTATATAAATTTTCATTTATCTGCTGTTATAAGTGCAGACACAGACAGATTAATATCAGCCAGTAATCTCTACCCACCTATACAATTGTTGGGCTCAAGCAAAAAAATGAAAAAAATCTATGTGTCAGGTACAACTTTGTAAGTAAGAAGCTTAATAAGAAGCATATCTCTTTAGCATGCATTTAATTAATCCAGACAAAGCAGGTATGCGTCACCATGGCAACCAAGTGACCATAGCTTTAAAACGTTGTATTTTAATCCAAGGCAATCTTTAATCTTTTTCTAAACCCAACCTCACAGTTTTAGACCATAGCTCTAACCCAGTAGTTTTAATGTCCAAACTTATTCAGGAAACTATTTTTAAATAATAACTTATTATTTTACAAACTTTTGTGAGACTGTGCAAGTGTATCTCTGTGAAACAGACAAACAGAGAGGAGAGAAAGGAGAGGAGACACAGGTCATGTGAACATGATGTACTTGAGTTTATGACTTGTTATGCACAGCTTTCCAACAAGTGCACATCCATCTAAATTCTCTGGTTGAGATGAAAGCTTTGTTTAGTTCTAACCTTGAGCACCTAGCCATTGTCCCGTGTTCTCCTGGCAACGGTGGTTCTTGTTTTTGCGTTTTCCCCTCCGCTGACTGGAAAAGCACCTTTTCTGTTTTACTGACTTCTCCTTTCACAAACTAAGCAGGAGGAAAAAAC
Organism: Rhamphochromis sp. 'chilingali'; assembly: GCF_963969265.1. Classification (NCBI taxonomy): domain Eukaryota; kingdom Metazoa; phylum Chordata; class Actinopteri; order Cichliformes; family Cichlidae; genus Rhamphochromis; species Rhamphochromis sp. 'chilingali'. The sequence continues at coordinate 17,745,794 of NC_137947.1, read as the reverse complement.
CTACTGCTTAAAACTTCAGCACCGGGAACCAGTATTGTAAGTGAGACTTGCTAGTACAGGAGAGCAGGCTACAGGAAAGCTGCTGAAGGAGGGGGTGGGGACTAGTTTGCAAAATCATATATATATTTATAGCATTACACGAAAGCTAGAGTTAAGTCTATGCCATGTTAAGGCCTGGAAAAAATGTTAAATATGTAATTTTAATGTATGCAGATAAGGTTTTACAGTTCGAATCATTGTTTGGATAGGGACTTTAACCTTCTGTGTAAATTACAATATCACTCGAGATTCCAGTCTAAATAACTATTACGTCTTTGAGTTAGACAAAGGGAAAACAAGCAGCAACCTGTGTGTATCTTAAACATTAAAGCTAAAAAAGCTACCATTCCAGGGAGGAGCCGCCTCTAATCCAGGGCATGTCGAGTCACGCTGGAAACATATACACATTCAAAACAATCCAAGTCACACTTCAGATGTAATCCGAGTACAAACAACAGGAGGAGATATTTTCAAGGAGATGAGGTGACAAGCTGATAACTGCAGACAACTAAAGCTGATCTTGGTGACAATTTGTGAAGCTTTTCCTTCATAAAAGGAAGATAACTAACTCTTTATGAGTTTATATTTAGAGTAGCAGATTCACTGAAAAAGGCAGCAGAAAAAGCTTCGACAGATTTTGTGATTAATCTAATTTCCTATGTGTTGTGTTTTGTGCATTTGTAAGGCGGAAAGTGCGCCTCTATCATCTAATGAACCTCTGAGGTGTAAGCGTATTTGTGCTAGACTACAGATTATTGGGTGTAAAACATAAACACAGATTTACTTAAGTTTATTTTTCTATAAACCTGAGCTTATAGCATGCCTACTCCAAAAAATAAAAAATAAACATGGAGCAAAACATCAATGCTAACAATCCTACTATGCTAACAGCAGTAATGCTGTGTATCTTTGCTGGTTCTGAGAGTTAACAGTGCTAATGCTACGTTGCCTAACAGCAGATAGGTCTCTTCTCTGACTGATTCCAGATTAGAGCAACATACTAATCCCCCAGGCTTCACTGCAGGGTCACAATCTCCAGACAGCTCATCGTCAGCTGCCTGCTGTTGCTGAAAATCTTTCTACTTCACTCGACAGATCTCACAGTCAGCAATTTATACTTTCATACTGTGCAACTATGCCTTTGTACTTTGTTCATGGGTTCAATTACTTGCAAGACACTTAATTGAGACACACAAAAGAGTTGATGTAAATATTAAAATGCAAAGTCAGCCTTCTTGGAAACCTAAAAGTTTAGTGATTAGTTTCTAATATGTTCACTCAGCATTTATTTGCATTCATTCTACAGTCATTTGTGGCTGCAGTTTTTAAAAAACCCCACACAAATATAATTTTAAATGTTTTTGTTGAACTGCTCTAATGGAGGGTAGGGATAATTGTTTCATCAATTTCTTATTTGACTGATGCTTTCAAAGAAAGTGTCAGTGTGATTGATCTGCAGTCTGCCTCCATCCCTGAGGAGCCTACAGATAGCATCCCAGACTCCTTGGCCCTTGTCTGGGCTCTCAGGTGTCAGATTCACAGGCTTCTGTCGCCATGCAGACTCCAAGAACATTGTGCAGGAGCTGCACAATTAGACACACACGCATGCATAAATGCACGTACATACACACGCGCGCGCAAGGCAGGTGAAAAGACACAAACGACCACACAGACAGCCGACACTTCTCTACATCTCTTTCTGAGCGCATGGATGTATCTTTGATTTCATGCACACATCTTGTCTCCGCTGTCATCCCCTTGTCTGGCTTCTCAGACAGACGTCCTTGTAAGGGAGCTAAGACGGACGCTCAGTGAGTAAGATCTGCCCTGAGTCATATCTGCTTCCCACCCCAGCAGCCTGTCTGCCCTGTTTAATGGCTGGCTGCATCATATCTCACATCCCTCCCCCAACCTCGCATAATTACACTATAGTACCCATTTGTCTCCTGTACATAAACAGCTCTTCCTGAAACCCTCGTGCTGTCTTCTATTAGATCCCAGAACCATCAGCAGGCCTGAAGATGATTCTGACTGTCAGTCGGGCCCAGCCCAGCCCAGCCAGGCAGCCTGCCAGCCAGTCCGTGCCATGGCCTGGACAACAATCATATTATCCCAACGCAGGAACACAGAGAGAGACAGAGAGAGAGAGAAACACAACAATCAATAATGTACAATGACGTCTGTCTGACCACTTAAGTTCCCCCCAACAAGATGCTTCCCGCCACAACTGAAAGCTGATATTCACCCTTAGCAAATGTTCATATCACGGACACTTTGGACAAAAAAACAAAACAAAGCAGAAACTCCCTTCTGTACATTTAACTGCAACACATTTAACTGTAGCCTGTATGAGGAATTATGGGATAAGATTTCAAAACCGTTACTGACATAACTGCAGTTCCTGTTTTCCGACAAATGACACACGTTTAACTTGTCAGAAAAACAAAGAAACCAGACAAAATATTTGACTCTTATTATTCCTACTCATGCAACCGCCGAATAAAGGTTTATCTGTGCTCTGACTGGCTGACAACAGCTTTGTCAGGTTTCTGTCAGGCAGAGCGAGTGGTCCAGCACACATCAGCGACACCTCTCCAGCCATCCATCTCTTTCTCTCTCTCTCCTCTCTCTCCCGCCTCTGCATGTTTCACTTTGACAAATGTACAAGAACAGGCAGCTCCTGCAGGACTGTGGGAGGCGGAGAGGCGGGGAGGGGAGGTATGGATCGGGGGAAATTGGATTTGATAGATAAATGTCTGAGGATAGCATTACTGCTCACTCTTTCTCTTTTGGCTTCATGTGTATGTGCGTGTAGGCTGCACGCACGCAGTGCGGAAACACTGTTGAGTGGACTCTTTTTCTCAGGCTACCTCTCAGATGGCTCATCTCAATAGCACATCAATGTTTAATGGGAACTAAAAATAACTTCACATTATAATGCTCCATGGACTTTTTGTGTGATGTTTGTGGTTGCTGGTAGAAATCAACCAACCACAGATTCATGGTGACTTTAACAGACATTTATTTTCTTTTTATTTATTGAAACTATACAGTTATTTAATTAATAAGCTAAACTGTCTGTTAGCATAAGACTTTAAGATGTGATTTTATGATATGTGACTTGTTTTGTATATAAAGAAAAGTTGTTGTTTTTAAGTGATGGGTCTTACCTGCAGATTTAGGAGTGAATTTGTCCCTGTTGGCAGCACATACAGCCAGCAGCCTGTAGCCCAGGTCCAAGTCAAACCCCTGCTGAGCAGCAACGCGACTCACCACCTGGAGAAAGAGCAGCGGATTGTGAGTATAGCTGCTGTCTATCTATCAAAAGTCCCCAAGTTGAATTTCTAAATATTCTCGACTGCTGAATTTATTAACTGTGCTCATATTTTGAGCCACTTTTGTAAATAAACTTCATTTCTCTTCAGAAAGAGTGAACGCTCACGCACAAATACACACACGAAAAGACAGATAGTAAGATTAATGTGGAGTCTGCAGTCTGGCTCGCTCCAATGATCCAGAGTTGGGACGTGTTTGATGACTGTATCCTCCTCCAAGAGAGGCGAGAGTGCCAAACCACAGTCACTCTGCAGAAGGAGCAGAGCTTATGAAGGGTCACCTGAAACAAGTCTGCACTGACCAGGAAGTGAACTGGCCAGAGCGCGACACCCAGCCAGCCGGAGCGTGAGTCAGATGTCCAACCAGATGAGGAGAATGTGGGACTTTTTCATAGTGCTAGTAACTTTTTCTTTTTTATGAGATCATACTGAAAAGTGCAGGCTTTGTTGAATCTATATGCAACAGAGGAAATACTATGTAATTCTGACTGCGCAGAGCCCAATATAAACACACATTCACTAGGAGTTCCCCTGTACTCGCTACCAGGCATCCACCACCCAACTAAAAAAATCAAACAATAAATAAAAAGATCACAAGGTGATGGTGCATTACCAGCTGCTGGCCAGATATTACATTGCCCCAGATGTTCTATGAATGGCTCAAATGAAAACAGGAAGGTATGCAGTTCCAGGGGATGTCCAGACTAACCTCTGGATAGTCTGCAGAACTGTCTGCTCTGAAAGCACCTGAAATAATAGGTATTGGGGTATTTTTCTGTCGATTCAAGCTTCAGTTAGCGGGTAAATATGTCTAAGTTTTTCTAATCCATCTACTATTAAAACACAAAATTGGAATAGTTTGCACGTTTCTATCCAGTTATGCTTTTACTGCTCTGCCAGTGTGTTTAGGATTATTGCCATGCTGAAAGATGAGGATCTTTGCTGCAATCAGAGGATCTCCAAATGGTAATGCATGGTAAATCAAAATCAGACTTTTCCATCATTTTAACAAGAACCCAAACACCACTGGGTGAAATGCAGCGCAAAGCCACGAGAGAGCCTCCACCGTGTTTAACAGATGCCTGTATACGCTCACTGCTGCACCTCTCTCCCAGTTTCCTCCATATATATTGATATAAAATTTCAAATTTGAGTTTGTCGCTCCATCAGACTGATTTCAGAACAGTCTTATGTAAAGTGGCATATCTCAGCCTGAAGAATGGCTTCTTGACAGTCGCCCTTCCACTGAGACCATTTATAATGAGGCTTTAGTGAACAGTAGATGGATGAACTGAAGGAGCAAATACATCTATTAGGTGGCAGGTTTTAAGCTAACAGTTTTTTGGGAATCATCTTATTGGTGCAAAAATACTTTATGCCTGCTAAGCTGTGTTAACTTTGGCATTTTATTTTTATAGATTAAACAAAAAAAGGGAACAAATGATGTGTTTTTGCAACAGGATGCTAGTAACAAGGTGCCAAAAGCTACAACTTAAAACTGGTTCTTTGCTAAGTTGCCTGTTATATGTAGACACAACACTGATTCATCCTGTGAGTTAGGTTCCTTTTTATGCTTAAATGATTCATCGGCCAGTGTTACAGGGGTAAGCACACTAAAAACCTTCCTCTTAAAATAATCATTTATAATGAGTAGACTTAAAATGAGTCAAAAAGCAGCCAATGTCCAAAGAAAGAAAGAAAATAAGTTTCTCAAAAACACTTTAAACAATTAGAAGCAAGTCTGGCTCCTTGGAAGCAAAACAAAAAAAGAGAGGTGGCTCGACACTTGTGCACAATACTGTAAAAAGCTTGGGAGGTGAAAAAAGAGAGAAAACTGGTGAAATGATGTCAATAATAGGGTTTATTTGATTGTTCCATTCAGGAGAATAAAATATGCAATTCTACACTTCCAGTGCAACTTGCATTATATCCATCTGAAGCTGCTCAGGACACATCAGGATTAAGCAAACTATTCTGACAAACGCTCAAATCGTGTTGTTGTCAATGGCTTAATTTCCTGCGTGAGTGAGTCTGCCCTACAGTTTATACAAGGCAGGCAGCCAGTTACAGAGGCTAGCATAGATTCAACATGGATTTAACAGTGTTTCACCTCATAAGCCTTTTTCAGCTTAATCTCCCTCTGAGGATGTGCATCCAAGCACATATTTCTGTCAATATGAAAACAGCGCTGTGAGAGGTGCTGAAAGGGTTAGTAGGCCACTCACTTTCTTGTTTATCTATTTGCCAAAGAGAAAAGGAATCAGTTTTGTAGTTTATTTTTAACTGCTGTTGAAGTCATTCGTGAAAGACGGCTCCTTGTGAACTACGTGGGAGAATTTAGAAAACTGTGGAATCATATACAAAAATAATACATATGTCTGCATCCACTACATTACCGCCCACACATTTTGCATAAATATAAAGAAACAAACAAAACACAAAAAAACACTACACCTGTCATGTAAAGTGTCATTCTAACAGTGGAATACTTGTTATTTGCGTCATCTCTTCCTGATTCTAAAGCCCCCGGGGAACAGGCGCATCCTCCACATGGAGCATGTGTTCAATTAACAGTCATGTTTAAATTTCTCTTTGGATCTCTGATACACAACCGGCATAAAGACAAAATCCTGAAAGAATGCACAGACTTGTTGCGTGTTCTAATTCTCCAGATAAGCAGCAGTTTGCTCCAAGTCTGACGAAACAATTTAGCTGATGGAAACCGCACCATGCTGAGAGGGATCTCAGTGGGGGGGCTCGATTGTATAGCTCCTTATCGGCCTTTAAGAGGCTTTCATTGTGATTTACACATTAATGAGCATTTGTCTGTTTGCTCACGTGAACGCTTGGACTGGGAACAGCGTTCTTTCAGTGCTGCAAAGGCTTATCTTTGCAATAAACACGTGAAACACGCAGGTCTTTGCTCTAAGGGCTCGCACACATGGCTGCGCATGTAAGTACGTGTGTGAGAGGTTTGTACACACCTGGTGAGAGCCAGCTCTCTGGCCCTGTGCCCAGATCGATGAGCAGCAGCTAGCGAACTGAAAGGCGATAGCCAGAGGTGACTGGGTAGTTACAAACCTCTTCATACCTCTTCTGTGTATGTGTGTGGTTTTGTGTGTGCACAGCACAATGTAGCAGCAGCTGACGACAACTTCTGTCAAGAGCCTAAGCAGCTAGATCACCTCTGGATCCAAATTACAACGTGCTATTAACAGCTTTGTAAAACAATCTGAAATATCTACACGAATATTACATGAAACTTGTGTATATACGATCCTAAACGTCGGCTAAAAGCCTCAGAGGTGGACACATCCTTATCCAAATCTAATTACTGTTTTCCTTGTGTTCAAAAAAGTACCTGAAAAACTCAACAAAAACCATAATTAGTGTTTGCGTACCGTCAGACATCCCATGAGACTTTGCTCGAAAGGTCGCTGGAAGGCCCGGGGATCTCCACACCAGTCGAGCAGCTCTGTGGCCGCTGAGTGGAAGTTGGCTGGGTTCTGTAAGTGCTGTGCAAACAGACAGAAAGGAGACTGCTATTAGAGACAATGGGAAATAATGAGTGTTATTTTTTTCGCATTAAGTACAAATTGGAAAAACACTGAACCCAAGTAGTTTTGCAGCCTTGTTCTCCCCCCTTAAACTGCCTTGATTTAATGTCTTGTGTTTCTCCGCAACCCTGTGAGGACCTTGACTCTTTCCAATATACGCCCACTCAGGGCTCAGCCGCAATGTGGGAAGAAGATCACACCCATATCAACAATGATGCCAGTGTTTCTTGTTAATCTCTCTTGGCAACACCCATCCCTCACCCCCATGACCCACACAGCAACCAAATCTTTCCCTCCAATTCTCCTTCTCTCACTTCCCCTCATTCCCTGCCTGTTCTCAGTGTAACAGAGCCCAGGCACCATTACTCCACTGGCTGACTTGGCTGTGCACAAAGAAAACAACCTTGGTCCTGGCAGCTATGTGTGCAGACTCAATACGAGCCGTTGGTGTGTTGTCTAATCTCTTTGAGTCTCTGTCTGTCTCTCTCGCTTGTTCACTGAGGCCTGAAACAGTTGAGTCTTTTCTTCCCAGTGTCTGAAGGCTACTGAGGCTGGCAGGACACAATAAGCGGTTTTAAAATTGGGCTCCCTTTCTTCACGGCTCAGGAGGTTAATAGCTCTGAAATGGCGCAGAGCTGCAGCTCGTTCACTCGGCGAGATTGAGCCCACTTGAAAGCATTTATTATTCTCATCTAGAGCTGAAGCGTTATGTTTTGTGTGCTCTTGGAAAGAAGGTAGAACTATTGTCTTTAGGGGGCAGCAGAGGTGAGCATTTCTGAAAGGGCAGCTTTCTGGCAATGTGTGACAAAAGGGACTCCTCGTTGCAAATGCGACGTGTCAAGCCGGTGCCCGCCCACTGAGAAAATCTCTGAGAGCGTCCAACGATATCATGGGCTTCAAGAGAGGCCTTGAGTGACTCATCTTTTGTGATGTGAAGATTAGGCATTATAGAGTTAGTTGTAGACTCTCACAGGAGTCTGACTGATGACGAAGAAAAGCAGAAAGAGTGAGAGAAAGTGAGAGATGCTCTCATCGAGGTTCAGTGAGAGGGAGGAGAAGAGCCTGCTCTAGATGAGTGATATAATCTGGCATTATTGCTGCTTGATGGGAGGCGTATCAACCTCCAGCGCGAGAGGAATCAGAACTAGCACAGCAGGGGCTGTCTGTCTAGATCTGAACTCACAGCTCCTCCTGCCGCAGCACTCGCCACCAACTCTGCCTGACAACCTCGACTCTGGTGTGAGGGGGAGGACAGCGGAGTGAAACAGCTCAGCTGAGTTTCAGGAGGAGGATGGGGCCTGAGCTGTTCTTGTTGTTGTTTAGGGTTGGATGAGGACAAGAACTGGGAAGCGAGGGAGAGAGAAGAGCAGCTGCAGCAGTGATGGGGCTTTAGCACACCAAGAGACAGACGTCTGTCAGACTGTCCTCAGCGAGATGACGGACCGGCGTACTCCTCTTTTTAGGCCAGCAGTGGTTCAGGCTGTTCAGTGCTTACCTGGCTGCATGAAAAAAACACGACACAGAAAAGGGCATAACAGCTTGCTCTGTGCCAGCGGCTTTCCCCAAACCAAAACAACACCCTGCTAGCAGAGCTACCACAAGCTCAGCGCTCAATGACTAGCTCAGAGCCTTTGAAGTCAGGTTTACGACAAGCTCCATTACAGCAAAAGCTGAGGAGTACATAAAACAAACTACAATTAGTGCGTTTATTAAGCCAGACGTGTTAAATCCGCCTATTACAGGCTTATCGGTGACGCCAAGGAAAGTAAGCGAGGGGGATTTTAGACGTGAGCAGTGTCAGTTACTTCAAATTGTATTCACTTGAAATGAGCTGACGTTTCAAAAAACAGAGCCTTTCCAAGATTTGGTGTCGTGCAAAAGAGCCGAGGCGATCTGAGCCTGTTCAGATGGAGGTTATTATGAAAGGTGCGCAGGAGTTTAGGAGGGAACGCGGGAATAAGGGGGTGGAGGTGGGAGGTTCAACAATGGGTAAAGAGAAATTGCAAAAAATCACAAGCTAAGAAGCTCCATCATTCACTGAGTCACTCTAAGGCATGGTGTCATATGGATGTTTTCAGATATAAAGCATCACACCCACGTAGCATAAATGAATATGCCCACAGCCAGCCAGCTAGCCAACCAGTCTATGAGCTCTTGTAGACGATTAATCACAGGCAGAGGCGGTAGCCCTGGGTTATGTCTGTCTGTATATATGTGTGTCTATGAGGAGTCTCCTGAAAGCTGACAGTCAAAGAAGTATTTAAGCAAAACCACAACAAGGGTAGGCAAACGTCAAGAGTCAGGAACGTGAAGTAAGGGAACACAGGACCAGGAGAAGAAGGGAGGGGGGCTGTTATGTTGCTAGTCGCTTTGAAGTCTGTTCCTGTGTTAGCTGCCAGATTTGCCTCCCCCTCTCTCTCTCGCTCTATGACCCTGTGCAACTTGATCTGTGTGACTGGAGCTAATGGCCAGAAAAACTGATGCCCAAATAAGGTGCTGAGGGGAGAAAGTAATGCAGGAAGGATGAGGAAATGTACATTCTTCTGTCTTTGCCTCTAAAAACTGTGTCTGCAAAGGAGTAAAACAAGGAGGAGGAGAGAGGGCTTCTACACACTGCTCTGCATACACACCTGTTTGATGCACTGCAGCCTGTCATTGGTCTGCTGGATGTGCCGGTCCATTGATGGTAACGTGTTCATCTTGACGTCTCTATCGGGACTCCATTAAAGAGCTCTTTTACTCTGTAAAAGAAGAGGATGGGGAGAAGTACAACTGTTACAACAGGTTTCTGTCAGGTCCCCCAGTGCGTGCAGAGTTTGCAGGCTGTAAATTTCAAACAGTAGCTCAAGAAATGTTTCAAACTGAGAAGCCAGCTTGTTTACGCGCTGACTCACTGAAGGGTTTGATCAGCCTCGAGCGCATATTTTTGGCAAATGCACGAAACTGAGATGTCCTGCAGCAGCAGCATTAATGACAAACGGAAACATGATGAAACTGAAAGGAAACTGTTGCAGCTTTTTTGCTAACTATGTGAGAAAAGTCTCACACTGCAAAAGAGAAAAGACAGCTGTTAGCAACCCTCAGAGCTGAAGTTATCATTGTGCCGTGGACAAACAAATCAAACAGAAGATAAGGTTCTTCTTTTTCTCTTTTTCTTTGCAACAACATGAACAATTGCCACCGTGCGTTCACTTTTCTGAGCATCTCAGAGAAATATGCTGAGATTTGGATTAATGGGTATCGTGCTGATTTGCCAGCGAAGCCCCCGTCCCTCACCATCCCTCTGTGTTTATCTCTATCAGTATTGGTCCGCTTCACATTCCTCCACACAAAAGGCCAACAGAGAAACCACAGGTGGTGGTGGAAAGCTGCTCAGCACTGATAAAGGGTCCCCCAAGATCCCCTGCTGCGAGAAACAGAGCGAAAGAACAAACACGATCGAAACACAGTGCTCAGCCTGAGAGTTTTCATCTGTAGCGCTCAGTCTTGTGCACCTATCTTAGAAAGAGCACAGCAATATGCACACACACTCTCTTTTACACACGCGCGCGCACACACTCTCGCACTTAAGAGCATGTAAACACAAAAGCTTGAATGCTTCACTTTGATTAAACGTAAAGGTAAAACTTCAAAGCAACACTTTAAGAATAAGACTGTATTACTAATCCTCCGAGCTTAAGCATTACCAGATTAGAGTTACACAGAGTGCACTTACAAAGTCTTGAACATCACCAATACACTGCTTGCATGAGTAACAAGGAATTCTGGAGCAAATGTTGTGAAATGCCTGGCAGGGAAATGTCTCATCGCGCTGCACGGTGTGGGCGCTGACTGTCCTGAGGAAACTGCTAAATCCGTAGAGTGCGAGCCACAAAGTCACTCTGACTGTGCAAAACTTGACCCCTAACTTTGTGTGGCCTAATTCTGCCATGCTGCTGTGCCTCCCAGCGTCCAGCAGATGTCTCCCTCTCCTGCTGCTAACCAGCATGTCTCTTTTTATACACTACACCTGGAGTAAGTGGTCCAGAGAGGCCTCCTTTAAGCCCTGACAAGTGCTACAAATCCCCCTTCAGCAAGCAGGCAGCTCCACAGACCGCTAACAGGGCACGCTTCAGCCCAGCGCTGGCCGTCTGACCTTGTGGCTATTGATTAACTGTTTCTCCTCCAGCTCCCCTTCCTGCTGTCCCAACACATCAAGACTAGAAAGAAAAGAGGAGGGCCGGGGGCTTTGGGGTGGAGATAGCTACATATTTTAACCATCTTTCCCTCCTTCCCTCTGTTGCACTTTCACAAGGTCCAACACACACACACACACCCCTCCCCATCAACATACAGCTCTTTTGTTAGTCGATGAAAAGATGGGCCCTGAGGTTCTGAAAGGAAAATGAGGTGGAAATGTGACTGGTTGGCCAGGCTGCGCTCAGTCAGCGGCATTGTAACTGAGACTAGAAGCCAATTCACCTGACTGACCGACCGTCCGCGCTGTCAGACCACCCAGCAGCACACGCCCGTGTAATGTGTTGCGTAACAGATGATGCTCCATTGTAGACGGAGCAGAACATCTCCCAGTTGCCCCACATCCTCACTCCTCCTCCTGTACTTTCAAAACGAAACACGCTAATCTGTTATCTGATCACTGGGAGGGGAAGCTAAATGTTTTACCGCAAAATGTTGAAATCTCTGCTCTCAGTTTTCCACAGATTCACTGATTAGGCTGGAAAAAAAAACCTTATGTGTGTGTCTTAGTGTAGCAGCTGACTTTTTCCCCCCTCCTTTCCAGAGTTATATTTTTCTGTTTTTGGGCAACTTCCATCATTGTTTGAGCATGCACAAGCCACAGACAGACCTGCTTAATCTTTATTGTCTTCCCAACATCTTAATCAGCAACAGTCAGCACTGCTTACCCGAGGTGCAAAGGAAAGCATTACACATCCAATTACGATGTGCATATTACGACCTCTCTACAAAAAAGCAGTGGGAGGATGCTGCTATGAATCAGTGCAGAGTAAGAGCAAAATATAAGCAGTGCTAACATCCAAGGAAGCTTGTGTTCTTTTTTTTTGTTGTTTCCCTCCTTCTCTTTCTGTTTCTGAGCGAAAACGAGCTGGGAGAAACGGGGCAAGAAATAAGCAATCCTAAACAAAAGCGCAGTGATATGAAAGGCCCTGAAGAATGGCAGGAAGAGGGAAAGAAGGGCTAGGCTCGGTGGAGAGAAGAGACGGAGAGAAACAAAAAAAAGAGTGTTGAAATGATCTCTTCATTATCAACAGCAGCAGCACGCACGTGCACAGACACAGCGTACGATCGCTCATAGCGCGAGTGATTTCTCATTTCAGACAAATGACTACCACCTTTGTCAAGTGCAGCGAGCTTTGTGAATGTGATCGGTCGTTACACGGAGGCAGCTGTGCAGGAGCTTGTGACACATCGCAGTGCTATGCATTGCATGGGAATACATTAGGAGCAGGGTTGGATGATATGGTTGCAATCGGCGCCTTGATAGGTCAATCACAGTATTCTCCAAAATCAATGCGCAAGCAGTGAGATGCTAATGAATGCAAAATTACCTGTGCAGACATCAGCTGACGTTACAAACTAAAACTGTAGAAGCTGTGTGCTGTGCACTGATGAAAGAACGGGCCCCTTTGCTCCCTCGAGGGCCAATCTGACACTCACTTAAATAATCTGTTCACACACACTTAAAAAACAACTAAACGTGCTAAAAGCACATTTAAATATGTTATAGGTTCATAGCGTGCCAGTAATACATAATAATAGGTCCAAAGTTAGCTTTAACTCTGTGGTCACAGAGCATTACTCATAATCCCATATGACTTTTTGATGACTTGCTCATCATCTTTACAAAGGCTGCATTGTTTCTGTCAGTCACTGCAGGTCGGCAGTTGGGTCCTTACAATTCGCTTTTGTACTTTAGACAAAAGGATGTAAATGAGATGACGAATGAAAAGATTCATGTGCAAAATAAACTCTTTGTGGGAGTATAGCAGGACCTTATAATTTATTTTATTAGTTCTTAATTATAGCCTGTTGATAAATAATAGCGATGTAAAATTATCTGCCTTATTGAGGACCCAAACTTGTGCAGCTACGCAAGCTGTAAGTGCAACATGCTGTCGCCGCTTCCTTGAAATTTCTTTAACGGTTTTTAAAGTTGAAGTCGGAAAAGGTTTCACGGTGCCTCGGGACGGGTCTATTTCAAAATAATGAAGGGCTTTTACATAACCACGTGGAAAATTATATACTGCTTTAATGCTGAATCTATGCTGTAGGTGAAGTGCAGAGGGGAGTTCTGAACAATGACAAAAAAAAGAGCAATCTGATGAAGTCTGACCAGTGATCAACTTCATTTTGAAAAGGAGAACTCAGTTCTCTGGACTCAGCGGGGGATCTTCACTCCTCCTCTTCATCTTCAGTCATATGGCCACAGATTTTCTTTTCGCTCTCCTCTCCTACAGCCCCCCAAGACATCATTAGAGCCACCCAGCATGCGAGTCCCTTACATCACCTTCCATTTTCCATTCTATCATTTTCTTCTCCCCATCCCTCATATCTCAACCCTCCTGCCACTCTTCTTTCCTCCCTCACTCCCTCCCTCCCTCCTCCTTCCCGGGGCCCCGTGTGGGAGCTGCCATAACAGGAGGTGGAATGGATTCATTTGCTCTAATGTGGTTTGGGCTGCAGCGTGGCACGGCACAGAGCGACACTTTATCCCAGTGCACTGAGCTTCTCTCCCTCTCTTTCTCTCCCTGTGTGCAGTTCATGTGTTTTCAAACAGGCCAATCAACACCACTCAGCTGTGATGGCCTCTCTTTACCTCTCCCTCCCACAATCTCTGCTCTCAGTATGTCTGTAAAAAAGCCACCAGCCATTTCTCTCTCTCTCACACATACACGTTATTATCTTTAGTGGCAAACTCACAATGCCATACAGCAGCTATTTTCTTTATATTCTCCAGTCCACTCCATTTTGTTGTCAGCTTTCTTCATTTTTTTCTTTACAAACCTCCTTGCATCTTCATATCTTTGTTTTTCTGCCTTGTTTCTGTCTATTTTGTTGACTCCCTGCTAATCCTCTCCTCCGCTAATCTCTACCCTTCTCCTTTTCCCTCTCAGCAAAGCCAACTATTAGTCATATCGCTCCCTCTGGGCTTTATAAAACTCAAACCCTCTACACCATCACAACCACCAGCCTCTATAAAAATGTGAAACGACTTGTCCCAGGGGTGGAAAAAATAAACTCTAAATGTTGCTGTTTGTTTATCTTCTGTTTTAATGTGACAACCACAGGAGCACCGGGCAGCTATGTGACACCCAACACTGCAATGCAAACAGCTGTGATGTGGGGATATGCGAGCGGCTCTGCTGCCGTCTATAAATATGGAGCTTCTGTTGTGGAATATTACAGGTATGCACCACCAGATACCCCCGGGAACAGACGATTATTTCACCACTCTATATGTAAGTTCAAAAACGGAGCACCATGTGCTAAGTGAACGGAGAACTGAATCCTATAATCTTTTAAGTTAATTTTAATTAACACAGTCATGGTGAGGACAGCTGTTACAATTAGTTACCTTTTAAATTTATTTTTAGATTAGATTTATTTTTCTGTTTATAAGGTGAAAAATAACTTTTCATGAGTTGCAGTACTGTGCAAAGGTCTCAAGCCATTTATATATTGATTGGAAAATAGGAAATAGGCACAGCAGTTTATTGAAACACTGGCAAACATACACGGAGATTGAATTTGTACACTTCTAACAGGCTTGAAAGTCAATATTTGTTATGATCACCTTTATTCTTCAACACAACCTGAACTCTTTTAGGTACGATTTCACTCCATAAGACTTTTCTCTCTGCTTCCTGCTTATGAATGACAGCCATCCTTCCACTGAGACCATTTCTGATGAGGCTTCTGTCAACAGTAGATTAATCAACTCAAGGACCAGATGATCTCAGGTCCTGTGTCAAGTCTTTGCTCGATTTGACTTGAAGGTACTTTTTTTTTTTTTTTTAGACCTGCCACTTCTTCTTTTCTCCTCTATTTGTCCAGTTTCCTCAATTTTGTTAAATGCAGAGATATGCCAAGTTTTGAGAATCACCAAAAATAGTGTATTTGGTGTTTTTTTGTAACAAAATGCCTAGAGAAACAATTTAATTTTTTTCTCAGAAGCTGTGTCTTATATGTAGCCACAACACTGGTTCACCCCTTGAGTTGGGTGCTGTTCTTATGCTTGAATGATTCATCGGTCAGTGTTAAAAATGGTCAGGTACAAGGACCAGCAAATGACCAAAGAAAAACTTTGGAAGACCTTCAGAAAGCCTGGAGGTTTGATACTGTCTTTAAAAAAAAATCACAAAAAATGACTTCTTGGAAGCCAAAAAAAGATCTCAAGACCTCTGCACAGCACAAAGCACTAAAGCAGTGTCGACAGGTGGTTAAACTTATGATTATTTCAGCTCTACCAGGACAAGTTTAGAAATATAAGTAACACAAAGCCAGTAGTGAGATAATTCTACAAAGCTTTGCTATCTTTAATGTTTTACCACTTTCAGAACCAACTAGGAAAACAAAATATTTAATGAAATGTTCTGTATTAACAATGGGTCAAATATAGTTTTGTCTGTGAAAGATATTCCCCCGCTGAGAGAAATTCACAGATAATTATCCACTGACTTTGTAGTTCCATTCAGCTTTGTGGAGCTTGTGAGCTTCTTAGCTCTCTAACGTTTCAGCCACATCAGAAATCTATTTTCAGGGGAAAAGTTCTGATAAATTCTCTATGCATCACCTGTAAACAAAGAGAAACCTGGAGAGGAGAGTTTCGAGGCTCCCTGGGGAGTTAGTATGCAACAAAATGGCCAAAGACATTTATTTATGAGGAAGATCCAGGTGTTACTAAAGGACAAGATCAGAGAGGCTAAGGACAATTACAGGAGGAAGCTGGAGTGGAAACTCCAGCAGAACAGCATGAGAGAGGTGTGGAGGGGCATGAAGACCATCACTGGATTCAGGCCAACCAACAGCAGGGGAGCTGAGGGAGGTGAGAATAGAGCCGACGAGTTGAATCTGTTTTTCAATAGATTCGACACCACAGTGTCTGCTCCCACCCCCACAACCTCACCTGCAGTCAGCCTGGAATCCAGAGCCACACCACTGTGCCAGCCTCTCTCTTCACATGTTGCCTCCTGTGAGATTCCTGACACCCCTCCCCCACCCATCACCTTCACTCAATACCAGGTTGAGATGCAAATGAGGAGACTTCACTCAGGCAAGTCTGCTGGACCAGACGGAGTGAGTCCCCTTGTCCTCAAGACCTGTGCCCCCCAGCTGTGTGGAGTCTTTCATAAACTGTTTATGCTGAGTCTGAGTCTGCAGAGGGTCCCGGTGATGTGGAAGACATCATGCCTCGTCCCTGTACCAAAGACGCCTCGTCCCAGTGGCCCCCAGGATTACAGGCCCGTGGCACTGACCTCCCACATCATGAAGACCCTGGAAAGGCTCATCCTGGACCAGCTGCGACCCATAGTAAGACCACATCTGGATCCCCTTCAGTTCGCTTATCAGCCTCGTCTCGGAACAGAGGACGCCATCATCTACCTGCTCAATCGTGTCTACACCCATCTGGACCAGCCGGCGAGCACTGTGAGGGTCATGTTTTTTGACTTTTCCAGTGCTTTCAACACCATCAGGCCGACCCTCCTGGGTGATAAGTTAGCAGCGATGCAGGTGGATGCTTCTCTGGTGTCCTGGATTGTTGATTACCTGACAGGAAGACCACAATATGTACGTCTCCCACAGTGTGTGTCTGACAAGGTGATTAGCAACACAGGGGCACCACAGGGGACTGTCCTCTCCCCCTTCCTCTTCAGCCTCTACACCACAGACTTCAGCCACTGCACAGAGACCTGCCATCTTCAGAAGTTTTCTGATGACTCTGCGGTGGTTGGATGCATCAGCAGGGATGATGAGACAGAGTACCGGGCTGTGGTCGACTCCTTTGTCACGTGGTGTGAGCAGAATCATCTGCAGCTCAACGTGGCAAAGACCAAGGAACTGATCGTGGACTTCAGGAAGACCAGGAAACACTTGACCCCTGTTTCAATCCAGGGGGTCAGTGTTGACATTGTGGAGGACTATAAATACCTTGGAGTACACATTGACAATAAACTGGACTGGGCTAAAAACACCACAGCACTTTACAGGAAGGGCCAGAGTCGTCTCTATTTTTTGAGGCGACTGAGGTCCTTCAGCATCTGCCAGAAAATGCTGAGGATTTTCTATGAGTCTGTTGTGGCCAGTGCGATCCTCTATGCTGTTGCATGCTGGGGGAGCAGGCTGAGGGTCGCAGATGCCAACAGACTTAATAAACTGATCCGTAAGGCCAGCAATGTTGTGGGGATGGAGCTGGACTCCCTCAAGGTGGTGTCGGAGAGGCGGATGCTGTCCAAGATAAAGACAATGTTGGATAACACCTCCCACCCACTCCATGACATGCTGGTCAGTCACAGGAGCTCGTTCAGTGAGAGACTGAGATTACCGAAAAGCACCACTGAACGACACAGGAAATCATTCCTGCCTGTGGCCATCTCCCTGTACAACGCATCCACTTAACACACTGTTTGCTGCTACAGCTACACATGTTTCTTTTCCAAATATTTATTTATAAGTGACTTATGTATGTATGTATGTATGTATGTATATGTATATATTGTACTATTCTTAGTTAGCGTATTGTCTGTCTTGTCTTAATGTTGGTTTAAAATGGAGCACTGTAACAAAAAATAATTTCCCCCAGGGATCAATAAAGTATTCTGATTCTGATTCTGATTTGCACATGCTCTCCGTGTGCTGCATGTGCAAATAAAAGTATGTTTTGTCATACTTGCGCTTGCGCTTTGACAGCATTACAGTGGACAAATCCTGGGTTGCAAGTTGAGCTCTACCACCTGATAACTATAAAGCTAAATGCTCAATTACACCTAATCCCATATTTTAACATAATAGCACAACATTATTATCCAGGTCCAGCTAGGTTTACATTTGTATTGTCTATACTGGAATAATAAGGAAAGGCCATTTATCTAACCATGAGATACAAAAATCAGGTCATCCATGAGCAGAACAGAGCTTTGAGCATCACATGATGAATGAATGAACTCCTTATTCCATACAATGTTCCAGTTCCAGTTCCTGAGGACTAAAAATACCAACTGGGGGAGATTGTATGTCCTGGCTGCCACATATGATTTTCCACTGTCACCAAAGGCGAGATTCTATCACTAGAGATGCAAAAGAGACGAAGCAATTGAGCATATGTGTGTGTGTATGTGTAACATTATGACAGTGTGTGTAGCCTTCAGGACTTCAGAGGCGAGTCTGAAGTTTATTAAGTGGGATAATGGAAGTTTAGTATGTTTTTAGGAATGTGTGAGAGGAGAGGAGAGGAGAGGAGAGGAGAGGAGAGGAGAGGAGAGGAGAGGAGAGGAGAGGAGAGTGATTGACAGTGCAGTCTGACAGGCTTGTGTAAAGCTAACCTTATGGGCCTGACTCCAGCAGAGCTGTTAGCTCACACACTGCCCCCTGTGGCTGCTGAATGGGTAAACTGACAAATTCCATGTCCAGCACTGGCAAACTGCTGACCCAAATGCAATTAAACAACATCCACCAGGGTGAGTGTAACACATCAGTGTACGGTAGCATATGAATGCGCATGTGATATGTCTGTGTGAGGAGAGAGTGATGAAGTGTGTGCAGGAAGGAGAAACAGAGAGACAGGGGCAGAGGGTGAGACTTACAAAGAGTGAGTGTGATTCAATCTGCTCACTAAGCCATGAAATGGTATTGGTGTCATTAGGGAGAGCAAAAATATATCTGTGCCAGCCTGCCCTCCACTCCCCTTGTCTCAGACACTCCAAATGCACAATCTTACAAAAAAAAGCTCGCAGTCCAACCTCTTTGCACATAGTGGAACAAAATGCCCCACTGTGCTCCAGCTTCTGCTGAACATCCTTTGTTTATCCCTGTGGGCAAAGCCTTTAAACCATAAATAATATTTTTTAAATCTCCGGAAGTTAAACTATAAACATGTGGACTAACCTTTGCATGTAATTTTACATTCTAACCCATACCCACGTTGCCTTTGTATTTATTAATTTATTTTAAACACAATATGATGCTATTTTGACAAAAGAGTAATGCTAGGTCTGGCTAGCTAGCTGGCTAGGTGTGTTAGCCCTGTGCTAAGACTGCCAACCTATTCCAGGGGTACCCCCTCCCACCTATAACTAGCATATGCTCCAGCCCAACAACAACTCTGATTTTGATAAGTGGAAAAAACAGAAAGCTCGATAATATTTTTATTAATATAATTTTAGCTAGTAAAAAAAAGGCTTAAAAATTTACTTACCAGAGCGTACTTAAAGCTTCTTTTACTAGCATATTGCCAAAGAAGACATAAGTCTTTATAGTCTTTATACAAACAGGGGTGTTATAGATAAAACATTACCTAGCTTTATGGGAGGGCGGTAGTTAACAAAATTGTGCATTTTAAACAAAAAAAAATTCTAACACGGGAGCCCCCTTGCGGACATTCAAGGAACTGTAGTTTTTGCCACCTTTACAAGTGCAAATTTTTTCAGCTCCAAAATAAAACCACAGTAATAACAGTACAGTACAGAGTACCAAGTACTCCCTTTCTCATTCAGTTACCACAAATCATTAACATTACTAATTACTAAAGGTCCTGTCTTCATCAAAAGCCTTTTTTTAGGTAAAAAGGCATTTTTTTTACCTTTAGGTATTTTGTGAAAATACCTATAAAAAAAAAGAAAGAAAGAAAGAAAAGAAAAATTGGCAATTATTGGTCACTGAAGTTCACATGCCTTCATCAGATTACAGGTACTATAATTTATAATGACTTGTTCTTGGCATGTGTTGCTGCTATCCAGCAATAAATAAACAGCTAAGATATTCTAATGTTAATCTAAAAAAGCTACAGAATCCTTATTGATTTTCCGACTGCCGTGTCTATAGCCGAGCATTGCCTGGAGTCGGCACAGAATAAAGGACTTGTTCAAGGACACTCAAACAAGACTTGATGTTTACCAGTACATGCACCAGGGCCTCCCATACGAGAACAGTGTGTATCAGAGATGCAACAAACCCAAACAAATCACTTTTTCAAGCTCTGAGTGAAATCCTTTGACAGAGGATTTTTACAGAGACCGCTAAATAACCTTAGAGATAGCGAGACCTGCCTGCACGGGTAGATGGGAGAGCGCATTCATCTTGTTCTTTGAAAGTTTGCTCACTGCCGTGCGAGAGCGAGAGGAGCAAACAACACAAAACATCTGCTCGCTGTGAAAATGAAACAGCCTAATGGTGTACACAGAGCACCAGTTTCATTCACTGAAGGGACAATCCACACAGGTATTATTTGGCACAATGAGCGCAAAAAAAAAAAAAAAAACAGCACTGAAAGGCTAATGTGCTTCACTGCAGCATTTACAAAACACTCTTTCGGAGCTACAAAGCACTCCAACCGCGGTGTGCGTGTGTTTATTTGTCATCTCAAGTGCATCACATCAGCTTATCTTCACGCATGCATGTGTGCGTAACATGTGGTGATGTGTGACATAGCGGGCACGCTCATAAGCAAACGGCACCAAACCTCGAGAGGCTTTAAATGTGTGTACATTTTTTCCTATGAAAGAATCATATTCTGCTGTGACTTCGCTTGTGAGATTCAAGGTATATGTAGAAAGAGCTCAGGAGGACGTGACAAATGGATGGGAAGAAAGGGGGAGACGGAAAACACTCACACAACATATTACATGGAGCGGGAGGCAGGGTGAGGCAAGCAGGGAGAGAAGGGGGGGGGGGGGCTTGAAGAGCAGCAGAGAGAGAGAGGGAGATGGCGAGAGGTCATCCTTGGGTAATTTGTTTTGGTCCTCTCAGAGCGCAGACACACAGGGAGCAGGTAAACCAATTACAGTGTGACATGAATCACTAAGACCTACAGGCAGCCACACAGCTGGCCAGCCAGAGCAGCCAAACAGTCGACCGAGAGCGCGCTTGTCTCTTTCTCTAAGTGCTGGTCAATCACAAGCCGCAGCCCTCGTCCCTCCCTTTGACCACGACTGCACATCTGGAGGGAACCGATGAGAGAAAAAGACAAACATAATTTCCCCCATGCGCTGAGAAATCCCGCGAAGCTCCCGGGACTCTATCGCCAATGGATCTGGATGCTTTTGTGAAGAAAAATACCCTACCCCAGCCACATGACTGACACCCCCCCCCCCCCCCCCCCCCCCCGAAAACGCAATGCATCACGGACAACAGCGGAGAGGCATTTACCAAAAGTGATGATGGCTTCATCTGCAATAAATAAATCTATCTGACAGTCCTTTGGTTTCTCAGTTCCGTCCCATTTTTGAACCGCAAACAATAACGATAATGATACTGTTCCTTTGAAGAGGTTGTATGTCAAATCCTAATGGATGTTAAAGCCAATCCAAATACCCCAGGGGGAAGTATTTACACGACAAAGACTTAAGCTTTTACTTTAATTTCCTTAATCACCCGACGGCTGCCAAAATGATGTTGTGTCAGGCCTCAGTCATATCTATGCCAGTGGCTATAAAACAGAGGAGCAACTTGAATAAACAATCATCTAGGTCTCCTTCTCTAATCCTCGAGCTGATGCTAAACTGACAGTCGCATCAGGAAAAGCCACCCAGCATCAGAAAAGGGAAGAGAATGAAGTTGACAAGGAGAGGGATTGGACTGGATTAGATATCGCCTTGGCACTTGGTTTTATTTGATGTGGCCTTGGTGCATGTTGTAGATTCAGACGGGGTAAATATTTGATGAAGGGCGTTGGTGTTGGGCTTGCTGCTGCCAGGGGCTGTTCTCAGGGAGCAACTAATAAAGACGCCGGCGAGCAGGTTGTCGATCACCAGCGGGGGCGCCGGCTGAGTTGAAGTGGCAGGAGACTGTAATCTCAACCCGACGGTTACCCGCTCCTCGAATATGAGCCCCCTTTTTTCTCTCGACTGTGCATGCGCTCCCATGCGCAGACACACACTGTGGCACGCACCAGCGGGGCTGTGGCGAGGTTTCCTAAGTTTTTAAATCTTGCCATCTTGCTGCCCCCTTGAAATTAATAAGGGCCTCTGAGCTGCTCTCCCAGAGCCACTAACTGGCCATTTGCACTGTCTGGCTCCTCTCACAAACCCTCCCCTCCTTTCCTCGGTCTTCTCTCCATCACACCCGCTGCTCTCTTTCCTCCTCTCTGTGTCTTTAACCCCACAATTTCCTATTTTCCTTCCCTCCATCTCTATTGTCTTCCTTTGATCTCCACCCTCTTCATCTCTCCTCTCTTCCCACCAAACCTCCTCCCCTCTCCTGACTCCTTGTTTCCTCCACCCCTCCCTCCCTCCACCTCCTCCTCCTCTTTTTTCCTCTCTCTCTCTTTCTCCATTCCTCTGGCCCTAAAACCAGCCCCTCGGCCGCCCGCTTGCGCTCACTCAGATGGCTGTTACCATGACAACCCCGTTCTTTCAGCTCTCGCAAAATAATGAAGACAATGTGTTTTCCATTTAGATGAGTTTTCTGGTGCAGCGGGGAGATATGGAGTGTCCATCTTGCCTCCTCTTTCACTGCGGAGGAAATGTAATAAAAAAAGAGGGTTTCTAACCTCTCTCTCTCTCTCTCTCTCTCTCTCTCTCTCTCCACGACACTCCCTTGTTCTGCTGCTACAGGCTTGTGCACAGGCAGGTTAGGGTGCTGGGAGCCAGATGGGTGTTAAAGCGATAATAGCAGCAAATGGTTGGAACTGTGAAAAAGCGCATCATCTAATCCTCTACATGTTAAAAAAAGCTTTACAGGTTGTTATGGTATATTGCTGATTCTTTAAAAAAAAAGAAAAAACTGCAATGAAGTCACAGGAGCTAACTTGTCAGTGACAGATTACAGAGTCCTGCTCCCTGTTGTCAAATCCAAGCTGTGACAATGACAAACTGTGAACATTTCAAGTTTTGTTTTTGTTTTTAAAGGAGTGGGGGGCTTAGCGATGATATATTTTTTAAAGCATAATGCTCCAGTGCGGGAATAAATGCCATAAAATTGATGGAAAGAGCTTTCTTTCTTTCCTTTTCTCACTGATGCAGATTTATTAACTTCACAGAGCACACAAGGGGAGCTGCAATCCAACAACTTGTTAACGCTGAAAAGTAACATTTACGCTCCTTTAAGAGGTAATTCAGTTGGAGCATGCTGGCATTTTCACCCAGGGGTGCAACGTAAACAAAGCAAATCCTGGTTTGTTGATTTCTTTCTTTTTTCCTTGCAGTGCATTCTCCCTATTGCCAACTGTTTTGCAATAAATAAATAAAAAACATTGCATGAGTCCTGAAACCTCTATAACGCAATGTTTTGTCTCTCTAGCTCCTTGTTGTTTGTGTTTATAAGCACTGTTTGGCCTTTGCAACGCCTGAAATATAACGGTCATAAATTACAAATCTGAAGCAGCTTATACGCATAGGTCGGGTTTCTGGTTCGCACGCTCCAGACATGTGAAGCCTTCTGCTCGGGAAAGACATATATGCGAGAAAGCGAAAAATGGGAGCAGTATATGTCTGTGTGTATGTCTGTGTGTTTACAGTGGAAATAGTGAGTCTGGGACATTTTCTTTGGGTCTCTTTTCCAGTGTTTATGGAGAGTGGTGAGCAACAACACTTCCTGAGAGGAAAGCCAGCTTTCCGAGTCCAAACCCCATTCCAAGCCGCGCAGACGGGGAACGCTCTGTCTCCAATTTATGTTTTCCACCCAGCGCCGTGTAAACACGAGCACAGAAGAACTGGTGTGCGTGTGCGTGTGCAGAAGGACGGGTAGGGGGGTGTTTCAGATAATCCACACTTGCAAAACAAAGGCAGGCGAGCAGACTAATCACAGACAAATGAGCCAAAACATCTCAGAACAAAGTGATAGCCCAGCAGCTCCCAGTGTTTACCAGCTCTAACAGGCCTCTCACATGAAGCTGTGACAAGAGCACGACACAACTCGGGTCAAGCTCCATCACAATCCATCTCCTGACCTACTCATCTCTACCTGACCTGTCAACACAGTCGACAGAAGGATCCAAAAAAAGGGAAAAAAAAGAAACGAAAACTCTGCTTCTCACTTGCCGTCTCTCTGCCGGCCGCCCTCTGCTCGTTCTTAATTACATCCAGATCAGACTATTAATGAAGTCAGTCTGATTTTAACAGCGTCTACGGGGAGCGAAGGAGGGGTTTCCTCATCCAGGGAGCATATCAAATAAAATCGGGCTCTTGGCCTTGACAGGTTTTGTCGCCAATTAAAATGGCACGCTACACCGAAGTAGGGGTTAGGGCTAACTAATAATTATTTTCACTGTTGATTTTCAGTTTTTTGTTTGTTTTTTTTGTTTTTTTAAATTAAAAGCCCCCTTTTAGCATGACTGGCACTCCCTCCATTTTCACAGTTGCCTTCAGGCATTAAAAATCACAACGTCCCTCTGGCTCCCAGTACCTGGTTTTGGTGATGACATCTTCATAACGGCCTCTAAAAGCATGAAAAGTCTCGTCTAGAACCAGTGAATGTTAGAAATGTTTCTTTTTTTGTTGCTTGACAGATTACTTTAATGATTAATTGATTATCAAAACTTTTATTGCTTAATGTTCTGTCCTTTGAGGTGATTAATAGACTAATCGTTTCAGCGCTAACGCTGTTTTCAGCACTCTGCGGGGCCAGCTAGCTTCCTTTACGGAGACGCATCAGCCATCAGCTCATCCGTTTGAAGTGCAGAGAAGGTTGTGACAGCCTGCCATGTGTGTTGAGGTATACATTTAAACAAACCGAAGCATCAGCTGCAGAAACTCCATCACATTGCCTTCTTTCTTCTCCTGTTGTGAAGTAAAACTAGCCGCGTTTGATCCTCAAAGAGTACACTGCCAGCCACGCACATACAAATGCACGAACAAATATGAGGCAGGGAAATTATACAATTCCATATGTATACAATAATGGCAGTCTTTTGATGAACAGGCTGTCAGTATGGGGGCTTTAAAGTGCTCCAGTGATGCAGTTGCTTCCCACATGCGTTTGTATTTGATGTACAGCATGTGGCGGGAAACAGCCTCCGTGCCACAGGCGCTCTGATCTTCTTAAGGCACTCCTGTCAGAAAGCACGATGGCAACGACACGCACCTTAACAGTCTCATCTACTGTGTATGTTTACACATGTGAGCCCGTGCACGTGTGTGTGTGTGTGCATGCATGCATGTGTGCCATCAGGTGTGTTCTGCGTGCGCTCAAATGTCTGCCTCTGTCTGTAATACCATTGTCCGCTGCCACCTGCAGCGCACACACACCAAATCCCGACAGATCAAAACACCGCACTCCATCAAATCCAGTGAAAAGCCTGTTTACTGATGATCTGGTGTGAAGACAACAGGCAGCTGGAGTGGGAGATAGGAAGGGAGGAAAAGAGAGGAGAAGAGAGGGAAGGCGAGGTGAGGGGTGAGAGCGGTTGAGGCGGTGAAGCTATCAGGGAGTGGCCCACTGCAGGGGCCTTTTATTATGAGCCATTGTAAAGGAACTAGGTGGGATAATTGGTCTCCTATGCCCAATGTGAAGCATGCATTTTTAATGAGCACACACTGTTGCTCATTTAATATATAAGCAAGACACACATGACACAGAAATGCTATGAAATGTTGATGTTTATATGGAGTGTTTGCTCAGGGGAGACAGAGATATTACACTTTTGCTCCATTCAGTTTGTCGTGCCAGAAAGAAAGAAATACAGATACAGACTCCGCGGCACGCTTTTTGTGTTAGATATATGTTGGCATGTGATTTGCTGTGTCTCCTGTAGCACCACAGCAGTAATTAAAAAATTTATTTCTTGTCCAAATCAATGTTCCTGAGAAAGATTCAATTAAAAATAGATCAATGAATATTATTTTTTGCTGTAAGCTTCAAGTTTTATTTTTTCCGCACATGAAGGCAAACTCAAAGGTCTGCTGTTCTTATTCCTGTTATTATAAGACGGACAGGATTATGGATTTGGTGACTGAATCTCATCAGTAACTAGTTGATCATCCCATTCAAACTCGCTGCCTGTAAGCCAGCAAATTAGATGCCAACTCTGCTCACCCAGGCGCTGCTGGAAAGTACAGTTAGGGAATAAAACACACACCAACACCAGCCAAGACTTCTGACCTGTCAAAGCACCTCGTAATGTTCGCACTGACCTCAAAGCAACAAAACGAGCAGTGCTTCGCTTTACAGCTGTGTCAGGCGGGCATTAGAGGGCTGCGCCGACCAGGAAGTTAAGAGCTTGGTGGCAGAGAGCAGAAGCACCCGAGTTTAAGTGAATTAAGAAAACTAAGTCGTGTTTAACCCCGGCACGAGTCCATCTCTCCTTGTTGGAGGGCACGCTGCCTGGGCTGCCACCTCATAATAGCATTAAACACATCCCAGATTGATGTTTGGGAGGGAGCATGCTGCAATGACTGTGAAAGGGCAGCAACCAGTAGAGGACTCCACTTGGACATGGAACAAAAAAATAGTTAGGCACAGTGCGGGGGACTAAAGAGGGGCGGCAAAGAGAGGATAGAAGACAGAGAAGAGAGGCGGCAGGTGGAGAGGGGTTTGAAAAATGAAAGCAACCCCAACCCCACACTTCTTCGGAGACCCCACAGACCTCCCCCAGTATCCTGCTCTGAAGCCCTCCATGAGATCTCCGGTCTGGATCCATCCATCAACCCTGCTCCTACTCTGGATGCATGAAGCAGCCAGCCAAAACAGAAAACCCCCTCTGTAGTAACCCATATAATGTTTATACAGCCCCACCTGCTCTCCCAATCATTGTCCATTCTCTCCCCTGGGTCCACTAACAATGAATGCACATTACATCCAGTCTCAGAAACCTTTTAGGGCCGGGTGGAGTATCAGAGATAAGGATAATTTGATACTGTTTTATACAAGATATGGGAAATAACCATTTTTGTAACACCGAAAATGCTTTTTCATTTGAATATAAGCCTGGTTAGTGAGCTACATTTATAAATTGCATGGGTGTGACCCACTGATACGCAAGTCTGCTTATTAATGGACTAATAAATTTACAGAATTTCATTCACTTTCTTAGATTCAATTCAAATCACAAGAGCAGCCTCAAAGCTCTTTATACTGTAAGGTGGAGACCCTAAAACAATACAGAGAAACCCCAATAATCAGACGAGCTTCTATGAGCAAGCACTCGGTGACAGTGGGGAAAAAAACTCCCTTTTAACAGGAAGAAACCTCCTGCCGAAACAAGCTGAAGGAAGGGCAGGCATCTGCCACGACCTGTTGGGAATAAGGGGAGGAAGACAGGACAAAAGACACACTAGGCTGCACCATGCAAGCCAGACATATTATTCCTGCATCCAAAAGCGCCAACATCACAAACACAATGGAGATGTCTGGTTCAATGGGTGGAATTAGTGGAGGTGAAGCCTAGTAGACACCTGCCAGCTTTAGCTCCCTGTGTCAATACACCTCTATGCCAAAGCAGCCACACCCCTGACTTTAAAGCTTTAAAGCTACCCCGTCATACAGTTTTTAAAAAGGAGGAAACAGAGGTTCAAACTGTAAACATGCTTTTTAGTTCATTTGAACGTAACACTCTGTGGGGACTGACTTGCTTTTCGAGTCAACCTCAAGTGGCCATTAAAGGAACTGCAGCCCTTAGCGATTTAGAGGTTGCAGCTTGGTTTTCTACTGGCCGTACCATTGTTAAATAGTGAGTGTGTGGCCACACATGACCAGCCAGGTGTGTTTTCTCTAACATGTGCTCTATATTGCCTACCTCTAGAAACCTAAATGGCCAACCACTTTGAATTGTCCTTTTCTGTGTTCTAGCTTTTTTTTTTTGGCATTGCAGTGAAGTCCATAGTTGGAGTGGATAGGACCTATGTGCTCAACACATACAGTGTGTCAGTGCACATTTCTGTTTATACTGTATGCTGTCAGTGTGGTTAAACAAGGGATCTAGTCATCAGGTCATGGCCATTCTCTTTGATGCCAGTACAAAAGCTCCAAAGCGGATGTGAGCTAGCCTGCACCTCCACCACCAAACACCCCGCCCCCCCAACAGCCCAACGGCCAATCCTCTCCTCTGACTGAGCAACTACCACACACACACACACACACACACACACAAAGAGAGACGCAGAGAGCTGAGCATAAGCATCTGGATCACACAAATGAATTCTATTTTCTGACGGTAGACAGACGGACCCACTGGACAACCGCCACTAATCTGCTACCTCCCCTCCTACTCTTCCTCCTCCTCCTTTCACCAGCACCAGCACCACCACCTATAATCCCTGACAGGGAGACAGGGAGTGAGAAAGAAAGTGTTTAGGACAGTGAGTGAGAGAAACAGAATTAGAGGGAAGCACATTTGCACAATGAAAATAGGCTTGATCTTATCCCCGTGCCTGAACTGAAATGGACTGCCCGCTCACTAAATAAACACTTGTTGGCCACTTTGCTAATGCTACTCAACACAATGGAAGACAGATGATGTTTCATTCACACTCTTGGCTGCTTTGTTTGATTTGCTGGCAGAGCACAGTTTATATAGTAGCAAAAATAATAAACTTTGGAGTCCAGTGAAAGCAGCGGCGGTGTAGGTCTCACTCAAGTCTTGTTAGGTGACTGAAGACTCAGCGGCAAACACGCTCAGGACGAGAAAACACACAGCAAGAGCCATATTTCTTCCAATTACGTGTAACTGACTTGTAATTTTGCCCAATCTCCTGTAGGTTTGTATGTGACCCCGCTGCAGTATTGAAAAATGAAGCAGACATAAAGATGAGGTGTATGAGTGTCTGTCTTGTGTGCTACAATATGTGCTTTGTATTCATTGCAGATAACAGGAGGCCATTGGAGGGGAGAAAACAGCAGCCATTGATTTTGTGTGCTGGGCAGGCATTTCTCCATTCCAGAGTCTGGTCGATACATTCACCAAGAGCAGGGAGCACAGGAGTGGTTATACACCACTCTGGACACTGCATTTGCACGCACGCACACACACACAAAGACATGTTTGTATTCGCAGTCACCAGCAAATGGACACAAGGCCCATCAGGCAATCAAAGCTTTCTTATTACCCGCCAGCGCATTCACAAACAGATACATGCACGAACAGAGGCAGCAAATACTACCGCTTACAGAGCGAAAGGAACAAATGCATTCAACGAGGCGATTTCTTTACCACGAGCAGCCCATGAGAGGGTGGGGGTGTATTTCAGCATTAAATCCTTTATCATGTACCCGGCAAATCAAACATTGATTTCCTTGAGCCACTGTGCCGAGGGCAATAAGGATCTCCTTCATCAACCGAGGCAGCATGGGCCACACACACACAACACAGCAAGCACACAAACACACAAACAGCAGGCACTAAATGAATATTAGGTGGAGGAGTAATAGCTCCAATCGGAATAGGAAAAACACAGGCTATTCTGTGTGAACCGCCTGTTTTGGAGCCAGAGGGGAACGCCGGTCAGCTCTGATCAAAGACACGCAGCTTCAGCTGGACAAGTGGCCATTAGGGGGTCACAGTGACAAATATGACAGTTCAACTCATGCTAATGTCTAATGAAACCCTTCCAAAAAAATGCTTTTACTAGAATAGCTTCACTTGAGTTTTTTTTTTCTAGTGCATTTCTGCACAAGATCTGCCATTTGGATGTATCAAGGCTTTACAGTCTGAAATCAAATATTTACTCATCTGCAGAGTACAAAGTTCACCAAACTCATTGGCCTCTGCATACTTTTCATAAAGTGCTTGTTGCTTTTTGAATACATGTTTGCGAGAGCTTTGACCATTAACACCTCTAAAATTGATGAGATAACCTGTTTTTATCATTATGTGCGCAGCTTTTATTTAAGCAAAGCACAGCATTGTGGATGAAGTATTTCACACCTCAGTACTCAAAGTGAAAAGGAAAGAGACTGAACACCCTGACCCAAGAATATTAGAAAACATTGCTGTCAACATGTCAGCGCAGAAAGTTACCTTGACAGAAGTACAGAAATTGGTTTGACATTAAGTTAGATGTGGAAAAATGTCTTTCTGCAGCAAAGTGATCCATGGTGTTGAAGGCCAGGAGGAAGTGGAGGGAGGGAGGAAAGAGTAAAACCAGCAAACATCCATTACAGGTAGTGCGATGCTATCGAGTGTAAAACGGGAACGCTGCATGAAGACGACTGAGAAAGTTTTCTTCCACTGAACTGTATAAGCTGCTTTCCCAAAATATGCCAATAAAATCTGGAGGTTATTGGGATTCCCTCATTGAAGTGGAAAGCCATAGTGCACAAAACAGTTTTTGCCTGTTTGATTGTTTCTTGATTTGGGGAACATTAAATGTCAACCTGCACTCAGTCATTCACTCCGAGATGCCAAAACTCACCATGGGAATAAATCTCTGTCTGACACGCAAAATAATCTTTCACAAAAGGTTGAATCGTCTTTGCTTATAAACTCACCGGCCACTTCATTAGGTATATCTGCTCAACTGCATACTAATTGGTCTGATAAGAAGGTAACGGTAACTCAAATGACCTTTAACAGCCAAGCTATGCAGAAGAGCATTTCAGGAGCAGAAGACCACACTGAGCGCCACTCCTGTCTGTTAAGAAAAGGAAACCGAGGCTACAATTCACACAATTTCTGCCTTGTATCAACAACAGAGTAATGATGTCAGGGTGTATTTTCTTGGTACACTTCAGGCCTCTTAGTACCAGCTGAGCATCATTTAAACACCATGTTGCTGACCCTTGATCACAGTGTACCATCTTCTGATGGCTACTTCCCTTAGGATAACGCACCATGTCACTAAGCTCAAGTCATCTTAAACTGTTTCTTGAACATGACAGTGAGTTCACTGTATTCAAATTGCTTCCAGAGTCACCAGATCTCAATGCAAAACAGACCTTGCTGGCATTTGTTTTACCCTGTCTTAGTTATTTCTTTGCTGTATTTCTTTCTTGCTTTATGCCTGAATTATACTTCAGTGGGAAATATACACTGTAACTCATGATGTAACCGGAAACCCTTTTTAACTGTACGCCAAACTTCCATGAAAAATTTAACTACACGTCAGGCCAATGCAGTCCGCAACAACTGGATGGTACATAAGGTTGCAGTGAGGGGTTTCCGGTTATTTCATAAATTGATCTGTAAATTCCCTGCAGAAGCCTAAATCGGGTTTTAGCCACGTGTAGGTAAATACAAAGAAACCATGACTACATATCTTTTCCACCTTGTCCTGGGACAAAAAAACAGAATGACGATCCATGGAAAAATAAATTGGGATAAGTTCCTTTTTCGTGAGTCTCCCACAGTTTGAGAATTCCTTCTTTAAACCTTGAGATGTACCGGCACTGCTGTCTATCAATAACGTGTTTACACAACGTCTAAAGACACGTTTTTTGATGTTAGAGCATCAAGCTGAAAAAGTCGCGATCTGACTCAAACTGCACCGTGCGCATGAGGTCACTTTCCAAAAAGCTTGCTCTTGTGAAATTAAACAGTTGTGACATTTTAAGCTGTTAGCTGAGAGCCAGTCAGAGACGGGGGATGACGAACAGGCACACACAGAGGAACGCAGAAACATATGCATGTAAAAGATACATGCACAGGGAAGCAAAATGGAAAAACAGGCTCAGGAAATTGGCCAGTTCCTGTATAGGAGAGGTACATAGGGACAGAAAAAAAGGTGGGGGTCGAATGGAAAAAAAACAAGTGGGAGTGAGAAAGACTGACAGAGAAAGACAGACTCTGTGCCTTATGTAACTTTAGTGTCACTGTCCTTTTGTTTTCCCGACACACCAACATGTCACTGTCAAGATTTTCCTGTAACTATTACAGCCACTTAGAGAGTGTCTATGGGCTAAAATTTACCGCAAGTGTTGTCGTTTGTGAGAATGCTAAAACAAGGGTTAGGGTTAAGTCGAATAATAATACTGTATGCCATATATATAGTATATAGTAAGAACACAATAATTACAAGTTTACTTTGCTGACATTTTTAATGGAAAACAAGAATAAAGTTACTAAAATGTTTGTGGTAATGAATTAAAAATGCACAATTAAACAGATTACTTACAGCTAAAACAATTCATTGATTAACCAACCCCCAAAATAATAATAATACTAATAATAACAAACATTTGCAGTTTTCGCATGTTTAGATGCAAAGGTATTTCTGTACAAATGTACAAACGCTTCATTTTCACTGTACCAACAATATAAAAAACATAAATAAACCCTTTTCTACCTATAATGTGTCTTTCGCATGTTATATATGTGTGTGTCTCAGGAAACGTAGCCTAGCCCTCTGTAACCCTCAGCAGAGTCAACTTTAACCTCTCAGACACACAGAGCAGAACAGATGACCCCCGCTGAAATCTGAGCTGCTGGGTTTCCTCTGTAAAGTGAAACTAGACAGACACCTGACCCCGACTGACATGTGACACACACACACACACACTACACAATCAGAAACACCTGTTCAGACATGCACTAAAGCACACATGGGACACAAACATTACCACATCCACATTAAGGGAATTTTCACTGAAGCACAGAACCCACACTCAAGTGAGTCCTGTGTGCTGTTATCCTTGGACACACAAGCAGAGCTCGCCCTAAAACAACCGTGACAGTGTCTGCTGTATCTGCAGGACAGGCAAAGTGTGAATGTGTGTCTGGAGAGTTAAAGAACATGGTAGGTTCACGCTCTTGCTTCTCCATCCGTCAAGTCAGTTAAAGGACAGTCAGAATTAGAAAGAAAAGCTGCAGGAAATATCGGGAGTCACGGGAGCAAACTAACAGTGTCATGATTTGAGCTCTGAGTCCATTAAGTCGATTCCTTGCATGCTTTTGTAGTTATGTTCATCTCTTTGACCTCGCCATATGTCGCAAGAAGCGTCAGCATTAAAGGTCGAACGCCAAACGTTCTTTTTCCTGAACTCAATGATCATTTAAAAGTTAACTTCAGTGGCATCAGATAACATCAAACATGGATCCAGTGAAAAGTTTCTGTGTCAGTGACATCTTAACATATTGTCTCGTAGCTTTTCTTCTTGCTATCGTCATAAAACAAATAAAAACAATGCAATAATATGTTGTAATGTCCCTTCACTTTTGGCAGCACTAATCCTCAAGCCCATTCATTCAAAGGCTAAATTGTTATAGTTATAATGGAGGCATCTGAGTCATAAATGCACATTTACTGCACAAATGAGTAGTTAAAGCAGCAGACTGGTGTATACGTGTTGGAGTAAAAAGAAATTAATATTCTTTTTAATTTGTTAAAAGGTTCGATAAACACTATATTTTTAAATCAGTATTTTCTACCAAGTACTTCATAGTTCAGACTTTAAAGGGTTAACAAATTTTAGACACAGTCCTCTGTGGCACAGGAGAACAGGCTTATATCAGGCTTTGACTGCACACACATTACTTGGAGACTCACTTCATGGCTGTTTTTGTTATTAGCACGGATGGCTGAAGGACAGATAATCTAAAAAATGTCCCAAAAGCTTCGAAAAGCTGGTATTCTGTATTCGTCATGAATGGAGACCCTTTCTGCAGGATGAATGGCATGTCCATGTGCGTGCATGCATGTAAGAGAATCCTTTTCCTCTTAATAGTTCATTAAGAGGAGCCACTTCACCGCTGGCTGGATGAGGGAGCAGCAGCTCCTAGGCTTTCTGCAGCTCCACTAATCCTTCACTTACCTGAACCACGTCAATACTGCTGCAGGCCCCCACCTTCTGCTCCATTCTCCGCTTTCTTTATCCACAATACCACCCCCCAGCCTTCCTCGTCCTTACTGTTCCCGCCTTGCAGCTCTCATTTTTAGCCCTCAGACACACACACACACACCCACCTTCACCCCTTCTTCCATTCCCCAAAGGTGCTGCTTGATATCCATCCTATCTCTTTTCCTTCCTCTGGACAAAGCAGAGAAGGTACAGGGAATAATAAGGCAGAGCAGCAGGGGTGGGACGGCCCCAGTGAAGTTATTAAGCCTCAGACACAAACACACAATTCGCCACAGGGCTACAGAGGTGAGACCCCAGGGGGTCGGGGGGCCATTTCTGTTTGTGCATGTGTGTGTGTGTTGAGAAGGCACTATGTGTGTTCACGCTGGGAGCCATGAATGATGAGACCACACACCTTTACTGACACTAACAACTAAAGCTGGTACTGGCTAGCATCTTTAATCTGAAATCTCTTCATCCTGAAATTCTGCAGGACCCTTCAAAGTGTATGCTTTGAAGGGAAAAGGTCTCTTCAAACAGCATCTGAGCCATCATGTAAAAGCTAAACTCTCCACTGAATAATAAACAAATTCAATTCATTTAAATGGGTTAATGGCACCTTGAGGCAAAGTGAGACGTGTTTCATTGCAGGTTTTAGAGACTGTCAGTCCCTGCAGCTGCTGAAGTAAAAAGAAACAAACAAAAAACTCCCACATCTAAGCTGTACAAGGTTTGATGTGGAAGAAGGTCGTCCATGTACATAACTATACTACTGTACTATGCAGGGTCAACCTGCCTGAGACTATAGAGAGGAGAGGTCCAGTTTTAACTAGCTCTATCTTCACAGCTATAAGGATAGGACAGGATTTGGCTTGACCACTCCATAGCTGGGAGCTGATAGCGCAGTGCAGGGCCAGCGGTGGATCATTTTTCATCTCTAAATCTGCTTTGGCATGGTCAGGAGTGCCACTGTGTGTCTAAGTGTGTGTATGTGTGGCAGGGGTGTGCAGGGGGTGGGCACGGCAGACACAGAAAACTCAGAGGGACCGCGAGAGGGAGGGGCGGCCGACCGGGGAGCATTGTGGTTCATCTCTTGTGGTTTTTATTGGTGCTCTGACAACACAAGGCTGGGTCTTCCCTCGCTGCTCAGCTGAGCAATCAGGTCACCTCATCTTGACAGACGCAAACACGCGCGCACAAAGACGTCAACACACAGAGGCGTGCACGCACATGCATGCACACATCGCACATGCAGCCTGCAGCTGTTGCCAATGATGTCAGTCCTGATTTGGCCAAAGTAGCCTTTTGTTTCACAGCATGAACAGAGGAAGAGGCTTCATTTGGCAGTACAGTAAGATTGTTTGGATTAGGGCTTAGCTACTGGTTGCTGACAGAAAAGTCTCACAGCAAAATAAATACTTTTCCCCGGTTAAACAGAGAAGAAAAAGTTGAAAATAACTTTGAAAATCAGTTAATAACTCAAAGCATCTTTCTGACTTCTTGTAGCTTGTTGTATGTCAGCATTTGTAATGTAAAGCTGCTTCTTGGAGCTACAGAATAACAAGATTGCTATATTGATTAAACAGCATAAAATGTAGAGCATAAAACTGAGCTATGAAACTATTGTGTACACACCAACAGTTGTGATGCAAGAACAAAAGTACACATACAGCCTCAAATACATACATTCATTCACAAATTTTTTAAAATAAGTGGTGCTGAAGGTTCTAAAATATCTGTTAACTTGACGAGGCCAAGGCCTATTAACTTCTCATTAGTGATCAGGACTGACTGCAACTACAACTTTCTCTTTGCCTGCATAAAAAGGATTTGTTTGACAGCACTTAGTGGACTGAACGATATTAAGAACAATGAGAAAAGTCAAGGAAGTCAATGAAGTAGAATTGTAGATTTACACAAGTGAGGGAGGTCTCTTGGAGACATTTCTAAACACCCGCAGATTCCAAGATCATGACTTCAAACAGTTCTACAACAGCAGACTGGAAGCAGACTGGAAGGTCTGGAAGAAGACCTGAACTGTCACTGTCAGATGTGAGTAAATGGGTTAGGATGTTCAGGAACAACCCAGAAAACACCAAGGCTCAAGCCTGGCCTTAAACTGGAAACTGCTGTAACACCATTGTCACTGTCCACAATAAAGTGAGTTTTAGAAAGAATCCCCTGCCCAAAAAATTAACACCTTCAATCTTGGTTTAAATTTGCAGCTTCCCAGATGAACAATCCAAATACCAAGTTTTATAAGTCAAGAATGAGCTATTTTACCACAATGACAAGAGGTATGTTTGGAGGAGTAAAGGTGAGGGATCAAGCATCAAGTGGTTATAGCATTATGCTCTGGGGCTGTTTTGGTGCCAGTGGTACTGGTACACTGCACAGTGGAAGGAATAATGAAGAAGAATTCTTCAACTTCACCTCAAATCAACAGCTAGAGGGCTGAAACTTGGAAACGGTTGGGACAATGATTCCAAACACACATCAGAACTGGTTTGGGAATGGGTAAAGCAGGCTAACATTAAGCTTCTGGAATGGCCTTCCCCCGACCTCAACCCTCCTGAAAATATGCAGACTATGCTTACAAGCCAGGTCTGTACCAGGAAACCAACCAATTTAAATGAACTCTGCCAATTCTGCCAAGAAGAGTGGTCAAATATTCAGCCAGAATTACTCCAGAAGCTTTATTATGCCTGCCAAAAA
Source organism: Rhamphochromis sp. 'chilingali' (assembly GCF_963969265.1). Classification (NCBI taxonomy): domain Eukaryota; kingdom Metazoa; phylum Chordata; class Actinopteri; order Cichliformes; family Cichlidae; genus Rhamphochromis; species Rhamphochromis sp. 'chilingali'. The sequence continues at coordinate 17,709,271 of NC_137947.1, read as the reverse complement.
TGCCTGATCGAGGTGAAACTTGCTAAGGGACATTTAACCAAATATTAGTGAGGGTTTATATATACTTTTGACCCTGTGCAGATTAGAGAAAATACAAAATGAGCTCAAACCAATACCACCTGATTCTTGTTTCTTTGTTTTATAATCACCCCACACTGGAAAAAGAAGAAATCATAAAAATCATGATGATTGCATGTAAACCTCTCCCCACAACTACAGTACAAGAATCTGAATGTTTTTTTCATTTATATTTTTCAAATATTTCAAAATCTACAGCAGTGTGATTAAAAGTCTATATATAAATGAGTACACGGAGCAACAATACAGTATATAATAGGAAATTGTCAACAAACAACTATAAAAAGTGACAAGCTCTTGATAATTGCCAGCCTCCTCAGCAGGTTATTGACACCTCACGGTAATGAGTTGTTTCAAAACTTGCACAAGTACAAAACTGACAACGCAAAAGTTAGAGACCTCAGCTCTAGTCAAACACCCTCTACCCCCTTATCCAACACACACACACAAACACGCAAACACTCACCGCCTCCAACCTCCTGATGCCTGTTGGCAGAACTGTCTGAGGAGCTTAATTGGTACTTTCTTATTTTTTTCTCCTCTTTCTCACTCTCTCTTTCTGTCCCTCTTACTCTGTCTTTCTCTCATTCAGCTGTGCGTGCGCGTGTGTGCATTTCTGTTCTGGTGCAAAAGCATGTGTGTCTGCGTGCTTTCATGGCAAGAGGATAAGAGCGTGGGTGCCACTAAATGAAACAGAGGCTGAAGCAACTGCACACTCTGTGGCAATGCGATAGGGCGAGCCAACTCGGTTAACCAAATCTTGGAATGAGCCGCCGAATTAGGCGCATACCACGAACACACAAGCTGCAGACAGACACGCACGCAGATGCACACAGGAGTTGTCCCGGTGCCCGGGCAGCTTTCCCGCTGCCAATAATGAGGAGGTTTTAAAGATGTGCATTTGTTTGTGCAGATCTAAAAACACACACTTTAACGTCTAACACCACGGTTTGCGCGCACACCGATCGCGCACCAGTTTCACTCAACAGATCCCGCTTTCTGTTTACGTTTGTGTACAGTAGCTTTTATGACACACACCGAGTTACACATCACACCTGCTGACATGAGATACAAACATAGCATGAGACACTCTTCTGCTAAGTTATTATGCTGTCAGTGACATTTTCGGGAATAATCCTGCTTCTCCTGACATTTCATCCGGCGGTTGCTCGAGCTACACGATGCCGTCCAAGCAGCCTGTTGATGCGAGATGTGTTTTGTGGAAGCCCGGCAGCCAGTGCTGCTTGTCGGGAGCGATGATTAGATTAGGTCTGCACTGATTACAGTCTTGTTGGTTACAGTATACAGTTGTATCACAGAGACCAAGAGGGCAGAAGCGGGAGTCACTGAGAGTGGGAATGTCAGTTTGTCAAGCTGTCAAGAGCGACGTTGCTATGTTGTATCCCTGTGTTTAGCTGAAGTAGCCGGGCAGGGAATGAATCAGCTAATATAAAAGAGCACCAGAGAGGATATTAATACGAATCTTTTAGCAGTTATCAGCACTCAGGAGAGCGATACAAAGCCATACGTGAACGAGAGCCTTTGAATCAGATCATGGCGTAAAGGAAACGCAGCTGCACATGTGAATGGCTCCCATTTCACAAACAATGCTATCACAGGCAAACACTTTTAAAGGCAAGTGCCTTTCTTTGGCATTGTGCAAGGCAGTTGCAGCACAGTGGCACAGCAGCTCAACCGTAGCGTGTAGTATTGGCTGAGAATAAATAATCTGAAAAGCCTCAAATGCCCTTTGCCTTCCTAAGCTTTATGAAATATTAACCAAATTAATCTACAGTATTTTCTCCCTGAGAACACATACTGTGCTGCCACTGATTCCCTGTAAGCCAACAATCATTCCTGAGATTAATTTGAAGAAATGCAGGAACATATTTGATCTGTGAAAGCCAGCGACAAGGTGTAATTATTCCCTTCTATATATTATGGTTCCTATTAATTGCGCCTGTTCCGGCGAACGTTACTGTGCTTGTTTAACTGACAGCCACAGGGCCACAGGCATCTCTCAACACAGCTTTACTCCTAACAGCGAGCGTGCTGGGTAAAACGCATTATTATAACAGTATGGGCTTGCCAGTATATCACCTGATCAGAGGTCAGACTGCTCTTGTACCCTGTGAAGATATTTTTAAAGACTGGTTTTGATACCCTGTTTACTAAAGTCATTTCTAGAGGCCTCAAGGCAGAACAAAAGGGCAGAGTTCACTGGGAGCAGAAAGAGCTTCGCTCCAAACATGTGACCAGAAAATGAGGGCCACAAAGTAAAATAGAAAATCATTTGAAGGGATTTTATAGATTGCAGATTTAATGTGTCCATCTGATGGAAAAAGAGAGAGAGAGAGAGAGATCAGAATTAATCCTCTTAGCTGTTTGTTTGGTAATCTGATTTAGTCTGATTTTTAGGCTGCTATCTCTGCTTGTGGTTACTGATGCTGTCTCTGGATTGACCACAGCCATTTTCACCTTCAACACCCACCCAGGGATTTGGCTCGACACATAAACAAAATATCGGTATATGTAAATCCCCTGTACAATTCACCAAATCCAGCAATGTGTCTGCTTATGAACTTATTCCCCGCTCTGACATCGCTCAAGAGAGGCACACCACGGCTGTCCCTGCTCCAAATAAATGACCTACTTTGCACATTAACACACATTTACATGCAGGCAAGATCCAGAGCGGGCTTTGTAGTTTCTGTTTTCTAACTAAGACACTTTGCGCTTTAACTGCAACGTGTCTCCTGCTCAGTTCTTAGAAATCGCAGCTCTTTTCTTTCCTGCTCAGTGAATGTGAATGCAGACATGCGTCCCTTTCAAGTCTAACTGAAAAACAGGGGAGTAATATAGTCCAGGTTTGCGAGTAGAATTGTACTTTTGTCGTGCATGCATGTTAAAGGAAGGTGAGGCTGGCACAGAGGCCCACCTAAGGTGCTCCCAGCTCAGGCAGAGCTATTTCCAGACACCCCCTACCACCCAGCCCCTCCCAACTCCTCTGTGGGGGAAACCACACCACTGCGCAGACCCCAGACACGGACACAACTTAAGAATGGATTCATTATTCACATACACACAGGCGCTGGCACATAAGGGTGCGATGTGGTGGTAGTTCGGGGGGGCAGGGTAAACATACTTTTACTTAACTTTACTTAGAACTGCTAAAGAGGGCATTAAAGCAGCCAGCTCAGCTTTTCGGCACAGTTAAACAATGTCATGTAAATGCCCAGTGGGGCAGATTTGCCACTGTGTAAATATGCACCCTCAAAACTAACGAGATGGCACGTGCGTACCAAAAGGAGCCGTGTCGCCATGGACACACGAAGCAAAGCTACACAATAGCAATGTAAGTCAACCCGGCTTTAGACGTGCACGTCATAGCAAGTTTTTAAGAATGCCTCACAGCACAAGACAACTCCACGCAACTTGACATGGATGAATATGTAAGTGCTCTCTCGCTCACTCTTATACTTCCTGTCTCAAACAAACGCGCGTGCACGTACACACAAAGAGGCCAGATTGCACACAAGTTTGCTCACGGACCATGATAAGAAAATGTGGTAAATGCGTAATCTGATATGCATGACTTGAGGTTTCTCTCTGCCTTTCTTTTCCTCTTGGAAATCGCACGTTGCATCCATAATTTACACCAGCCTCCGTCTGTTTCTCTCTTTTCCACTCTGCTCTCCCCTTCTTTCTTTTTTCCCCTCCTCTCCCCGTCGCCCCTTCTCTCTCCTGGCAATCTGGCTTTTGCAGCTTTGCTTATTAGCATATTGCAGAATGTGCAGATGCCACCAAAAATTATTCACCTTCAAGCGCTTTGATGCCGTTTCACATGTATACAACTAACGCTGTCGACATTTTGCACAACCCTCCCAAACAAAACCAGAAGGACTGGGCCTCTTTTTACCTAAAATGCGATGGAGGCCTTAACATGACATCCTTTAGTGCGCTGTTTCCTCATATCCTCATCCAACCCAATTACTTCATGCATCATCGTGGTCACTGTCACATGACGACTGATGGGGTGTTTCATCTCGGCTAAGGTTTAAATGAACACTTAATATTCATGCAGTCCGAGGGTTATCTGAATACATAATGTCCATGCTGTTCAAAGGAAAAATGAACAGAGTATTCAAGCATGTTTTTGCATCAAATGCAGCTTTGTCCTTACAGTAAAGATCGGATTGGAGGATGAGGAAATGGGGATGAGCAGTTTACTCCTCTTGGAGATTGATACGGGCAAATCAATGGTCACACACAGAAGCTCCAGCACTGGTTCAACATGGATAACGATGCCTTGAAAACAAGCAAAAAAAGGTAGAGCTCCACTATAGCACGCATGCAGGAATGTGCTCTTGTAAACATCCTTCAAATGGGCTTGATCTAAAATGACCACATCAGAGGAAAGACCCAGCAAGAAAGACTTGGCATCCCAACTTGTTTGGTCTCACTGACTGACTGACTGCCCCCATTCCTCCTCCACCCCTCACCTGACAAGCACCAGCTGTCTACCATGCAAAGAGGAAATGCCATCACCCACTATCACGCAACTAATCCCCGTAAACATGTGCTTTCATTCAGAACAATGGTGGCCAGTCATGGTGGCAATTAATTCAGGATGTTCTGACGCGTATGTGGTCTAATATATGAAAGCGTTGGGATAACAGAATGCAGCATGTAACAATTTAGGTATCGCAGGACAATCAAACAACACACAGATGATTTATGTTAAAGCTTCGCGTGTTCTTTTGATGCCCCGAATCGCAACATATTCAGGTTTTCATATTGTTCTTGAAAGCAAGTCTTCTTTCTGCTTCAGTTACCACATAACACGATCACGAGAGCATCCTTTTCTAGGACAAAACACCTGGTATGATACAACGTGGGGCAATATCCAAATGGCAGCCATATTGTCTTATTTGCAGTATCACCACACGAGCTGAAGCCAAACCAGTCAGATGAACACGCAGCTGATAAATCAAGATTCTTACCAGTTTGGATAAGGATGTTCTTGTGTTTCCTGTTAGGCAAAATCCGTTTCTTAATCCTCATCAATCACAGAGCGAGTCTAAAATGAACAAAAAACAAAGTGCCATGCGCATGAGGGAGTGTGACAAAACACAACGTGCTTTTTAGTGATAGGAAAACAAGGCTTAGGTGGCAACATTTATCGAGATGCAATAAAGCACCCCGTTGTGCATCTGACAAAATGGAAGCGCATAACTAGGACTGACAGAGCTGGAGAGAATATGCATCTCTAATCCCTGCCAAATATGAAGCATAAAATACTTAAATGACAAATACAAGTTGATTTCTTGTCTTCCTTGTGAGTGCTTTGTGCCCATCTAGCTGCAAAAACCAGCTGTCTTTGAACTCTCCCGACTCTAATCATGGAGGAATATTTCTTCTCTGCTTCTGGCTCTTCTCTAACTAAGATGTGCAGATCTCCTAATGGGACAGTCGCTCGCTGACTATTAATGCACTAGCCTACTTTACAAGACTGCATCTTTGACTCGCTTATTTCTATGTTTGAAACTCACACACCATTTCATTAATATTCTGCAAGACGTCTCCCTCCGAAAAAGCCCCGTCTGGCTTACATTTCTTCCACATGTGTACTTGTACAGTAGGCAGAAAGAAAAGACTTGAGCTATCTTCACAGGCTACAGATTGCCCCACATTTAATTACTGTTAACACCAGTGCTAGCAAGCTAAATACGCCTCCATGATTTATTCACTTTCCCCACATTTGAGTCAAATTAAATTAGTCATATGGGTTTAATTAACTAAATATGATCTGATATTGTAATTTCACACTTGGATATGGGATATAGAGAAGGGTACTTCAGTACAAAGAAACCACAGTAAACCAGTGTTCATTAGAGGCTCTTGTGTACAGTTGTGTTGGCATTACCAATAGTAGCATTAGCTGAATGATTGCTTCTAATCAAGGTTCGCACACTGGGAGGTTAACGTTATTCCTGCAGAACCAGGAACACTCTGTTTACACCATTATTCACTTTCCCATTAGCCATCCAACCGTAGCTAATATAAGCAACTCCCCCCATATTTTCTAGAACCTGCGCTAATTATTGTTATTGAAGATTGCAGAAGTGCATTTAAGGAAAACAAACAGTTTAAAAGTAAAGGAGCTGGGCTTAGTTGGCCAGATATTAAGATACCTGGATCCCAAGATAGACAGAGCTGCTAGCACCAAATCCTTTTTTAAATGTACATCTGCATGTACAGTCTTGTGAAAAACTGAGTGCACCTACATGATTCACTAACTTGTAGAACAACATTTAGCAACAATAACGTGTTGCTTTTATGACATCTCTTTATGTACAGCTCTCTTAGGTCTGGGGTTTGACTCGACCATTGCAGAACCTTAATTCGTTTCTTTTTCAGCCATTCTGTTTACGTTTTCTGCTGTGCTTGGGATCATTGTAATGCTGCCTGACCTATTTGGTTTCCGCCAAATTCTGCATTCTCTCCACTTTGATCTTATCTATCCAGAGGATTTTGTTCCAGAAGTCTCAGTGTTTGTCCGCATGCAACTTTAAAACGGTAAATGGGGGCTCTAGAGTCTAAGATATAGCTCTTGTTTTTCCTTTCTTGCAGTTTCTCTGAGCATTGGACGTGCTGACCTTTGGGGCCGTGTTAATTTAACTGACCAATAATTTCCGTCATTGTTTTCATCAACGACCTGTCTTTTCTGACAAACACAAGACGATAAATTAAAAAAAAAAAAAAAAACTAATGCATGCAGACAAAAAGGATGATGTAATGTAAAGACATCTTGTTTTCATCAATGAATGCTCCATGTTTCTCATAGAAGCGTGACAAGATGTCAACAGTTGGGAGGAAGAGAAGAGAAAAGTAGACAATTGATGTCAAGGAAATTAAGACACTTTGTAAACTGTGTAGAGCAACTCTCACCGTTAAAAACACAACTAATTTTTACACTTTATAGTTTAGTCAACTGAATCAACTTTAGATTTAGTCTACTATAATCTTATGATATGTAGTCAGATAAAACTAGACTAAAAAAAAACAATCATTTAGAGCAGCGGTCCCCAACCTTTTTTGCGCCATGGACCGGTTTGTGCCCGACAATATTTTCACGGACCGGTCCGTGGCCCGGGGGTTGGGGACCACTGATTTAGAAGCCTAAATGACGACTAAAACTAAAAACATCTGCTGGCAAAATTAAAAATGCTTTGGGTTGAATTTGCTGGGACGTGTGTGGCACATGTTTCTGAATGCACCAGACCAGCAAACTGCCAAATCTTGTGCTTTAATAGAGGTGCTCATACTTGCTGATGATCTAATAATGAAGTGCATTTGATTAGCAGGACCTGGGTGCTACGTACCTGCTTCATTCCTATGGAAAGCACTAAGGGTACTTGTATTAGCCTAGCATTGAGAATAAAATAGATGTTATTTTTTATTATGATGCTTATGCTAGCTGCCACGTAAAGCTGTTAAAAGCCCAGTAAAGCGCTGGAGTCTGGTGAAAGCTGCAATGTTTAAAGATCAGATTAAGATCAAGAATGAAATGGAAATATATCTAAAAAAAACAGGTTTTTTGTTGTTTTACCTTCCCTGTTTAGTTTTTTTTTTTTTTTACTTAAACCCCATAAAAAAGAAAAAAAAATCAAGATGAGAATCAAAATGGACTGTGTATGCTGAGTGTCATCAAAGCTCCCATTAAGTGAGTAAGTGAGTAAATATGTTTTACTGTCATTTAAGTGAACTAACCTATTCAAAACTCTTTTTTAATAACCTGCAAAGTTCTTTACACTTTGATTATAACATGAACATGAATTCAAAGAGTGCATTACAAAGCGCGCCGTAATATTTAATATCCAAACATTTGTAAGTACTTCTGTTGGGGAAGGTCACCGTTGATTGAAACCACAGGGCCTACTGTGGGTTATTTTTTTCATTCAGCTGAACACAGTAATTTCTATGCCTGTCTGTCTTTAATTGACTGAGCAGCTCTAATGCTGGTGTTTTTTCCCATTCATACAAAGGCGCCATCATGGTACTAAACGAGCTTCAGTGAATGATATTAAAAAAAGAAAGAAAAAAGCGTGCGGTAATTTACTGATCCTAGGTAATGAAACATGAGGCCAGTGTGGCATGTTTTCTCACTCTCACCAAGAGGAAATATGGCTGCTGAGAGCTACGCTGGCTTGCAAAACACTGTCACACCGCCTGATGCCACAGGCAGAATTATCAGAGAAAAAACAAATGGAGGCATTGATTCACTAGTTGTTTATTTACAGCCCTCTCTGGAGAAGAAATAAATTCCCCTGTTGAGGCTTTGTTTCCCCATCACACGACACAACGGGACGCATGAGAAGAGGGGTGAGCGGGCAACACACACACACACACATGCACGCGTTCTTACAAATGTAAGATCGCACAAACATACGCGCACAAACGTCTTACATCTGGATTAATCTCGAATGGGCGTCTTCACAGATGCCATTAAACGTAGCAGAAGGCGAGAATCATACAGGAAAGAGGCTGCCATCTGAATAATTTATTCAGAGTCTCATCTTGTCTCACACCAGGGGGATTTCTGCTTTCAATTTACACTGTTTTCCTCCCCATATTCAAATCGGGAGAGCAGATTTGTTGTGATTGGCACACGGAAGGTCAACGTTAGCAAGCTAGCGTCAACGCTGTCCTCAGTGGGTTGGTATGCTGGTCTATTAGCACACTAGGATAGTGTGTGTGTGTGTGTGTGTGTGTGTGTGTGTGTGTGTGTGTGTGTGTGTGTGTGTGTGTGTGTGTGTGTGTGTGTGTGTGTGTGTGTGTGGCAGTCTTTGTTTACCTCAGTGTGTGCTGGCTGACGCTGGAGAATAGGCCTGTGGTGCACAGAGACATCAGTGTGTGTCTGAGCTTATTAGGCTGCTTTCCAAGGACACAGGAGGATCTAGACATTACACTGGCTGGGGAAGAAAAACACTATTGCTAATCATAGCGGGAGGATGTTAGGGATGCAGACAGAGTGAGGGTTAAGGGTGGGGAGGGGGCAAAAAGGACAAGAGAGGGACAAGAGCTGGAGGAGTCAAGAATGAGAGCAGGAATAAAGCATGTAACGAAAGGGAGAAAGAGCGCCTGTTGAAGTTATGACTCTCATGCATGTCCTCTCTGTGTGTGCCACTCTGGGACTGAGAAAAGGACGGAGAACAGTTCACCAAGACGCAGGTCAGCTGTGACAGGATTAGCCCAACGCATGTGGGGTGGGGGGAAGCAAAAACCCTCTCAGAGTGATGAAGTGTATTTTCAGCTCTTCTGTTTGAGAGATCCAGCATTACAGGCGGCACAAAGGATCTGTTTTGTTGTTTTTTGGTTTGTTTTTTTTTGTGTTTTGCTGTTGTTGTGTGATTCCTTGGGGAATGGATCAGTGATCCCACTATGCGCTCAATGGCGTACATTCAACAGAGGCGGAAAACATCTCTGAGACGCGAACACCGCGTTTGTCTGAAGAGGCTTGTTCTGTTAGAGGGGCGTGCTCTCTGAAATCCAAACTTCAAAAAAATGGGTTAGGAGGTTGCTCGGGGGAAACTGTGCTTACCGAGCAAAATGCCCGAGTCGTTTCTAGTAGTAAATTGGTATGTTGCTAGCTAACACTGGTGACAGGACTTGGCTGTTGCACGCAATGAATGGCCCTGTAGTAGTCAGGCACGGTGCAGTTGTTCAACAAGGCTTCTTTAACCAGCTGAATGACAGGCAGGCAGACGGGGCAGTGAGCCAGCCACAGACATTCGGCTCTGGCTGTGCTGTAATGATGCCCAGTTCAGCTATACCACAGAGGCCACGTGATGAGAGCAGAAAGCAACCAGGAGAGCAGAGTTCAACTCATGAGTTAGGTTGCCAGGCTATATATGCCCCCTTCTTTCCATGTATCCCACCCTCACATGCCTCCATTTTTTTTATGTTGTCTTTTTGTTACTTTGGGGAGTGTATGCATGTGCTTTTTGCTTTGTTAAACTTTAAATGTCAGCATCCACAGCCCCAAGCGCTGCGTCAGTAGCTCTTTGCACTCTCCACCTTGTGGAAATCTCCGTGCAAACCGAGGGGAAACTCAGCACCAGTATGACACAGCATGCAGGAATGCACCAGCGGATGTGGCTCTCTCCCTTCTCTCTCCTTCTCAGTCAGCTCTCGTCTCCTCCCTCCCTCTCCCTCTGTGGGCAGGTCCATATGCACCCAGTAATTATCAAGGTTATTTTCTCCAGAGGGCTAAATCCCTGTTTATGGCCATGAGCGTGTGTCACAGGGCCCTGGCTGTCAACCCACAGGACGCTGACTCTGTAGACAACCCCAGAGAAAATCTCAATCTCTGCGGTTGTCAGATCCAGCAGTTTTGCTGCTTTTGCACCCATTTGAAAATTACAAAAAAAAACAACAACTCAGTAGCTGTGTCATGACCTCAAGTGAGAAAGCAATAATGATGTTTTCCCACCAACCATAGTTATTATCAAAACCGAGGAGTTATTTCTAGAAATCACAGACTAAACAAAGGCTATTCACTCAGCAGAGAAAAAGTGATATTCGCACAGAGAAAGAACCCAAAACGATCATTTATATCAGTGTTATTTGCTTTTCGTTTTTTATGTCATTTTCACTTTACAATGAGAAGTTTTTTTGTATTATTGGCTCGATTCAATTCTTTCCCAGAGCCAGACACTCTGGAGAATTGTGACCTGAGCTACAGCATACATTTCCTTTTTGGCAACAGCTACAGAGGAAGTAAAGGCCAGTGCTAACAAGCCCTGTGAAAAAACACTAACCAATCCAACAAGCCAGGAATTATACCAGTCAATTAGAGGCAAACAGGAGGCAACTTTGTTTTCTTGAATGGGATACAGAGTAGGCTTGTTCTTGTGGTACAGTAGGCTTGTGAGCAAACAAGAGCCTGGAGCAACCTGAACTGCAAGCTGAAGAGTAAATTTGCATGTAGCGAACTGTTAGCCAGGGTCAGCAGTGCACACGCACACGCACCAACACACAGACAGAATTTGGCTGCTCCCTTCACAAAAGCTGCTTCCTCTTCGTTTCATCACTCAGGCAGGGCTTTGTTGGTGAGCGGAAATGCCTCTAGAGGGAATGAAAATACTGGCAAGTCCCTGCAGCTCTTTCTGGAGGGAGGCAGGTCCTGCAGCTGCACACACGCAACTGCACACATGTGCCAAAGTGCCCGTGTAGGTTGACGGCTCCGGTTGCGCACAGAGATAACTGTGTTAACCTAAAGAACATAAACAGCAGTGTGTGGTTACAGGGCTGCGGAGGCAGCTGAGGAGCCAGAAGATGCTGACACTGACAGCACAGGATCTAAAGTTGCACTAATGTTGTCACGGCTGCCGCAAAATTACAGGCAACATCAATGTGGGGGCTCACGCCGCTGCTGAAATTAGCCCGGGAGACTTAGGTGACGCTATTTCCTTGATTCATTAAGTCATACGAGTCTTGCCGTCTTGCTGAGATAACCCATCAAACAGTCAGAGAAAGGTCAAGGAAAGTTCAAACATTGAGAGCGCTCTCTAAGCTGCACAAAATCTATCCATTTCCCCAGCCCACATCCAGCTCAGGTTGCACACATTCACTCCAGTGGGTGCAAACTCTCGACTTTTAGGATAACCACAGAGCCACCGTGCAGCCTAAAGCCTCGCTAATGCTCTTGCATCTTTGTTTTAAATATTCCATTACCTCACTCCAGGGCCATCTTGATTGTTGAAAAGCACATGTTTGTAATCAGATGACAACACTCCAACAACAGATGACTTCAATCAAAACAATCGATGGTCAAAAACACACCATATTAGTAAAACATAAAAACCTATGATTTATATGAACAAAGGAGATTGCCCGATTGTTTAAGTACTGAAAATGCACGCACTGAAAATCTTCCACTTGGTGCCTTTAACTTCTCTTCAGCATGTTAAATGATAGCAGCTGTTATGACTACCATTATCCAGCGTGAGAGGCCAAACCTTTTACTAAACAGCCGTCGGCGGTTTTTGACGTCTTAGCCTTCACATTTATAAACTGACAAACATTGAATATTTCAATAAAGACTAAACAGACCATCTAGGTTGACTTTTGGAAGTATTTCGGGTGGGCACGCTCTGTGCACAGTGATTTTCAGCTTCACACCGTCTCACTGTGCCTCCCACACTCACATTCTGTTGACCCAGGAAATTTAAAACCGTATGCTATTTTTATTTAATATTTCATGTAAATTGTGCCACCTACACAACGCTGACAGACTCGCCTGCCTACTACCATGTCTTCTCATTACAGCCTCTACAAGTTATTCTAAGATTAAACTAACCCTCTGCCATCAGCCAGCAGCGTGTGCATGCTTAAAAGTTCTGCTTCTTCAAAATGTGGGTCATTATTCACTGTCTCTACTTATTAACAGTGTAAGATAGTAAAAATTCTGTTCTCACTGACTCCACAGGAAACAGCTTCAAATTTCTTGATAGTCCAAGAAAATAAAAGTGTCAAACCTTTTCGATGGTGACATCCTACATTGCTTTATTTTGAAAAATGTATGACTTCTCGTGTGATATCACCTCACACTGTAGTTGTACACCATATTGGATGTGACTCAACCACTGGCTTGTAGGGGGGAAAATGTATTCCCCAACTGGTTGGTGGTGGTTTCTGGAGATTGTCGGATGCTTGCACTTTTTCGTGTTTCTCTGCAACTTCTTGCTAACTACTCAGGAAGTAAAGTGGCACATTTTCACCTTCAAAGTAAAAGATGAGTCTATGTGTTTCAAAACTGTTGCTTTGAAAACGAATCGTCTTCATTTCCAGTTTGGTTCTGACTTTCTACAGTTTCACTATAGCTCGGGCAGTAGCTGCACAGTGTTTGTAGACAAGAACATCACTTCCATTCAAAGTAAAACCACAGCAATATGCTATGAACCAAAGCAACCAACACTTTTCTCTGGCAACAGGTGGCTGCCAGTTCTATAAAGTGGCATGTTCATATGCCTGTGTGGCTGGGGCTTAGGTAATAATTTTCCCTCCAACAACCATTCGGTGAACCGGCGGTTGCCAGATGGTTGCAGATCAGGCTCTAAGCCTGTGTGAATGGGGCCTTGTTCGCTCTATTCTACATTGTGACTGTAGCTGTCCCACGTCCAAAATGTCACGTCACTTTGCGGTTACGTGTCTGCAAAACTTCAATATAGCAGTGTTCAGGCTGACCAAGAGAGACACTTCACAAAGCCTGTCATTCAACAAAGCATGAACACACCAGCGCCACGAAGCCGCTTTGAAAGATGTGGCTCATCCAGGCTAATCTGGGCTTAGTCAAGGATGGGTATCATATTTTAACGGCAGTTTACTGATACTGTTTATCGACATGGTACTCTAGCTGCACTCCTATTCTCTCATTTGTGATATTTTTAAAAGAAAAACCATCAATCATCAGATATTCGTATCATGGTGAACCTGAAGATAACCACCTTCGGCTCTGCTGGTGTCCTTTTCGCTTAGCACTTAGGATATAAAGTTCTATATGTGCACTGTACACTCAATATAGTATACTAAATTTTGCTGAAGCTTTTGAATACTCTCAGATTCTGATCTAGTAAGTGTAAAGTCAGTCGTGTAGTGTAGTGGGGCACAGCATCCTTGCTGGGGAGGCTGCTGCAGTAGGGGTGTGCTTTTGCCATTTGGGGTTGTGCCTGGTCTTCAACCATGATCGGCAAGTCGGCATGCCAAAGCTACAACCACATAAAAGCAGTTTTGCTACAAATACAGGCAATGTAGATGTATGTAACACATATTTACTGACTAAAATTACAACATTAAACAGTGTGTTACAAATATAGGCTTTACAGCGCTTATGATCTCGTTATCTTAACAGATAAGCTACACAACATACTGATTTCCCCAAAGTGTTCCTTTATCAGGGAAAAACTGAGACTTCTGACCAAACATCTGACTAAAACACTGCCTCAGTGAGGAGATATCAGGGGAAAGCAGATTCTAGATGTACTGACAGAGTGGAAGAGCTTTCAAGACAGCTGCTCTAGTTTCTCTCTGTCACTCTCGCTGACACACACACACACACACACACACACACCCCTGTGCGCACACACACGCGTGCTCGCGTACACACTCCACTCCCTCTCTCCTTTTTAGCCAGTGACAGCAGGCACCCAGCGATGACACGAGGAGTGTCTCTGGCAGCCAGTAAGGCAGCACTAAACAGACAGAAATATCTGCTCTGACAGACGGACAGACCATCACCCAGTACGACATGCTTGCAGCTGTCACTGTTCTCACCGCTCCTCTTCCCCAGCCCTCTGGTTTGACTTTGCTTTATGTGATTCTCCCTCCACCCTAAACAGTGCTTCCCTCCTTTTCTCCTTCCTACGGCCATCATGTACGACACTAACGACTCCTCCTACGTTTGAGACACTGCGCTTGGCTACTGTTGGTTTACGGCAAGAAGAGGAAGAGATAGAGATGATCAAGGGGCGTGAAAGAGGAGCACCCTCTATGAGCTTTGGCCTCCACAGGTTTAGCTCTTTGCTCCTTTCATTCGGTCTTTCTTTTGCTCTTAAGAGTCGTGTGCTTTCACACAAGTATCTGTTCTCAATCTTTCTCTGTCTCTTTAGCTCGCTCTTTCTCAGTAACAGCCGTTCTCAATTAGGAGGGTCAGGGAGCGGAGCGGAGAAATAACTCAGCCTCTGGTATCTGGAGCTGCAAGGATCCGGAGATCAGCAGCAACAAGAAACCACCGCTGAGTCGAAACCTGGGCTGCGGATACATGTTTGCACGGTTGTGCGCGTTGCATAAATCTGCGCTGTGTCAACAGGTTGTCAGTGACCTCTGACTTCCATATTTAAACACACACGAATATGACAGAGCTGCTAATGTTTTGACTGGCACATTCTCCTGGAGTGTGGAGCTCTTCGCCGTTCAATCTAAAGATTCTGGCTTTAAAACAATGGAAAATCATTCGCGCACAGGCAGGCACACCCATGGACCGAGTCTTCGCCCCGTGGAGAGAGCTGCTTTAATTGCTTTGTTTCAATGGTCCCCTCTGAATGGGAGAGGAGCTGGCGGCTGCCGTTTACAAGACACATCTGCAGGTGTTGCATTTCAAACTGAGAAACTCAAGCTGTGAGAAAGAAAACATACGCTAACAATGACAGAAACATAGGAATATTAAGGCAGATTGTCCCTCTGTCTTTTCCTCTCTGTCTCACACACACACACACACACACACACACACACACATTGCAGGTGCAGCAATGTTCAGCAGTCCCCTCCAGGCCATTGAGGCACATCTGAGTGATGCCATACTCAAAACTCTCTTTACCTCTGTGTCTCCTTCTATAAAAATACTGACTTTAATGTGAGACAATGTAAAACATAAGACCACACAAAGCCGAGGCACACTATATTTAGGAGGGGCTTGTCAAATTTTCAATGAGGCTCCAGCACTGTGTGATGCTTCCCGGTAAGAATTAAGAGTCTGATCAAAGCCACCTAACGTGGCTTCGGGTTAGGTTGGTGTATGTTTTAGATAACCTCTCCACAGCTGATACACTGCATGAAAAACTACTTTACTTTGTTGCCATACAGCCACTGCTGCACAGCAGCTTCCCCCCTACAGACTCCAAAGCTCATTTGGAGCATTTTTTCACACTTTTAATTTGAAACCTCGCGGAGCAGTGTCTCTATGAGAATCAGATCTGTTTGTTAGAGCTGGGAGTCGAGTAGTTTGGAGGATCTCGGGTAGCGTGTCTCCTAATTCACTGAAAGAAAGAGCAATCAGCTAAGCTTCAGATGGCACCCAACAGACGACAGATTCAATCTCCTTTCTTCGAGCGTCTCTATTGTGACGTTCCCACATGCTGGTGAGCACGCCGCGTTGCTCACATTACTGATAATCTATGCAAATAGGCCACAGATTGACTAGAATGTATCTAATTGAGAAACATATGTGTCACACTCAAAAATAATAATTCTTACATCTCCCAGTGTGCGTGTGTGTTTATTCCCCCCCCCCCTTTACTTTATTTCTGTCAGCATTCGTTCATTTATGCAGTTACATGTGACTGTGATGTTGGCGTCTTGCCGTTTAAAATGAGGACACGGTGTATCTTTTGTTTGTCAGTACAGCGTTGGGAGTATTCCTCGCTCTCACCTTCTCTCTCTCGTTGTGAACCCTTCTGCGGCATCGCAGGAACGTCCTGGCCATTATGAGAAGCCATTAATGAGTGCGTGGCGTGGCGTGTTGTGATGCGCGGCATATTACAGCCATTCATCAGAGTCAGGAGACACTTGACAGGCGACAGCCAACAGGTTGTGTAATCATATAACACAGCCATGTCAGGCCTGCCACAGCTCCGTGTCCCATTCAGGCCTCTAATGTTGTTTTCCTCTGGGTAATTGACAATACCAGACAGAGAGACCCAGTGATGGATAACATAATGGACCGACAGGCACACAAAGATGGCGGCCCACCGCCAGAGTGATGTCATTTCAATTTATATCTGCTTTTGGAGAAATCTGCAGCAAATTTGTGCTTCTTAAAGCCTTGGTCTGCTTTTCCTTCTTCTTGGGTTTGTAATTACTGAAATGGGGCAGCACAGCGATCTCACGAAAACGAGAACTTCAGCAATGTAGTAGCTCACACGGCTACTACTACTACTACGGCAATGTACCCTTGACCTTGACCACAGTGTGGTGAAAACCCATTAGGTGATTACTGTGTGCAGGTTTCACTATAATTTGACGGACACTACAGGAGGAATCAGGTGATAAAGAAGGCAAAAAAGGTTATTAATCATCCTGATCATGTTTTGTGATCCGAGATCAAGAAGTTGCTCTCAGTGCAGAACAAATAGATACTTAAATCTCTCATTCCCTCAGCTATTAGATCGCTTAACTCTTGACAGGGGTTATTTAGTTTGACTTCTTTTAATGATTGTTCATTTTAGACACATTTCTTTCTCAATCTATTTATTTTCTTTGGGTTTTTTTAATGAGTTTTACTATTTACTGCTCTTTGCCGACCGACCTCTTTGTTTGACACACCTTGACACTCAACAGTGTTTGTGGTTAAGTGTTTCAGGTTTGTACGTTGTATGTCTATAATTAGGTAGGTTGTGATCAATAAAGTGAGTTGAAAATGGAAAAGTGCCAGTAAAACAACAAATACGACGCTGAACTTGAGCACAGTTTCGGTAATGACTGATTACTGTTACACTTGTAAGTTTGACTGAATCCTGTGCAAGGAGTAGCAATTCTTGTGAACTGACACCAGAGGCCTCGTCATGGCGTGAGCTCAGCCGTCCACATGAGCTAGCAAGAGAATTTCAAAACAGCAGAAATCCCATCCTGAGAGCTTCCTGTTTCATAGTGACTGTTGAGAATGATACGTTAGCAGAATGCTGGTGTTTTAAAGGCAAAGTGAAACGACAGCTGTATTGTTTCATTCCAACCAAGAGTGTGGCTGACTAAACTAAACTAAAATAAAATGTTGGCCTTGTGTGTTTAGAAGCAGGCGTCGAGCTTACGTTTGTTTTTTGTTTGGAAGGAGTTCAGAAGTTCGTGCACTTCCTATCTGGTCGTACCTGTATAAATGCCTGCCTGCTCTGCATACCTGTTTGCGCCCCACCCTTCCTCCTCTGTGTCTGCTTGTCTTCCTCTTTTGCAGGTGCTAAGAGGATCTGCCTAGCTAGGGAGCTCTTACATGCTTTCCCCAAAGGGCAAATACTGCCCTAGATGGTTGCTCTTCATCTGTTTAAGCATTTTTTAAAGTATTTGCGTCCTTTCCTACCAAGTTTTCCGTCCCAAAAACCGATTTCCTGAGATCTGCCCAGGACCATCTGATGAGCGCCCTCTAGGTAAAGCGCAGATCGTTTCATTTAAGTGAGACCAGGTGAGAATAACTCCAGGGAGAGCCAGATTATCTAAACCCTGTTATCTAAATATAGAGCTAAAACTCAAAGTGAGCAGTAGTAACACAGAAAGAGTTAGAAAGTCAAAGCTGAAGCAGGAATTCTGTTTGTAAACCACAATGACTGTTTAAAGTGATTGGCCAGAGTCATAAATATGAAAAGCGAGACAAATATCATCTTTATCCATTAAATAAAATCATTAAAACCATTGATCCAAGTTATTGTGGTGATTAGGTCTAAAGATGACAAAGTTAAAGCAATTACAGTGTACCAGCAGGCCATCTGACGCTCAGGAATGTGCGTCTCCTACTCTGCACAACTCCCAGCTTCGTCAGAGAGGAAGAGGTGGCCCTGAGGCTGTGTTAGACATTGTTAAGGATAGCAAGTATCCTCACACAACCTGTTCTGCTCTGTCCCTAAGCTGGAGAAGAGAAGACAATGTTCTCTCTTATCCTCCCACTCTCACCGCTTTATACCTCTGCTTGTTTGTGAAATGCCTCTTGCAGCACAAAATCCAAAAACGGCCAGCTTGTGCGTGTGAAAAACAGGGCGTAAGATGTTAACCACAATGAAACTCACCAGCAAGGATAAAAATAAACACCCCCTGTCTTTTGAATATCATCACTGTCTCCTAAGCTGGAGGTAAAACTCCTTAGAAAATAATAGTTTTGATTAGACTCGCTGTCTGTCATTGTGTCTTCGTCTTGCCTTTCTCTCACCCCTTCACATATAGTCGATGTACAGTATACGCACTCAAAAGAAAAAAGATGGGAAGAAAGGGACAAAACAGAAAAGGCAAGAAAAAAAGAGGAGGGTGTAGGACACTGGATGGCGGAAAAATGAAACACGAATGAAAAAGGAACGCTGAGAATGGGATCATAAATCTGTCACAAAAGAATGGGTGAGAGGCCTGGAAGACCTAAAAGGGCTTATGTCATTGTTTTCCAAAAAGCTCTGTTTTCCTTCTTCACATGTACACAGGCCCCGAGCTACGCTGTAACCCTGTGACGCAGAAAATTTCCCCTTTAGTGTGGTCACACACTGAAGGAGTCCACCTAACCGCTGCGAACAAAACGCACTCCTCCTCTCTCCTAAATCTCAGCTTCATCGCCTCACAACGGCCGCATTGTTCGACCTCAACAGTGGCCACGCTGTGCGCCGCTGACGTTAAAAAGGCGTGCAGTTAGAAGCTACGGGGATAAATACTCTTCAGTAAACAGCAACAGTCTGTAACGTGTTTGCAGCAATGATAGGCTTTCTAAACAAATTAAGCCAAAGCGGCTCTACATTACTCATCCTGGCCGGCTGTCTGGCCAAATTCTGTCTCCACTGCACAGTTGTTTGATCAACTGTTTGTGCCGAGTCTATGTGTTAATGTGAGGGAGGGAGAGAGGAAGAACAGATATGAGTCCACGGGCTTGAGCTGAGACGAATAAGGCACGACAGCCGCAGGGAGAAGCAGTGAAACTAGTCTTCCTATACTTTCATGTGTCTGCAGTCGTGTGCTGTCACATTCGGAAGCTCTGTTCTTTCTTTCGCTGTGCATTACTTGTCAATCTGCTGATGGTCGGCGTGTGTGTGTTAAACCTGTCACTTTCTGCACTCTGAAGTCCGTGTCCTAATCGCTTTGGCTGAGCCCTGCTAGTCGGGTGTGTACAGTATTTGTGTCGGGCTGGCTATATGTGCACATGAGTGTTTGTGTGCAGGGCAGATGCTCCCAAAGCATAGCCTTTGCTCAGCATTCACACACACACACACACACACACACACACACACACACACACACACACACACACACACACACACACACAGTATTAAGGAAGATTACCTTGCACTTTATTTATTTATTTGCTTCCTAAACTGCCCCCACCCAACTCCCAAAGCCCCCCCTCCCCCCAAGTCATTTTTCTTAATCCCTGGTGGAAAAGAAAACGGGAGGCAAATAAAAAGTGTAATATTGGAGCACTACAGACACTACAGACCTACTTTTTAAATGGCTGATAAGTTTTCAGATTTAGGGCAATGAAAAGTGCACCAGACCTTTGAATGGGAGCCACAATAAGGTCCTGGTAAGCTCTTTTAAAGTACAGCGTGCCCTACTATTACTGTTTGTCACTACAAATCTCTTTCGAGCTAGACGGGGTTTTTTTGAAAATCAAAGGTTCTTGAATCATAGCATGTTTTTTTAATGATTTCTCATTTTGACACTGGCCACAAGCATCATGGTGGGGATTTTATTTTAAAGCAAAGCCTGCACAGCGCCTCATAAACAGCAGCTGCAGACTGCTTCCTTAGCTACCAGCTCAGGAGTGTCCAGTCAAACCAGCCACATCACTCCCTCACTTTTTCTCTGCGTGCCAAGTCGGCTCCAAGTCAGGGAGAAAAAGGAGGCAGGATTGATTCAACCAATGTGCACAATCGATGAGATGCGGAATGAGAGAAAGATCCGTTTACCTGCGTGAACCTTGACCTCGGTGGTAGTGCCGCTGTGGTCGCCACCCCCTCCCCCGCCCCGCCCGTCATGTATTCCTCACGCAGGGTCCCTCGCTGACCTCTCCTTAAGTGGCGATCTGAAGGGAAAGCGAGACAGAAGAAGAAGGCTGTTACATTTCTTTTAATGGAAAGCCAGTGAGAGCCTGGTTCAGACAGAGGACAAATGTATCACAGAAAACAAAAAAAATGCACCCCGGAGTTGAAAAATGTGTGCGGGAAGCCATGAGGGAGTTTGCTATACTGCCCCATTTACTCTACCTCCTAACCCTGCCGGAGAGCCAATGAACCAATAAACAGCTGCACCACCAATCACACTACCGTGCGTATATACTGCAGCAGCAGTCCTGTGTAAACCCCCCACCACCCCCATCCACGCGACCCCACCACCCCCACCCCTGCTGCACAGGAACAATGTCCTTCCTAAAGGTTATCAGCAGCCTGCTGCTTGGTCAGCCCTCATTCTGAATCCATTACACACTGAGCATCGAGATTCACTGCCTTAATACACCTCTCTTAGTCTCTCCTCACTGCTTCACTGCGCCCTTTACAGGCCGATACAAATCCAGCGTAGGCCCAGAACACACAAATTTACACGGGTTTTGAGATTAGCCTATCAGAACTTTTCCTTTCTGTCTCTGTGATTGGTACAAATTTCATCACCACAGAAGCTGTGATGATGAAACCGAGTACTATGCTAGCCCCTACCCTTGACCACCGATGTCCAAATGCTCCAAAACTGACTTTGTCATACACTTTGATTTATGGCCAAATAACTTTGAAACTAACCACATCCCCGCCAGCCTCAGCTGTAGTCTGTGTTTGATGTAAAACAGCAAATGTTGCTTAGTATAAAAAGCTAACAGACTAAATCATTTCGGCGTCCTGCAACATTACTGCAATAAAGTTTATAATAACTGACAATAATAGTCCCCCAGGAAGATACACAATCCCCCTACTTCCTCCAGTGTTTCTTCACATGCAATCTGGTCAAGAAGTAGAATAAGTCTAAAAACTGCAGTTTAGAGTCAAAACGTGGACAGCTAAAATCTTGTTAAAAGTCTGGGGATCCAGTTGATTGATTTCTCTTAGATCACTTTTGTTAGTGTCCATATTTTGCAAAAGTTTGAAAACAGAGGTTTTGCTTCAATCAGCAAAAATCAGCACGCTTTGTCCTGGCAGCAGATGTTAGCTGAAGCTATAATAAAAGGAATAAAATGACTGAAATGCATAAAAGATAACACCATGTAAAAAAACAAACAAAAAAAACACCTAAAATCGCTGATACCAATATTGAGAGAACAACAGACATATGGTTGGAAAAGCGGTGGTCACTACCATCCATATTTCCTGTCTCTCTTTACTATTCCCATCAATAAAGACACAAAATCCATGTGATGCAATGGCAGGCACCTCATACATCACAGCACCTGCTCGTTCATTTATTCCATGATGGGAAGGGAACATACTGAAGACTATAATGTGAGAAGGGGGTGGGGTGGGTGCTGATTTTGGACAGAGTCCAACAAAGAAGAGGACAGGGCAGAGAAGAAAGCCATAAATACGCAGGGAGGCGAGCAGGTGTTCGAGAAATATGATTTGCGGGGGTCTACGTAGCACGCGGTGCTGACAGGTAAGCCTATTAGGTTGCTATTACCCAGCTATAACATGCACCAGTGTTTAAAGGTGATGGGTTTAAGAGAGAGTTATACATTTATTTTTAAAAATGCAGCAACTACATCATTACTGAGCTGGTTTCACATTGATTTAATTCACTGCATCGCCTTTTTTTGTTTTTTCCGAGCTGACATAATTCGGCAGCCGTGAAAGAAATACGTGTTTCGCTTCGCTTGTTGAATAAAAAACAAGCAAACAAACAACAGCAAGCTTGTTTTATTGCAGTAGATGTTAGGTCTGATTCGACTTTAGAGAGCTACACCAGGTTTTTCTCTTTTTTTCTCTCATATTCTGAAAACGACATTAGCCTTCACATCCAAAAGAGTGCAAGAGAGAGCTAAACACTGAGATGGCAGTGCATTTCTGCGCATTGAAAACTGCCAGGGAGCAATCAGTGAAGAATGCAAACGTTTATAAGAAACCCAATGCACTAGAACATGGAGATCTGCAATCGAATTTCACTTGAAATACTGCACGAGAGACACAAGACTGCGAGAAAATTGCTACCACTTGAGCAGCACACTACAGATGATGTTGAGAGCAACACAACACATAGCAATGTGTTCTTTAATAACGTGGTGAATATTGCAGTGAAAAGCTGAGTAGCTTCTGCAGACTCCTGCTTTTTTTTCCCTTTCCTGTCAGAAGTGTGAACTCTTTCATCCAGGATATAAGAGGCTGCGGTAAAATCCTCAAAGAGACTAATCGCGTTAAATGAGGTTTGTGTCTGTATCCATGACTTCTGAGTGTGCGTGTGTGGGATGTCAGGGGCTGGAGTGAGGGAAGTTGTAGGTGCCTGTGAGCGACTACAAATTCTTGTCACCTTTGAATCTAAACTCTGTCCTGTCTCCGCTCGAGTCAGCCGTCTCCTGTTTTCACTTGGTTAATGCTTCAGTCCTGGTAACTGTATCAGTTGATCGGGGTGTACATTTATGGAGACTAGGGCTGCACGATTAATCGTTAGAAAATCGCGATCTCGATTCATACTTATGTGCGATCTCATTTCCAAATGACAATGATTTAAAAAAAAGAAAGAAAGAAAGAAAAGACGACGACGACGACGATTGTACCGCATTTTGATCCGGGACGTAATCTGCATGAAAACAAGCGCTCACTCTTCCTGCTCAACAAATGACAAGGGCGGAGCCTTATACCACGTGATACAGAAGCTGTGCCGTGTAATGCTAAAATTAGCAGGGAAAAAAACAACGGAGAGCACGTCAGGGATGACGAGAAAGTGACAGGAGAAAATCCGTCCCGGTCAACCACCCAAACATCAATAACGGGAACCTTATACAGCGCTTCCCTATACACGTCGAACTCCCGCAGGCACAATGAAATTACGGAGGCTATCACTTATCACCTGACCAAAGATATGGCTCCCATCAACACTGTGCAAAACGAGGGATTTAGGAAAATGATCAACACCCTAGACAAACGCTACACAGTGCCGTCCCGCAACTATTTTTCTATTGTTGCACTACCTGCTCTATACACGCAGCGTCGAGCAACGGTGGAGACGGAATTTCAAGCAGTACAACATTTTGCGGCAACAACATAACGTGAGACATTTGTTGTTTTTATGTTTATTTATTGTTTTTATGTTCAGTCTCAACTGTTACGAAGTTGATGTGCAGTTAATAAGTGCAATAAATATTTATACTGGAAAAGAAAATCGTGAGAGAATCGAATTATGCAAAATCGTGCAGCCCTAACGGAGACACGAATACATTTTCTTTGGTCTTAAAAGTGATTCAGTTTCTGAAGATGACAAAGCCTAAGTTTGCCTTTTAAAAGCCTTTAACACCACCACATTTACTTTGGCTTTCTGGAGGGGAATCCTCGCCTCAAGTGGCCGCTCGTACAGTTCAGCTCATACAGACGCATTCATACAGAAGCATGTGCACAAGCACGCACACATATGCTATGCATCGAAATAAAAGCAAACCTCATCTTCCTTAAAACAGCCAGGGCTGTCCCTGGGTGTCTTAACACAACTCATCAACTGTTAAACCAGAGAGAGAGGCAGAGCAGTAAAAATCAATGCCCCCAGCACTGCAAACAGCAGTCAATTATGTTAGTTGGAAGAGGAAAGAGCGAGAATTTGCAGCAGTGTCTGGAGAGGTAAGGAGAAAGAAATGGGAGGAATCCAAGGAAGGAAGGAAGGAAGGCAGGAAAGAGAAAGTCCATCTTAAGCTAAAAGCAGCAGGCTAATATATGTAATTGATTACCTCTATGCAAATAGAAGAACTTTAAAAAACCACCGACTGCAATTTAAAGCAGGAGCAGAGGCTCTGAAAATCGATTGACGCCATGAGCGAGAGAAGCCATTTTCCTCTAGCCAAGATAAAACACTTTACTACGAGCTGTCAGATACTTATCAGGAGGAAATTAGCAGAGGAATACCATTTTCCCAAACAAACAGGTCAAGTGTTTCTCCTCTTTTGAGTGGCCTGTCCCACGCTTTCACCGTCTCCCGCTCTGATATCATCATCTGTTATTTCCTCCTGTTTAAATGCCAACAGTAAGGGAGCCAGGGCTGTATTTCATTCAAACAGATCATTTGTAATAAAAGAGGGGGGGAAGCCCCACGCAGGCAGGCCTTGTGCACCGGCAGTAGCTGTCTGTTGTTTGAAACAGAGAGGATGAGGTCTCCGGTTTTGCCTCAACTCCCGGGAGCGACCCCAAAGCCTGCCAGCACCCGCACGCACTCGCTGACGCAAGTCCGTCCTCAATCTACGAGCCCGATCTCACCAAAACAATATCTGAGTTTCTGGCCTGCAGTCGGTGTTACTGGCTGAAAAAAAAGGAGAGAAAACAAGAAAGAAAGAAAACAGACAGAGAACAGAGCACAAAGAGATGTCGAGGCAGGCAGCAGCCCACACAAGGCAACTTTGGTGGAGAGAGAGAAGAGGCCAGCTCGGCGTCAACATCAACACCGGTTCTGCAGTCACTGCTCAGCAGGTAATTATGATAACAACGTGTTCCCTAGGCGGCCTCTCTCTGATTTAGTTTCCAAGCACTTACCCTTCCTAAAATCTCCCCCCTGATAACATCTGATATGATTACAAAGTCGAGATCCCTTTCAAAGAGCGCCCACTTATGTGCCTTTAATTTGGTGTACACTAACTTTCCCTCTCGTGACTACTCATTGAAGCTTCTCATCTTATTGTGTACACCTAGTTAAGATGTTGCACCCTTTGGATTGTCATAACATTTCGGAAAATGCAGTGACATAAACAAACCTCACCTACCGACACCATCCGTTACAGAGTGCGCCACTTGCTTTCTATTACCTTCCACTGTAAACATAGCTTTGCCGCATGGGGAAATACGCCATTTCATTGTGTCTGTTAACATCCAGTTTTAGCAGTGGGAATTCGGCCCTGAATGGAATCAACCGAGCTGACCCTGTGATTACCTCTGCGGTGCGGCATTTTCCTTGGCTGTCATCACAGCCGACCCTTTAAACGGCCAGAGCTGCTCTGCAACAGAGGCTAGGCTGTTGACATACTGAAGACATTTAAGATAATCCCGGAGATGTCTCTGTGATTTCCAAGATTACATCTTCAAAGGGGAAATGCGCCCGGCTGCCTGTACTTGAAGGGGAGAGAGATGCGGAGGGCTCTTGTTCTGAAGGAGGGGGTGGAATAGCTCAAGAATGCAATCATGGTTTTGGAGTGGAATAAGGCCTGTCCTGGCTAGCTAAGCTGGCAGGAGGGTGAGAGGATAGGAGGGGAGCGTGGCGAAGGAGAATCAAACCTGAGAGAGAAAACACACTTGTCGGAAGGGGACAAAACACAGCGGGGCTGAGACAGAAGTCTCACCTGTGCGACCAGACCTGGGCCTGCCTTGTCAAGTTGTCAAGTTGAGATTAAATAGTTATTCACTTCCTCCACATAAATCAACTTTTCTTGCCTAAGAAAACAGACCTAAATGCTTCAAAGTGTATACTTTTATATTTGATTGTGTCATAATGCTGAGGTAGAAATCAAAGCTTCTCAAACCTGAAGGATACGGTCGTTGCTAACCAGGTTTGGGACAAAATATTGCTCTGGTAGCAATTTCCTACTCAAGCACTTTATACCAAATGCCTCATACTCAGATGAACACACTAGAAAGCAACTTCAAATTCAAATTCAAATTTTATTTGTCACGTACACAGTCATACACAGTACGATATGTAGTGAAATGCTTGGACAACTGCTCGTGACCTAAAGAAAACAAAAAAGGAAAGGCTATGAATAAGATAGGGGGTTCTGCCCAACGATTTGGAGCAGTCAGGGATCGAACCACCACCAACTCCTGAGGTACAGACACCCTTAATATGGCTGTGATATACCGATATATGCTCACGCTTCCTCTTGTGATATGTGTGGAAACACTCACTACTTCATGGCTTCTTGCAGAGGCAGAAATCAACCTAATGCAGCTAATACAATAAAATCAACCTTTACTTTGTTGCCACATTGTTTCGTTTTTATGCAACAAAACACTGAACTACTCTTTCCAGTCCTCTTCACAATAAAAGTCCAATAGAAATAATACTGATACTTTTTTTCTGCTCCCTTATTTCCAATGGGTCACTGCATGTTCGATTTGGCACAGATTTTACACCTCACATTAATCCAGGCTTGGAACCAGTTTGTGTCTCTTCCTGGTCTCAAACCGGGGATCTTTCATAAGTATGATAAGCCTGTTAACCACTATGCTATGAAGTCACTATAATTAAAAAAAAATAAGTGAAGTTAGTTGTGGTGGAAACACAAAGAACCTCATGGGGGAAAGCAAAGAAAAGCAAAAAAACGTAATTATTAAAACTGAATGATATCATACGAAAACACTAACACCACAGTTCAGTGAATACATAATTTGTTTTTCTTCAGTTACACAGATCATAAACTACAAGAAATGAGTGTATTGTGATGTATTGAGATTGCAGATTTGCTTAAGCTGGGAGCAACGTGGAAACCGGAGACCACAGGACGTGAATGATATTTGGCAACTTCAAGTGACTACAGGTGAAATAACTTCTAGGCAAGCAACAGGAGCATCTACCAATGAGAGGATAGCATTTATTGACAGATGATTTGGACGTAAATACATTAGAGACTCACGTAGGCAAACAGAAACTGGAATTTCCACAAGCGAGCAGACGTAGCTTTAGTTTTCATGGGGATATATCGCAAGCTATCCTGTAACTCCTGTTCATATTTCCAGTTCTGACCCACTGATTGGGACCCCCTTCTGTGATGGTTACTTTGAGGTTAAATAAAGCCAGTTTCCCAGTGGATCCACTGACACACCTCTCAGTTCAAACAATTGAATGCCCTGACTGCTAGATGCCATTTGTTTTATAGCTGATCATGCATGTATGTAGATGCCCTATTGGACAACTAAACTGGCGCTAAGAGTCATGTACTGTCTGCGGTATTTTAGAATCCACCTGAACTTTACAATGAACTGAATGCTGGAAAATCTCAGTCCCTGAGTCACTTAATCACTTGAGAAGCGTTTTAAGTGTCTTTATACCATTTGTTTTTTGAGTGCAGATATTTGCAGAATATACTAGATTGAGTCCACACCATCAAAATCTGTTACAAACGTCATTATCTTAGGTCCATCCACTCATGGCGCGTTCAAGTAAAGTTAAGAGGGCAGATTTGTCCTCTGCACACGACCCGTTCTGACAATGAAGGACTTGGGCGCTGTAACTCCAGCGAACATGACTTCACTCCTGTGCAGCCTCCAGGCAACTCTCTCCCACAGAGTGTTTACTGCATCATCACAAAGCATTTTTAGATCCAGTGCATGACATCTGCAAGCAGCCGTGAGCCGCTGCATCTACGCAGAAGACCCGAAAGAGAAACGGTAAATCGAATGCGCCACGTCAAATTAATTAGGAAGTATTAAATAAAAGCAAGAAATTATGACTCATATCTGCAACAAATGTCAGCAGTGACGTCCTGTGTGGCTGTGAGCACCTCTTAATGACTCATGGAAGTGTTCACTAATGTGGCTCTGACGGACATTAAAATCATTCAGCGGGATTCTTTCCAGTCGCTGACCGGCATTGTGATGACATCGGGGTATTTTAACACAGCACACGAGGAAGAGCTGTGAATAACAGAAGTAATAATGGCTATTTAACACCACACAGAGTGGCAGGCAAAAACCCAAATGCGTGTGCTTCCTCTCAGCTGGATTGATGACATCATCGGGACCAGAGCCCAGAGCTGGGATCAAAAAGCACAGAGTGAGGCCTGCCTATTACCAGCTGCACATACTGTACAGCATGAGAAGGCACAAACATCCAGTCAAAGAGGCACACAAGTCACACAACCACCAGAAGGCTATTTATGAGCCGCGGAAGAAAGGGAGACAGAGGAAAACAAATCTGTCATCAGCAGGAGGCTGGGAGTGAGTAGACGAATCGGCTGAATCATAACTGCGTCTCGCAGAAAGGAACTTATTTTAGAATGAGCACCGATAAACTGCTTTACAAGTGTAGGCAGCATTAGGTACAGTATGTTTCCTCTCAGTGAGCTCTGCATCGAGGGCCCCTCCTCGCTTCTCCAGCCTCACTGGCCACAGTTGAAAAATTAATGCAGCAAACTGACAACACTTAGGGCCTCCCTCCCTCTCGCGCTCACTCGCTCTCTCCCCTTCCTCCCCATGTACCAAACAGGATCAATTACCAAAGCAGGGCTCCACTCAGCAGCGCTAAAGAAACAAGAGGCACTCTCCATCACAGCTGCGTGTGAGCGTGCACATGCAAGCATATGTTTGTGTGGTTCGGGCGGCTTATGATGAGCCGAAAGAGGAGGAGGAGGTGGTAATAGTCTGTTTGCTTCTCTAATGACAGCAGCAGAGTGGATTAGTGAGCCTCCTAACCCTTCAGCATCACTCCTCTGAGTGGAGCTTGTAAATAACCAGTTATGGTCAGTGGGAGAAGGAAAGAAAAGATGGAGACACCGAGACTAATAAGCTAACAAGCGCTAAATATGTGAATGTGCAAGCATTTTTTTTTCTTCGTGCACGTTCATTTGTATGCAGGTGGAGATTTCAAGGAGTTCCATTTCTACAACATCAGCCAAGTTATTCAAATGCAGCACATCTGACTGGAGAGGATAACATAAAGAAAGGCATCAGCAGAAATGGCAGCAGGCAGTAATCCCCCAGCCAGGCCACTTGTGTTTGCCACGCAGGCAGGCAGCGCTGTCAGTGGCAGCACCCATACAGGCCTTATCAGTGACAGCCACAGGGCTATTCTAATAACCCCGCTGATGCTCTGCGGTGCAGGGACAGACGGGGAGATGAGCATGCAGACAGACAGGCGGACAGGTTTCACTTCCCGCATAAAGAAAGAGCCTGAGAGCCAGGTATCAGCTCATGCCTGTGTGTGCTCGTGTGTTTGTGTATGTGGAAAACTTTCTAACATGTAATGCTCTGACAGCTTCATACATGCTGTCACTGTCATCTGAATACGCTACAAGGTTGACCAGCCCACCTATTAACCCCGCACACGTGCCCACTTTGCATTTACGACAACGTTCTCTAAACGCAAGCGTGCTGGTTTTGCAGCCCCCGGTAGGCGCGTATCTGTCTCCGGCATCATTATCACCATTCAAAAGGTCAAGCACAATGCTTCAAGCCTCTTCTTTGTGATTTATGCCTTTGTGCTATTAACTCTCTTCCCATTACTCTCCATCTGTAAATCTAATCACACTCCCTCACTGTTGCAGCGCCTGGTGCTCTCAGGACAGAAGCCGCGGCCGACGGGAAACAGCTTATGTAAATACACACTGTTGACATAAGACGAGCAGTACACGGTGCCTCGCTGCTATGATGAGACACGCCGATTAGCGTCCAGATAAGAACAGCTATCGCTTTATTGTTCTTTCTTTTCATTTGCTGCAACTGTTCTTTGCTATCTTTTAAAAATCCCGACATCTTAATGTTTATTTCATATCTACAGGATCATTTCCCTGAGCTCACCTTAAGTGACTGAGGTGCTGTTGTTAGTAAAAAGACCAAAAGAACAACAAAGAAATGCAGGCGCAGTGCTGCGGGGCTCCATTTGTAGTCAATGAATAACTCGAATATTGACACCAGTAAATGAGGGTGTCACTCATGACGCAAAGAAACAGAGCAGCGTTCAGCAGAAGCGCTTCCAGGCATTCTCTGCATGTATGTGAGCCAATAATCATTACCTTGGCTTGAGAAAGGCTCCACAACCACTTGAAGCCCCGTGAAAACATCTACTCTCGCGTGCCTCGAAGCAGCCTTGGAGCTCTTTGAGGAAAGTGGGCTGACAAGCCACTCTATGGCTGCCACATGCAGTATAAAGACTTAATCAGGTCTACCGTGTCTAAGTACAACGATGGCTTCTGAGAGAATTCCGTCTGCAAGGACTGATGGGAACTTCGGTGATGACACAGAGAAGCCTGCAGGCCTGTCAGCTCGTCTCGATGCGGTCAAATCAGCGCTGGCCTAACGGAGAACTTTTTACCGCGGCGCTGACACGCACTCACACACTGGCTGACACAAATCTCCAGCATCACTTCAGCCATCCACTCAGTCCTTCAACATCATACTCGACATGTGGCGTCTGTGCGTGAGATTTGCAGCATACACACAGACTGAGTCATTCCAGGTTTAAATTTGGATGTTGCATGACACACGACCATCTCAAAATAACGCTCTGATATGCAGAAGAGCGGCAGTGCTTTAGCACAGAGCCAGCTGGACCAGAGACTACAGTGAGGATGAACTGGTAAAGGTTACATTAAGTTCACTTGGCACAAACTCTTTGGTCTGCATCAGTTTCTGCATTGTATCGAAATGTAAGATCTAATCTTAGCAAAGCAATTTTAGCTCTAGATTTGGTTTCAAGCCCTGGGATAGATTGGCAACCTGTCAAGGGTGTACCCTGCTTCTCACCCTGTGACAACTGGAATAGGCCCTCCCAGCATGCCTGAATTGAAGAAGGAGAAGAAAATGGATGGATTTGGTTTCATTTGATTAATACAAGATTAAACAGAAAAACTGTCAATGAAAAACTTAGTACCCGATGTAGCAAAACGCTAGAAACTTTGCCAAATGCTGCTTTTCTTGCAAGCATCTGAAACGCACGCTATTCAAAACACAAAAGAAGAGAGTTTTAAGAAATCAACGCAAAGCCCTAATCTCTTTGACAGATATCATAACTAAAGATTTCAAGATGGTGACTTATATTTTATGTGCCACCAAAAAAAATGCTAGGAAAGAGCGTTTAATTATTGATGGTACTGGAGTAGGGAGATAACCGCTCTCCTCCTGTTATCAATCATTAATGGAGTTTCCATCAAAAACACTTCAACCCCTCAAGTATCAAATATCTCTTGAAGGTGGAAGACCCACATTCAAACATCCCACTTAATCAAAGGGCACACAATGTGCTCTCAGTTTCTCTCATTTTCACTTGCTCAAATTAGGATAATCGCAGCACAAATTAGAAAATTGTTCACAGCTTAAGTGTAAAAGTAGGCATTTTCGCAGAGGTCTTCTTTTGAGTGATGAGGGTTAATGTGCAAATTTTAAATGTTTAAATCACGGGGGAGAGAAAAAGAAAAAAAACAGCCAGTGCTTTTATTTTCTTACAGAGACAACAGATCAAATGCTGAATCTGAGAAATGCTTTCTTTCTATTTTTTTTATATGATGCAACACCTCAAAGTAGTTGGAAAAGGGCTATGTTTACCCCTCTGTTGCATCAACTCGTCTTTTAATAATATTCACAAGCATTTGGAATTTGAGGAAACCTATTTCAGCTGCATTAGTGGGCCTTCTTTTTCATATTTTTCATTTCATAATGCAACACAAGAAGTCCGCTGAAGTGCAGGCAGGTCAGAATCTGCACTCTTTTACTGTGCAGTCACGCTGTTGTGATATACGAAGAAAGCGGCTTTGTCTTGCTAAAAGAGCGGAAATATAACATGGCCGACAATTTGTACTGTGGTATTTTGAAGATTTGTTACTGCTATTAATATTATATCTGTAACACGAGCTAGTTGTCTCACAGAAGTACATGAAATACAAATCTTTTTAAAGTCATTATCAAAAAGGAGCAACACAAATAAACCACATGACTAAAAACATTAAATTATCTACTTTTAGGCTTTGTTGACAAAAATCAAATATTTGGCACATGAGTGGCACGTGGAGTCAGTGCTTAGAAGGCTGCTTTTCATGCTTTTACCAGATGTAGCGTCGGTTTAGCAGGCCGGCTGTTTTCAAACAAAGTCAACATATGGCTCATTAGCATATCTGTGCCTCACCTGGCTCCCTCTTTGTGTGTGTGTGTGTGTGTGTGTGTGTGTGTGTGTGTGTGTGTGTGTGTGTGTGTGTGTGTGTGTGTGTGTGTGTGTGTGTGTGTGTGTGTGTGTGTGTGTGTGTGTGGAGGAGCTGCCTGAGCCCCACCCACAGTCAAAGACCAGCACACAAGCAGCAGAGCAGAAATTATTTAAAGTTAAAAACTTCCAAAAAGCAGACACAACTCCTGTCTTGGTCTTGAGTTATCTCGGTGCATCTCCGCTCTCTCTTCTTCATCCTCCATCTGTCTGCACTGTGCTCAGCAACAGCTCCTCTCCCAGCTGTTAGCGAACTGTTATGCTACCTGGCTAGTTACCGTCATTTCCCAGCATGCTCGTAAGCGCCGTAATTACTGTTAAATTATTTTATGTTTCACAAATTACTGGGAGCGTCACTGAGAGGTGAAGAGAGCTAACTGTGGATTGTTAACGCCCGTGCTACCGTACTGCTCGGTCTGTGATTTTAATCCTTGTTAAGTAGTTGCTAGGCAATGGGATGAAATCAAAACAGAACTTTTTTGATATAAATCAGATGTTACAGTTGTGAAATTAAAATGACACAATGCTTAATTAGGAGTTATATGTGGATTAACACTACCAGTAGGTCACTTTAGCCCGTTGGTAGGTGGCTGCCAGGTAACGTGATGACATCATAACATCTGATGTGGATAAGAACCTTTGGGAGCTTTAATGTAGCTGTGTGCCAATTCTGATTGCTAAACTTGTGATCGTGTTCACCAATACGCCAGCCATATGAGTCGTGCGATTAGAACTATGAGTGAGAAGGGTTCACAGTTACTACAGACCCACTCTCATGCTTTTTACTGCTACCGGTAGACAATAATATAGTCCATTTAAGCCACTTGAAAAGCCTATGTGGATGTTTTATCCGTTCGCCACTATGCCACCCGGCACTACAAGCTACCCCTTTGCTTTAACTCAGAGGATTTACTGTCTATGTTTCCTAAAAAGGAAAAGAATGTATAATTTAATTGGTAATGCCACATGACACTTTTCCACTTTGCCTCCGTCCATCTTAAACAGACGACAGCACTTCTAGATCTTCTCTGTATACATTCTTTTCTTTGAATGGTAGAGTTTTAACTTGCATTTGTGGATGCCGTAAAATGTTCATCAGTTCAACAGCTTTCAGATGTGATCCTGAGACCATGCAGTGGTTTCCACCACAGCATCTCTTCAATGCATTTCTTCTAAATTTATTTTGGAATTGGGGTTTTTTTGTGTGCGGTGATTTCTTTAGATTGTATATGAATCCCAGAATTTGGTGCAATCTTATGCTGAGACATTTTTTTAATTTAATAATTAACTTATCACACCACATATAGAGTGATAAACCTATCCCCATTCTTACTTCTGAAAGCCTCTCCGCCTGTTTTAACATAATCTTGTTACTAATGTAACCCTAATTAGTTGTTAGATGTTTCACCAGGCTTTTTATAGCCCTACACAAATTTTATAGCTTGAATTTGATACTAGTTACACTGTACAGTGAGCATATGTTTTTTTGAAAAGCAGTACAACTTCTGAATCTCACTGTTTGATATATGTTGTCTCTGCTTTCAGTTACATATAAGCAATAAATTATTTGCACCATTCATTTACATTCAACAACGTGTCTGAACTTGTATATGCAGCACTGTTTGAAGAAAAATCTGTCTATCTGGCTCACTCTGTAAAGCTGAAGGCTGGCCTGGTCAAAGTCACGCAGGACACGATGTGCATCAGCGACACTCACAAAGAACCGTAACACTGCTGCTACCCTTTAAAACAAACACAAGGTTACACACAGCCCCGTGTGTGTGTTTGTGCATGTAAAGCTGCACACACACAAACACACACCAACGCACACGAGTCAGTTAGAGTTTACAGCTTTGGACCGTCTTTAAGGGATCAGCCAAGATCCTTCAGTCCACCGCCCAGCTAAGGCTACACGGTGTAAAATTGACTTTTACGGTATCCTTGCAGCATCTCCTCTAACAGCCTCGCAGGCTCAGATTTCACATACACACCATACACATTCTACACTACATAAGCACTGCAGCTAAGTGATACCAAAAATGACAGAGTATCCCTAATTACCCATCAAGATGGTTCTGACAGTGTTCCGTGTGCCAGTGATCAGTGTCATGGCGTATCGCCAGCAGCGACTAGTTTGTCTGATTTGTAGCTGCAGCTCAGTAGTGGGTGGTACACCATCAGAGCTGCAGTGCCATATACTTTCTCTCTCTCCCCCTTCCCCTTCTGCCACCCCCCCCCCCCCCCCCCCCCACACACACACACACACACACACACACACACACACACACTGTCCTGTTTCACTAGCCCCGACCTTGCCTGTCATCGGTATAAAGCAGCTTCTCAAGGCTGCTGCATTACAGAAACACAGGGAGGACACTGAGAAGATTCTGTGGAGAGAATTCGTCTTAAAAGGTTCAGACACAAACGTGGGCTCTGCTTTAATTTAACAAGCAAAGCAATATGCTTACATGCGGTGTTGAAAACACGAGTTAGTGAGTGAAAATAGACTGTCTACATTCATGCAGCTGTGCTTTGAGCTGTACCCCAATGCCAACGTGCTCACAAAAACTGTGGTAACACGCAGATGGTTATGTTTACTACATTTAACACCTAGTTTTCTTGTGTTAGCGCTGTTACCTGTAGCACAAAGTACAGGTGAGGCTGATGGGAGTGGCATCAGCATTGCAGGCAGCTGGTCATAAACACACAAGTGTTTGGAAGCTGAAACTTCTGCCAGAATGTTGCGTGAGCAGAAATGATAATGAAAATCACAGGGAAGAGAAGTCAGTTTGTGCACAGTCCATTCAACAGCTGTAAAAGCACTTGTAAGAAAAAACCATCACCAAAGTCGGTAGTTTTCTGGGGAACATGAATGTCAGTGGAAAATGTCTGGGAACGCTGTCCCATAGATGCTAAAATAGGTCAGTATACACCAAAGTGTTTTACCAACTGACCATCACTGCTATAACTAGAACCACGTCAACAACATAGACTATATCAGGGGTGTCAAACATAAAACCCGGGGGCCAGAATTGGCCTGCTAAAGTTTCCAGTCTGCCAAATGTACATCTTTGGAAAAAATTTATATTTTTATAGCTATCCCTTCTGATCCAGAACACTTAGCAATTTATACAATACCAAAGTAAATAAGCAACAGACAAACAATTGTTTTTTCACTATCTACTATAGAAGAAAAGACAAAATATTAGCAGCATTTTTAATCATGTAAAAAAAAGCACTTCTTTGGCTTATATTAAAATATCTCCAGGATTAAATGGGCAGTTAAACTTCTTTACACTGACAAAAAGAGGAGTTTTACTGGTCCAAGCCACTTAAGATAAAAGTGGGTGTGGCCCACTATGTAAACAAAACTATATAAACAAAAATACCGGGTCACCAACAGGAGGTGTTTGACATGCCATGAAGCTCCCAGTGCACAGTTTATGTGCCGATGTTAATGCCAAAGAAGGTTTAGAGCTGGTTTATTAAGTCAGCAGTGTGCTGGGGACTTTTATGCACTCAGCACTCGGCTCTGTAAACCTTACACGTCTGACCTGCTGTGGTTCCTAAATGCTTCCACGTTGCAGTAAAACCACTTACAGCTCATTGTAGAATATAGAGGAAATTTCACAAACTGACATGTTGCAACAGTGGCATCCTATTTCAGGACCATGCTGGAATTCAGTGAGCTGTTTAGAACAAACCATTCTTTCACAAAAGTCTGTAAAGCCAGACTGAGGCTGAAAACACCTGAATTACAGATTAAGAGGTGTGGCTCAATACTTCTGTCCACAGAATGTAGCTAAACATGAAACGCCTGTCCAAATACGAGGTCTAGTCCATGTCAGTTCTATACTGTGAAAAAAACACTTACTTTCAGACAAAATAAAATAGTTGAAAGCACCACTTTAGAAAACTGAGATGACTAAAAAAACAACAGACTTATTGTGTTGGCCTGTTTAATTGAATAAAAGAACCTATAAAAACAATAAATGCACGCGTGGAAGATGTGTCATAATTTATCTCATTAGTGTTGGGATAGCATATGTTATTATAGTGCCATTGTGAACCTATGAAAGGCTGATTTATACAGTGTAAGCACACTGTGAGCTTTGGCTATGGTGCTGTAAGTGAACTGAATTAATGCACAGAGCCAGTTAATATTTGCTTAGTGAAATGCTATCTGAAATCTGCAGCGCTGATGGTTTTTTTAAATGCCTTTAAAGTGTAAACCAGCCATGAGTTTGTCAGGTCATATGAGCTGTTCTGATCTTAAACCAGAGGCAGCATTACTAATGAAGGGTTGATCTATTCACTACACTGTCTACAATGTATTAATTGGGTAAATTAACCTCTTTGCAGCGACAGTATGTAAACATTTATTTTCAGGCTTACTGGAAGAAGCCTTTGCGTTTAAATCATGGAGCCATCATGGGCTTGGGTTCCTGCCAATAAAGTGTCAGAGGTCAATTACCTTTCAAAAGATAACAGCCACATTTACCATTTATCTTATCGCAAGCCTGATTTCCATCTTGTGGATTCATAAGTAAACAAGATGCTGAGATATTTATTTTGAAAGGGAGCAGGCGTAATAAAGGGGACTAATCTACTTGTCACACATGCTCGCCTTTTACTTTGTGACTCTGCTGACTCACACGAGATGAGCTGAATCAAAGCGGCTTCTGATTCAGTGACTTGGGAGCTGAGTATTCGAGAGGCTTTGAGCTGACAAATAGGTTTACTGCTTTATCTTAAAGGACCATACCTGTGGTTTCGTAGACCTTTCATTTGCTGCGCACATCTCAGATTTTTTCAGTTTTTATTCAAAGGCCTTTTGCTCATTGATGACTGTCTGCCAGGACAGAAAAATACAAGACAATCAGAAGTTTTGTTGTTCCTGTGCCAGAGCCAGACAAATCGAATCAGAAAAAGGGGCATGAAAACAGCAAAAATGCATCAGCTGAAATGATCTTTGAAAGTCATCAGACTGAAATCATAATTCTTAAATACCTTCCTTCCTTCAACATTAGTCTAACTACTCCAACCAAGCAGTAGAGCAATCTAAATCTGAAAATGATTTTGACAGACAAAAAAAGACACTAATCATTTGTTAGTGGTAAAATAGCTCCTTCATCTCCCTAACAAAAAACACAGCCTAACGTCTGATTGAATCAAGAACCAAAAAGAAAAGCTTGATTCAGGCAGACTATGTTTTTGCACATTGAACTTAACATGTATACTTTAAACACCAGCCAATGTTAAAGAACACTATACCGGCCATTTTATTAGTTACACTTTTCCAGAGTAGGGTTGAACCCCTTTTGCCTTCAGAACTGCATTAACTCAACAAGGTGCTGGAAACATTCCTCAGAGATTTTGCTACATATTGACATGAAGTATCACACAGTTGCTACACATCCATAATGTGAATCTCCTGTCCCAACACATCCCGAATGTGCTCCACTGGATTGAGATCTGGTGACTGTGGAAGCCTTTTGACTGCAGTGAACTAACTAACTGTGATGCTCAAGAAACAGTTTGAGGCGATTTAAGCTTTCTGACATCGTGAGTTATTCTGCTGGAAGCAGCCATCAAACATGGGTACACTGTGGTGTAGAGAAGAATGTGGACAGCAAGCATATTCATGTAGGCTGTGGTATTTAAATGATCCTCGTTTGGTACTAAGGAGTCCAAAGTGTGCCAAGAAGATATGCCCTGCACCATTATACCACCAGCAGCAGCAGCATGAAGTTGATACAAGGCAAGATGGATCCATGCTTTCATGTTGTTTACACCACATTCTGACCCATTTCTTCCAATCTTCCATTTTTCAGTTTTGGTGAACCCATGTAAACTGTAGCTTCAGTTTATTCTTAGCTTCTTAGTGTGGTCTTCTGCTGCTGCAAGCCCTCTACTTCAAGGTCTGACGTGTTTTGTGTGTTCAGTGTCACTCTTCTGCATACCTTGGCTGTAACGAGTGGTTATTTCAGTTACTGTGTCCTTCCTATCAGCTCAACGGAGCGTGGCCATTCTCCTTTGACCTCTGACACCAGCAAGGCATTTTTGCCGAGAGCACTGACACTCACTGCATATTTTCTCTTTTCTGGACCATTCCCTGTAAACCCAAGAGATGATTGTGTGGAAAATCCCAATAGATCAGCAGTGTCTGGAATATCCAGACCAGCATGCTTGGCACCAATAACCACGGCACAGTCAAAGTCACTTAAATCACCTTTTCATTCTGCTCCTCCGTTTGAATTACAGCAGGTCATCTGAAACATGCCTACATGCCTATAGGCGTTGAGTTTCTGCCATGTGATTGGCTAATTAGACAACTGCATTAATGAGCAGTTGAACAGATGTGCCTACTGAAGTGACGGTGATTGTAAGTTTTTATGCTGATTTCCAAACTGTTTGCTTTTGGGTTTTAAAAACTAGAAAAAATTATTGATTCTTAAATAAGTTAGAGTTTGTCACAGTCTGCACTGTGCTCTACAATTGTAAGACACTTAAATTGCAATCAGGAACCATTGTCAAAACTGTTGTTGCAGTCAAAAGCTGAAAAGGCACTGCTTTGACAAGCTGCGCTGTCAGAAATTCAAATCAAAATGGGAAGTGAGTAAACATGGATATGAAACGGCGCGTGTGAATCTAGTTTCCTTTCTTTCCTTTAAAGGTGGCTCACAAATCTCTGATGTGGCGTCTTCAAATATACTCGCAGAAGGAGTTTTCACTCTGCTGTCAACCACATCACTAAGTGCCGATAACATAACTTAAAGACAACTAAATGCTGTGTGTGCTGTGATGGATTAGCTGTGTCAATCAAGCTTCTGCAAGTTACACTTCATAATCTAGTGAAGTCACTGGAAACAAACAGCAGCTTAAAAACAATCAGAAAACATCAGAAAAGATATGCATGTGTAAAATACAGTGTAAGTGATTTGGTGTCAATGAGCTGGGACATGCAAAAAAATCATAATATTAGTAGCAAAACTAAGTTATGGTCCTTTAATTGTGAGCTTTCTTTTTCCCATGACCGAGTGAGCGTTCGCCAGTCTAGTCACTTGGCAGGAACTCACCTGTTTTGGGGAGGGGGGAGGAGGGGAGCCACTACTACAACACCAATAAATGTCAAAACGGTGAGCGGGATCAATATGCAGGCATTAATCTCTCGAGAAGGTATGCGATGTATCAAACTTGGCAGACGCTGTGTGTGTGCTCTCTTTAAAAAAACCGAGCAGCCGCAATTAACGCCTTTTTATTCGTTCTGTCATTGGTTTTGTCATTAATAGCGTTGCCCCAGGCACAAAGAGGCAGTTTAACTGTCAAAATCCTCCCTTCAGATCAAGTGCACATCATCATGCCTGATGAACAACCTGATAAAATTGACATTTCCCTCCTGCCTGCACCTGTGAGTCTAAGGAAGAGCGTTACCAGAAGACATGGGACGGTGCCAGCCCAGCTTGACTGAGTGCCACACAGTCCAAAGGACAGACGCTTCACATAAAGACAACAAACAACTTAATACCCTGGTGTGTGTGTGTGAGGGCGCCTGCGTGTGTTTGGTTGTGTGCAGTGTGAATTTTAATGAGAAATGCAGAGAAAGACACTGGGAGACCAAAACACAAGAGATAGAGCTCTGAGATTGTCTCCCACTGTGTCTGGACTGGCGGCTGCTACTCTTCTTGACCCCGATGCTTCGAGCCACAGATCAGATCAGGGACGCTATGCGACAGATGTCTGCCCTGGCGCTCTGTTCCAGGCATGAGTGCTGCTGGCACACGAACCGACGAGGGATGGCGGCGAGGGGCAAAAAAGGGAGAGAACAGAGTGAGCACAGAGGACGAGCTGGATGGCATGAAAAAGGAGAGGAGGGAAAAGAAAACAGGAGAAGAAGAAAGGGGTGGGGGAATTCACATGTCACTTCCTGCAGACTTCATCAGCAGGACGAGATATACTCCGTCACATCTCTGTCAGAAACCAGTTTGGGCAGAAAGAGATGCTACAAGTTCAGACATACCTCCAGCTGACCCCGACTGACCTGGGGGACGAACAGGAGGTCCTCACGCTCATTTTGAGAAATAAACGCTTGCGTGAGGCATAGGGCTGCCACAAACGATTATTTTGATAGTCGACTAGTCACCGATTATTTATGCGATTAGTCGACTAATCAGATCATCATCCACTGGACGTAAAACTACAGCTTATTGCACCAGCAGCATCTGCTCTTATATAACTATCATTAGCTTACAGCTTTAAGCTTTTAAGGTGCTAACTAAAAATAAAGACAAGATGATAGTTTATTCAATTTTAAGGAAATTTGCAGATTGTTTCGGTGAAGTTTAATAAACTCCTTGCTATCTAAAATATAACAGGACACCGGAGTAAATTCTCCAGCATCTCACACTTCTGATAATCAGCTGTCTGCTTGACGTTTATTCAGCTGTGTAAAAACTATAACTTTAATCTCAGACAAACCGATTTACTCAGGAACAAATAAAATACTAAAAAAAAAAAGCCAAACAACAACATTTTTAATTTATCTAAGTGACTCATATATATTTAACCTGAGTAGCGAAAGACGGCGGTGGGTTTGAAAACAATTTGCCGGGAGTCCGGTGTTCTCACAACGCTAGTGACCTAGCCCCCGGCTAGCTATCGAGCTAGTGGGTAACAGACGTCTCCGAAAACGTCGGAGCGCTTTTGAAAATATGTGGTGTCCTGATAAACTGAGCCGATATTTGAGGTTTACACAGCTACATTCTCGCCTGAAAATATGTTAAACGTTTATTTTGTGACCCAGAAAGAATAATAAGAGTAATATTAAAACTAACTAGCTGCCGCCATTGTTGGAAACTAAGCTGGGCCGCGCTATGAATTCTGGGACACAGCTGC
Organism: Rhamphochromis sp. 'chilingali'; assembly: GCF_963969265.1. Lineage (NCBI taxonomy): Eukaryota > Metazoa > Chordata > Actinopteri > Cichliformes > Cichlidae > Rhamphochromis > Rhamphochromis sp. 'chilingali'. Next base: position 17,667,772 of record NC_137947.1, on the reverse strand, counting down.
TTCTCTTCTTCTTCGGGGTTTAACGGCAGCTGGCATCCTTGTACATGCAGTGCTGCCATCTTCTGTTTCAGTCCGTTATTACACTCTTAAATCCTGCTACTTTATTCCTGCGTGTTTTGCGATCTTACAAACCTTCAAACGACGTGTCGACTATTAAATTTGTCGTCGACGATTTTGATAGTCGACGTAATCGTAACTAGTCGACAAATCGTGGCTTGTGTGTTGAGGTTTGTGTGTTGCCTCACTAGGGCAGTGAGGCAACACACAAGCCTCGTCTCTGTGCAGCAAAAAAAACCTGATAAAACTACAAGTTTTCAATCAGGCACCGCTACACAAAAGTCAACGCACGACCTCCACACAACGACTCGCTTTCACTCTGAGGAGCAACACACGATAAAGATGATGAGAAGAGAGAAGAAGGGAGCTAATTATAGCCGCGCAGCAGGATGGCCAGAAACAAACTTGATTATCATCATCGTCAAGAAGGCACAAAGGAAACCTGCTGCCTCCCCTCTTCCACCACAATCCAATAGAGAGGCTTTTAGCCTTCGTAATGATTTAAAAAGTGACAAGTCAAACAGATTTACTGTGACAGCCTGAAAGGGACCAGCACGAACACTATAACAGCTCACGTGATCCAGACCTCCGAGCACTTCTCCTATTCCCCCTTCCTCTTCTACATCCCCTTTCTCAAGCCAGCCACCCCTTCACCCACCGTTCCAGTGGTCAGGGAAGAATGAGGCCGGCTCAATAGAGGTAGGCAGCAACACTATTCATTTCCCCCCTCACTCAACACGAGCCCCCTTCAAACGAGAGGGAAAAGCTCTGCTTTTGTGGAAGTTAGTTACTTAAAGCGACAGCCCACCAGATAAGGATCTGGTCACGGAAAACTTGTGGTACGGAGTAAATGGAGATACCTTTGTACAATTTTAACACCATTACCCATGGTTTATCAGATTTAATGAGCCATGAATGTGAGGTCAAATTTTCAGCTTGCAGGAGCAGCTGACAACATTTCTAAAGCACTGTTTGCCCTTCCAGCAACCGTAAAACACAATTAAAAATGCTTATTAATCTGCAAAGGAGAATCATTAAATGTGGAAAACATAAGGCAATCATTGCAACATCCTTTTCTTTTTTTATCATTATTAGTTTTTGAGTAAAGACAGTGCTGTTTCTTACCCTCGGTTTTTCATCCATATTCATTGGAAGGTATCTTTTGTGCCCTGAGTGACAGGCTCTACATTTGACTTTCATTTCCGTGTCTGAAACATGGAGAAAATTTATGTTTGAGCAGCGCCGGTCCCTCCAGGCCTGAGATGGTTTTCCTGGTGCAGTCATCTGATTTTTTTTTTTTTGCATGCCTCTCTCCGTCTCCTTTCTCTGGAAGGTGAATAACACCTTGGCTGTTGCGAGCTTTGAAAACAGAGCTACCCCTAAAAAGCCGTCAGAGATGGCAGCAGAGGGATATGCGTGGAGAATACTCAAGAAGGAGAGACCCTCAGGCTACCCAGATTTGGTTTCCACTCGTTCTGGCTTCCAAAAGCAAAGGAATTCCAGAGAAAATCAGGGCAGGACCTCACCCCAAGCCACCTCTACTGCTGCTGCTGCTGTTACTACCACTACCCCCATTTCCCTCACAAACACACAGCACAGCAAAGGTGATTTCATGCACCCATCAATGAGACATCCCTTCTCTCTTTGTTACACATTTATGCTGATTTGATATCCAGGGAGACATGACAAGTAAAAGAAGATGGCAGTGTGTGTGTTTGTGTGAAGTTTGGTCTCGTCCATCTGCTGCTCTTGTTTACCGTCACTAACCAGCACGACTTAGACATCATCTCTGGACTGGAGCACAACACTGTGCAACCGCCTCAAGATATTGCAGGTGAGGCAATGATATGACAAACTGCACCCCCACCCCATCTTTTCCAACATGCCCCTTGCTTGACTCAGACATGAAACGTGTGAGGTCCTCACGTGTGTCTTTAACAATGTCAACACATGCCATTCAGCCTCCACTCAGCTGGAGCTGCCAAGTAAAGGTTGGAAGACGGCTGTGAGAGCAATACAGCTGAGCCGTATAATAACTCTGGTAGATCATTAACATGTAGGTAACGGGAGGATGTTGGGACTGGAGCAGACACGGCTGACTGAAGAAATATTATCGCCTTTTTACTAACAATATTTACAAGCATGTTAAATATAAATCGCTTTACTCAAGCTCACATATTTATGAACAGCAGCCCGCATCCTTAAAACACAAGGACTCTCGTTGGTTTGTCAATAATGTTTGCCAGATAATTAAAGAGCCCTGGGAGACAATGATAAACATTGTTTAGAGGCTGATCCCTGGCAAGCGCCAAGCAGTGTATCATTGCTGTCTCCGGAATACACACGATTACCCTGGTCTCATTACTGATATGATAAACGACGGCTTCCACCGTGGCTTTGGTGTGCCGGGAGGACGCACGCAACAGGGGTAGATTAGGGGGAAAAAAGTGGTTAAACACATTGCCCCTGTAATAGACCAGCGCTAAACAAGAAAGATGGGTTATCTGCAGGAGGACTGCAGATAATGTTTGTGATATTTGCAAAGTCAGGGCTGCAGCCAGCTTTTATGGTGCTTCCAACCATTTATTATGAATTGCTGAGATTACTGTTTAATAATGTGGACTCAGACTCTTTGCTTCTTTATTTGCTTCACTCCTCATCATCCCATTGCTCCCTTCATCCCTCTCCTTCTCTGTGAAGTTAATGCTGTTGCTCGGCCCCGGCCCACCAGCCCGTCTCTTTTTACAGTTAGTGTATCCACACAGAGGTTTAAAATATGCCCCTTTATCTGAGCCGCCCAGGCGGGAAAATGAAAGGGATGTCAGTCCTTAGAACCCTGGGAAAGCGCCTGGCTCAACTGCCAGTGTCAAAACTGAGGGAAGGGCAATAAGCGGGCAAACACACTGAGCAACGTTGAGAAATAGGAAGAAAACAGCCTTATTAGAGCAGCGAGGCTCACGATTATATGCCAATATGATTTGAGGAGGCTCTCCATAACAACCACAACAGGCATCATTAACTGACCAAAAGGCAAAACTGGAAAATCAAACCCCAGCGTACGGCCGACTCCCCGCCCTTAAAGCTGAATGACATTTTTATTGCTTGCCCGCACCTCGGCAAAGAAAAACGAATGCCGCTTTTCGCTATTGACCACGTTATCAGCCCAGCGCTCCTTGCATGCGTAAGCAGCAGGCGTCGCGTGAGAGCAGATATTGCACGACTCCTTCGCAGCCTCATAACCCACACCGCGAGCTGGAGAATAAATGCTGTCCCTTTGCATTAGTAACATCCCAGTTAATTTACGTTGTCAGAAAACAAGGAAGTATGTATCCCTGGAGGCCATGAAGGGAGACAATTCGACCGCCTTCATAGAATCTCTGCCATCACTCTGCATCTCCCACGCAACCTCCACCAGAAAATCAGCATCAGCGTGCACTCTGAGAGACAACAGTGCCGACTAGACAAGGCGCTGTTTATAGCACAAATGGTATTATAAACACAGCATGTGGTGTATTATCTTTAGAAAATGATTCATTATGGCCTATAAGCTAGAAAGATTTGCAACACGCTGGGTGGAGGGGGTAACTAAACTGTATAACTAAATTCCTATCATTGGGAATCCTCCTTGAGATGAGGTGCTGTTGCTTGAAAACATAACAGGTTATATTGACGCGGGCCCAGCAGGCCGGTCGGCCCAGCACCTGGCATGAAACGAAGCGCAGGACAAGCCTCCTGAGATAGCGAGAGGGAGTCTAAGCGCAGACCTGAGTGGCTCTCTGGCAAATGAACCCACGTGGGACACTGTGCAAGGTGTGAGGACCTCTTGGAGGAGGCTTGCAGACGTGCTCGAGTATCAAGAGAAGCAAGGCAAACACAGCAGATCAGTGCCAAAACTGTAAACCCACTGACCCAGCGTGAAGAGGGAGAGGGGAGTAATTAGCGACTGTACTTACAACTCAAAGGAGGAGGAAAGAGTAGAGGAGAAAGTAGGGAAGAGAAGGGGGCGGGGGGGGGCTGAGAGCACACAGTTGGAGGATGAAGACAATGAGTTTGTTTAGCTTAAACAGGATTTACAAGCCAAACAGACACACGCCAACGCCACTCACTCAGACACATACTATCTCTTTTCCCCGCTGCCTGCCGCCCCTCCCCGCCCCCTCCCTGTTTTGCCAACACAGACGCACAGAAACGCAGCCGAGACGGGCTCTCAGCGAGGATTTCATCAGCTGGAGGAAAAAAGTGAGGGTAATTGCTCGCGATGGTGAGAAGTCTTGAGTGCATGCAGCGGCGTTGGGGCGAATGGATGGATAGAGGGAACATTTTGTTCCTCCTGTGCGGGCTCCGACTCTCATATTGTTCCTGATGAGGCCGGGTGTCATTTATGATTCAAGGGCCCCCGCTCTCTCACGGCGGATGGGAACAGGACACGGCCATTGTGACGTCCTGTGCACTCGTTTCTCAAAGAACATTAAATCAAACATGTATGAGATGGTGACAGGGGTGGGCCGGCAACTTCTCCCTATTCGCTCTCCTCACCTTCTCTGCACTTTGTTTCGCTCTCGTCTCAGGGAGAGAGAGGAAAAAAAGAAAGCACTTAAGAGGACTGCGTCTCCCTGATGTTGGCAGAGCTCAAGAGCTGAAATGACGGCTCTTAAGAAAGAGGAGTTAAGCTGGTGTTTTGTCTATATTAAACCGATATCTGTCAACAAGGAAACAACTGACAGGCAAAGCAAGGACAACACGAAAAAATTATATCCCCGCTGTAGTTCCTCATAGTAACCAGAGCCTTTATTTACCTCAAATGCAGAAGGTAACAGGCCTTTATCTGAAGCAGGATTGCATTAGAGGCAGCATTTTATTTCTAATTCCCTCTGTTTGATCAGCGTAAGTGGTCACGATTAAACAAAGCCTCATTGCAATCCCATTTGCCATGTTAAAGCTCAATCTGTTAATACTATGGCGACTTAGTCTTGAGAGAAAACAAGGAAGCTAAACTCCACCTACCCACTGCACACATGGTATTAGTTCATTTCCGATCTAACATGAAAGTAAATAAAACCCAACGGGAGCAAACAGAGCAACTCATTCATGACAGCACGTGCAAAACATTTCACCTGATGTCCATAAACATCACCCGCATGCCCGCTCGGGCTCACGGCTACAGTCCTACACGGTCGTTAACGAAACAATGCTGCTCGCCACCGCCGCTCGAGGTTCGGTGCCTTGCTCGAAGACTCAGCATTAGTCATGCTGACTGTCCAGCCTACCTCAAGCAACTCAGGAGTTTAAAAGCAGTGGTCTCTTCAACCACAAACCCAAACCACAGCGTAAGGTTGGCAGCTTGAAGAACAGTGGTGACAGGCATGTGGAACTGAGGGTTTTTTTTAATCCCGGCGCCTCATGTTGGTCCACTTTTGGCTTTCTGCACTGAACTGATGTCATTGCACGCTGTCAGCAGGATGAGTTACAGCTGCTGTATGCTTCATTTTCTCTGAATTAGTTAGCCTGCAATTACCAGGCTTTAACTTGAAGGGAGCTTAACTGTAGACTTATGGGTAGAATTACAACAACATTTAGGAAGTAGTTAAGTGTCTGACAAGAGGGCACAACCTCAGCTCAAACTGAATATTTCAGGTTTTAACTCCCTCTAAGCTCTTATTCTCAGATTGAGTCTTTAAAAACGCTCTGAGGCAACACACGTTTTCCCTTATTAAAAAGACCAAAATAGGCACATTGAAAAACAAAAGGCTGGGTTTTTAGATGACAAGTAATGCCAAGTTTGAACCGCACTCAAGACACAGACAGCGAGAGAGAGACAGAGAGAGAAACAAGGCCTGACTTCTGCTCTGGACACGAGTGGGTGGGTTAGGGCTGCTGGTGAGACACCAGACTACAAGAATCTGTGTCAAGTTGAACAGACAGCAAGTATTTCACAGTAGTCCTCGAACAACAGGAACAGTCAGATGAAATGTCAGGCTGTCAAAACATTGATTAGCGTTCGCCAGGTTTTTAAGCACTTAGCTGGCTGCAGCTGTGCCGACACACACAGCAAACAGCGGCAGAGATGGTGCAACTTGGTAAATTGCTGAGTAACAAAAAGCTAATTACTGAGACACAAGTAATTAGTTGTTTTCCTGCTACGTACTTCTAATCAGCATTACCTCACTGCTTTACCGAGGTACAATGACAGGGGGTAATGTTAACTCACTACCTTAATCTTTTCTGTGACTAATCAGCATGTGAGACTGAACAACTGCACAACTTAAGCATGCGTCGCAACTTTCTGCAGCCCAAACTATCAGAAAAGACAGATTGATACTAAAAAGATTTGGTTTCAAAGGATACATATTTCCCAATATTTTCCCCAATATTGGCTAATGCTGCAGCTTAAAGAGAATAATCTCCACATTCTGCCTCAGGATCAAACACGCTGTCGGATGCAAACGTAATTTTTCTTCCCGTTTTGCTGCAACTTGTAGCGGGGCCAGTGCATGTGTTGTATTTCTATCTGCTGAAAATTTCACTATTTTTCCAGTAAGATCGCCTTCACATTCTTGCACAGGCAGCCAAGCACTCCATTCTCAGAGAGCACGCCTGCAATTGTGTCCAGCACCATCTTAAATGACTTTGGAGAAGAAGAAAAAAAGAAAAAGAAAATTTTGATTTCAAAGTGTGTATGCTGGAGCCTTTTAGCCTGTTTAGTGAATCAGACACTTCTGTCTTGTCTCTCAGTCTGGCTAGCTGGCTGGTTGCAGAGAGGCCCCATGAGGGACAACAGAAGGAAAGAAAACTCACACGAACACACACATACACAAACAGACACACTTCCAAGTTTCAAACAGTTGCAGATGGCTTTAATTCCTTGCCCTCTTTCTTTCACAATTTATCAGGTAACCTACTCTGAATGACTGCGCTGCCTTTTCATGCTTTGGTGAGATGACTTAATGCTCCTTTGTTTTGTCAGAAGAAGGGGGGCAAACAGCACTAATTAATGTGGTGCAGCTGACAAGTGTTGCTGCTGAAACAATTTCATTACATCACCAATTTAAATTACCCAGGAAGGAGACACTGGAGGGCGCACCCATCCAAAATCTGTTTATACACTTTCTGAGACATACAGGGAGTGGACACAATAATACGAACACCTGCAATCCAATGCAATACCCCAGTAATGAACCCAGTAACTGTTTTTAAGCCTGTAATATCAACTTTTATGCAAGGCTGTATCAGATTTCTTAGGAATCTGGTGCTTTTGGGCGTTTAAAGCATGATGACATTATAACAGCAGTTAATTTGATCATCCGCTCCAATCACGCCCCCTTCAACTTCAACCTTACTAACAAGTAAAGGGCCCTTTTTGTCACCCTCTCTCAAAGTTCAGCTGTCCTGTAGCAGGGTGCACGGTAATGAAAGAGCAGCAGTCTCCACCTCCTCCTTCTCCTCCTCCTCCTCCAATCGTGAGCCCCCCTCTTCTCCACTCTGCCCAGACTGGCCTCACATCACGACAGGAGGAATTTAACGGGGAGGGTCCACCAGACTTAAGGCAGAAGCCTGCACTGAGTCAAAGCTGCTCATCCACACTCTGCTGCAGAAGGGCTTGTAAATGTGGCAATGCTGTTCTCTATCGGGGATAGTTTAATGTAGAGCAAGCCAGATGCACATGCTAATACTGGACCATTACAGATGTGAGTGCACTGCAAGGCTCCAGTGCAGGCATACAGCTATTATAAATCACCTGAGCATTGTCTTAATTGTAATAGTCACACTGCAACACACAAATACACACAAATACATATAGTGCAAGTAAACTATCTATCAGAGGCCAGATTCACAAGGTGTCCCTGCAAAGGTCCCAAACGACCTAACACGTTGAGCCACTGATCTTTGAATGATCCCTGACTACATCCAGCAAACACAACTAGTGTTATCAGATAGCAATTACCACTGAAGCTGCATGACATGTGCCGTTCAGCAGAACAGAGCAGGGCAGCATATGGACATGCCTACTAATTGCATTACAACAGGTAGCGGATAATAGCCTTGAAGGGAGTCAACAAGCCCAGGCACACTGCTGACTGTTAGCTAAGTGACACACATTCTCAGTTTAGCATCAAACGAGCCATCAGCTGATCCACCGAGACGAGACATTCACCCACACACATACACACGTAGACCTGCAATCACTGACTTACTAGCGCATTCCTTTCTAGTGATTTTAAGAATAATGTACACACGCCTCACGAAATGATCCTACAGACCCAGTGACTTTGGACGTGTCGCTCCAGCGTAACTACACAGGTAGAGGGGATACGCGGCACAGTCTGGATATTACGCCGCGTAAACGAGCTCCGGCTCGGCTCTTAACGTGCACCCGCTGGCACGAGACTCTCAGCGGCTGCTAAAAGGTTTCCAGGAGGTCACCCTATTGTTAGGAGGTAGTATCTGTCCAGCGGGAGGCAAAACCACACACACGCACGCAAACACACGTTCAAAACCCCGCTGTGTAACACAAAAAATAACCAGGCGCGAAACTTACTTTGAGCTCGGACCCGAGCGGCAAAGCGGCGTATTGTGTCTCCAAACCGCGTGTTTACGATGCTCCCCTCGCTCACTCGCTTCCCTTCCACAAAGACGACGTGAGAGCTCCGAAGACGCTGTGACTGAGTGACTGAATCAACTATCGTAGAGCACGGCAAGTTGAAGTGTCAGATTACACTGGCTATTCAGTTACCAGAGAGAGCCGTGCTCGGCGGCCGGCGTGAAAACGTGACCTAGACTTTCCGCGGAAGGACACCCGGGTGTGAAGGTGTAAGTAGACGCTAACAGCCTGATAACGGCACGTTTCACACTGGAGCGGACTGCAGCCGGCAGCTCCGGCTATTGTCTGCTTTTGTGTCATTACAGCAGTGATGCTTCAGAGCTGCACTGTGTAACCGAGCCAGGAGTTAATTGCTAATTCAGCCATTGTGTGAGTTTAATAGCTGTTAGTAAAACATAATAGGAATATACATGAAAGGCAACACCGTAAGCTTATCTGAGATACAGATTTATTCACGTTATTATCAAAAAACGACTTAATTAACTAGCTAGTAATTATTATTGTTTTTTTGTTGTTGTTAGTAGCAGTAGTGATGTGAACTCTATTAACTTTATTAGCCAATTTTTATTGTTCTTTTTCTTATTATTATATATTATAGTGTCTTTATAGTGTAGTGGTTTACATATTTGCTGAGAAAGCAAACAGTCCCTTGTTCAGTCTCAGAAAAAGACACAAATCCCTTTGGAGTTGTATCAGGAAGGGCATCGGGTGTAAAAATCTACCGAGTCGAACATCCAGTGTGGCCACCTGTGCATAAGGGAGAAAACAAATCTCTTAATAACTGTCTAGTTATTATTATTATCATTATGCTTTAAGGTTAAGTACAGGTCATGTCTCACACCACATCTTAAATCATCATTAAATCTGAGAAAGGATTCAAATTGAAGAAAAGTCAGCAAGACACTGTACTTATTGGTTATTTATTTGTTTGTTTTTTAAATCATTTCACTTTAGCTTCACTCAGGGGCAATTCTAGGTTCAGATTTTTAGGAGGCCTCAGCTCATTAGTTGGATGACCCATTGTAGTGTCTAAGATCAACCAGAGATTTCAATCCAATCCACCCCTTTTCGCCTGTTTCAGGGTGGAGCCTTTAGTTATCAAACCCGAGGCTAAGGCTCATTTGTTAAAGAAGTTAAAGAGGTATTTGTGGCAAAGCAGATAAGATGTGAAACACGCACAACATTATTTCAGTCTCTTAATCACATAGAGGCAGTCCACCAAATCATTAAGCACTTAAAGTAGCATTAATCAGTACAGACACTGGAAAATCACTCTACAACACCATAGACCTGTACATGAAGCAGGCTGGCAATAGAGTTGTTTTAAAATTGTTATTAAACTTTTTGAATTCATACAAACCCTCTGTTTATTATGCAGACTCAGCAGAGAGCATCATCTACCCGAATTTCACGAGTGGAGAAATGATTTGTAGTCAGTCACTTCAATGTAGTGGCAGCCATCCTGTTCGAGCCATGTTTAGAGTGGTATGAATCTTATAAAATGCTGTCATTCATATCAATATTTTCTGTCTAGAACCCCCACTGGCATTTTTAAGTGCGCTACTAGAAAGCACGCAAAGCATCTGTGAAATGCATGAAAAACTACTAAAAATAATTGTAGTTTTTCCAGCTAACGTCACTATTTGCTCCTTCATTCTTCATGTTCTTGTACAACCTCTCTGTCCTTACTCTCCATCCTCTCTCTTTCCAAGAAACTAGGAAAAGATAAGATAAGATAACTCTTTATTGTCATTGCACAGTCATACATAGTACAATAGTACAATGAAATTGGAAAACTGTCCTACGTCGGCACTACATATAACACAACAGGACCCGATACGACACATCACAACGCAACACAAACAACACAACACAGTATAATAACTTAGTAATAAAAAAGAAGAAGTGTATTTGTATTGCACACTGTTATTATTGTACATTAATTGTTATTGCACCTTGTTATAAATATAAATATTATTATTGTTACTGTTTTTACCGTTGTTACCTCCCCCCCCCCCCTGCCGTGTTATGTGAAATCATCATTAATGAATGTGGACAAACGGAAGCTACAGCTTTATCATTTTTGTGAATTTGACCACATGTCCATTCTCACCTGTTTCTTTTTGCTCTTTCTTTTTGCTGTCTTCATCCTGCTCTCTCAGTCTTTGTGCCGTCACCCAAAAGTTCAATGTTGCAGTCAATGAAAGACATAAAGTGATCCGTCAGTTCATAGCAATATTCAAACTGAATACAGGCTGCTGCTGCACATAGGTAAAATCATTTTGACCTGCTGTCACCTGGATCTGGATCTATACTGTAAACAAACACTGAAGTCCAATTCAACCAGAAAAGGAACAGAAGTTTTTTTTAACAAGCTAAAATAATAAAGTACAACAGCTCCTTGACTGGCATCTAGCGATATACCAGCAAACTATGAGATCAGAAGGTTAAAATTAGCTAATAATCTCTAATGATTTAAGCTACGTTAACTAACGTTTTTGACGCTATTTTGAGAACAAATAAAAATTAGCAGACACTGTACAAGTCAAACCACTATCCACGCATTATCAGAACGGTTTTTATTTTGCTGTATTTCAGTTAAAGTGTGTTTTAAATCTGCATAACTGATTTGTGTCATTAAATTAGCTCTTCATCTTCTTTCTGCCGCAGCAATGAAAGTCTTATCTAGGCGATCAATGATAAACAACATTGCTGAAGCAGCAACACCTCTGTGTGAGCGCACTGTAACATCATCACATCAACAACACTGGACACTTCAATCTATCCTGTACTGCTGTCAGCCGACAAGTTAGGAAAACATAACCTTTGACGCTAATTCCAAAAACATATAGAAAAATATGTTATTATTAGCACTATTAATATAGCTATTATTAGGAGGTTCTCTGATGGGGTCGTTTAAACACTTGCTTATGGCTTTCCCTTGTTCATTTTTGCCCAACCTGCAGTTGCTTTATGACCCACCAGTGGGGCCACAGGTTGAGGACCTCTGATTTCTCCCAGTTAGCTAATTAATTAAACTTATATTAAGCAGTTACATGTGTATTATAAGTCAGCAAGACACAGTAAGAAACTACTGTTTAGTTGACCATATCTTTCTCTTGGGACCTGCCCCACAGTTAACAGGTAATCGGTCATGGACATTTTAGTTAAGCATATTAGTTAATTAATTATTATACGTTTCATGTGTATTAAAATATATTTATTGAAGTGTTATTTACGATGAGCAAAAACCAGCCTTAATGAACAATTATTATGTTATTATTATTATTATTATTATTATTATTATTATTATTATTATTATTATTATTATTATTATTATTATTATTAAACATAAAGCATTATCCCAGTCACAGCAGTTCCAGCAGAACATTAGATATTGTTTGAAGTAATAAATAACATTAAACTGCAGAAACACGTTTTTATTTATTTATTATTATTTGTTTATATTTGAACGTTTCATTAATAACTTCCCATGTGTGAAGCCTATGTTCCGTCTGCACTCCGCTCCAGCAGTTGTGCAGGCCGGGCTCCAGGTTTTGCAGGCGGCCGGTCTCTGGTGGAAGCCTCAGAATAACAAAGACATCTTTGAGAGCAGCGGCAGGCTGGGCTGAGCGGTGACGTCAAGGAACAATGTCTCTCCTCCCGACACGCACACGCGCGCACGGCAGCACGCAAGCTCTTCCCCTCTCTTCCTACTCTGGCGAGGCTGAACTGCCCAGAGGGAGGGCCGGTCAGCTCGTGGTGCATCAGATAGAATCACTCACTCCTCACGCTGTGCCTCCATACAGGATGTCTTCAGTGTGTGTGTGTGTGTGTGTGTGAAGAAAATTAAAAAGAAAGAGCAGAGTCCCAGCTAGTCACAGCACAGCTAGACCTGCATGCATGTTTTCCAAACAGTGTATTTCTTGTCGGTGAAAAGCATAAATCCAGTATTATCAGTAAAGGTGATAAAGATTGACAAGATCAGGGCTTCTGAAAGGTAACCAACAATTTCCCTTCACACACTGTCCTCAGTCCAGGGGTCAAATTCCTATCAGCAGCTCCCGGCCCTGGCTCTTTTCCTTTTTGAAGGGAAGGAAGAGACTGCCATCCTTTTAGCTTCCTGCCTGCAGGGCTCCTGACACTGATGCAGCACGGCCCTAAACGGGGGTATCTGCAGAGAGAGGGGGTTGGTTGGGTGTCTGCATCACACTGTGTCTCAAGGACACCCCAGCCCTCTGGTCGAAGCAGCTATCCACACTGATGGGGACAAATGTGGCCAGTGACATCACCGACTCTGGCAGTCACTCATTTTTATTTCAGGGGGCCAGTTTCTTAGACGGAGATTGGGCGAACAGTCAATGTCACAATGCTGTAGCTGTAAGCTCATGATGTGATTTTTTTTCTTCCCCCCTTCAAAAATGGCTCATTGAGATGACCCCCTGTCTTTGTGGTGACACCGCTTCTGTTATGGATGTTTTTCATCTGCCGTGTTACAGCAGTAATATTGATGTTAACACTGTGGTTCACATCTGAGAAATCACATATATGTGTGTGTGTGTTTCCTGAAATCCTCAGGCCGTCGTGTTGTCAGACATTTTGAGCCTTCTTCAATTTAAAAGAAGACAAATATAGGTTTCCTTATTACTCTTTCCTCAGAACTTGGGATCAGCAAGTGACAGATCTATTGTTGGCTTTTGCCATTTAGTTTTTATTCTGATCGTAATATTAGCCGTTCGGGATCATCCATCAACGCTTTGTTTAATACCAACTCAAGGCGACAAGCCCTGTTATGAGTGTCAGGGGGGCTTGCAGCTGGTCGGGTCATTCTTCGGTGGCACTCCGCAGTTCAAAGAATGGCTTGTTGTCAGAAGTCCTCACTTTCATGGTAAGGCATGCGCCTCAGCTTCTCCAAATAATATGGCCAGATGGCTGCCAATAAGATGGATGGATTATAGGTGGGGTGACTTCGGCTTGACTTTGGCTCTGTGTATAATTTCATACACGCAGCATTTCAAAGCCTGAGCGAATGCATCAAAGGAGAACAAAGAGAACTCGCAGTGAAGCATGCTCCAACAAGGTTAATACATATTGCATTGTGTTGGGGTGTATCAAATTAACATATGAAAACTGTTTAGCCCTTTAAACATTAGTTAACATCAAGGCAAGCCTCGGCTCCCGACTCGTGCTCAAACACGAAATGATGTACATTTCCTTTGGCCACCGTTCTGCTGGTGACAAGGCGCCTCTCTATAGAGGCAGCGCCGGGAGTGATGGATGCTGCTGGGGCTTCATGTTGCTACATGATGGAGGGAAAATTTCAGTTGTGCTGACATCAGCTCTCCCATTCACACAGAGGTGTGATGGTGGTTTATATGCCACCCTGTTGTCGCCGCCATGACTGAGTGACTGACAGAATGACTGATACGTCTTTCACAGGACAAAGACAAAAGAATGTTTTCCACTGGTGTAAGGCGTAAATGTGTTTTCTGACCCTGCTCCTAACCAAGCTTTCTGCTACTTTGCTAACAAAGACATGCAATTATACAACTAGCAGTTTTATAACAGTGCACTCCAGTACTTTAGAAGCAATCCCAGGATTTTTCTCCCAATAAATTCTGCTGTGACCCTTCAGGATGCTTGTTTAGCATTATTTATTGCATTAACCTTTCATAAAGTGGGAGTAGAAAGAAAAGAATCCCATGAAGTTTCAGCACTTTGTCCATATATGTAGAAAAATGCTTCAGACCTCATGTGACCACAAAACACACAACACAATTTTTCCAAAGCCCACTTTAAGCCTTTAAATTGTTTGTTCTGCGTGATGACCACCAGCTTTTTTAACTTGTTTCACTTTTTTTCTTAACCACCCAATTCAGGGTCACAAGGGCCTGGAGCCCATGGAGCTGTCTTGAGGTGATAGCTGCAGTGAACCCTGGATCAGTTGCAAGCATGGCTTAAAGAATATCTGACAAATCATTGCATTTTAAAATGGAATTAGTTGCCACAACCCGGTATGAATCATGGATTAACCATGGGTTAAACCCACATGCCGAATATCCTGTTTTTAAAAAAAGGAAAAAAAATAAATGTTTGGGTGTGAAAATGATTTAATTGATTGACCGGGTGACTGAATCCAGAGGAGGTGAGACAAGGGTTAATTTTCAGGACAAGTAGAGAAAATGTGGGGCAGTAAATGGATCGTCTCCTGCAGAGAAAAGGCAGAAGAGCACTATTTTAAAACAAGACAAGAGAAGTCTGGTTGAGTACACCATTGATTGTCTCTGGCTGTGAGAAGAACAAGGAGCAGAGCGAGAGAGAGAGAAAGGGAGAGGAGGAGAGAGGACAGAAAACAGATGATGTGACTGCTGGACTCTGGAAGCTTGGACAGCCTTTTATAAATGCTCACTCTCGCTCTGTCTGCGTGTTTGTGTGTGTTTCTCTGTCTCGGTTGAACTCTCCATTTCTCTTCTGTTTTTCATGGTGTATGTTGACTGAGCAGTAAGGCAGACAGCCCGGGCCCCATGCTGACTAGTCCGACTGGCTGTGGGGAGCAGAGAGGCAATCAATGAGTGCTCACAATAGAGCGCCAGCATCCAGATAGCTAACAGCTCCCCGAGGCCATGGGAAATAGGTGGAGAAGAGGGGGATGATAGAAGAAGGGGAAAGAAAGGAGAGAAGAGGCAGAAGAAAGGTACAGAGCATTGAGCAAAGAGATTTTGTGGGTGTCATAGGTGGTTTTCCAGCCACTGGCAGAAATAAAATAGAAATAATAAAGAAAAAAAAAGCCTGTTTGAAATACTAAAGCACACATTCCTTTGTGGTTGTTTATGCTCACTAAAGCATGTGTAACTTGAAGATTACATACAGTTCAGGAAGCAAACTCTTGGCTATATCCAAAGCAGGAGTCTTAAGTTATGAGATGTAATGTGAAGAGTGGTGGTGCAATGCTTGGGGTGATGGCTGCAGTGATAGCACTATTTTTAGTTGGCTTCTTATTCCCCTCATTGTTGCATAGTTTGCATGTTTGCATACGTGTGCGTGTGTGTGTGTGTGTGTGTCTGTGTGTGTATGTGTGCATGAGAGAGAGACAGAGAGAGCGAGAGACTCTTTTTTTTTTAATTATTATTATGCAATGCTGTATCTGACCTTGGCAAGAACATGAGCCAGAGGGATAGGGAGAGAGCTGAGTAAATGTGTGACCATTTCAACCTCTGTGTCATCCTTGACTGCACAACTAGCTACCTCACTAGTCACAGGGGAGCTCTCATGAGGACTCCGAACATTATTAATTCAGTTTATTCAGTTCCATAGGTTGCCTGCTCCGCATGTTACACCACCATCGGAGCTTGTTGCGAGGCTGGAATGGAAAAAAGGGTGACTTCTTTTTGTACTAAATCAAACATAGCTAATACTCCCTGGTTTTGCTTGTTGAAAACGGTCAAATTCCCATTTAAAGCACAACCATTACCTGCCGTTTAAAACAGCTGTCAGTAGAAATCCTCTTATTGCTACAAGGAAACCTTGACCAGAGTTAAAAAGGAAAACAGGCTGGCAGACAAGCCACCTAAGCTAGTGCCTATTTCTCAAGATGACATTAATATAATAGCGCTGGTGCCCAAAACAACTTTGTATTGATTCGCATAACCTTTTAAGCCAGTCGATTGCTGCACTCTAACTCAGAATGCTTTAGCATGGCTATGTTTTCAAGCAAGGATTTGTTGCAGTGTTGCATGTTAAATATTATGTCCGGTGTTGTCGTTTTTTTTAAATATAGTTTCATGAGTAGGCTTTCTCAGCTCTTTCTCATCAAAATGTTAAAAGTAAGAAGTGCCATCTTTTACTGACGTGGCTTTTTTTGGTATCGCGACCCCTAGTTTAAGTATTATTTAAAGCTATAAATACTTATGTAACGTCTGTTTTAATGTGCTTTTATTCCTGATGTGCTGACTCATACTCTTCAGTGGTGCTATGGCTTCCCAACTCACAGGTCATGGTGACTCATCCTCAAACACAGAATCTTAAGATCTTGAGGGAGTTCATGAAAAAAGCTGAATGGCCAAAGACACTGGGGTTGTTTGTAAGTGTATGGCATGCTCACTGCAGTTTCTACTTGAGTGTGCCCGCATATGTTGTGGCAACAGGGTGTTTTTGGCGTTTAACGGGGATTCTGCCTCTCAGTGCACATGGAAAAACAAAGCCTGTTCCAAACATGCGACACTAATAACCACCACGTAGTAGTTGTTATTGTGCTGCAGCTGAATGTTTGCGGGACATGTTTACAAAAGAATCTCCACCCTTTCCTTCTTTCTAAGAAATCCTGTGTGACAATTGAGCCATTTGAAAGCAGATGTTGTCTCTTCAGGCTTTCCACATGTAACACCCTCACAATGAAAACGGGACACAAATGCAGTGATTTATTGAAACAAGCAAAAACAAAGTTTTTATAATTCTAGCGAGCTTGAAAGTCGACTCTCTTAACTCTCTATGAATATTCAGAGCTCCTTTTTGGACGTTGGCAGGTTTTTCTTCCATTCTCTGTGAAGCTGATCCCACGCTGCTTCAATAATATTGAGGTCTGGGCTCTGGGGAGGCCAGTCCATGACTGATAGAGTTCCACCGTGTGTTTTTATATCCAGGCATACTTTTACTGCATTGGCAGGCTGTTTGGGGTCATTTGTCATGGTGAAAAACAAAGTTGTTCTTTCCAGACGGTTTTGCATGGTCGATCAAAATCTAATGGTACGTTTCTGTGTTCGTAATTCCATCTGTTTTGACAAGATCTCCAACACCACTGATTGAAATACATCCCCAAACCATGACAGATCCTGAAGCACGTTTCACAGATGGTTCTAGACAATGACTGAACTCTCTCCTGAGTTCCTACGTACATATCGATAGAACTTTAAATTTGCATTCATAACTCCATGAGACCTGTTGAATTGATTTTCAGTGCAGTTTTTGTGTGATTCTGCATAATTCAGCCTATTATTTTTTCCCCTTCTTTAACAACCATTCTTTCACTGAGATCATTTCTGATGATCAGCTAAAGGGCCAGATGCATCTCTCGGGTCCTGTGGGATCGTTTTTAGGCCTGTCACTTTTTCTCTTGTCCTCCACTTGTCCAGATTCCTCAACTTTTTTAAGGACACACTGCACACCATGGCAAGATATGACAAGTTTTAAGCTAATAGCTCTTTGGGAATCACCTTGTTGTTGCAAAAATACATTTATACCTGTCAAACTGTGTTTTCTTCCTCAGTATTCATAAATGAAAACTTATATGTGTTTTTGCGACAGCCTGCTAGTAACAAAGCACCTAAAGGTACAATTTAAAATTGGTTGTTTGCTAAGTTGTCTGTTATGTGTAGACACAACACTGGTTCATCTGTTAGTTAAACTTTTATACTTGAGTTGACCAAAAGGCCAGTGTTAAATGGCTTAACAAAAACGGCATTCCTTTGAAAATTGTCAGGTATGAGGACTGGAATGAAAATGAGTGAAAAACAAAGAAACTTTGAAAGACTTTCAGAAAGTCAAAACTGTTGCACAAGACCAGTTTTAAAAAACTGCAAAAAAAAAAAAAAAAGGCTCCTTGGACACAAAATACAAAGAAATGAGGGGCAACAGGCTTTTTCCACAGATCTCTAAATTTTGTAAACAAAAGAAGTAGTCTAGTAGTAGTACACATATATACATGGATATTAGAGAACTGAAAGAGACTCAAGTAGAAGTAGGGATTTGTGACACTGCAAGAGAACACTCACAATGTCCACTTAAAAGAAGAAACACAGCCGGTAGTCTGCTTAAGAGACTTAGCCATCCCAGATCTCTGTGATTATATCCATTAACAATGACTAATCATGTTATAGAACCTACCACTATCTGCTTTGCCAAAAAAACTCTGTGAGTGAGCTTACAACCTCTCGTGTGTCTCTGGAGGGAAAGTGCTTTGTACCGCAGATGAATCTCGGAGCCATGAAGCAGCGGGAGTAGGTATTGAATCTCCTCCAGAAAAAATAAATAACGCCCTTGTCTGCGAGTGACCAGTGCTCCCTTCCAGACTTTCAAGGCAGCTCGAGTTACTGTGGCCCCTAAAAGGAGCAGACAGGTTGTGTCTGAGAGAAATACCTTCCCACAGATGACATCATTGTGCGGGAGAGCGAGGCACAGAGCAAGCCAGGGATGGCTCCACCACAAAGGCTCGATACTCTATCAAAACATAAGATCATGTCCTGATCTTTTTCTCCTAACACATCTAACTGCATGATGTTATCGCTGAGAACACTGTGTCCTCTGTCAGAAGGTTTGGATGTATTGCTGACTGATCACGACCCTTATTAGACTGTTATGTGTCCATGGAGAGGAAAGCTCCAATCTTCAATTATTAGTATTCAAGAGGCATGAAAACATGACCTTAATGCAACGCTCAGACAGTACAGTTTTCTATTTAATATGTGCGAGCTCGCACACATGCACATACACACGCGCACACAAAAGATGGTGTGATCTAACCAGGCAGTCTTAGTGATGAGTCTATTGTGTGGGTTGAAATTAGCTCCCACCACCCTTCTCCCAATGAGGGTGGTCTCCCCTGGGCGCTGTGGATGACATTAAAGGGATTTGTCCATGAAGATCTGACTCCATTACTGCAGATAATGCTCTGGTAAGACAACCACGGAGATCAGAGAGAGAAGTGTGCCGCTCCCAACTTGTAATCATGTGTATCTTAATAATCTGAAACGGACTCATCTTTTCATCTACTTCATCTTCATCTTCGCTTGTTTGCAAAGCAGCACAGAATCACGGAGGTTAACAGGGAGCAGCACTGTGAGAGCGTTTACTCTTAAATGTTGTCCATACAGTTAGGTGGCTGCTATTAAAGGATGGTGCTAAAGGGTAAAACCAAAACATTTTAAGCCAAAGAAAACAAAGTGATACTACAGAAGACAGCACCACCTGCTGGCTGTGTCTAGTCAGTGGTGTGGGGGGTGGGAGGGTTGATACGTGCATGCATGCAAAGATGCAGAGATGTAAGTGCACTGTGAGCGAATGAGTCCCTGCAGCTGCAGAGCCTAAAAGGTGTTAGAGTTATGGTTTGTGATCAAAGAGTCCCAAGTTAACTTGTTGCATTGCTCAACTTGATCAAGTTTAAGCAATGAAACCACGAACCAGGACAAGCAGTTATGCTCTGTGACTAAGACAAGAGAACAAGACGTTCGTGTTCAATCGAATGTTCCTGCACAAGCAGCACAAGTGGAAAACAAAAAAACATTCTGTCCTACAGCGGTCATTCACGGTCTCACTCTGTTGTTGACACTCCTGTGTGACGTGATGCAATAAATGACGTTTTAGCTGTGCAAACATCTCACCGAGAACGGACTCTGGACCTTATTTACCAGTGAGCTGTTAACCTCCCCAGCCACCACCCACCCACATGTTGCCACATATGGGACCTACTGTGCACAAACAGAAAAAATGACTCATCCCTGTGTTAGGAAAGGAACCGCCCAGGTCCTTTGACGAACAGTATCAGTATGTCTGCATCTATATAACACCTGACCCAACACTCAACTCACCGCGGCTCAATGCCCTCATATCCTAATGCTGTTTGGAATGTGTTGCCAAGCAATGGTCTCTGTAAACACAGCACCTGGCAATTCTGACAGGAAACCTCTGTAGCTCTCTGGAAAATTAGATGCCATTATGGCGTGCGTGCCCATTTGTTCAGATAACTGGATATCCGTGCATGGGATCTTTTTGTCAGTCTCAGCTGTTTTGCTTCTACTGTAGCCCCGAACTGTTTTTTTCCCCTGCTTTTGTGCATTTACAATAACTTTTCCTACAACCTTATCGTGTGTTGGTTAATGAGCTCCTAGCATCAGCTCCCATTCCTCCTCATTACTATAAGCAAGCTTTCACCAATTAACTCCCCCTCTGATTTGCACAACAGAGGTGGCCAAGAAAGTGCCATTACTGAACCGCCGAGCTGCTTACTCTGTCCCATCAATTTCCTGTTATTGTTGGCAGTTGAGCTGAAGCCCTAGTATTGATCTCTCACCCTGGGAGAAGATAAGGTGAGGAATCGAGATGGATTCCATATCTATTATCTAATGGAATTCCTCCTCCCAGAAAGGGCTATGGATTTTCTGCCATTGGACCTGCGAAAATGTGTGTCTATGTGTGCCTCCACTGTGCGCGCGCGTGTGTGTACGCAAGTGTCCCCTCTTCAAGCATAGAATGACACTTTTGTAGGATAGATTAATGCAGCAAGCACAATATGGCGGAAAGTGGCACTGAAGCTTTACGGACTGTTGAGGCATTCAGGGAAATGCACTCTCTATGAATGTGTATTGACCTGCTGCTCTTCAAATGGCCCTCTCAGGGAAGTGCAGATACATAGGCTCTCATGTGTGGAGTATTGCATCAAATTTTGACACAGAGTGGTACTGTTATGGTGGCTTTCTTTAGACTGCAGCTTGTATATATCCAGAGCTATTACTTTCTCAAATGGCATTTTTCTTAAAGTGTTTAGAACATAGACAATAGATCAAATGTGGATGTAGCCACAGTGGCCTCACTCAGCATATTTGGGTTTTTTTTATTTTGCAGACTGAGCTAACCATATTTAGATAATAATCAAACATAGCTGCATCATTAGTCTGTATAAGTGCATGGCATGGACACAGATACCGGCTGATTAGTGGAAAGTAGAATGAATGAATTAAATGATTATTCACTCGCCAAGACTTCTTGGACAGTTGGTATAATTGATTACACAAAAAGCCTCGCTAGTTACGACAGAAATGCTCAAAAAGGCAGCACCAACACTGCAAATACTTAAGGTCCTGTTTAGTGGTCCGAGTAAGCTGAGATGAGAGCTAGCAAAGAGCTAGCAACGTTTTGTTTCCACATGTATGTGTAAGTCAGGCTACCACAAGTCTAATTATGCAAACTGTAGGTCCTGATAAAGTTTTTTTTAAAGTCATCCTCTGTGCAGTTGTTGAAGAGGTGGAATTGCATATTGATGTTTTGCATGTGACCATTAACCACGTGACAGTGTAGGGTCAGATGAATAAGATCACACAGGCCCAGAGACCATCTGACAATCACCAGTCGTGTGGGAAAAATTCGTGTAGCTGTGACTGGTTGCTGGATTTTGATGGCAGTCGCTTGGACCCGGTCACACAGCTCTACAGACCGATCAGTGACTCCCTGGCCACCACCTTTGCTAGGGTAAAATAAGTATTCCCCAGCTGGATGGCAAAAGCCTCCCTGTGATCGTTTTGGTCGCTACTCCTGCAACTGTAGTTTTAATGGACAGTGTTTTTAAGTCTACAAACACTGTCCAGCTGCTCTCCAAGCTGTTGGAAAACTGAAAAATGCGGCACAGACTGGAAAAAGTTCAGCTGTCTGGAGCGCTGAACCATCCCCTTTTCTGGTTTTCGGCACAGTCTTTCAAGTTTTACTACTAATGTACTACTAACGAAGCATATACATTGTTCTTTAGCAACTTGTCATGTCATGCCAGATAAATCTTGAGTAATGTGCAGATGATGTCGCTTGAAAACCTCAATGGTGACTCAAAGGTCACCATTGGTCCAGGGATGGACTAAGCCTCTGGTGGCCTTTTGGCACATTTTGGCATATTGAGTTTAGACGTTACTAGTTGGTTTCTAAAAATGATTTATTGGTTAATTATTAATGTTTTGTTTTGTTTTTTAATTTGGTTATGTTTTGTAGTCAGGTATGAGCAATAAGACAATCTTTTAGAGTGTCAGGCTGTGCAAAAAAAAAAAACGAGATTCATACTTTTTTAAGTAACAGCAAAGGTTAGCTAACTTCATGTCAGGTCCAATAAAGTTACTAATAATGACTTCAGTCCATTAAGTTGATATTCTTTTAGTATTCACAGTTAAATATGCATTAGCTTTATTTTGGACAGAATGCATATGAAAAACTCTGGATAGACTATTTACACTTCCATTAGATAAGTAATAATATTATGCCTCATTTGGAGTCTTGATTGCATCCCTCTGTCCTGGTGTATACTGTAAATGGAAATGGTGCCGTGAAAAGCTGTGATTTTATGCACCATGCACAACATTTTTCACTTGGATTTAATCATTTTATTAACATTTAAAATACTTAAAAAAAAAAAAACAACTTCACATTTAAACCTTAAAATGTATGGCAGCATTTTTCAGAAGGTTAAACATGACTCTTGATTATGGATTGTCTATAAGGAATATGCAAACGAGTTTTTGGGGAAAAAATCATCGCAACTGTAAGTATAAATTGATGTTTATACAAGTTCATTGTACTGCACTGTTTTTAATTTATCCGTTCTTTTTAACATCTTGCATGCTACTTTATCAGATCATCAGATAAACTATGCAGATTATCCTCTTTTTTTAATCACACACAGGCATAGGCTGACTCTGCAGAGATAGCACCTCTGATTTTCATTTTCTAATATCCCACGGACATTAAGAACAGTTTCATCCCCTTCAAATAGCGAGTGCACAGGTTAGACGGGAGTTGATGGAACTATAATATTTCTGTATCCCATTATGACTTGATTATCTCCCAAAAATAATAAGAAAAAGGTGTTTGGGCGGTGATGGAAATAATGAAGAATCAGCAATGCGCCACCGTGATAGCTGCACTTCCAATAACTATACACAACAATATTACAAAGAAGCATAAATCGATGCGCTGTGCAGCAGAATGCAGGTGTCTGTGTTCGGGGACGATAGAGTCCCTGCGTAATCAAGCTGCGGCACAGCTGTATAGTGAATATTGTCATTCTGAATGACTGCTGATAAGACGGCACCTGCTTTACAACACACAGGGGACAGAGCTGCAGTGTTTTTTGTGCAATCAGGGAAAGGGAATTGAAAAGCTGTTTTGATTACAGTATGTGAACTGTTACAGTTACTTTAACCTACGCTGGATTGTAATGGATAGATAAATACACTTTCTTCTGCGGTAACAGGCTAAAACCTGGAAGACAGACGTCGGTTCTTTAATGGGGAAAGTGATAGCGTTAGTGGGTAAATGAATGTCAGCAGCAATTAGAGGCCCATCTAATAGCATCTAACAGAGAGGCCAGAGCGCAGACGGGTCAGGAGTTTACCATGTATCACCAGCATTACGTCCACACAGAGCTGATACTTTCCAGCCAAGGACGTCTCGAGGGCAGGGAGGCAGCAGGACAAGTAGGCGATTAATGTGCATACAGCGGAGACTAACAATAAAATACAAAAAGCTACCATCACTGAATAATTCCCTGAAGGGTATATGCAACAGCTTGCTGTCCTTCATCTTGGATTTGAGCCTTGAATGTCTGTGGAGATGCTGAAATAGGTTTAATAATTAAAAAATTAACTGTAGGGATAAGATTGGTAGGAAAGGAATAGAAAAAGAATCCAAAATAAACATGTAATTAAAAATAGGTGTAATCAGTCCTGTGCAAAAGTCTTGAGCCACCCTTCATTTCTTTACATTTTCCTAAAATAGAGGGAAAGTTGTCCAGTAGTTTAATTAATCATGTGAAAACATATGCAAAAAACTGTAACAGCTTATAAAACTCTAACAAACTTGAAAGTCAATATTTGGTATGAACACCTTTATTCTTTAACACTGTCTGAACTCTCTTAGCCAAGCTTTCTTGTAGTCTGTATGGAATAGTTCTCCAGGCTTCTTGAAGGACATTAAAAGCTCTTCTTTGGATATTGGGTGCCTTTTTTTCCTTTCTGTCAAGATGACCCCGCACATTAAATCCGGGTAGTGGGGGTACCAGTACATGAATGAGCTCAAACAATCACAGAGCCTCCACCATGTTATACAGATGGCTGTAGATCCTCACTGTTGTACCTCTCCCCAAACCAAAAATGTGAAATTTTGGATTCATCACTTCCTAAGACCCGTTGTGTCTGATTTTCAGACTAGCTCAGATCCATCTTTCAGTTCTGTATCAATTCTTTGCCAGAGATTCTCCTTTTATGAATGATATTATTTTGAGATACTGTTAATCTGGTGTAGATATTCTTTTGTTTTTTCACATCTGTCAGATCTTTTTTCCCACTTTTTTGAGGACACACCGCACACCATTCCGAGATAGGGCATGTGTTCTGCCAATCGTTGTTTGGGAATCACCTTGTTAATGCAAAAATGCTATTTTATGCCTGTCAAACTGTGATATCTTTGGCATTTTTCATAGACTAAAACTTAAAAGTAGGAACAAATTATATATTTTTTGTGAAAGAAAAAAAAACTTTGAAAGACTTTCAATGCGAACAAAAAACAATTAAAAAAATTAGAAGGAGGTCTGGCAAAATATAAAAAATTCAGTGGTGGCTTGAGACTTTTGCACAGTACTGTTTCTGGTCATGCACAATATTAAACCATAATTACTGCAGCACATGTCTGGCCAGGGACTTTTTTTTATTAGGAAAATAAATAAAAGGATATTCAAAACTCAAATAAAGCACTAAGAAAGAAAGAAAGAAAGAAAGAAAGAAAGAAAGAAAGAAAGAAAGAAAGAAAGAAAGAAAGAAGGGGCTTTGGCTGCATATTCAGAGGTTTTCCCCATGGGTCTGGCACACTGGGCTAATCTCATCCCATGCTGACAAAGTGTCTACCTGCAGAGAGAAGGTCCAAGGATAGAAAGACAAAAAGGATGTGTGTGAAAAAGAAGGAGGTGAAAGGAGTAGGGGGTGAATGGAGAACAAGAGGAATGCTGTTAGAGAGCAGACGATGAGTGGAGTGACGTTCACAGCAGCAGTAAAAGAACAAAGAGCAAAGAGGATACAGATAGTTTATAGTGATGAGTGCCGAGATGACGCAGCGATACTTAAAGCTGTGACATCCTGAAACCTGGGAAATAAAAATAAAATGCTGTAAAGCTATAGAACAAAACACGTGGGCATTTTAGATGCAGGTTTAAGCGGTGGTGCTTTAGCCTGCATTTCCAGCCCAACTAGTCACCTTTTGTGCCTGTCATTACTGAAGTGTGTAGGAGGCAGCGGCAGAAGATGACATCAAGCTTAATTAGATATAATTATCCCTTTCTGTATTGTCATCCTCCAGACCTCAGAGCTATACTGTATAGCGTACACTCCAAACAATGTGCACAGCACCCTCTTTTGGCAGGAAAACCCTCCTCTCGCTGATGTTTACTAGCAGTCAATGGGCCATATGGAAAGTGAAGAGGCTCCAGTTTTGACACCATTAGCTTTAATCGGTCCCTTGGTGCAACATGTCTGAACACACTCTGTACTCCGGCGCCGAGCAGGATAGTTTGTCACCTCCTCTGAACATTTAAACCCGACTCTGATTGTGGAGGAGGAGCACGCCGGGTGCTTTAAGTGTAATTTAATAGACTTAAACTACAAAATAAAGCATCGCAGAAAGACTGCATTCTGCTTAATTGCAGAACAAACCTACCATATGCCAAAAAAAGGGGTTTATCTATGTAAACATATGATTTGACTTTGATTTGAGGCTTTTAATCTCCCTTCTGTCATATGTGACTCTGATCCAACTTTTAATTAACAACATCTTATTGCCACAGTAGTGTACTTTTTAACACTTTTTTTCTACCCCAGATTAGAGACATAAAAAAGAAACCATGGTGGATAATTAAATGCTAGAAATGGGACTAACAGGATTTTAGCATTATAGATGCCAACTCTTCTTGGATGACTTAGTTTATATAGGAATCTATTGGCAAAAATGCAGTCGAGACATTTAACAGGTGCATGTGCACACTGCCTATAAGGGTAGTTTAATAGCTTTAATATGATACATGTATATTTTTCTTCTTTTCAGTGATGCTAACTTTGTCGTTTCCGAGATTCTTGCAGATCAAATTCGCCTTGTATCCTATAATAATCACCCGTGTCCATGGCAACCATGTTTCCTCAGGCACCAAGGAGCTCAGGTGCATAGTCTTCCTCCACACATGCTCGCTCTCTTCCTCACACACACACACTCAGGCTAACGGCTCCCCTGACAACTGAGCACAGCTTGCATGGAGTGAATGAAATGAACACCAGAAACACCCAGCAAACTGTTACATCAACCTTTTCTGGCAAAGTCCTCCCATCACATCTGCTTTTGTTATCAGCTCAGAGGAGCTGCCTTCTGTTGGGTTAGGGTTTGAAGGGAATCTGTCCTTCCCTGTTCTTTTTACTTTTTCTTTATTTTGAGAGGAGGGAGGGGAGCGTATGGAAATCAGAATGGTAAAGACAAGTAAAGGTGCCTGTGACATATATGTGCATAATTGGAGCACCTGTGGTTATTTTTGGTTCCACGCGCAGATAGGATTATGATGGATTTTAGCGTCTCTGTGCACAACAGGGCACTGAGTGACACTCAGAAGATTGATATTGTCTTCGGTAAAAAGATCTGTGTCACGCTGAATACAGAACATTATGTTATAATGCTCCTCGTGTCTGTTTCCCGATACGACCTTGCCCGTCAAAGCCTCCTAAGTGGGGTAATTGCTTGTACAACCTTCAGGAGGCTGCGCATGCTTGTCCCCATTAGATTCAAGCATTTCTGGACAGGGCATGGACAGTGCACATTAAGGGCGGCGTCTATTCCCGTCCTCTCCTCCTATCTGCCTTCAATTTCTCCCTCTAATCTCTCCATCATCCTCTGTCTTTATGAAAACTTGTGTTCATTCCCCTGCTCTCCTGCCGCAAGTGAAGTCCCAGCCAGCCGCCAGTCTTTGCCTACGGGCGTATGACAGAAAGAGCTTTCATTTATTAACGATTATATCACTAACACAAACCAGACCAAAGAGCTCCTTCTTCTCTTTTTTTTCTACACTGGAGCAGCACTGGTCATCAGAGGCAAGAGTGAAAGATCCCATGTGGTTGAGATCTGATAGCTTCAGATGCAGTTCTCTGATCAGCAGCATCAGAACAGAAGAAAGAGTTGTCGTATATTCAGGTCTGCATGGCTTGCATCCAGTTAAAAAAAACACTGATTAAGTGGCATGCTGTGATCAAAATGTTGTTTTTTTGGCCGGTGATCTTAAATCTTAATGAACCAGTGAAACACTGGTTTTCTTGTTATTATATGGAAATATTGCTATTTTGCATTTATACCATTTAAATAACTGCTTCCAGCCAGCTGGCTCTGCAATGCCGAAGTCTTATTTTCAAAATCCTATTTCCCTTCCTTCCCTTTTTATGGTAAATGGCCTGTATTTGTATAGCGCTTTACTAGTCCCTAAGGACCTCAAAGCGCTTTACACATCCAGTCATCCACCCATTCACACACTGGTGATGGCAAGCTACATTGTAGCCACAGCCACCCTGGGGCGCACTGACAGAGGCGAGGCTGCTGGACACTGGCGCCACCGGGCCCTCTGACCACCACCAGTAGGCAACGGGTGAAGTGTCTTGCCCAAGGACACAACGACCGAGACTGTCCAAGCCGAGGCTCGAACCGGCAACCTTCCGATTACAAGGCGAACTCCCAACTCTTGAGCCACGATTGCCCAGCAACATGTAAAAATGTAAATACACTTTTTATAGTGTATTTAGATTTTGCCAAAGAACCGTGGTCTGAATAAGAAAAAATAAGCTGATCAACATGCTGATTTTATTAATTATGAAGCTATGGGTGCATAATTATTAGATTTTTTGTTGCAGAAGACTGGCAGAAATAGCAGCTTTAGTGAAATCCAGCTGACAGAGCTTCCTCATAGCTGAAGCTGCCTTACTGCGATTAGATTTTACTCCTGTTTTGTGATTCTTGTACATCTGAAACAACTTTGCCTCACATGTTTTAAGCTTTTACATGACATTTAAACAAGCTCTCCAACAGATCATCCTTACACTGCCAAAACAGCTCTGACCCATCAGTCCCGTGTTTGTGTTTTGTTGACCTCTCAGGGTGCAGTGTGGTGTCTGGCACCAGAACATCGGCAAGAGATCCTTCAGGTCCTCCAGGTGAGACAATGGGGCCTTAGTGGATGTATGCCTTGCTGCACAGCCTGCAGATACCTGACTGGATTGGGATGCGGGGAGTTCGGAGGCCAGGTCAAGGCTCTAGGCTCTTCTGGTGTGCCAGGGTGCATCCATGCCCTGCAAATGGCAGGACTTAAGGTTTCCCAGCAGAACACTGCAGCATAACTACATGTTCAGTGTTTCTCAGCTCACCTGTAAGTGGTTTTAATGCTGAGGCTGACTGATATAAATATAAATATAGGTTGTTTTTCTCTACTGCACTGCCCTCCAATAACACCCAGAGGAGAGTTTAAAGTTGTGTAGGGAAAGCTAATGATTTAAAACAAATATCCCACCTTTCAGCTGAATTTCGTCAAATGGGAGAAGTGTAGGAGTGATCAGGTGATTTGAGATTAACCAAAGTTGTCACATAAATAAGGCTAAGCATAAGTTTTAAAAGATGTTATCCGATGTGTCAAACATATAAACCACTAAAGGGTCCAGTCAGGTCTGCTTAACTACCTTGAAAAGTTTGATACTTCAGCATAAAAATGTGGTCTCATAACTAAAATGAGACTGACACTCCTAATATAACCAGTTCCAAACATAACCCGACGCAAAATTTTCATGGAGTCAAATCTACTTCTTTTGGCAGTGTGTCCAGTCATACTATTATACTACTTACCAGGCAAAGGTGGAGCCAACACAAAGACATGTTGGCTTAGCCGGTCTAATGGTCGCTCTGTTAGCCTGCAGTAATCCAGCCCAGCTCCCCTGTCTCAGCAGCCCTCCATCTGTCACTGGAAAAACCGCAGTGGTCCCCCAGGTGGGGGCGTTGTGTCAGCCTGGCAGGGTCATTACAGCAGGGCCTGGGAGTACCGCTGGTGCAGTCTGCTCTCCTGCAGTCCCTGGCCAGCTCTAACCCCTGCCAGGTAGCAAGCTCTCACACAGACCTAATGTATTCACACTAATTAAACTGTGCCAGGCGCCACAAGCCTACGGCCGTTAAAATAGAAAGACCAACTGTTTGTATCAAAGGATGGGGAGTGTCACATGTTTACCCCTTCCAAAACCACCTGGATCACCTGGACCAGAGGATCACAGACTAGTGCTTTCCTTTTAAATATCCACAAACATTTACTTTTTAAAAATATTTCCCCGGGTGTTTTTGGCTTAATTAGATGTTAGAGCCAGCAGGGAGCTGACACAAAATGAGGTGAGACAGATGAGAAATAACATGCAACAAAGGACTCTGGCTGAAATTTAGTCAGCCAAGAACATCTCCCACTGCTACTTTCTACACTTAAAATTTGAACTTTATCTTAGTACTTTGCTAATTTAACTTTTTACACCTTGCAACTCCGTTAATCTGCTTATAAATCTTTATTGGGAACGAGCAGTTTTCAACAATCACACCTCAAGTCCAATATTAGTGCATGGATGGAGGCGTCTAGCTCTTCCTGGACCATGATTGACTTCTAAGTGATCTGTGATGCTGGAAATTCTGCTCGCAGAAATGTGCCCTAAACCCTTTTGGTGAGGATGTGAAACTTTCCACTTTCGGTGGATGAATTTTTAAACAGCCTTCTAGCGCAACAATCTGCACGCTGAAATTCAAACATCCAAGAGTAGGGACGTTTACTCAAAACACATTTTTGAGTGGAGGGGGACTTTGAGGGTTGCCGAGGATAACGGGTAGCCCCTCACCTTTTTGTGCAGCGCACCTGTGCTCTCTTGAGCTGTTATAAAACATATAGTCCAGACTTTATGTACTCCCTTCACCGATCTGCTTCCACGTGAAAACAGAGAGGGGAAAAAAGACGACATAATAACAATTAACATGCGTTACTTTGGCAACATGTGAAAGAAGATGGAAGGATGAGAGGAAGACCGGGGACATTTTTCACGGTTAAGGTTTCTACTTTGAGGGAAATTATGTCATAAAACCAGTTTATGTCTTATTTCGTGCACTTCTTTGTGTGTTTTTAAGTGCTCTCTTGACTCTGTTTGAGGTGGGAAGAGTGCTGCCTGCTAAACACAAAGATGTGGAGAGCTTCGTGCAGCAGTCCAATATGTTAGATTGCTTATTAGTGATCTCCTTCCAGAAGTGGTGTAGGGGTGGACAGTGCCAGATTGCGCACAAGTAATCATCTGAAGTGTTCGGGGAACAAAGTGAGCAGGTGTTTGATTGTGAGAAAACCATTTGGGAGACATTTGAGTCCAGGAGTTGGCAACAGGGGTGATTGATAGATATTTCTCCCATTTTGCATCGCAGAGGAGTCTGTGTGTGCTGTTAATAGGTTTTTAGCTTGTACAATTTGGTATTTATGCTGCAGTTATTGGGGCTTGGATATTATGTTTTTATGATTTTTATGATTGTTATGCTCACTTGTGACATTTTAACAAGTCTGACTTGATCATAATACTGAATTATGAGTCTTTCTGGTTTGGTTTTGTTCATTTTAGCAATGTTTAAAATATACATTTATTTTCTTGTTTTTAAATCATGTTGGGAATGTGTGACTTCAAATACCAATAAGCTGCTCTGATTAAGTTAGTAGGTTTAATTGCTTTCTTAATTTATAAATTATTATCCTTATGCTCCTTAACTGTAATTTCTTTCATTTGATGGTGGTACACAGTGTAATATAGGCCGCATTACCGCTGTTGTTGACTTGCCTTTGTACTCTGTCCCTCTGATGATCTTACCGCATATCGCTGCTGACCCACAAGCCCTTGCCTGCTAATTTGCATAAATCACAGTCTATATCTGACGGTTACTAGGCAGTGCAGGCGGGGAGATGCCCAGCCCCCGTGCAGAAACCAGGCCACCAACCCGGAGAATGGGAGGCCTGGCTGCCAGAGTGACAAATGTATCCAGAGCCTACTCTTAACTGCCTCCTCTTGTGTGAATGGTGTCTGCATGTGTGTATGTACTGTGTGTGTGCACCTCTGCTTGCACATGTGTGAGTACGCCACTGTATAACATAAAGGTTAAAAAGTGCTCAGGGGCTCTAAATAGAGTAACAAAGAGTATATCTAAAAAATCCCCTTAATTCGGTGACCGACATATATAGAGCCTTGTTATTCACTTCTCTACAGCTCATCATACTGGAGTGGCAGATAAACAGAGCCAATACAAGTGAGCTGGTTGGTGAAGCATGAAGTTCTGTGAACCATGACAGCAGGTGAATAAGGAGGGCCCATCACTCTGAACCTTCTCAAACATGGCAGTTACCCAAGGATCCCAGCCTACCACTATTATTCCACCTGCAAAAGTCTAAATTGATGACCACATGAGATTGTACCTGTTCAGTGATACGAAGACAGCGGGACACATAATTAAAGGCCCTGCTGATGTAAACGGATGTTTTTTCTACTGTAGATAAAGGTTTTTGTTCCATATTTTATCTGGCAGAGAAGCTGAGACTCTACTGTTGACATTACTTTCAGCACTGTGTATGGGTCACATGTAACAGAGTACACAGCTGAGTAGATGGTGCCTTCATGTTAGTTTGTGAACTATGTTCCTGGAAAGTCAATTTAGTATAAGATTTCAACTGATATGTCAATTTTGGAATTTTTTTTTATTTCTTAAAAATGTATACTAGCGTCAGCCACAAAAATCTGGTATCTAATTAAACCTCCAATGTGCATATTCATTTAAGGAGCATTACGCTCTCTTCTTAATGAACCACATATCTGATGTTTTAGTTTTCAAAAAGTCTGATTTTTTTGTGCAAAACCTGCAATGTGCATCCCAAAGAAGTTAGAGGAGCTTCTAAGCCTACAGAGGCAGTTGACACATTGGGAAATATTCTGCTTTGAAATGTTGGGTCCTATCATCCATGTGGATGTTACTTTGACACTTACCTAAGCAAAGACCATGTACTGTATTTTATGGAATCAGTAATCCTTGATGGCTGTGGCCTCTAACAGCAGGATAACGTGCCCTGCCACAAAGCAAAAGTGCTTTAGGAATGGTTTGAGGAGCACAACGATGAGTTTTGAGGTGTTGATGTGGCCTCCAAATTCCCCAGATCTCAGTCCACTCAAGCATCTGTGGGATGTGCTGGACTAATAACCCTGATCTATGGA
The DNA here is from genome assembly GCF_963969265.1 of Rhamphochromis sp. 'chilingali'. Taxonomy (NCBI): domain Eukaryota; kingdom Metazoa; phylum Chordata; class Actinopteri; order Cichliformes; family Cichlidae; genus Rhamphochromis; species Rhamphochromis sp. 'chilingali'. Next base: position 17,635,051 of record NC_137947.1, on the reverse strand, counting down.
GACCCCACCTCTCAACTCACACAACTTAAAGGACCCGTTGCAAACATCTTGGCAGTAGACACCACAGCACACAATCAGGGCTGCTTTGGCAGCAAAAGGGGGACCAACCCAATATTAGGCAGGTGGTGATAATAATATGCCTGATTTATGCATATTAACATACACAGAATTTAGGTTTACAAGTCAAATAATTATTAGTGAACAGCTCTGATTAAGCTTGTATTTTTGAAACAGGTAGGATGGACAGTGACCCTGTCATCTTCCATAAAGGTGTCACTTACATAACATCACCCAAATATAAAAAAACACAATAACAAATCTCTCAAATCAATAAATACCTTTTCATTTAGCGTCTAATAGTCATATAGGTAAATGTACCCCCTGGTCTCCATTACAAGCATCACGATATTAAGGAAAAATCTGCCACAAGGTTGTGAAAGATTATTACATCCTGTACAGTGGAGCCAAATCATGAAGTACAGGTGTGTGTGCAGGAGTGTGCTATTTGTTTGGCTACATTAGCAAAAATGCTGCATATTGCCCAAATGACTTTTGATTGGATCAGTTGTGATGACTGGGCCTGATTGCAAACAACATGATTTCTGTAGTTTATAGATAATGTTTCATTATGACACCTATGATTTAATTTTAATCTAATCTTCAAAAGAAGAGCCACAAATGACTCTCATTAGGTCAGCTGATGACACTTACCCGTAACGCTTGATACGGAAATGTCAGGTGGAGCTTAAGGACCATGCTGGAGAGTTTAATGAGTGTCTAAGTGCTTGAGTAGCCGCATTTGGAGACACCGCGGGGCTCGAGATGCGTCTCTCATCTCTCCAATTAGACATGAGCAGAGGCTTACTGTACTGTGAGGCCAATCCAAAGTGACAGTCAGAAAACAACATGGTGGGGATTGAGGGGATGAAAGATGGAAGTCAACTGGAGCGTGACAGACCAGTCATTTCCCAGAGTACGCCACTGACACTCCTGTCTGTCTCTCTCAGAAAGACTTGGGCTAAAACAAACAAACAAGCAAGCAAACAACAAAAAATAAACGCAGTGATTTGTTACACTTATTTGAATCACAAAGCCGGGGATTATACATCTCTGGGCAAACCAACTAAACTGTGATAATGTGACCATATAGACAAAGACAGCAAATCCACTAGAAAGGTTTTAGTAACTGTGGGTCACTGTGAGTTTCCGTGCAAACCCCACTTAAACTCACACTGCCTCTGCTGCATGTGATGTGATGCCTGGGGTCCTGTGTTATGCTGTGATGATGAAGTGTGCGCAGCACTGACAATGCAGCTGTTTACACATCCTCTGCTCTCACTGCAACACCCAGCCACCAGGTTACGTAATGCTAGTCCATGTGGGTCGTATGCGAGAAAGAAAGGGAGGAGTGTTAGGGCAGCACAAGCTGTAATGATACAATTGGATATATCCTCCACTTTGATACTGATCCCTATACAACTGTGCTTCCTGCCTCCTCTTACACATTGTATATACTTGTCAGGATGTGTAGAGAAGCTGCTGAATCACCCTGTTCCTTAAAATAACCTGGGTAGTCTCTCCATATATCTACCATTTCAGTTGATCTGAATCTTATCTAGATAGAGGCATAATCCCCAAAAAGACCGTTCGGAGGACGGTGGTATACCAATCAGGATTCAGGTGGAAACATTTAGCTGTGGTCTGACAAAACCCCCACACTTCAAAAGCACTTTTGATGTTTCGCCCTTGTTTTTTCAGGCCACTCATCCATCAGTACTTTTGTGAAAAACAGACTCTGAGACAATATTAGAAACGATGCCCGCGGGCGGTTCTTTGAAGCTGAACGCCAAAGCCAGTCGGCCAGTCAGCCCATTGATAGCGTGCTACTCTCCCCACTAGTTTGTATGATGCCGGTCTTCAGTCCAGCTAGTGGGAATACAAAACAGCTTTTTCCTCCAACCCTTGTCAGCACTGATGTTAAATCTTAATATTGCAGCCTGGGCTTCAACAGAGGCCAGTAAAAATCTTGCAGTCATTTGCTCAACAGAGCATGTAACATTTGGCATAAAGCAAGTCAAGCAGCTCATAACGCATTCATTCCAAGTTAATATAACCAAAGTCAAAGAGTATCCCAGTGCCTTTAGTCTTCTGAAGTACTAAGTAAATATTCATGATGGCACGGGTTCATATTCCACATGCTCGCTCATTTCGCACTAGTTTTCTTCAGTGCACTAAAATACTTAAGGAGATATATATCCCATGAAGCCCAGAGCAATAAACTCTTCACTGAATAACGTTGGCCTGGAAGTAACCATAAACCGCAGACGAACGCAGTGCAGCTTTGTTTCATTTTATTTGATTAGATTTTCTTATGCTACATCTTTGCATCATGTCTGAGATTCAGGGGCCGAGCCTTTCCCGGGCATAAACATCGCTGCTACGGCGCCAAGGATATCTGTTGCTCTTAAAATAGCTGCACCAGAAGGCATGAAATTATGCATGTGTTACAGTGGCCATCAGGGATTAACAAAGGTGTTCTATTTTATGCCTCTTCTCCAACAAACGCACAGAGGGAAGTACTTTAACCGCTCCTCCTTGTAATGCATGATAATGAGCCTTGTATTGAAATGTAAGACAAATTATGGTCTATGGAGACAATTACTGCTGCCTAATATTCACGTGACGTCACAGAGCCAGAGCATGCAAGCATGTGGTAGTCATAATATCACATGACCGCAGAAACTGTACAAGACACTCAGACTGATATGGTCAAAGTGTTAGCAGCTGGATGTTGCTTTCATCTAGTAAGTCTGTGTGCAGTTTTGACGATTCGTAGTGTTTACACATGCCTTTGGGCAGAGGTTATCAGTCGTCTTATGAACTGTAATTATTATGTAATAATCAGATGCTCAAACTACCTCAACTGGCTCCTTTCGATGTGGAGGAGTGAATTGCCACCTTATCGTGGTGGAGGAGTTTGTGTGTCCCAGTATTTACAGGGGCTATGTTGCCACCTGGTAGGGTCTCCCAAGGCAAAGTGGACCTGGGCAAGGGGCCAGATTAAGAGACTGCTATGAAAGGAATAAAATCAAGGAGCCAGTGTGCCCTACCTGGAATAGAGTTACCAGGGCCCGACCCTGAAGCCAGGTCTGGTGAGGGAGCTCAAGGGAGAGTGTCTGGTGGCTAGGGCTCGGCCTATGGGTCCTGGTTGGGCACTGCCCAAAGAAGTGACATGGGCCCGCCCTCATGTGGGCCCACCACCCACACGAGGCGCCACAGTGGTCGGGTGCGATGTATGTGAGGTGGCAGTCAAGGGCGGAGGGATTGAAAAACTATTTCAGTGATCATGAGGATGTACAAATGGTGGGTGGGGAAGCGTGTTGGTTTGAGCAGAGAGTCAAGGAGGACATATGCGCTAGCCTTACTTTTATATGGGAATATAATCAGAATACAACCAGTTTGGAACCAGTTCAGTGCCCTATTGTAAGGCTATGGGTCGTAGATGATTTGTATTAATTGGTGCATGCTGACTCAGAATCATTGGTAATCTGTCTGCTTTCATAAGTTAGATTCAATTATTTGCAAACCTTCACCAGTATTTCTGTCCTGTTACTCCTCTATTGTGACACAGTCAATAACTATAGTAACCTCACTGTGGACAGATTTTGCCACAGTGATACCTTCACAGCCGTGTCAGATTCAACACCTCGCTAGTGTCTTGACACCTAAACTGAGGTCATGTTTATGGAGAATTTGGACCCAAAATGCAGACTCCAGGGCAGGTTTAAATAAACAAAAACAAACCTTTATTTACACAAGGCAGCAAATCCAAAAGGCAGACAAAAACAGGAAACACACAAGGGGGGAAAACACTCAGGCAGACAAACAGAACTCCACGACAGAGAACCAAGGAAAACCTAGGGCTTAAATATAAACGATGTATACAGGGAAAGATAACACAGCTGGAGAAAACAAGACTCAGGTGAACAGAATCAACTAACGAGAAAGAAGGAACGCAAAACCAACACCACACACTCAGGACAAGAGACTATCAAAATAAGACAGGAAACACAAAGAGAAGACTAAACACAGGAAACAGAAACACAGACTAGACACAGTGCACATAGGAGGACAGGAAAACCATGAGAATAACTAACAGTGATAACTACAAATGCCAAATATGAATGAAAACACAACCTAAGCCAAGGTAATATTCAAAACTACAACAAACCAAGTCAAACAGAGAATATCAAACAGAAACTGAGAGTCCAAAACGGAAAATGCTGGGCCAAAACCAAATAAAGGTTGAGTGGGTGTGATCTGTGATCCCATTGCGAGATGGTCTCTAGTGTTGATTCACTTCAATTAGCTGCAATCTCTGATGCAGAAATGTATTCAGTTTATAAGGAAAAGCCTGGTGACTTCCCTGTTAACTTTACAGGAGTTCTCGCTTCCTGCTATTCATTTTTTCTAAACACTTCTTGCTATTCATTCCATTTCCCTCCAACCCTGCTCTTTCATGCCAGTGCAGTTGACTGCACAACAGGGGGCAGCTTATATTCTGGGTACTGCTTAATTATTAATGTGCTTCTTAACACGTAGCCTAATCCGTCTACACAACTTGAAATACTGACACAGGGAGAAATCTGCAATCTTACTTGCAACCTTTGTCATAATATTAGAAGTTGACCCAGTTGCACCAGGTTTTACGGAGAGTGCAGGAACATCTGGATTTATGGTGTTAGGCTGGTAAACTATTCAAACATAAAACACAGTTAGTGAAAGCAGGGTTTCTTTTTCTTCAGGCCCATCCTTTCTATTCTATTCAAGAAAATTATGTAGCACAGTATAAATTCACCACAATGCATAATAATCAAGGAGAGGCTGCTGATTTATTTGCCGCATTCACTTATCTGCACAAAACTTTTGTGTCTTTTTGAAATTGTAATGAAATCAAGGAAGATCAGTATGCAAACATGCTCACCAAGATAATATTGACATGCAGATTTTTGTTTTTGCAGATATAATATTTAGTGTGTTCATGATCTTAATTGAAACTATGGCATTTGCTTATCACACACACACACACACACACACACACACACACACACACACACACACACACACACACACACACACACACACACACACACACACACTCACCCCACCCCCCCTATAGAAAACCATCTGACTATCATGAATGTATGTATGCATTCACTCGACACTTTATTAGAGACAACATGCTAGTACCAGGTTGGACCTCCTTTTTGCCATCGTGCTGCCTTGATTCTTTCAAAACTGCTGCAGATTTGTTGGCTGCACAACGGTGATGTGAATCTCCCGTTCCACCACATCCCAGATCTCTATTGCACTGAGATAAGTTGAGTAAAATGAACTCATTGTCATGTTCAAGCCCTCTGGTAATACAAGGATGGGCAGATTTAAACTTTAAAATACAGCTTTTGGAATGACTGCAACAAAACTGTAATAAGCACTATTGTATGTGTAAATATAAATGCATCAATAATTTACTGAGATTGCTGCAATGGTAACCTTTACCTTTCACAAGAACTCAGCTACTCAACTGTCACCTGGTAGCTTTAGTTGTCAAGTGCTTGTACTGAGACAGCAGAAGACATATAGTGGCCTGATCTGTGTGTTGGGGCTTCCAACATAGCCTGCAACAGAGGTAAGGTCAGAGCCTATTGATTTTCAACACTGCTCAACGAGACAGCAGGCTACTCAGTGAAAGACACCACTGTGGAGCCTGTGTAAAGAAACATGTCTGCAGCTCAGTTCCACTAACTGCTACATCCATTTCAAGTAGGTGTACTATTATGAAAAAGCAATGCAAGAAATCTCTATATGATTGCCTTCACGCTTTGATGCTTTCATCGTTTTATCACTCAGATCTGCAATCACCTCGAAGAAGAAAGGCAGCAGAAATGTGGCGCTTCCATTGCAACCTCATGCGCCGCGTGAGCACGGCCTTTGTATGCCCTGCAGTGTAGGTGGGAGGGAAAGTGGGGCACGGGGCCTTTAATGTGCAGGGTGGAATTATATATCCTTTTAATCATACTCCCCCACCCAGCAGCAGTTTAGGATGAGAGTGACAGAGAGCCAACACAAAGCTAATTCTGCCCCTGTCACATCCGATTGTCTCTTACCTCGCAAATGAGCAGCAGTAATGACACTCGCCTGATGGCCCATGCTCGTGCACATTTGCAGGGATAATGTTTGATAGAAATCAATCTGTGATAATATTGTGGATGGGAACACTGAGGTGATTTCCCTCAGATGGGTTTTGTCTAGTGTGAATATTTCAGCTGTGAGGGTGTCGCTTTCAGGTTCTCATTTCATCTTGGAAAGGACGCAGTGTTTTCCAGCATGCTTAACCAATGAGTGCAGAATGCAATTTCATTTTTGCCTTTATGCTATTTACCAGTGCGTGTTGTGGCAGTGAATGGAAGACTTTTACATTAAATTCGTTTAGAATTCTTGATTATACAACACAAAATGCTTTTAATAAATGGAAACTTTGCAATTCAAGTTAAATAAACTGGGTCACTAAAACTATGGCTATGATTAGTCACATGTTGTTGTTCTTTACCAAAGTGCAAAAATCTAATTATTGTGACTCAGTAAATACAGGAATGTTGCCAAAGAAAACTACATTGAATAATATATAACTTGTATAGTTTGATGAGAGATATTTGTGTTCCTCAGGAGGGAATGACATCCATTCTATCCAATCCACAGACTGTATATCAAAGATGGCCATAGCCATGTCACCCATTGGCTGGAGAACTGTGTATTATTTTAAATGTCAGAGAGTGTAGAAACATCTGTTAGGCTGGTAATGTTAGTTGTCAGCTAAAGCTAACAAGTTTGGTTAGCAAGATGCATTCTGTATAATAAACTGTACTGCACAGATAGATGCCATAGAATTTCTGAGACTTTTTCCTGGAGCACAGACTTCTTAAAGTTTCTGTATCACACAGAAAACTTTATTTGTCAAATAATTGCACCAAAATGTCTCCAGAGAGCACCAACCATCACAAACAGGGTCAAGCGAACAGAATTAGCCGAAGTGAAGCCTAGAAGACAGCAATGGGTTACAGATACCTAAAGAAGTCAATCAAAGTCCCTCACTTTAAGCCAAAATTACAAATGGCTGATTTTTAAAAATAAATAAATAAATAAAATACACACCAACAGTAAGTTTATTAAGAAGGGAGTAATTATATGTGGGAAACAAAACCATTCTTGTATCCAGCTGTAAACATGTTAATCTCATCTCTGAATTTGGTATTTCCCATAGAGAGAGTTTGAAAGATGGACTTTGCTTCCAGGTCTGAAAAGTGAAGCCAACATGTCCTGATCCAGATATGTCAGGGCCATGAATTACTCAAAGATTTGCCTTAAGCAAGTTTTATTTTTAATGACCAAGCGGGAAGCTCCAGTGGTTTAAAACAGACTCCTGGTTGTATAGAAGTCTATAGGAAAGTGGACTTCAGTTATTTCACTATGTTACCTCAGTAAACACTTTTCTGATGACTTTATGAGATTTTTCACCAATTTTAAGGTCACACTGCACAAAAAGTCAATTTTACGCATTTTGTTCTTTCTGAGATTCAAATAGAAGCTAATAGAGCAAACAGCTGTATCAGCTGGCTGATTGTATTGGCTGATATTAGCTCTTCGCATTACATTAAAAAGGAGGAGACCAGAAACATCCTTCAAAGATGTTATGAGTGTTGATGTTGCATAGTTTGCCCACCAGGGGGCGATCTGTAACTTCCTGTTGGCAACACACATTTGGAATGGCACAAACACAAAAACCCGCTGATCTGTGCACTGTCAGTCATAGTGTGAATAAATAACCACACATGATAAATGTTAGGGAAATGTGTTTATGTTTTATGTTTCTGAAAGACAAAACACTTTAGGCCAATAAATTAGAATATCAGGTTTTTAAATTACCACATATCGGTATCAGTATCAGTCTTGAAAAAATCCTAAATCGTTGGGATCTATTGGGATCTAACGTCTTGTCATCTAACTTCTTGTCATTAGCCAGTTTGCGTAGGGTTTCACAGTCATACACTCTTTGCTCGTTACTTACAGTTTCAAAACACGATAATGATGATGTCACCATGTCTACATCCACCTACTGCCTCTAGTATTTTTTCATGGGAGTGTACGGGACTGACTTGGGCTCGTAGCCCACCTGAAGTGGCTGTTGGCAGCATTGCAGCTTCATTTGTCAGCCATGGGGGTGGCCGCTTGATCCAGACATATCAGGGCGGTGAACTGCACCAAAATGTACCAGTAATGAGATGATGAGTAAAACAGCAGTAATAAGGTTTATTACATTTTAATTACTTGTGCAAGTGTTAAAAGATCAGTGAATAAATCTAGAGCCCCAAACTTAAACAGGGAACATTAATTAGTCCAACAATGACCTGATATAATGATGCTGAGTAATATCCCTTTTCCCCTAATTTCATATAGCTCCATGAACTTAATGCGTGGATATGGTGAGAGCCACTAACAACACCATGAATTATAAATTTTTTCCGGCGACAGAACATATTATGGGATCAGAGAGGCAATATGAGCAAATCTTCCTTTTTATTCATGCCAGTCCTGTTTAATGAATCACTGGGAGATTGCTCTCACTGTTGCCATTAATCAGAGCTCCTCTGCTGCTGATTGAGGAGGGTAATATGAACAGGAATACCAATGAGTGGAGGAATGTGCACGGGCTGAAAAATGGCAGAATAACTCAGCCATTCAGACAGCCAAGTGCTGTGTGCAGTCTAAACACAACCTTGTCCCATCCTTACCAGGAATGAAGTCTATTACCATTTGACCGTGTTCTCAGATAGGGATTATATCTGCTGCACACCCACTGAGACTGAGACAATTTGTTTTTTGACAGCTATTGGAAAACCGTGTACCACAGTCATATTGGTACTTTGGAAACAGCATGATGCAACATCTAAAACACAAATTTGTTTCATTGATTGAAGAAAACTGGACCAGACTCAGGCACTGGGGAGCTTTGCACTCATAAATTGAATCTATAAATTTGCCTGCATGCAGTTAATGCCCCGAGAATAAGGATAGTTTTTAGAACTCATCTGGGGGTTTGTTTTTCATATTTTGAATCTTCCATTCACGTAATTGTAATTTCCAAGCCTTTACAAGTAACTGTAACTCACATTAGTGACCAAGAAATTTAAAGGAATAATTTCACAGTGCAGAGAGCATGTGACATACAGGTCTGCGGATACGTAACAAGCACCATATTAGGACAGGGTGGCATAAATACTGGAAACCAAGAAATAGTGCTGCACGCCACAGGCAGATAAAGAGTTCGGTTTGGGCGCTGGGGTGACTCTGGTATTGTGCTTCATTGTGAGCAACATATTGTTATAGGGACAGCTATTATTACTGTTATAATATACACAATCAACCCAACATTTGTCTGGTAGAATTTCCTGATTTTCTACGTGGTCCTGAATGTCGCAGCGACTGATTCCTGCCTGCAAACTCCTTCAAAAACCCAAATTCATCGTCTTTAAGCTTCAGTATTTGAGATATAATGAGGTGACTGTGGCTTGATTGGCTGGAAGAAAGGGAAACAGCTGTCCTGGCTCCTTCAAAGCAGTAACAAAATTTTACTTCCATCATCCTAACACATTTTCTTTGTTTTTGGCTTCTTTTTTTTCACCTGTCAGCAGAGCAGACAGATGCAGAAGTTTCATCAATCGTCATGTCTAATTTTTGTCCAAAGAGTGAATGAGAAGCCAGCAATATTACAACTGCCGTATTTGATACAGGCAGCATTAGGCAGCGTTTTGGTTTATTTCAGTTTCATTAGCAAACTGGAACACCGTGATGCAATGTTTGCAAGGCACAGACTTGGATTATTTTTGCATCACACGTTCTCTTAAGCCCGAGGGCACACGTATGCGCATATATTTTCTCAATAACTGTGCTCACATAAACACACACAGATCCCGATGTGGAGATCATGACTTATCACACACAGCGCTCCATCATACAGTCACCCACATCTGCTGCCCTTTCCGATTACTCCATCCTCCTTTACCTCCCCTTCTGCCGAATCCTTTTTTCTTTCCCGCTCCTGCAACCATCCGCGTTATCCCCCCATGCCCCGGCCCCCGACTTCCTTTTCTTAGTGCTCTGCAGACTATCCTTCCGTGCCAACCAAAATGAACAGAATTCCTGAGGACATTGGAAGGTAGCCGGGACGCATGTCAGCTGGCACATTTTTACTCTGGTGTGATGTCCTCTGAGCCTCAGATGGCATGTTAACAACCTGGAAAAAAGGACCACAGAGTGGTTTCAATACACCTCGCATGATTGAAACCGAAAAGTGTTTGTTTTTTTTTCTTCACATGTGCACACTGGTTAGAATGCCAGCATTAGACAGCAGGTATGATTTTTCCCCCCACCTTCCTCTGAATGGGTGGAAGCATTGATGGAAAATACCATTGTTGCATTTCAGCGACTATACGGGACAATCAGAGGAGCTCTGTCTGTTTGGGCAGATGCAGTTTGCTGCAGTCTCTGCAGGTTTTTTTTGTTTTGTTTTTTTAACCTCTTCCACCATTTCCAGAGAAGGATAAATGACAAAACCATGTCAGGCTGGCGATGCAAAGAGGATAATTAGGATTCACGAAACACAGTTTGTCCTCAAAAGCAAATCACATCCCTGATGCTCAGGGGCTACCAAGGCACAGATCATTTTATATATCAGCACCTAGCAACTGGCAGATGGAGTGAACTTAGTGCAGGCTGCCAAAGCTGATAGGACACTGCAGGACTGCAAAATGAGCTGTGATGATTCCCCTGCTGAGGCCAACAAGGGAGACATACCTCATTAAGATGCAGCGCATCCTTGAATGCCCGGCCACACTTTACAGCAGCAAGTTGCTCTTTTGCAAAATATATTTACAGAGCTATTGAAAACATACCATTTGGAAGCAAATAGCTGCAAAGCAAACACACACCAGCTTGGCAGTAACAAAATGTATTTTATTAGAGCATCAAATACAAGTAAGGCTGTATAGTTTCCAGTTCAGATGAGTAACATTGCACATTGAAGCAGTGGCACACACACAGTATCATAACATGGAAAACAATAAGGCCTTTGTATGAGACGTGTAGGCTATTGTTGCTATTGATTACTGCACGGACATGCTGGCAAAACCACATAGTGAGTCATCGGGAATTCTGTCCATCTCCTTATTAGTATAATACCATAACGCTGCACTGCATGGAGAGGGACAGGCCATTAAAACGGCACCTGTGGTGAGGGCATAAACATGTGTTCCTCATAAATATCCATCCTGAAGACGACTACAAAAAAAAATCCCCACCTCTTTTTCTACATGCAGGTAGACGAATACTCTCATTACAAATCCCCTTCGTGTCTTGAAGGAAAGCAGAGGTGAATGTTGTCCTTTATCTGCTTTGATGTGGCATGTTCGAGGGTCCCTGGAGGCCCTTGGCAGACTCTCGCTGCTGAGACTGCAGGTACTGTATAAACACACCAATCCGCAGCTCAATGTCACCCACCGCCTTCTTAACAGTCTGCTTATTTTTCTCTCATCAATATAGCCTACCCTTTTTTCCATTATTTCGCATCACATTACTAACCCTTATTCGTCCACAGCTTAATTCTGTAAATTACAATTTATTGCATTAACCTGCTGATGTCACCCTGCCTTCTCGTTATTAGAAGAGAAGCTGGATTAGTGCAGAACGAAACTCATTTAGATACTTTAATGCTAAAACAAAGGAGGGGCAGAGAAGATATGAAACAGAGGCAAGAAAATAAAGAGTTAGAGACACTGAGAACAAGAGCCACGAGAAGAAAGAGAGACAAAAGCGAGGGAGAGACTCCTGGGACGGACCAACAGGGCTGCGGCGAGTGGAGCTTAATTTCCCAACACCATCTGTTACCAGTCCCTGGATTGAAAGCTCCACTTATGTCAAACCTCCCACCACAGAGTCTTTTTCTCGTCTGTCCCCAGTAACTCTTCGCGCTCCACACCTATGTAGCATACTCTATCTTCCTCTACAGGGCAAGATAAGACACTTAAGATGAGATAATCTCAATCTGAAAGCAATTTTCCAGCTCGTGGCAAGGAAAAAGAAAACCATGCCGTGCTGGAAAAATATGCTCAACTTTACCAGCTCACTGCACACTTAATTAGTGGAGTCTTCATACAGGAACTCCTTTCTGTTGTGTCGCGGTCCAAATGATCTCGATAAACTCAGTGTTTAATCTTTGCCGACTGGCACAGATTAAAGGAAAAGCCCATCGGGGCTGCCCGGTATATATAGGGCTTTCTACTGGGAAACAAGAGCCCATGACACAAAATGTGTCAATGGAAGTGGCTCCAAGGTACTGCCCCCCCCTCCCATCCCTTTTTTCCCGGTGGTGTGTACACTGAGGACTCCGGTAGAGAAGTGTCTGACCTACATTTAACAGTGCAAAGGCATGGAAATATGTCAAACTGCAAGGTTGAACAGAATTATATACATTATGTGGAACACAGAGCTTGAGCGTGGTCCCTAACTTGCACATGTTACATCAGATTGGACAAAGTAGTTGCTGCACTTTGGATAATGCTATTTTGGGGGTAGAGGTTGTCATTTTTAGCAGTGCATTAGTGCCTGTCAGATTGCATTTTCCTTGTTGTATGCTATTATTCATTACTTTAAAGTGTGCACTCAATCTGCCACGAGGAGTTTTCCTCTCCTCTTTAGCTTCTTGCAATCATTTCTCCTACAAGAAGAAATTCTAACCACACAAGAAAGCGAGACACTGCCGCAGAAGCATGGAGTGAGGGTAACCCTGAGGACAGAGTATTCCTTGGCATTTTAATCACTTCATTTACAGTCTCTCAGGGTATTCTGATGCAAATTATCTGAAAAGGTCACACTGCAAAGAGGGATATCTATTCTGTTCCAAATGGTATTTATTTATAAACAGGTCCAAACACTGACTAACCTGTGTATTAGTATTATTTAGTCATCACTGACCTTCATATAAAAAAAGGTTTTAGATCGAAAAGAGTTAAAATACCTAATTTGTCAGGTGACCACCCTTTTAGTAGCAGCTTCAGCACATCAAACCAGTTTCATATTTTCAATGAAAGGAGCCCCCATGTGGCCACTCGTGTTATTACAGCAAAAGCTTTCTAATCAAACAAAAGCTGGTGCGCTCACTGGCCACTTAGGTACATCTGCTCAACCGCTTGTTACTTCAGATATCTAATCAGGCAATCAAATGTCAGGGACTCAGTGCACATACACATGATCAAGACGACCTGACGTGATTTTAGTGAGTTATAACTTGTTAACCTGCATGTTTTATGAGAATTGACAGCCTGAAATACAGAAAATTTCCAGTGAGCAAAATGAAAATGCCCAGTCAATCAAAAGAAGTCATTCGGGTTTGAGTTGATAGGAAGGCCCAAATAAACCCAAATAAACTTTTATTACAAGCAAGGTATGCAGAAGAGCGTCCCAGAACACACAACAAACGGAAGCTGGAAGCAGATTGGCTACAGCAGCAAAGACTGCAGCAGGTCCCCACTCCTGTCAGCTAAGAGGAGGAAACTGAAGCTACAGTTTGCACAGACTCTACAATATTAGCAAAGCAGAGGAGTCTTTATTTCTGCTGTGACACTTGGATGATAGGCCCAGACATTTCAGGTCCCTGAGAACAAACTATGAGTTATTTAAACACCACAGTCTACCTGATTATTGCTGCTGTGTACCGATCTTCTGATGACTACTTCCAGGAGGAAAACACTTTTAGGGTGTGGTGAAATATCTCCAATGAATGTTACCAGCACCTTGTTGAACCTGCATCATGGAGAGTAAGGGCAGATTTCAAGACATAAAGGAGGTCCAACCTGGTACTAGCAAGATGTACAGATATAGATTTTTGCAATGGTCTTGGAGGAACATTGTCTTGCTTCACTGTGTACTGTACCACTGGACATGGTTGAAATGACAATGAAGCCACTTGACTTGATGTACCTAATAAAATGGCTATTGAATCAGATTTACTGACCCTGCATTTAGATTATTTACATTAAAATATAAAACCTTTGCATTATTTAATGAGTTGTACAAGTGAATAATTGAAGAATAAAACAAAACAAAAAAAAAACAAAAAATCACTTGTTGGCTGCTTGACAGTAATGTTACAGCAAAGCCACTGGATGTCACCATCGACACTGCGTGTGTCAATTAACTATGTAAATATGTAACTTGTGTTCATCATATTTACTGCACTCACACTGGAAAACTGGCCCAGAGTCCTTAGTAATGAAATTCACAGATGTCAAAGCTACAAATATCAGCTTTTCCAACAGCTTCTACTCGGCAGCCTACAAAAACACAGCAGGTCATTCAGATCAGAAGGCTGGCTGCCAGCTATCTGACTTTTCACTCCTCGAGTGTTTTACAGAAACACTCAAACACCTGCTGGCTTCTTTCAAAGTCTAGAGTTTAAAAACATATGGTCAATTCAATTCTTTCAAAAACAAATAAACACAAAGACACATTTTTCCAATTTTTTCCAAACTTTATTTGATGACAATATACAAGAACATCTTGAGCACGGAGACCCTCCCTGGCTGTCTGGGATCACTGTGGGGAAGAAAAAAAAAATCAATACCACAGCAAATTTAATTTAAACTACAGCAAAAGAAAACCTCACAGGGAGTTTCAGTAAGTTAGAAGAGTGCAAATAAAGACAAATGTTCACAAAAAAAGTTGCATTTTTTGTTGGGACAGTTTAAATTCACACTTGAATGCAGTCTGAGTAAGACATTTTACTTGAAGAACATAATGTCCAGAGTAAAATTCACACATCGACAGGCTTTTAGTTGAGCTTCCTCCCACACAAAACAAGCTAAAACCCACATGCTACACTCTGCTTCTATTAACTACAGATATGCACTATCAAAGCAGTCTGTTCAAATCTAAGACAGAGTGGGAAAAGCCCACTGTAGCAGATAAAGTGGTAGAATGGGCTGGAGTAGTGGGAAAACACATAAGCTGGGAGTTTAAAAACACCATTGCGGGGGGTGAAAAACACTGAAGGAAAACTGCAGGGAAAATAAGGGATGACATGCACGGCAAAGCTCAGGTCTATCAGCGTCTGATGTGCAACACATTAGCACACCATGCTTGTTCTGCTTCTATACCTGCAGACTGACACTTCATTTCTGCAAAAGAAATCCATGGGAAGCAAAATCAAGAACAAAACATGGCACAAAAACGATGTTAACATGTTGAAAATTGAAACGTGGAATAGAAAAGAGCTCTGAATGGACCCGAGAGTTTTGACCAAGGCCAACAGACAGCACCACAGGCATGGCTGGACAGTGTCAATATTTTCCTAGCCAGCTGTGCTGTAGCTATTCCAGATGCAGTGAATTGGGCTAAAACACTGTCCAGCTGGGCTGTGACATTCAGAGATCTATTCTATGTGACTGATGCCAAAGAGGGTACAGAAGTATGCAGGGTTTCAAGAGATTACATAATCATTTAAGCACTACTTTGATTTATTGTTTGGGCGATTTCCTCGCTATGTTAACAGGTTTATAAAACTACAACACTATTAGTTTACAGTAGTACTTGTTAGTACTAGGAGAAGGGATGGGTAGTATTATGTATTAACCGGTGGGGTCAGATCCTTTCATATTGGATGAGTGTACATCCAAAGACAAAAGCACTACAGCTTTAGTGAAAAGATGGATCAGGGGTGGTGCAAAAGCAGGAGTTACTGAGCTACTGAATGTAACTCCTGGATTATCTGCACACTGCATTTAAGTCTATTTCTGGAAAGCATTTACCTTCTACAGTTTCCGAAGACAATGAGATATGATTGGAAAGATGACAAAGGAAATTAAAATAGCAGAAGAGTTGTGGAGAAACAAAGATTAGCAGGGTAGAATAAAAGGACAGGTGTGTAATGAAAATCAAGAAATACAGAGATTTCACAGTAGCTTGGATAATGGTCAAGACTATTTCCCCGTGGAAAACTATGAGGTTGGTCAACGAGTGCTCACGATACCTTTTTGCCAGCAGCGCCAACACTGGCCTTCTTGACGCCTCGTACTTTCTTCATTCTGTTCTTGCGTTCCTTGCGCTGTTTCCTGGAGGTCTTCTTTTTCTCATAGAGACCGTGCTGAGGACACAAAGACAAACGCATTTTATTTTACAGACTGTAAAAGAACATGGGAAACCTCGAGACTGTGAGAGGCTTTTAAAAAGACCCGTCAGAGTCAGAGCTATTAACGGTTTATATTTCGTAGTTAGTTTTTCATTTTATTTCATTCTCACTTTTTATTTTTAATAATTTAGTTTAATTTCGTTTCTAGAGTGGATTTTCTTGTTTCATTGTTCTTATTTTTATTAGTTCAAGTGTTAGTTTTTGTCTCTTTAAATACTACTGTATGACAATCACATGTCACAGGCAAAGTTTAGGAAACTCAGTGCAGGCATAAGAACTTTAAAAAAAAAAAGACTCAATAGACACATCCTTTTTAATAACAATGTTATCAAACTAAGAAAGGACATTTCCTCTATGTTCAAGGGCTGCTCTGCTAGAGTTCCACCAAAAACTTAAAATCAATCAAATGTAAAACTGTGTTCAGTATCTAGTTTACAGGAGGGCTGAACCAATTCACCGTTAGCACTTCTTTATCAGAGATACTATCATTATTACTAACAGGAACACATTTTCTTCTTTTAAATACAGGCTACTGCAAAAAATGAATTAGTGGTAGTTCAAGGCATCATTAAACTGTATGTCCACCCAATGGCTCTGACCCCACTGTTTTTAATACTCTCTGCTCCACTGCATGGCATACGATGGAGACGTCCTCAGAACTGATTCTGAAAATGCAACAGTGTTTTGCTGCTGTAGATCTTTTTTAGGCAGCATGTGTACTGAAGCTTGACTATCCTTACATGCTGAAAAGGACAGGAAACATCACACACACATAGGGCACAGCAAAACAACTAAGTGGAAGAGGGGGACTAGTGCAACTAGTTGGGGGTACGGAAGTACTTTGCGATGCTTCCTTGAAATACTGGTTGCTATTTTATTTGAGACAGCTTGCCACTGTAAAATCAGCTATGGTCCATGGTATATGGATGGTTAGTCTAATGCAATGTAGCCAACATTATACCTGTACAACGATTAGGAGGCCACTCAACAACCATCCTAATAGTTCAGTGTGTTTTAACAGACTGTTAAAAATGTTTAAATAAATGGTCTGCTACAATCAAATCAGCAAACATCTTGATTTAAATACATGGGAGAACCTTTTTCCTCCTCCACGGTGCCATATTGGGTACAGAGAATTAGGCACTTCTCGTGATATTGGTTTCCTGAATCTCTGGTATCATGACTCAAGCAGGGTCTTCATAGCAAGGTGCTAACTATTTTGACAAACGCGTATCCTGATAAGTCAATAGAAGCCCCATCATTTTCCCTTTCTATATCTCTCCAACATACCGCATGTTTATATGCATCTACATGCAGAATATCAGCCAATATCCCTGTCACATTTTACTCTGTAAAAACATCAAATCTGGTACTAATCTGGCTCTAGTTCAAGATAATAAATACTACGTCCTAATGTCATCAAAACCTCTTCTCGGGTAAAATAATATTCCATAACATTACACTGGAGGTCCAGACTCGTGCAAAATTTGTGAGATGGCTGAGAGAACATACATCTCCTGCTCATATATACCAATTTCAACAGACAGCTCTCTGATTTTTGTATAGCCACTTGTGTTGACTTGACTTGGCAAAGTTATTCAAAACTCACCCTAGCCAGTCTGTGCTTGGGCTCATTCTTCTTGGCATAATCTAGGGAGTCGTACACCATGGCAAAGCCTGTTGTCTTGCCGCCACCAAACTGAGTCCTGAAGCCAAAGACGAAGACGACATCAGGGGTGGTCTTGTACATCTTGGCGAGCTTCTCCCTGATTTCAGTCTTTGGGACCGTGGCCTTGCCGGGATGGAGGACATCGACGACCTACAGAGAGGAAGGGCAGGCGATAAATGTGCTGCTTCAGGACTAGAGCTTAAGCTCGAGATGTGATCAACTATGAACATGAGAGCCCTTACCATTTGCTTCCTCTGAAGCAGTCGGTTCGTCATGAACTTGCGGGTCCTGACTGTTACAGTGTCATTCTGAAGACGAAAAGAAATTATGCATTAGCAACGAGAAAACTGCTGTACTTGTAAGAGCCTCATAATAGTGAAGATAGAGGCTCACCTGTCTCACCCTACCTAAATACCACTATGTTGACATAACCGTTAAGTCCTCGACTCTCCTAACGTTTACACGGTGTGTTAACTTAGAAATAAAACAACTAATTGCTGTAAAGCCTATTTCTGTCCGTTACTGAAGTGTTCTTGTGGTACTTTAACAAACATGCTAGCCTAACGTGTGGGCCGCCATTAGTGTAATTATGCTAACGTTAGCTGCCATAGGTAGGACTGTAAGCTGCGCTACTTTGTGTTTATTTTCTAAATTAACGTATTATCTAAGCGTGTTAATGTGGCCATGTGGTGCATAGAAAACAATTTACAACGACTGGAAAGACGAGTGTAGCCTCTGGTGTGTGCAATATGCGGATCGACCTCAGTCAGACTAGCATCCTGACGGTATCTCTGAAATTTCTCTAAGATCGTTTCACACTACAACAATATCAACATTTTATTATAAAGCAGCTCTAAAGGATCACTTGGTCTGAGAGAAATGTGTGTTGGTGAACGGATGGCCTCGATGATCGACAGATTTTACTCGCAATTTTCACCACAAGACTCACCATCTTGACGCCGGCCTCGCTCAGGGACGTAGAAAAGGAGGAAGGACCAGCAGGCAACCGGATTAATGCCTGCACAAAATTTAGCGAGCATGTTACTCGTACTGCCTGATGGAAAAGATGATATCGGCGAAATTTTATTTTATTTCGGTTTCTAACAATATTTAATAAATGTGAAAACATTTTAATTACGCTACAAAGAAATAGAGCCTATTATATGATACTTTTAAAGAAAAATCCAGAACTTTCCTCACCATAAAAACATTTGGCGTTTGAGGTAAAAACTGTGGACGTTTGTTTCTGCCACTTAAAAAATTGTTTTTCATCGGAAAAAATACTTTTTTTCCCATTTACAAATCAAAATTCTTGTTGCTATACAAAATATCGGGTTATTTTTAAAAAAACAAACAGGTTCTTATCTCAAACGCTTAGATCATTAGCTCAAAATTTTGACTTAATTTACATTTTAGATTCTCGGAGTTTTTAGTAATTTTCGCATTGGTTTGAGTAAGTCAGTCCAACAAAACTTGTTTTCAGTGAAGGAAACAAACTTCCAGAGTAAAATGACATAATGAACAACACTTCTGGCAGTTCTTCAGTTCACTAGACATCAATTCTCATTTTATAGTCATTAATTTTAAGAGATGGACAGAAAACACAACACAGCTAACAACATATTTTTTTTAATACTGTAACATACTGGGCTGAACCTTTTAGGTAGGACCAAATTGCTTTTTGATGAAAACATTTCATTTCCAAACTGCGCTGGAAAAAAGGACACTGTAAGTGCAGGTTTTTGTCAGGGTAACTCCAAACACACACCTCTTTTGGAGCTTCAAGATCCATCCACTTTAACAATGCCCATCCCCCTAAAAAAAAATAAAAAAAATAGGGAGATGACTATATAGTTTTTGGAGTAAAATTAGGGAATAGACTAAGTGTAGAGCTCAATTTCCAAACACAGTTTAAAAATATTTTTTTCTTTTTAAACCAAGTATAGGTCAGATTTGTTTCTATATGTACATACATATGTAGTTATTGAAGAGATTATGAAAGAGCAGTAACAGAGATAGGATTAAGTATTAAGCAGTTTTCCAAACATGTAAAGTGAGTGGTGCAGTGTTGTTGGTGGTAATTCAGTATCCTCCCTCTTGTTTATTATGCACTTTTGAAATAGAGCAATCAATTTACTTATGAACGTAAACACCAACAACACACCAAACACCATTTCTTTTTTTTTAAGAAAGTACGTTACATGCACTATTG
Organism: Rhamphochromis sp. 'chilingali'; assembly: GCF_963969265.1. Classification (NCBI taxonomy): domain Eukaryota; kingdom Metazoa; phylum Chordata; class Actinopteri; order Cichliformes; family Cichlidae; genus Rhamphochromis; species Rhamphochromis sp. 'chilingali'. The sequence continues at coordinate 17,614,873 of NC_137947.1, read as the reverse complement.
TGTTAGATGGTAATAGGTGGTTGGCTAAACAACACTCAATGAATAAAAGACATAGGAAAATGTTTACAAGGGTGATCAGATAAGAAAGATCAACTTCAGCACACCTGTTTGCACGAGTGTGATTCTGCCTCTCCAAGTTGCCAAAACCACACACAAAGAAGAAAAATAAAGCCCCCAAAAAATCTTGTTTTTCCTTTGTTACAGAATTTTATTGATCTTGCAGCAACAGTGTCCACTGGCATTGGAGTCTCATTTAAAATAAACGTCATTTAAAAATCAGAACAAAAGATTACAGTAAAGTTGGTTTCAAATTTGTCTCTCAAAGCATAATATTAAGCCCTCTTTGTGAAACTGAAGTCACTGGAAAGAAATCTGCCGTGTAAATTATAATGCCGTAAAGACTTATCACGAAACATGGCCAGAATTAATAACGGCAAAAAGAAGAAAAAAAATAAAATAATCTGACAGACATCAGAGGTTCCAGTCTTACTGAGAAACAAACTTCATGTTGAGTCATTTACCAAATTCAGAGCTGCTACTTGGACAGAGTACAGTTAGCAGGTATGAATATGATTTGTGGTGTTAAAAAGAAAAAATATTATTTGAACATGAGTGTGCGGTACTCTCACATTGCCAACTTCAATATCCCATATTTACCATTGCACTTCAAAACTTCACAGCTGTTTGAGGATAGAAAAATGGCAAAGAAAATAAAAAGTATTCCTTTTGCTCAATTGCCAAGTACAATGTTACCTGTTCAATGTTGCAGTGAAAAAATAAACATCTGTTGGAAAGTACAAATTGATGACCAGGTATCTAGTTACTGCATTTCATGTAAAGTAAGGCATGGGCAGGCGTGACTCATGAGATGAACAAGGTAATCTAAAATGGGTTAAGGACACTGGGGGACAGATTTGTTGATTACAGCATCCATCAAGCCTGATGCAAACAGTTTGTTCTGGCTGCAATTCAACAGGCTTGACAGTGCCCATATCCAAACAAATTCACTCAGTACTAAGAAACCGTATTAAAAAATAAAATGCATATAAAACATCTGGACTATTTCAAGTTTTCCAAAATCTTGTATCGCACCAAAAACATCAGCAGGATATTAACCGTTTCCATGTTCTTCTAAATGTTTTTATCTGGTTTGGAAAGCTCCCAGCACATGGTGCCAAGTATCCTTCGATTTTATCAAATTATGAATGCAGACCACCTGCCAACACAAGATCAAAGTGTAGTAAAAAAAATAAAATAATAATAATTTTTTTGGCAGATGAGAAACATGAAAATAAAAATCACAGCGAGGCCACGGTCGTGATGAAATGAGTGGCTTTATATTGTTATACTGAAATGTAACTAAAATCAAAAGCTTGTTTGTCAGTTGCCAGGTTGAAACCTTACATAAGTGGGAAGTACAATCATTTTTTGATTAAAAACCGCTCAATCGCAGGCTAAAATTCATTTAAAAACAAAAACAAAAAAAACAACAACAAACAAACAAAAAAACAAAACAAAACATAAAAGCCAAACAAACAAAAAAACAAAACATATCTTGGAAATTGGAAACTTGTGCACCCTTGTGTTGATAATGAAGAGTGAAGTCTTGGAATAGCATGAAATCTTCACCTAATTGAAAACACAGCATCCCTTTACAAACCATCACTGGAAACTAAAGAGTCCAACTGATGATGATAATAATAATAATAATAATAATAATAATAATAATAATAATAATAGACTGTGGGGCTTTTCAAGTAGTTTCAAAACTATTTAAAAAAAAAAAAAAAAAAAAATCACTGAAATATCATGCTAACAAGGGTCTTCAAAACCAAAGACTGTGTGGAATTTCATATGTTTCGATTGATTCCGAGGCAAAGACTAAAAAGAAAAAATTTAAAAAATAACCACTTCCTCTCCCAATTAACGTGGATTATTTCCTGTTTTACGTCTCTGCTGGGGGACTCCCGAGAAATTGGACTAATTTGTTTGGGCATTCTGGGAGAAGCTCCCGTGTTGTGAAGTTAATTTGTACTGCAACTGGTAACCATGGAAATCTATTCAAATAAACCGAGTTTCCAGCAATGGCCAAACTGTACCTGTATGATAGACTGAATCCCCATGGTTTACACACATTACATCCAGCAGTGAGACAAAGAGCTAAAGAAGATGGCTGCCATGAGGGCTCACGACATTGGTTTCTACAAGCCAAGCCACTGGCACACGTGTTGCCAGGTTATTTCCTTTTGCTGGTGTGGTTCCAGTCGGTTAGATGTCCATTTCAAACTGAGCATCATCACCTTTAAAGCACAAAGAAAGGGGAACAGGACAAGTAGGTATTGAGATGTGTCTAGAAGAGGCAGATTAATTAATCAATATGTGGAACAGTGGATCTTTTACCAGTTGTAGGCTTCCCATCGTGGTTGTTGACGTGGTTGTTGGCTTCATTCTTCCGGTTCTCAGTCAGAACATTTAGACTGGTCACGCCAGGGATGACAGGCAGGTGAGCCGGTGGAGTCTGGGCAATGGGAGAATTGCGCCGATCCAGGAGGAACTTGCGGTCATAGATGATCCGGGTTCCTGAAACGGGAAACATCAAGTTTCTGCTACCTTTCAAAGAGATGGTGAATATGGGTGCAGCTTAATTTGTTTAAAGGCAAAAGCCTGGTCTTCATCCACAGGGGCCAGATTCAACTATATGCAATAACATTAGTGAAGCCAACTTCCTGCACATATTTCCCCATTAGGTTCTGAGTTTCCCTGTACACACTATTGTCTAATAATTTCTGAATAAACGTACTAAAATCTGCAGTCTTGATGGCCATGGTGACATCACAGTATTTGCATTCGTGGCTGACTCAAGATGCAGTTTGACCTTTTTCCTCTTCTCCATAGCAGGCAAACACAGGTGAAACTAATAACATTAACATCAGCTTGTTCACAATAACGGCAGCACAGGTCAAGTTGATTTCATCAGCAGCACCTGTGTGACTGATCAAATCAGCTGAGCTTCTTCAAATTTTAGTTTCACTTCTTCCTCTCAGGCGTTTTCTTCCTGCTCCTAAGAAACCCCATCTATTCATTATTCTAGCCTAAAACTAAATGTGCATTTAGAGTGTAGTTGAGCAGTTTCATTTCACTGTAAACTGACTGTGCTTTTGTGGTTGTAATGCTTAATACAGACATTTCCTGTACAAACCGTTTGCTGATAATGAAAGAAAAACAGTGCTGTGTAATCCTGCGCACTGTTTTTTTTTTGGAGACCTATAATGTAAATGTTCCTCTCTTTGCCTGTATCTGTGCTAAAGTCCATAAATGCAATAAATGTTACAGTCTACACAAAAAGGTCCAGATATATTTTTGTAGTGCATCTTTGAGGTATTTTTGTTCGTTTCCCCAAAAATAATTAACACAATTCAGCAGCTACATACTGAACATAGAATACAGAAACAAAGTATCCAATATTGATAATATTGATATTAGGATCAAACCACCCACTTCTAGAAATGAATGCTTTAACAGAAAGTCTCTATGTAAGTACTATTACTATGCAGAATAAAGCATATCAGTGATGCCAGTCAGGCAGGAAAATTGTGTAAAATTGTCCTTATTGGAAAGGATCCTTTAGTGCGGGCATGTCAAACTCATTTTACATTGTGGGCATCATTACAGCCCATTTTGATCTGAAATGGACCTGTGAAACTGCCCTTTCAGCAACTGAAAACAGTTCAACTACACATTTAATCTGCATTAAATATGAGAAAAATAAACAAATGCTCATTCTCAACAATACTTCTCTGTTTCTCTGCATGGTAAAGAAATGTTGCTGTAGTAAACGAAATAAATCTGTCAGCACAACTCTTTGGGCTTACATTGTAACAAATAAACGTGGAAATTTACATAAGGTTCTGGTAGGCCCATACTGTGCTATAATTACAAAACCAAGTTTCTGTTCATTTACAGGACTTGTTTTACTGCAGACCTATTGTCAAAACATTTAATTCATTGTTTATCTGTTACTTAACCAATTGTACGTATACACTGACAAAGTGGAGATCTTTATGTGCAGAAAAAAACCTGTATAAAACTTATTAAAATACATTTAAAAGTCCAAAATTTATGCCCTCTTTCACATTTTCCATCGCCATCCAGTGGGCTGGATTGGAGTCTTTGCCGGGCCAATTCTGGCCCCTGGGCCTTATGTTTGGCAACCCTGCTTGAGTCCTTGTAGAAATCACATATCCAGTATTATGAACTGAAGCTAAAACATATGGAAGCTTGTTTCTGCCACTGAAAAACTAAATTTCTTGCGATCCATAAGTCAAAATATCGACTTAATAACTCATTTTGAAGTTAGTAACTTAATAAGTCAAAACTTCGACTTATGCATGAAAAAAAATCCCAGTGGTGAAAACGAGCTTCCACAGAGACACGCCTTTACCTGTAATCTAACGATCATCAGATTTCTGCTCACCACCGCTGGCAAATGTAACAAGTACACCTTTATACACAGTTTCAGGTAACGATGCACTAATGGAATCTCTGCGTTTCCAACGAGCCAATCAGGCAGCAGCTAGAGCGCACGGGGGCGGGGCTAAGCTTTGTTTTTGTTTTCATCTGGATGACAAGGCAGCCTAGGCCAACACTGCCAGGCACAGTTGAAGCTTAGCTGAGACCACAAGCACCACCTCACTCCAAAAGTCCCCTCTTTCCCTACAAATCGACGACAAAGCAGGCGAGCTGCCCTCTCACCTCCAGGAGTGGTAGAGAATAAAGTGCCTCCGGGGGTGGTACAATAGTCATGAGGTAGCTGCGTTGTGTCGTTGATCAACACCGTCTTGGTCGGGATGGCCCTGCTCTCGCTAAGCTGACGACTGGTCGACATTTTTGTTTAGCGCTGATTTGGTGACAAATCCAGCAGCTACAGAAAACTGGGGTGTTTGTTTCCCGACGGACGGTGGAAACCCGGGCCGTTCCCCACTCTCGTATGTCTTCCCTAAAGCTTTCTTGTCTCTCCTTTCGTCCTCCCAGCCGTCAGCACCGTCCCCTCCCTCAGCAAGGCAGGAAGCACGACAAGCTGCGTCCGGATGTGAGGTCAGCCGTGCGAGGCGTCACTATCGGTTAAAACCTTTTTTTATACGTTAACAGGGAAACCTGTATGTTCTTCGGAAATCATGCATGCTGGCAAGAAATGGATGGACTTGTAGGTGTTTCTGTCATGCAACATAAAAAAACAAAACAAATGGGGGGACATGGCTGTACATGCATGTAGAGTTTCCCCTTTCCTTGCTAAAAGTGAAAACATTATCTTTTATTTTATGAAAAAAGGGTTTAATAGCAGAATAGGAGGCGGTTATAATTAAAATTTATTAAATAATTATAATAATTCTTAAAACTGAGTTTGGTGTTGCTATAAAATATGTACACATCCACGTTAATTTCTATTTTTAAGGTTTCTGAAGAGACAACTATGAGAAGGATGGCAGCAAACGTGAAAGGGAAGGTTTACAAGATGGTAGTGAGACGTGCTATGATGTATGGTTTGGAGATGTTAGCACTGAGAAAAAAAATATATTGGACAATAGGATGTTTATGATGGAGCTGGCAGGCAAGAGGAAAAGAGGACATCCATGAATCTTGTCCTCAGAAAAGATTCATGGATGTAGGGAAGGAGGACATGCAGAGGGTTGGTGTGATAGAGGGGGGTGCGAGGGAGATGATCTCCAAAACGAGCCATTGGAAGCTTTCTCATAGATGATCACTTTGGGATCATCTACTCCGCTTGCCTCAGAATTGAAGTGTAGTCGGAAGAGGGATTTTAAATCAACCTTTACAAAACACAGATATACCTTAAAGTTTCTGCGAGAATAGAAATAGAGAATAAAAGCTAGTAAAAGCAGTGTTTCTGGGTGCATCACTTGTTGGATGGAGGGCAGCTGGCAGCTGTATCTGGTCATAATGGGTCTGCTGTGTTAACCTCCTGGAGCTCAAAGCAGTGCAGAAGGTGTAGCGTCAGTGGTGAGCTGATCAAATGAATATGATTGTACGGTCACCTCTGAGCACTTATGTTGGCAGTTAGCTGAAAGCATTATCTACAGATCAAAACAAGTATAATGGCAAGGCACTTGGATCCAAAAAAGAAAGGGCAGAAGATGAACTGGACAGCAACAAGTGCAGGAAGCTGAAGCATGATTGACAACTGACAAGAAATAGTGGAAGGAGCTAAGAGTAGTTTGTAGTTATTCATGCAGTTTAGAGCTCCATGCCCAATCCTTTAGCTTAACTATGCACATTCTTGTATGATTCTTTTTCAAAAGAAAAGGTGATTCTCTATGTGTGCGTGTGTGTGATGCAAAGAGTTTCCATGTTTGAGAGTGTGTAATTTTGTGTTATATTGTGTTATAATTTTTGTCAACAGAGACCGGATGTCTGTAAACTAGACCAGACAGAGAACAAACTATAAATTCACAAACTATGCATCTGACGAGCCAGACCAAAATCAATGTACTGGCAAAATGCTTCTTGCACGGATCTGCAGGGCGAGGCCATCTTGTTCCAGTTTGTCACCTGTAGATGGCATTACATGGATTCTCTGTTTCCCCCTTCCAGCAGGTTTATCGGAGAGGAGGCATGAAGTGAAAGTAGGAGATATATGATCATTAGAACCTGAGGTCATCAGTTCTTCCTGCAGGAGGCAATCAGCTAAAGACATTTTTTCCATCTCCTGACAGCAGAGAGGAAGAGATGCCTTCAGACACTGTGCAGGTGTTTTCGTTCAACGTCGACCTGTTTGTAAATTTATGCATGGCGAGGGATCCCCTGCTGTCTGCTTACTGGATTTGAGGCTATCACTTGCACTTTCCTCTTCAATTTTTTGTGCATATATTTGCATATTGTTATATTTGTTCAACCTGTGTTGTTCCTGCTTTGTTTGGGTTTGTTGATGGGCCTTTTTTCACATTTCACATTAATTCCACATTTAAGTGGAATTTGGAATACATATATTGAGAATCCAGATTTAGACTCTGTTATCAGGACTGTTCTGTCAGGGAACATTTTTCGTAAACCACGAAAACAGACAGCTGACATCATTTAAACTCTTAAGTAAGTAACTAAAGCTTGCAAATGAGAAGAAAACCCTTAAGTTAGCAGGACTGTTTAAATATTTTAAATGAATTTGAGATGAACCCCATTTTCTTATCTTTATTTTTTGCACAATTTGGATATATTATGTCAATTTGTGAATCATATTGTCTTATATATGTTTTTTCCTCTTAGTTTTTGTATAAACTCTCAACCTATAGTAAACATGTATCGTGGATAATGGATAATATTGTTAGCACTGATGTTCACAAATAAAGTTCTAGCTTGGTGGTTATTACTAGTAATGAAGTGCAATGGGAGAATTATTTTTTCTGTTGAAGCTAATATTTCCAATCGCCTATAAAGGCATCATTGGCTAAGTACGCATGCGCGGTGCCCTCGGTGACTGACAACGCAGCGCGAGAGCTCTGCGCAGACTCTTCCGACGCCATCCTTCACTCAAATCCAGCGTGAAACAGAAAGCCAAACGAAAACATGAGCTTCTCGGTAGAAGAGAGGGGAAACCCGAACTCCCTGAGCTACCGCTTGTTTTTCAGTAAGTAGGAAATAAGCACAAGTAATAACGTTTCGTCTTTATTCTCTACTTTTAGGACTTTCTTCAAATGCCACCGGCTAGTCGCAACCTCCCACGTGTCACTTATTCATTTGTTTTGCATGTTCCCTTCAGTCATATCAGTGAAGTGTGTGTATTTACATATATCCTTGCAGAAGGAATTAATAGAATGTTTTAAAACCGATAGTAAATCTCCTCTCGAGTCCAATAACCTGGCCTAACCGGTCCTTTAGGTTTTGCCCTGTGAAATAATGATGGATCTGGCATGAAGTGGCTATACCTGATCGGCGACCTACCTGTTTGTACATGGGAGAAGGAAGTTGCTTTTGGCTAACTTTCGCACGATGCTAAATTACCTGCAGGCATCATAAATCCTTGGAGATGGTGGGACTACGCCCTCATTGATTTATTACAACCCCCGCTCTTATTTATTGTGGGTCAAAGTGTATTTAGTAATTTCAGCAAGGGCTTTGACTGTCATCACATCATAATCTAGTGTTGTTGTTGTCTCACAGTTTACAGTTTTTATGGCTAGATTACTGCAGGTTTTTCATTAAAGCACGTTCATACCAGCTGCAGTAAAGAAGTAAGGACAAAATAAGCTCCGGTTAAGTATGCACGGCAGAGTCCAGCCTTTGCAAGCAGGGGCCTCCGAGCACGATATGAATGACTTCATTCAGCTGAATGCTGTCATTGAGCAGTTTGTATTTGCCTGCCGTATTCATACAATGTTTAATCTTTGTTGCAGAAAATGCTGAAGGGAAGTACATCTCACCATTTCATGACATACCTATGTATGCTGACGAAGGCCAGGTAAGCCACCTTTACCCTGTTGCGTATGTAAATATGCGTGCATTTATAAGATCAGCCCTCAAGATAAATTTCCCCTGCAGCACAGGCAGTGATGTTCAGCTGCTTTTTTTTTTTCTGTAGTAGTGAGCCAATAATCGATTTGCAAGGCAGTGGCCTTTACTCCATGTTCTCAGTGCTGTGTCAATACCTTTTGTGATTACTGTAGATTATTTATCTTATCTGCCAGCAGCAGTTAATTGAAGCAATACCTGAGCATGAGCTTGAATGGATGATAAAAAGTTTAGAATTGTCTCGCTTAAGTATGAATGAAAAAAAACAAACTTAAAATAACTTAAAGACAGTTCAATAGATTTCTTTCTCTCTGTTTTTCAGAACATCTTTCACATGGTTGTTGAAGTGCCAAGATGGACAAATGCAAAAATGGAGGTAAGACTGGTGCTGTGCAAAATGCATTCTTTCTGAAGGTGCAGTTGATTGACGCAAGAAGGAAAACAAACAAAAATATATATACTTTTGAGGTGTTTTCACTTACTGAGTGCAGCCCTGACATCGGTGTGTGTGAGAATGCAGATAAGATATTACGTGCTTTTTAATCTAGTACTAAGTCTGTGCAATACCTGTTGGAACCAATAGGAGAATAGTGCAGGTAATAGTCCAGCCGATATAATTTTTCCATTAGTAGACTCCTGTTCTTTGTGAGAAGGGGCAACTTCAGTTCTCCCTTGACAAGGACAGTGGGAGAAATGTTTTGTCACTCAAGTCTCGAGACTGAAGATTGCTCCATAGCGATATTTAGGGCTCATTACCAGTTATCACAATCATTTGATTGCAGTTCTTGTTACCAATGGTGGCACTATCAGTTATGAGGTTTAGGTGGTGATTACTTTTTCTCACAGGGCCATGTAGGTTTGGATAGCTTTGTTCCCTTAATAGATGAAATCATTCAAAAACTGCATTTTGTAATTACTCAGCTTATCATTGTCTAATAATCACATTTATTTGATGATCTGAAAAATGGAGATGTGACAAATATGCAAAAGGAGAAAAGAAATCAGGAAAGAGGTTTTTTCACTGCATCACTTGTAGTTTACTTGTTAATTTCCTGTGCTAGTCATTTCAATACAGTAACTAGAAAAATTTGCATTTCCTGCGAAAATGCTATGTGGATGCCTTAATGCTGGAGATGTCTGCTGAAAAAGTTGAAGGAAAAAAACAACATTGCCCTGAGCAGGATTCGAACCTGGCCCTTCTGGTCTCAAGGCAGCTACTCATCTCACTGAGCCAAACTCATTCTCACAAAGAAGAGGTGGAGAGACTGACAATTCTGCTGAAATGAGCAGAAGCTGCTGAGAATTGTGCTGATAAGAGGTGAAAAGGCTAAAAATTTTGCAGAAAAGAGGTGAATCAGTAGAATTTCTGCTGAAAAGAGGTAAAGAAGCAAAAAGATGCGCTGAAAAGAGATGAATCAGCAGAAGTTCTGCTGAAAAGAGGTTTTTGCTGAAAACAGCTGAAAAAGCTGAAATTTGTGTTGAAAAGAGTTAAATAAGTTGAATTGGTAACTGAAAGAAATGTTGCCATAAGCGGGATTTGAACCCGGGCCTCCCAGTCTGAGAACGGATGCTCATCTCACTGAGCTAAAACACAGGTCAACCCGGCAAGGAAAATCAGTGAGGCCACTGATAATATGGCAGAAATGGGCAAAAAAAAATTCAATATCTCAAAAAGTATAGAAGTTATGAGCACCAAAAGTCATAGCTGGAAAGAGCAGAATTCTTTAAGATTTGAACGGTGAAAATGGCACAAAAACTGCGGGAGTAGTTAAGCGCCGAAAAACGTACGGAAGCAACTTGAAGATGAAGAAAAGATAAAGAATAAAGAGAAACAGGAACTCAATGAGCTGCTTCATAATATGAGACTGCAACAGTATCTGTGATGTAGTCTGTGACAGTGCTGTAAATGTTTGTGTGCTCACTCCACTGTGACAGTGTGAAGTCATTGTTGCTGCACTGTTATATTTTTCCACTTGCCAAATGTTTGAGTGTTACGATCGCTGTAATTTCTGCCGTTAAAACGTTTTTCCCTTGGGCTAGAGATGTGAGCGCATCTCTAATGAGCTCCACCGCGGACATTATCTGTGCACCAGTTAATCTGTAGCATTTCATTAACTTGCTGTCATTCAGCATTTACAGAATATTTCCCCTACATCTTTATTTGCCAGCTGCTTTCTTCTGTTCCCTGCAGAAGAATCTCCTAAGCCTCTTGAAAGTCGCCCTCATTACTCCAGATTTTCACCACAGGAACTCTGGTTGCAAACATCTTTACCAGAATCTTGTCTTAGGGAAAATTTAATCTTAAATGCTGAGTGTTGTCATCATTAGTTACTTTTTGCACTGTGATGAACTCTCTGAATTCTGCATCAGATCTTGGAAGATTTGGTTTGAGCTTATTCCACAGTGTATTTACTGTGGCTAATGCATTGTTTCCCAATTTTGATAGTTGTATGAAGAATTATTGTTTCTAGCTGTGCATGTAACATTAAGTTACAAGTGCATGCCATTTACCAGGAATGAACTTAATATTAACTGCATTAAAAAATTTCTTTCAGATTGCTACAAAAGACCTCTTGAATCCAATAAAGCAGGACGTTAAGAAGGGCAAGCTGCGCTATGTTGCCAATGTTTTCCCACATAAAGGCTACATATGGAACTACGGAGCCATTCCTCAGGTCAGTATTTTGTTCAAAAGAGCTGAAGTATCCACATTAGTAGATTGCTTGAACAGTGAGTGATTTAACTTCCTGCTTTCATGTCTTAGACGTGGGAAGATCCGGCACATAAAGATGGAGACACTGGCTGCTGCGGTGACAATGATCCCATAGATGTCTGTGAGATCGGCAGTAAGGTGCAGTGCACGCTGATGATTTTGTGATTGTGTTTCATTTCATAAATGAATAATACTGCCAATTATGTGATTTCTTCTTTGTTACTGAAAATTAACCACGAACTGGAATGTCCTGTGTAGGTGTGCTCCCGTGGTGAAGTAATCAAAGTGAAAGTCCTTGGCATCCTGGCCATGATCGACGAGGGTGAAACAGATTGGAAAGTGATTGCAATCAATGTTGATGACCCCGAGGCCAGCGAGTTTAACAGTAAGTGCCTCAGATTTCTCAGTTTTCGTTTTTCTGCATTAGCGTCATGAACTTATGACGACGATGTTGTCCATCATTAGACATCGGTGATGTCCGGCGCCTGAAACCTGGCTACCTGGAGGCCACAGTCGAATGGTTCAGGAGGTACAAAGTACCAGATGGGAAACCAGAAAACCAGTTTGCTTTCAATGAGGAGTTCAAAGACAAGGTCTCCACCTAACATCTCATTTAGCCAACCAGTCATTTTTTAAACACTTTGTCAGCATTTCCTTCTTTGTCAAACTCAGCATTCAGTTATAAAACAGTTCAAGGAACTGTCAAATTAGTTCCTGCATGTTCAGTTATAAAAGCTTTGATTACTTTATAATTACTATTAAAAGTCCTACACTCATATGTAGTTGCTGTTTTATGTTTCAGGACTTTGCCATTGAAGTAATCAAGAGCACTCACAACTTTTGGAAAGCCCTCATTTCCCAAAAGGCTAGCGCTGGTGAACTGAACTGGTAAACTCTGACTTTTATCAGCTGCTTTTAGAAGAAATGCAAACTTGCAGCCAATAATTTCTTGAATATAAGTAGTCATACTTACTATAAATCTCTATATTATCAAACAAAACAGCAAAAACACATGTGTCTCAGCTGGCGACAGCCCTTTCTGCTGCTCTGCAGATGAGGCTACTGCTGCTGTTGGTGAGGTAAGACTTCTATCCCTGCCAGATTTTGCAATATAACATCAGAAATTTCAAATTTGGGTCTCTTTGATGGATGTTTCTTTCTTTCTTTCTATTTTTTTTTTCTTTCTAAAGACATGCCCGTGTGGAAAAGAAGACCCTGTCCCCTCGTCAGGTAACATTTCATATAATTGTTATGATTCTGAGGTTGAGTGTTCAGATGTGAGATTTACACGGTTGTTTTCATTCGCAGTTGATAAATGGTTCTACTATGAGAGGAAGTAAAAGAGGACCTTCTTCAAGTGGACCAGGAGGAAAGTTCATCTCTCACAGGAATATTTGAAGACCTACTTGGATTAGGAACCAATGGGATGATGGGTGGTGGGGTCTGGGTTTACCCATCTCCTTGTAGATGGAGAAGAATAGCGATACTATTGATTAATAGTAATGATACTGTAGAGAAAGAGAGCACTTATGTCATGACCAATGATTTTTCACTTATTTAAAAAAAAAAAAAAGTAATCTCTTTGCAGATGTGCTGTAATGAACAAAGTGCAGGCACTGTGCCTAGTAGATGCGCGTGTCCTGTCTGAGACCGAACTGCTTTAATAAAGCTTCTGAACGTGAACGTGTGAGTTTGAGTGGAGTCATTAGTATTTAGTTTAGACCAGTGGTTCTCAAACTGTAGGGTGTTATAGTCACCTGATGATCATGGAAAGATGGAGCTGACACAATCAGTTTTTTAAAATTTTCATTTATTTATTTTTTAAGAGTACTGCTTTTCTTTTTTCTTTTTAAAAAAAAAAAAAAAAATTGGGATCTGGCTTCTGAAGCGATGTAACAGAAAAGATTGAGAACGACTGGTTTAGAACATGGGCTTTATTGTTATTTATGTTTATATGCAATAACTGGGCATGCCACCACATCACATAGGTGCTCTATTGGATTGAAATCGGTTGATGGTGGAGTTAACTCGTTAACTCATTTTCGTGTTTAAGATTATTTGAACTTCGTGATGTGGTGGGTTATCCCGTTGGAAGCATCAGAAGATGGCAGCTTCCAACAGGGTACACCGTGGTCATTAAAGGATGGATGTGGTCAGCTACAATATTCAGGTAGGCTGTGGTGTTTAAATGATGCTCAATTGGCATGAAATAGCTGCACCCTTTTTTTTTTTTTTTTTTTTTTTTTTTTTTTTTACATCACAGCCAAAAGCCTGATGCTTTGACACCAGGGAGAACAGATCCATGCTTTCATATTTATGCCAAATTGTAACCCTAAAATCCAAATGTTGCAGCAGAAATTGAGGCAGAAAGCAAAGTAAAAGCCCAAACAAAAGTCTTCGGCCCCCTTGAACTTTCCACATTTTGTCACATTGCAGCCGCAAACATGAATCAATTTTGTTGGAATTCCACGTGAAAGACCAATACAAAGTGCTGTGCACGTGAGAAGTGGAACAAAAATCATACATGATTCAAAACATTTTTTACAAATAAATAACTGCAAAGTGGAGTGTGCGTAATTATTCAGCCCCCTTTGGTCTCAGTGCAGTCAGTTGCCCATAGACATTGTCTGATGAGTGCTAATGACTAAGTAGAGTGCACCTATGTGTAATCTAATGTTAGTACAAATACAGCTGCTCTGTGACGGCCTCAGGTTGTCTAAGAGAATACTGGGAGCAGCAACACCATGAAGTCCAAAGAACACACCAGACAGGTCAGAGATAAAGTTATTGAGAAATTTAAAGCAGGCTTAGGCTACAAAAAGATTTCCTGAGCCTTAAACATCCCACGGAGCACTGTTCAAGCGATCAGTCAGAAATGGAAGGAGTATGGCACAACTGTAAACCTACCAAGACAAGGCCGTCCACCTAAACTCACAGGCCAAACAAGGAGAGCGCTGATCAGAAATGCAGCCAAGAGGCCCATGGTGACTCTGGACGAGCTGCAGAGATCTACAGCTCAGGTGGGGGAAGAAAGAAGAAGCAAGAAGAAAGCCATTGTTAACAGAAAACCATAAGAAGTGCCGTTTGCAGTTTGCCACAAGTCATGTGGGGGACACAGCAAATGTGGAAGAAGCTGCTCTGGTCAGATGAGACCAAAATGCAAAACGCTATGTGTGGCGGAAAACTAACACTGCACATTACATTGAAAAACACCATCCCCACTGTCAAATATGGTGGTGGCAGCATCATGCTCTGGGGGTGCTTCTCTTCAGCAGGGACAAGGAAGCTGGTCAGAGTTGATGGGAAGATGGATGTAGCCAAATACAGGGCAATCTTGGAAGAAAACCTCTTGGAGTGTGCAAAAGACTTGAGACTGGGGCGGAGGTTCACCTTCCAGCAGGACAATGACCCTAAACACAAAGCCAGAGCAACAATGGAACGGTTTAAAACAAAACACATCCATGTGTTAGACTGGCCCAGTCAAAGTCCAGATCTAAATCCAATCGAGAATCTGTGGCAAGGTCTGAAAACTGCTGTTCACAAGCACTGTCCATCTAATCTAACTGAGCTGGAGCTGTTTTGCAAAGAAGAATGGGCAAGAATTTCAGTCTCTACACAGCAAAATCTCCAGTGTTAAATTAACACTAGAGAGTGTCTATATGGGTCCACTCCTCTGAGTGTTAAATACAACACTGTTGAGTGTTAAATTAACACTTTTGACAGTGTTATATGTTTAAAAGTAACCTAGTCAGTTTTGAAGATTAACAAAGACTAACACTGAGCAGTGCTGATTTTCTAACACTGGAAAATAACTCAAAACGTTAGAAATATTCCAGTGTTAGAAAATCAGCACTGCTCAGTGTTAGTCTTTGTTAATCTTCAAAACTGACTAGGTTACTTTTAAACATATAACACTGTCAAAAGTGTTAATTTAACACTCAACAGTGTTGTATTTAACACTCAGAGGAGTGGACCCATATAGACACTCTCTAGTGTTAATTTAACACTGGATGTGCAAAGCTGGTAGAGACATACCCTAAAAGACTGGCAGTTGTAATTGCAGCAAAAGGTGGTTGTACAAAGTATTTACTCAGGGGGCTGAATAATTACGCACACCATACTTTTCAGTTATTTATTTGTGAAAAATGTTTGGAATCACGTATAATTTTGGTTCCACTTCTCACGTGTACACCACTTTGTATTGGTCTTCCACGTGGAATTCCAATACAATTGATTCATATTTGTGGCTGTAATGTGACAAAATGTGGAAAAGTCCAATTGGGCCGAATACTTTTGCAAGCCCCTGTACATGTACCGAACAAAATACCCAGTGAGTTAAAAAAAAAACAAAAAAAACAAAACTAAGTTGAATCAATATATTAGTTTTAAGGGAAATGACGTTTGCTGATACTTTGGAACTGGACTTATTTTGATTACTTTAATTTCTTTCATTTAAAAAAAATATTAGTGAGTTTAAAAAGTGTTATTTGGCAAGAAAAAGTTTGAGAACTAGTTCAGAACAGACTAAACTCTCATGGTTGTAATGCTGCCACCTAGTGATCACAGCCCTCATCGCCTTCACTTTTTGCTTTAACTACTATATATTCTCTGAGAACCGAGGAAAAATGAATCTTCCCATTGAACTTTTTTGTAATTTTCCTTCCTCTTTAGCGTTAAAAGAGGCCACTCAAACACATGAGATATTAATGGAAAGCCCTCTATTTAGTACATCGGGACTTAGTAGGGTAGCTCAAATAAGTAAAAAGATATTGATCAAAAACAAATGTCCATTACAGAGGACATAAAATAATAAGCTGGTTCTATATATTAAATTTAGATCCCGAGGCCCAGTTTTTGTAGCCCAAAGTTATACTAAGAGGCGATTGTGTCTCCTTTATTTTTCTGTTCCTAGTATGAAAACTGTATAATGTCTGGGTAATTTAATTTTTTTTAAATAGAAATAATTATTAAAATGTAATTACGTTGATACTATGTATGTCGGAAAGTTACACCGAAAATGTAGAAAGATAGTGGCATGACCAGTATCCCCCCCCCCCCCCCCCCCAAACTAAAAGTAAACTACAGTCAGTAGTGTTAAAAAGCAAATTAAGTTCTAAGTTCTTAAAACACATTTTAAATTAATGTTTTCAGGACCGTTTGAAGTGTACTTTAAATTTTTTTTTTTTAATTGTTATTAAAAAACTAACAAACAAAAAACCCAGCATGCGCACTTCTTACCTTGGTGTGTTGGTAGCCATCCCGGTGACGTACTTCCGGTTAACTGTCAAAGTTGGAGGCTTTGAGAAGGAAAAAAAACCCAACAACGGACGAGTTCAGTTCACTAACACTGCTGACCAAGGTAACGCTGCAAATGATGTATTAAGTTGGCTTTGTTGGGGTTTAAACTTTTCCATTCAAGACTGCTTGTTGAAACCATTTGCCGACATCATAAAGTTCGAGGACTGGACACTGTGGATCCCTCCGCGCGCTCGTGTTTATTAAATTTACCGTTGTTTATTAAAGCTGACGTCGGTACCGCGGAGCTGCACGTGATAAGCTAGACAGTAGTAGTGATTTCACTAGAACGAGCGTTTATAAAGAGTAGTGAGCTAGTGGTGATTTCTGCTTTTAGCCGTGTTTACTTGTTTTGGAGTGCTGATTTGGTCATTTCATCACTAAAACGGCAAACCAAAGTTTGTGAACAGTGCCTACAGTGCCACAGCTGTAAATCCACAGATGAAGCAGTTAAGTGCCACGCTGACATTTAAGTGACCCTGTGAAAACATTGTATAATAAAGGCATTAACAATTGGGTAATTTCTCAGAGCCCACAGGCCTCACTATTCACTTTAAGTTCACCCAGTGACAGGTGTTTGTGTGTCATTGAGCGAAGGCAGGGGGAGACTACCAAGATCAAGTGTCGTTGTCGCAACCCTCACAAAAATAGTCAGGGGACGATCACTGTGAGCGAGCGAGACAGCTCCCAGATCAAACCAGCGTCTGAAAAATCACTGAAGGCTGTTTGTTGCCTTGCTTAGCTCCTTTCCTTTCAAGCTTTAAAACTTGTGTGATTACACGGAGCTTACACATACCAGCAGAGTAATCCACGCAGGGTCAAGAATAATGATTAACAATGCGCTTTAGTGCTAGATGACAGCTTTTTGCAGTAGTTTAAAAAAAGGGTTCTTTTTTTTCATTTACAGACTTTATGACTGGTATCTTATGTACATCACTGTCCTTCATGTGTCATAATTAACTTCAGCTTTCTGTCTTTCAGGAAGCCATCAGAAATGTCTTTTCTATTTGATTGGATCTACAGGGGCTTCAGCAGTGTCTTGCAACTATTAGGTGTTGAAATAAATTTCCACATTTTCATCCATTATCATCCAATATTTGCCATTTATCTGAGGCTGAATTGTGGGTGTGGTAGGCTAAGTAGAGACCTCCCTCTCTCTTGCCTTTTCCGCCTGCTTTTCCAGAAAGGACTCTAAGGTGGCCTGAAGCCAGACAAGAAATGTAATCTCTTTAGCGTAACCTGGGTCTGCCCCTGGGTTTCCTGATAGAACATACCCTGAACACCTCACCTAGGACGCACCTGGGAGACATTCAGGTCAAATTTCTGAACCACCCCAAATGTCCTTTTTCAATATGGCGGTGTAGCAGCTCTACTCTGAGACACCTTTCGGAGGAAGCCAATTTCTGCCGAGTCTCGAGCTGAGTGTCGTCCCAGCTGCTTCACACTCATCTGCAAACCGCTTCAGAGTAAGGTGGAGGTCATGGCTCTATGTTCAGATGAGATCCTGAGACCACCAAACCCTCCACCCCTTGGCTAGATATCCCATAAAAATAAGTCCATAAAAATCATTAACATACCTGATAAGAAAGGGCAGCCCTAGTGGAGTCCAGTATCTGCATATAGCTGGCAATGGAAACCATCATACGAAGACCCTGTAACAACAAGGACCCAGTCCTCCTGTGCCCCCACCACAGGAAACCCAGAGAGAAGCAGCTAAATACCAAGTCTCAAGTCTCCAAGTCCAGTCTAAAGTCTATGTAAACTAGTTTGGTCCCACGCACGCACCCTCAAATATCCTTGAGAGGATATAAAGCACCGATATTGTTGTTTTACAAAATGGTAACTTGGAGGTAGTAACTAGACAGTTTGAAGTAAATTCGAGCCTGAATACTAACAAATATCCAGATTTTCACTTTGTTTTTGGCGTTCGCTCTATTTCTATAAAACATTTACCAGCCAGTTCTATTCTGGCTCCCAGTTCTCCTGCCCAAGACTTCTTTTAAACCCATCAATTTGACTTCTTTCTGCTATCAGGGTTGTACAAGAAGACTGGGAAGATGGTTTTTCTTGGACTAGACAATGCTGGAAAAACAACGCTCCTGCAGATGCTCAGGGATGACAGGCTGGGACAGCACATGCCGACGCTATACCCAAGTAGATTTTTACTTGTCACATCAGGAATTAGCCATGTGTGTCTTGCTTCACTGCTTATCCTAAAATCAAACCTCTCTTCCCCAGCATCCGAGGAGCTGACAATAGCTGGAATGACTTTTACGACATTTGACCTTGGAGGTCATACGCAAGGTGGGAGTAAAAAAAAAAAGTGATTCTCAATCTTATTTTTGAGCTTTTTAAAATATTATTGATGTATTTGTTGAGGTGTTGCATAAAAATACTGAAAATGTGTGTCTTTACAGCACGAAGGATCTGGAAGAACTACTTCCCAGCCATAAACGGTATCGTGTACATGGTGGATTGTGCTGACCATATGCGACTAGCAGAAGCAAAAGTTGAACTGGATGTGAGTTATTTGTACTGATGTCAACACAGACAGCTGCCCATAGCTGCCACTGATAGGAATGATCTGTATGATATGTCTGATATGACACTTCTTTTGTGTAGGCCATGTTAACAGATGAAACCATTGCAAACATCCCCATTCTAATCCTGGGCAATAAGATAGACCGTCCAGAGGCCATCAGTGAGGATGCACTCAGGGCAGTACTTGGTCTTCAGGGGCATACAACTGGAAAGGTTTGTACAAGAAATGTGGGATTAAATGATGATGTGACGTCTGGCAAGAGCATTAGAGTCATATGGTGTTGATATTTTCTAAACCATAAACTGTATTTAAAAGGTTAACGTAGCCTCTGGAAAAGTGAAACCTGTTCAAAGTACTTCAAATCTGCATTCTTTTTAATGGCCAGCAGGAGGCGACACCTCTGGTGGGGAAAAAGCAGTCAGATTGTATAGACATATATTAGAAAGTGCTGCTCACTTGATCTTTGACCTCACTAAATACTTTCCTGGTGTCTTTACAGTCTGTGTTCTCATTTCATAACTTACTGAATAGAACATGATGTTCTTTTGTAAAGTATGGTCCCTTTTGGAATAGAATAAAATACAAGATAAAGCTGGCTACGCTCTAGTAGCAGCTTAGTGTTTCGCAGTCAAATCTAACTTTTGCTTGTTACATCCAGTTTAAAAAAAATAAAATAATAATCAAGATGTGGCAGCCAGAATGTCTAACTGAAGGCTTCAAAACAGCACTTAAAAGAAAATAAAAGGCGATGTCACAATGCCTATATCAATTTCTTACTGTTTGTACATGTTACTGTGTTGGAAAGACTAAAACAATCATAGCAACAGTACTTAGAGACAGTCTTCTTACTAGGCTTTTAAGACTTCAATAAATAGGACCGAGCTATTTGACATGGTGTGTTATCCTGCTGGAAGCTGCCGTCAGAAGCTGGGTATACTGTGGTCACAGTGGCTACCCACTTACTTTTCAGGAGCCAGATCGCAGATGGGTGGACTCAGCAGTCAGCCAGCCAACAATATAAAATCTGGTGATGACCTGCTGAGTCTCAGTGTATGCATTGAGTGGTGATCACATTATAAATATATAGATATTTGGATTACTGAGCAGTTCAGGGATACCTAACAAATTGGCTGGTTAGTGTATGTGCATTCTTTTTAGTTGTCTGTGCAACAAGCCCAAATCGACCCTAAGAAGAAAAGACTTAAGGAAACCGCTGCCCCACAACGATATTTTACTGCAGTTAAATTTTTTGTATAAATCTGAGACATCATTTCTGGTTCAAGACCTAAGCGTCGGTTTATTGATCCATGCTGACGAGTCAGGGAAAACCTTTTCTAATAGAGCTTAAAGCACGGTTAAAGTTTAAGATGTGCGTTGTATTTGTTCAGTGTTCATGGGCAAGGTTGCTGGATGGAGTTGTAGATTTAAAGCTGTTCTTTTTGATGTGTATTTTTGTTTCTTTTCAGGGCAAAGTGCCGCTGAAGGAGCTGAATTTGAGGCCAATGGAGGTGTTCATGTGCAGTGTGCTGAAGCGACAGGGATATGGAGACGGTTTTCGCTGGCTTGCCCAGTATATCGATTGATTGACATTTTTATAATAGCCTTAACCAGATTTGTTCCACACAAAACTACCTGCAGTAGAGAGATTTTATTAAATATGCTAGTACAAAATATGTTTTGTATTTAAAAGCCCAGCATTATTCATCTGTTTGAAGAATTCTGTATTTTATCTCAGTCGTACCGCAGCAAGTCAAAGATAAGTTATGAATCATTGGCCTGTATTATTCAGACTGAGTGTGGAGAAAAGCTCCATGCTGTGGTTCTTCTACCTTTACCTAAAGCCTGTAGGGAATTGTTTCTGCCGTGTAGGACATGCCATGGCTGTGAACTTGTTTCAGACCCGGGTGTATTTTTGGCTGCTGGTGTTGGCTTACAGTGAAGGTCAGTGTAGTTAACACTGTGTGCTTAGAGCAGCTCTTCTTTGATAGAGGATGAAACATTTTTGTTGGCACGTATGCACATTATTTATTCTGTTTTATTTTTTTTCTTTCAATTGATCATTTTCAAAAACAACTTTTTTTTTCTTCCTAGAAAGTGCTGCAAAAATGTGTTGCTGTAATTGTTAAACTCAACTTGCAAGCCTACCTCGGAGGATGCTGACAGTTCTTGTGATAGTATGTTTATTTTAAGGTTTACATTTAGGTTTACAAACACGGCCACTAACATTGTTACCACAAGTGCACTGACTGACTTTTTGCCTATACTAGATATTTACGCCAGCCAAACACACCGATAGGTGACTGCACTGAAAAGACTTGAGTACTTTGTGATTGGTTGCTGCTAACAGTACGCAGTGATTTATGAGAGTACTTGGGTGGTGATTAGCAAAAAAAGCTTATACAGTATTTTTGGATAAAATTATCTTAAAACATTATAAAATATTTTATAAGAGTGTATTTATATTTTGCAATAAATAACTGGCCTGTCTGTTACTTCGCATTCTTAATGCTTGATATATCTCATACAAAAAAGATGTCATGTTCTTGTTGGGTGTGTTGTGCAATATTTTAGCAAAATAAATATATTTGGTAACTCTTTAAACCTTGTTTAAGATATTTTAATTCATTTTTGGTTCATCCACCAAAGGAACATCCATCTATCTATTGATCCATTCACATTCACAACACTTATTAGTCCTCCTTGAACAGGAATGTCAAACTTATTGAGCTTTAGTGGGGTGGACCAGTGAAAGGCTCCTTTCTGTCAGTGTAAAGAACTACACACGTAATACTGTATAATTATGGAAGGTTCCTGTGGTGGAACTTCAAGGTTTCTGTTAGTTAATTGTTTTTCTATTACTTTGGTAATAAAGAGGTCTTTATTAGTGGGGACAGCTGTAAAACCTATAAAAATACAGTTAAAAATCTAAAATCCGAACCTTATGATATTGTGGAAGAATTTCTTAAATTTATGTATTATTCACATTATTTTATTGTATAATGCCTTTCTGCAACTAGATTTTAGCATGTCTCAGTGTCTCTCACACTCATACTCTGATGGTCGTCTGCCCCGTGATGATGGCTGCTCTCACCAAGCTTCATTCTGTCTGTTTTTATTAAATCCAGTTCTAGAGCATTAAGGGCTAACACAGACAGACGACCCATCACATTCACATCGGTCAACTTAGAATCACCAATGATCCTAAATGAAAACTTTTGGGCTGCAAAAGTACCTGAGGAGAAAAATGCCTCACCTTTCACCTTTGATTTCCAGGTAAAGACCCCCCCCCCCCCCCCCCCCCCCCCCCCCACACACACACACAAAACAAACAAAAACAAAACAAATCAGGTCAGTCCGATTAAAAATGTCTTTATGTCTTTTCCAAGTGTGATAGAATAGAAAGGATATTTTAAGTGACCCAAAAAGGACTGTATTGATTACACAGTAGAACACAGAGTCATAAACGGGCAAAAAAGTTTTTTATTTATTTTATATAAAACTCCATATCAAATGCAGTTGACTTCAGCCTATATGCTGATAACAGCAAAGATATTATACATAAAAACCACACATAAAACATCGTAAAACGTAAATAAACTTCTAATCGGGATATAGGAACGCCCTCTAGTTTCCTTGTTTACCATTGGCTAGAAGGTGTTTGCTTTCAGACCAATCAGGTGCAGGAACGAAGCAGAACCAGGAAGTTACGAACAGGGCGAAGAAGTTAGAAGACACTGTGGGAAATATTTTCCATAAATAGTTTAAACTTAAGGTCACAGTGACTTATCTGAAGGTTCCTTCTCACTCCTGGCATGTACACATTTTTAATGAGCTGCTTTTTCGAGTGTTTTAAACGCCGTTAAAACATTTGTTGATTTGCTTTGCTAGAGCATGGAGTTAAAGGACGTGGAGAGGCGCTGCTGTGTTGTCAAGGTGTCAGAGGCGTCTTCGGCAAAGAAACCGGTGAGCTGCAGCGGAGTTGTTGTCCACCCTCGCACAGGAATCATCATATGCACCGGACTCCCGTTTTCACGTTTTATCATCGACGGAGACCCCCTCTACTGGGACCACGACTTCTTGCCACCTCACAGCTTCAGTGCCAAACTTCAAATCTGCGTCACCTTTCCAACTGACACCAAGCAGAGCGCACGGAGAGCAACAATCATACCCACTAGAAGCAAAACAGCAGCAGGGCAGAGGGAGGCTGCAGCCGAGCTGCTGATGCTGGTGAACTGCGTGGAGTTTAAACACGCTTTCCAGGCAGTTTTCCAGGAGGCCGACCAGTGGCGTTTCCATTGTGATGAGGATGAGGAGCTGCTCAGAGATTTCCACTTCCTCAGCTGGTTTGCTGTACTCAGGGTAGGTGTGGTGCTAGACAGCAGCCAGGATTCAGGCACCATCCCCTGGCAGAGCAGTGCGCCTCTCCAGAAGGGCTGCCCTGTTGTTGCCTGCGGCTCACCTTTTGGCTCCCTCTGCTTGCATCTCTTCATCAGCACCCTCAGCAGAGGCATCATCAGTAACCTTGCTGGAGAAGATAACGCTGTCATCCTCACAGACGCCCGCTGCCTGCCAGGCACAGAAGGTGGAGGGTTGTTTGTGGTGAAAGGTGCAGGCAGCGTGCATCTCATCGGGCTGATTGTGTCTCCATTTGGCTGGAAGGCCAATGAGTGGATTGGCCTCACTCTGGTCTGCTCTGCCCAGTTGGTCTTCAGGAATCTCATCAGCTGCCTGAGTGTCCAGGATCCCCTCAGAAATGTTTGGCTTCATCCAGGAGAGTCGGACATCCAGATGTCCACCGCTGCTCACGAGTCAAAAGCTGTTAAATACCCCACTGTTTGCTTTGTGGACAGCGGGCAGTTCTGGGGTTCAGGGGTTGTTGTCGGCTCTCGACTGGTTGTGTCGTGCAGGCATGTTGTCAACAGGAAGTCTAAAGTCCGCTTGAAGTTCCACCATAGGGACAGGTGATGGCACATTTACTATCTTAAACCCCCTCCTAATTGAAGCAGAAATTAATTCAAACCTTATTAAACACTAAAATGTGTTAATCCGCTAATCTTAGTCTTCTTTTCAAACCTAACACAGTTTTGGGTAGAAAAAAAAACAAGCATAAACAAGTACTAGGAACTTGCCTGCAGATTGACCTGGTTTGGATGAGAGAAAATCAAAAATATATTCAAACTTGTGCATCAAATTCTTGATTTTTAACGCCATTAAAGATGTATTCGGTACTATTATTCCAGCCTGGAAAAAAATGAGTGCAATTTATAGGCAGTAATAAACTTCTGAATGTATGGACAGTCCTATAAGCTGACATGGACTTGCTGCATCAAAGACAAAGCTTTCTGTATGGATCTACACCATATGGGATTATGGTCTTTTCCTGTTTATTTAGCAACTTCACCACATTTTGGAAGTATGTTTTGTGATCACAGAATGTGTAAGACTAATAATCCTCACTTTTTTGGCGATTTTCTTTTCTCAGAGTCCATGATTCAGTGGGTGATGTCCTTTTTTCCACTAAAGCATCTTCACCCTATGACCTCGCTTTGGTGCAGCTCAGAGATGCTGTCCCAGAAGCTGTGGTCTCACGGATGTGTCAGAGTTTCATTCCAGGTTTGATTTCAGTCTTGTGCAGCAGAAACAGTAGAATTATTGTTATTTTCTTATAAGCAGTTCCAGAAGAGAGTTTCTGCTTCTTTACGCTTAAAAACCGTTATGGCCTTTTCTAACTTCAGGTGAATCTGTAGTTGTCGTCGGATACGGTGGGCTGGGTCGGAGCTGCGGTCCGTCCCTGACCTGCGGCGTCCTATCCAAAGCCATTAGCTGGAATTGCCAGCCTGTCATGCTCCAGACCACATGTGCAGTACAAGCGGGAACCAGCGGGGGTGCTGTGGTGCAGAGATGCTCAGGAGAGCTGCTGGGTAAGGAGGTCCTGCAGGAAGAAAGCCATGTGCACCTTTTGAACAGAGGGGGGCACATGATAACCACAGAAAACGTCTCTGTGCAGGGAAAAGTCAGCTGTGCTTATATCAGTGGTTCAGTCAGCACTGCTGTGGCTTTGAATTCACAAAAAAATGTTTCTTTGTTGTGTTGCAGGGATCGTTTCCAGCAACACGCGAGACATGGCCACTAAAGTGACTTACCCACATCTGAACTTCAGCGTCCCAGTGACTGTTTTCCAGAGATTGTTGCAGCACTTTGAGCAGACAAAGGATGTTAATGTATTCAGGGAGCTGGACAGTACAGAAAAAGAAATCAGGAGGGTGTGGAGACTACAAGGTGCTCAGAGCAAACTGTAACCGAGGACCCCTGCACTACACTGACACGTGGTACAGATGACAAATCAGAATTAATTAGATGAGACATTTGCAACTGAAGGAATAATTACTGCTTAATTGTCATCTCAGAGTCATGTGGTTAACCAGAAAATCTTTATAAGGGTACTAATGTTTACAGGTACTTTAAGTACATTTATACCTGTTTAATTGCATAATAATTACATTAAATAATTTTTTTTTCAGCTAATGATTAGTGTTTTCTTGGTGTGCTGCTGGATTCCCAAGGTTATAAAATACATTTATCCATTTATAAAATAAAATAAAAAAGATTACGTAATCTGCTGGGATAAAAAAAGTGAATCATCCAACTTTTGATCCTTATTTATGTTACAGTTACAGCATCAAAGACACATTTCTCAGAGCATGTGTTAGGATTTACACCTGCGTCTGGTGCATACAGTTTGTTTTTTTTTACCAGGCGGGGAGGAATATTCAGCATAATAGGCTGACAGGCTGCTGAAAATGATTGGTCCCTTTGGGTAGCCAGAGGACTGCTGTCGGTTTCAGGTATTCAGACATCTGTTGGCAGACGTACCCACTCACAGTGAACACATTTGAGGGTTCACCCACTGGGAAGCTACTGGTTCTTATTTCCATTATCACAGAAACGTGAAACTGAGAAATGACATTTCAGAGAATTGGTTGCTGTCAGTTTTTACAATGCTAAGACGAGCTTTCTGGGCCTGAACTCCTGAGGATGTGCATACGCTCTAACATGCTGAAAGGTTTCTATTTCACTGTTCCCAGGCTGAATAGTTCATAGTGGAGTTTTCAGCAGTGTCCCAAGGAGGCTGAGGAGAGAGTTTTCTAAAGGCATTGTGCTGTTCGAAGTGCTGATATGCAGACTTGTGTCTGTATCTCATTTCTGCTGGTTTCTCATAGCTACAAGCCACACTTCACTGCAGAATGAGGTGCAGTAGGGGTAGAAATGAGCTGAGAAGGACACTGAATCCTTAAGGAGCATTTCGCACAGAGACGCATATGCTGTTTTTTTTTTTAAATAGCATCTAATTATAGGTGCAGTGTTCGTCCATGCTGCACTGCTCATTAAAATAAGGCAAATATATAGATTTTAATTTGCTATCTGTAATCACAAATATGGCTAGCCTGTCTGTGCACCAGTAACCAACTTTGCTAGAGGAATTTTTATTTTAGAAGATGTAGTAATATTCTGAGCAGTTTACACACTAGTGGAAAAACTCAAAGGAGCACTTTTAATTAAGAGTATAGCATCAAGTCAGTTAAACTTCTGGGCTCTTGATCTGGTCAGTTAAGTAGCAGTTGGGTGCTTGGGTGGTAATGAAATTAACAACAACAACAGGTGCAGAAGAGAAGCAACGTTGAGACAATCTTTCTCACTAGTTTTGCATTTAGCCAGGGTCAGAGCCTCTAATAGCATGAGGTGATACCTGGATTCTACAGACATTACACAGGTAGTTCAAGTCTTCCAGGATACCAGGTTTGCTGCGTCTCCCAGCACAGTCTCTCGAGCATGGAGGAGATTCCAGGAGACGGGCAGAGAGCCTGTCAAGGCCCTGTTGAAGGGCCTGAACCCATTAGCAGGACTGGTGTTTGCTTCTTTGTAGAAGAAGGATGAACACTACCAGAGCTACAAAATGAGTTCCGGCAGGTCACTGGTGTGAATGTCTCTGACCAAACAATCAGAAACAGACTGAGGGTGGCCTGAGGGCCTGACATCATTTAGCGGATCCCTGCGCTCACTTCCCAGCACCATTAAGCCCGATTGACATTTGACATAGAATACCAAAATTGGCAGGTCCACCACTGGCACCCTGTGCTTTTCTTAGTTAAAAGCAGGTTCACCCTGAGCACATGCGACTATGTGAAAGGATCTGGAGAAGTTGTGGAGACTCAAGACTGTCCAGGACCTCAGTGATGGCCTGGCCCACATCTGGGAAGAGATTCCCCAGGACACTGTCTTCTCATTAGGAGCATGCCCCAACAATGTCAGGTATTCATACAAGCACGTGGGGGCCATAGAAACTACTGATTACCATTTTGAGTTGCTCCAATCAATTTTAATCATTTTTTCCATTTGATTTTAAGGATTTCTTTGATTTCAGCCCTGTATAGTAGGGGTGCAACGCTGCACAAAATTCACAGTCCGGTTTGATATTTTTTTGATACAAAAAAATGTTCATGCCTTTTTAATTTGTCATTTATTAAAATTATAAATATATATTTTAACTCAAAAGTACAGTTTTTAAATGTAATGTTGCTGAAACAACAAAATAATAATAAAAAAAAAATCTATCTGCTCGAGGAATCACTCATCTTTGGAAAAGAGAGTTTATTACAGAGAAATGGCTCTTTCCAAAATAAAAGCTATACTATACGCTTCTTCTGGGCTATATTCTCAGCAGCATATTAAACATATCAGGTCCCCATAAGGAGAATCCTGTGCTAACGGCTGTCTAAATGACTCGGGTAAAGTTTGTAGCATGCGTGCTTGTTGTTTTTGTCTGCTTCCACTTGTCTTTGCACTAGGATGATGTCGGCGTAAATGTGCAGTCATGTTCGTTGTGTTCCCACTAGTGCTGTCAGCGTTAATCTCGTTAAAATGACATTAACGCCACAACGCGGCAAATCTCCGTTAACGAGCTACCGCGGATTGCCCCTTGCGTGGGGCTGGACAGCGTCAACACATTAACGAGCAAACTGCGCTAACGCACTAGTTCCCACCCATGTAATTGAGCACTGCGTGGTACATCCGACATACTGTTTTACTTTTGTCCATGACAGGCTTACCTTCAGGGTCATACTTCACATGAAAACCAAAATAGTTCCAAACGCCAGATTTGAATGAGGGTGGGGGAGGTTCAATTTCGGCTAGCAGACAGCATCTTTAGAAGAAAAGTTGATAAAATCTGATGTGTTTTCAATGTGTTCCAGCAATTTTGTTTGAGTAATGTAGTATCTAACAGTTTCAACTCGATGTTATATGGGTGTTGGTGCACACATGTAGGTCAGTATTATGAAACAACAACAACAAAAAAAGTAAAACAAAAAATAAAAGCAGTTCATCCAACACAGTCTTAGGTAAATTTGTTTATCAGAGAATTCTGGCAAAATCATGAACCCATGCAAGGTGACTTTGCTGAGTAAGCTTCATCCTCTTGATGTCAGTAATGCACGTAAGCACCTTTCTGTCTGCCAGACTGACTCGCTGATATCCTGGCCAAAAATGAGATGTTCTTTTACAAACACAAACACTTATTGTAAGAGTGCTGTAGGACTTTTTTTGTAAAGGATCCCTTACATTTATCAAATTTGACTTGTTCTTTTAGTGTCTCAATCAAAATTTCCCTTTGTCCAAAACTCTGTTTTATGACTAACCGTTTGCCTAATTAATCATGCCCATCAGCTATACTTATGTTGTGCTTATTTGCCTTTTTTTTTTCACACTAACAAGGTGCACAGGAATACAATCAACTTTCTAAACCAGCATGTTATTTTTGTTATTTTATTGTATTGTTCAAAGAGCAGATTTAGAGACAAACAGCAGAAAATGACAGATTTTAGTACTGCTTTTCAATGTTCCAGGAAAAAAGGAACAAATGTCAAAGCTATGCATCAGAAAGTCGGCTTTCTTAGCTGACGTGTCATTTCAAAAATATATTTGTAGTGTTTTTTTATTTGTATTTAGTGGTCTCAGTCAATAGTTCTCCAGGCTTTCTGAAGTTCTTTCTCTGGACACTGGCTGTTTTTGTTTCCCGCCCCCATCATTGTCAATCCTCAATCCAGTCCTTGTACCTGAATATTTTCAGAAGAATGCTTTTTGTCAAGCTACTTAATGCTAACCTATGAATCATTTAAGCATAAGCAAAGACTGGTACCTTGTTAACACACTCAGTATAATGTCTTTTATTGAATCAGACGTGTTAAAGTCAGACATTCTTTTAGATGAGTGGCTCCTCAGTGTTGCACTCACTCCCCACCTCCCCTCCTCCTCTCTCTCTCTCACTCACTCACTCACTCACTCACTCACTCACACACACACACACACACACACACACACACACACACACACACACACACACACACACACACACACAGAGCCTCCAAGGGCATCTCCATACAAGCTCTCAGTGAGCGGCCTGCCACTAGAATCATTACTATATTTTCTCACTTGTTACATCAATTAAACTTATACCCGATTAACTATCAGCAAACTCGCATATGAAATATGATTCCCTGTCCCGATTTCCTCTTCTTTATATTATTTGTCACTTTTTAAATATAAACTTTAAACCTGTAGGTTCGATTTTCCATTTAGAAACTGCATTTACTTGCCTCGTCTTTGTCTAATATTTAAATTGATTTGATCTGAAACATTTAAGTGTGACAAACATACATAAAATTGTACTATCATACCATTTCTCTTATTCAGAATCATGTATAATGATGGGCTGGAGACATTTCTTTTCACATTCCTGTAGACACACACAGACACTAATCTATCAAGGTTACAGCTGTCTACACACACAAAATCCAGACATTAGAACAAACATTCATCATCTTAATTAGATGTATATTTTGATTATATCATTAAGAATAAAGATGATTTACTATTAGCAAAAGCAAATACAGATAAACTCTGTCATAGCATTTTGTATCTCTGTAAACATAAAATGCTGGATCTTAAGACCTTGTCCTCTCTTTCAATCACACATTTCTTGACAGCAGCCAACAACCAAAGAAGAGCTTTGAATATCCTTCAAGAAGCCTGGTGAACTATTCCTGAAGACTACTTAAAAGAAATGACAAGACAAAAGTTTGCCCAAGAGAGTTTAGGCTGTGTTGAAGAATAAAGGTGGTCATAGTAATTATTCACTTTCAAGCTCATTAAAATTGTACAAACTCCTCTTATGCCTTATACACTCTATTTCCCTGTTCCCAGCTTCCTTGGAAATTAAAGGAATGAAGAGCGGTTCAAGACTTTTGCACAGTGCTATAGATATTTTGTATATATGTATGTCTATAGGATAGCCCAATATTTTCTTACCGGTGAATTTAAAGTCCCTCCATTCTCTGTTAATGAGTTGATATTAAAACGCTAAATAAAACAAGCTATGCGGCTGGTTTCAAGGGTTCCAGTGGTGCTAAGCTCCAAAGTTCAATCTCCTGGTAACCCACATTAACACTCCTATTGAGTTCAGGTCAATCCTAATGCATGTTATGTCATTTTGCACTTCTGGATGGATGCAAACTGCATTTCGTTGCCCTGTACCTGTGCATGTGCAATGACAATAAAGTTGAATTGTATTCTATTCTATTCTATTTTCAGCAAATAGAGAGCTAGGCTCCCCTTGTGCAGCCGGGGAACAAGATGCTTTGGCTCCAGTTTAGACATGAAAAGAAAAGAGAACACACTCAGTTGCACGGTGGCCACTGGAGCCACATAGATACGTTTATTTTATTCCATTTTTTTATTAAACACAATAACCAATCCACACTATGATACGATGTACACTTGTCAACTAAGCAGCATGTTCTGCTAGTCTTTCAAGGCATTGATTACGGGACTAATAGGTGACATTCTGCCTTCTGATACACACAATATATACAAGCTAAAGAGTGACGCATGAGAAACCTTTTCTTAAGTCATGAATGAGACAGAGCACTACTGTCACATAAGAGCTGAAGCATAAGAGATGAAAATGGCAAAGTCAAAAGGTGCTTTTCAATATTCTAATGTGGCTTTCTCTCTTTTCTTTTCTTTTTCTTTTTGCCAGATTTCTGCCTTAAAGCAAATCTGATTATCTAAATGTTGTTAATCAGCAAACATAATCGATGAAAGATGCCAATTTGGACGACTGAAGTGCACCCGATCTCGCTTTGTTTATTTTATTCTTTTTAATGCAAAGCACCTGCAGCTTCTTAAAGTCTCCATTATGCATCAGCTAAAAACTGCTCAAAGATAGTTTAAAGGACAGACAACAGAAGAGAACAAAGATTCACAAGTATGAAGGACAAAATTCATGACACCAGACCCATAATTTCTTAACTGTGATCCCCCCACCCCTCCCTTGCTCTTTATCACCCTGTAACAAGAATTACTTCCATAGCATCTGTATCTTCACCCTCCCAACCTGTGCCACTTTCCCCCCCTTTGCTTTTTTTATAATCCAGTGTTGTTCTGAGTGTGAGCGCTTGATCCCGTCCATCTCTTTGCAGGATTTGTGTGTATAAGTGTGTGTGTGTGTAAGTTTGGGACCACAGAGATGCTCCTTTAGAGATTGGTTGGCCCGTTTACCAGATATATCCCCCGTCATCCACCTCTCCCACCTCCTCTTCTTCAGCCTCCTCTGCAGTCTCCTCAGCTTCTTTCTCCTCCTCGTCTTCCCATCCAACCCCACTTCCAAAATCACCTGAATATGCCATTTCGTAATCTGCGGGAAGACGGAGAGAAATCACACGGGCATGGGAGGGGGGGGATGCAGAGAAATCGAATTATCCGCTGTGGCCATCTTGCACATTGCAATATATTCTGTTCAGCATGCCTTCCTCTCAGTTTTGATGGAGTCCTTTCTGTGCCAGTGAGAAATGCTAAAATCAATTTAAAAACACTGACTGCAATGGCAAAAAAAAAATAGGGGGGGGGGGGGGGGGGGTGTTTGACTTTGTCTGGATTTTAATAGCTATTTCTAAACCTTGCCAAGGGACCTATTCTTATCAGGCACAGGTTCAGTCCAACCAGTCCTCATTTATCTTGAAAGACTTTTCTCACAGCGACAAGCGGCGCTTTAGAATGCAAATGACTCCGGACACATGAATGTGGCACTTGGTCCCTACTGTGAGTTATGCTGCAGTGGGCCTCGGCCCTTTAACATAAAGAAAGCCTTGTGCAGAATGCATGCAGCGGGGACACGTGCAGAATTGCGCCGATCTGCACTGAACTCTCACTGCATTCAGCTTTCAAGTTCAAAAAATCTGTTTTTTATCGGTATGCAAAACCTTTCGACACTCACCGCAATCTGGCTTGCCACGAATCCTCGATCCGGCCACTTCTCCTCCGTTTTGGTTGACACACCAACACTCCCCCCTGTCACACTGCTGCTTCCTGTAGAAGCCGTCTTCGTCACAGCTAGGAATGAATCGACCTGCCATTTACACGCACACACATAAATAAATAAGAGCAGAGTAAGGTAAAGAGGCCTCGCCTTCAATCTCGCACAATTTCTCAGTGTGGCTCATCACACATGAGCCCAAGTGACAATATAATGCATGCAGCATATGTGGAGGCTAATTCTATATTCCATGAAAACAATATGTTCATGGAGGAATACCCAGAGGAAGTCAGCATGCTGCAGCCTACTGAGGTGATGTGGGGGTGGCTGGCTATCATGATGTTATAAGGGAGGACGTATAAAAAGCAGCCTGTGATCACACCTAAGTGTAGCTGTGTTTGTCAGTGAGGCAAAAATTAGCCTGGTTGTAAACTTCAGAGATGGGCGGATCTGTTGTGTTGCTTAATTGTTTTTTGATACATTTGTAAATGTAATGAAAAATAATAATTAGGGACGGCTGAACTGTCTATCCAGTTTTTCGGGGGAACATCAGCGCGTCAGGCTGGCAGACTGCCCCCTGCTCACCGCTCTGTGTCCTTGGAGAGTCTTGACTCAGAGCCCAGTCAGCAAGACAAAATCAAAATCTGCAGTGCACACATGCACACTCACACATAATCCCACACTGCTCCTCTTTACTTCTTAACATGCACGCGTAAGACAAACACAAAGATGCCCGTATCATGTTATAATCCACAGAAGGGATCAGGGACTAACCCCCTGCACCTACCAAACTTCCTCTTCCCGCCGTCTAATACTTGGATCCTCTCGAGTTCAGCAAGGCAGGGGGGTTCTTAAAAGAAGTGGAAATAAAGGCACAATTAGTCACAGAAGAGAGAAAATAACAAAAATCTTAGAGAGCTGCAACTATAATCCATGTATTTTAGGACCCTTTCTTCCCAAATAAATAACTGCACAATCCTGGGACCTAGTTTCTGCTCAGCTGCTTGGCTGACACGCTCAATCTCCGAGAGCGGTGGGAGAATCAGGCTGTCAACAAGCAGCAGAAATGTTTTTAGTGCCTTGCGGTGACCGTTTCGGCCCATAGGGGGACTGAAGGATGAGGAGGAAGACAAACACTGATGGGCCAGCGCACAACACAGACGCAGCCACACCTCGAGGGCAGCCGAGCGCCTTGAAGTTTGATTGCATGTGCCAGAAGGGAAAATGTCAGCATACAGACAAGTGAGTGCGAACCCACAAGCCTGCAAACCTCACATAATCCCCCGAACACTCACTCTCTCTCCAGAAGCAGAGGCACCATTCAGCAGTGGAGACCTTGCCGTCCCTGTAGGAATCGCAGGAGTTGAAGAAGGGCCGAATGCAGACCTCATACTTGTCTAGGTTGATGGCAGCCAGCTCGGCCTGATCCAGGTACAGGTCGCTATTGGTGTCCAGCTTGGAGAACATCCAGCCTATGGAGTCCTTACAGCTGGCCACCAGGCTCCTGTCCAGCACTGCCAACACACAGAGGCAGACAAACAAACATAGACTTTTTTCAGGGGGACAGCTGCACAAACGGAAAAAATCACGCCAGCATGCTCAGAAACATCTCCTGTTTCCAATGGAAAAAAAAACTGCATTTATCATCCTCCTAATGCCTTCCAGTGCTGCCAGTTTCAACGTTAAAAAAAAGAAAAAGTTTTGCATATGAAAATGGCATTATAACGTATTGTTCTCCCGGCTTTACAACGCCGGTTGATGCTTGGAACTTCCTGACTGTACCCTGAGGCATAAACATCCTCCCGTATGTGATGCAGCGTTATGTTACACTATCCATCCAAGATAGTTTCAGGCAAATGGTTGCAAGTGGCACCAACAGGACAATTTGATTTTCCTGCTGTACTTCTTTTTACTATTTTAATTATAGTGATTGGCTGATACGATTACTGATTACAAATCCTTGAACCAGAAAATAGCTCGTGGAAGGCATCCAGTTTATTTCTTTATGAGGCATCAATTATTTTTTGTGAATCTAGAGATCCAGAGATGTACAGTGTTAAACAGCCAAGAGCTACAGTGTCGACTGTCAGCAGCAGAAACAAACTTTGTCTTAAATGAGACATGAAAAATAGATTTAATGGCTTTCTTAGATATTTTATAGTACGCTACCCTGCATCTAAAGCATTGAAATGCCCTCTTCATGCAATGAGTTTATTAAGTAGTAGCGCTAACCTGATGTGGTGCTGACTGCAGTGGCTTTGGCCCCAGGCTTGCTGTTGTTGTTCTGGTTGGCATTACTCTGCAGTAGCTGGAACCAGTCCCTCAGACGCTCCCCGAGATCAGCCAGATCCTGCCCGGTGCAGCCCTCTGTGTAAGTACAGGAGAGAAAAATATTTGTTGCACCTATTTATGCAGTTATGATGGCTGTTATGCTTGAGTAGATGTGTGAGAATAAAACAAAACAAAACACGAGTTGTATGTCATGTATGTTGCTCTCACCATGTTTACTCTCCTTGGTTGTAGGAGCAGTAGTTGGACAAGGACACAGACCAGAACACTTCAGGGTAAGATCCTTCCCCGTAAGACACGCCTGCTGCTCCAGCTTGCACTGCAACACACATACAGTCATTAAACACACACGCACACACACCGATGACATCGACAAGGGGACACAAAGGTGAAGTGAAATGAGTTATTGCCGCAACGCAGATCAAATATTCATGAGGTGACCGACTGTAAGCCTTAATTCAAAATCAGAGTCCTGCTCTTGAATGCGCTTCCCAACCTTTACTTGCACACAAGGTCAGAAATAGTGATTCAAAAGACAAAGCATTAATCAATAAACACATGGGATTCTGTCACCGCAAGCCACCAATTGGTTCCTCTGAGGCCATACATCACGGCTCTTTGTCTCAGCTTTGTGTCCCTTGAGATTCTCCTCACACTGCTTAGCTCTGAATGTGCAAAGGTGTGTGTCGGTTCTTACCAAACGACGCAGAGCACGTACAGCATGTACCACGGATTTCAAGATGTGTGTAAAAGTATGTGTACATCCGTATGACCTAAATTTGCAAGAGTTGTCAAGGCTATTTAGCAACGTAGCATATAGTAGCAGAATTTATGTGTTGAATCAGCATGTAATAATGTTCACCGAGGGGAACGAGCCACATTAGGGGAGCTCAAGTGCACATCACAGTCACAGCACTACTAATATACGTAAAACCACATGGAAAAATTAAAGTGGTGCTCAGTGCAGTCAACTTTGTACTGTTGCTTTGCTATATGTATAAAATTCAACCATAAATCTCACTTTGTAACCATTTAACCACTCATTAATCATATTCGATATGTACAATATGGTTAGGTTTTGTCAGTTTTGGAGTATTCCACATCATCGGTGTGATTTTTCCCCTCCCAAAAAAACCGAATAAAAGCCAGACACAGCAAATATGATGCAAATGAAAACTATTTTTAATTATTATTTAATGTTTTTAATTTGTCAGGCAGTTTAGTAAACAGTCCATTTTCAAAAAATGTTAAATTTCTGGCAATTATTTAATTGTTTAGACATTAACAGGTTAATTAAAGTGGGGGGTGGAGGTGTACCTTTGAGGCATAGTTGTGTCCATCAGATCCACACACAGGCCCAGTGGAGGAGATGGGACAGGGGTGACAGTTTCCATCAGGAGACCTGAGAGCGGGCTGCTTCAGCCTGCAGGACAAGGGGACAACACAACCATGTCAGCCTGGATAAGTCCAGCTTAGACAGCAACTGCTGCGTTAATTCAGAGTACACACACAGCAGCACCAAAACACAAGCGCGAAGCTAACAGGCCTCCTCTGTGTTGTCCAAATGCATTAGCTTATCATTAAACAGCAGGCAGTCGTACTTACACTGGTGCACAAACAAGCATTAATACTACGAGTGTGGCCGACAGGGATAAACACTCCAGTTTGCAGCAGACTATGGAGTGCGTGCTTGGTTGAGTTGAACTCATGTTAGTGTGCGTAAAGAAGATTTTTTTTTGACTATTTTTCTGTTTTGGGAATTAGTCAATTCTTGCCCATGGGCTACACACACTCACCTGTGTTCAAGTTTCTTGCGGTTGACGCACACAGCTCTCTGGTAGCCCTGGGCGATACACACCTTGTGTCGGCTGCACTTAACCTTTTGACAAGGGTCCTTGGTGGTGTCTACATCTGGGGAGAAAAAAGAAAATGAGACATGTACTTTAGCTTTCACACTGCTTCACTTTTCCTCCCTCCGTTCGCCCTTTTCTGTCTTTTTTCTGCTCCCTACTTGCTCAGCATAACCCAAGAGTCAGTCTAAATGACTCGAGCTGTGCTGGTGTTGCACTATTTTAAATATGCACTCTGAGGCACTTTTATTTATTGGGAGGAAAAATCTTATTCTTGAACATAAAATTACAAGAGCTTCTTTAGTTGGCTTTTGATCCAATTTAGCTCCTCAGCTGATATATATACATATATTTTTTTAAAAAGCGTTGAATAACTTGCAGACTTCATCTACTTACATATTTACATTCTCTACTACACTTAAATAATTCCTGCAATCTGGGCTAAAGCCAGGATGTCTAACTCAGGTTGCCACATCCATCAAACTCTCTGCTAGCAGCACCTCACACATGCTCATATGTCATATCTGTCTCTTCCTAGCAGGCCTCCTGGAGCCTGACCTGGATGTCACCCTCTATTCTCTTTAACTACTTCAGCCTATATTCACCTGCACTATCCATGAGCACAGCTACACAGGAATAGAGTTTATTTTCACACTGCTATCACAGACTTCATATGTAGGACTGAGGTTCGCCTTGAATCCTTACTGTATCCTGTTTTATGGCAGTTAGCAGGCAGGCTTAGGATCTCCTCTCTTGTCCTTTCTGGTTGCAGAATACATTAATTCTGCCTACATCACAGGATTATTGAAGCGAACTGACAGAGATCTGATTTGAGTAGCAAATCCAAAACAATACAACCCCCCCCCCCCAATCCTGCTACGGCTGAGCTGGTTGTATAACTGATTGACTGACTGCTCTGCTGCTGGGGAGAAGGCTTGGAGGCATTAATGCCCAGATGCAGACTCCTCATCCATTTAAACTGTCAGCAGTGCAGCCTTATTCTCTGGTTGCTCCTTATCCCAGTTGGCATTGATTGTGTACACTATCTCAGTACACAATATCACAGACGTCTCCCAGCTTTTCTTACTCGACTCTGTCCTCTTTTGCTGCCACCCGCCTTTCTTTTCCTCGCAGGTTTGATGTTTCACCACCCGCCCTGTCCAATTCACACCAGCGCATCAGCAGAATCACGGTGCATCAGCCAATTCCACCCTTTGGGGACCCTCTCTCTGACATGAAGGAGAAGGCGATTAAGTGTAGTAGGTAAAGGGCCACGCACGCAAAAGGCTATATGTTTTGCAATCCATTGAACCAAAGAAAGCAAAGGAAAGAGAGAAGGAAAACCATAAATACAAATAAGATGATCCTGATTTTTCTAATAGCAAAAACATTTGTAAATAAATCTCGTCTGTAGCGAGTGGCTACAATGCTGGCACGGCGTTGTGTTGTGAGTACAGAAGCATAAGGTGGCTGCCTGAGCCTCATGTTAACTTAACAGGCTTCCACGGATTAAAGCAGTGCCTGCGATGATGACGTTTCCATAGCAACAGGCTCTCCGTGGTCTGGGAATCATTTCTGGGTTGACTGTGATTTGCAGCTCAATCTGGTGTTTCTAAGAACTCTCTCCCTCTCCGTGTCTCAAACCCCCTGTTGTGCAATCATGTTTATCAAGCCACCTTTCTTCCATCTTTTCACATTCCTTTGTCTTCTCCTCACATCAGACATCCTTGCTGTGCGCCCTCACTCTTGGCCTACCTGTTTTGCTTATTATTTTCCACCTCGCATTCCACTATTTTTCCATCTATTCCCCAGTGCACCTACTTTAATTCTTTTTACTTTTAAAAAGCCTCTCCTATGGTTTTAAACTAATGCCTGTAGCAGTAAACCTCTCCTAATTAGGCTCCCCGTGCTTCAGTCTAATCCAATCGAGATTTGCATGAGGTTTATCCCTGCAGATTGGGGATAACGGAAGCAGTGCTCAGGCCACATCCTCATCATCAGCTCTTTTATCTAGTATTTACACACCCAGTCTCTAATGTCATTGGTGCTATGTTGTTTTCTAGGTAGGAGTGTTCTCAGGTGTGCCTGCACTTTGTGCAAAAATAGTCCTGCCTGGATCAAGATGAGTAAATTACTGCTGCTAAATATGATGCTATAACTGCAGGCAACTTGGCAACATTACATTACATATATTTTTATTTTTTATAAAATAAACAGTTAAGATCTACTGTGTTAATTCCAGCTTTTGTGCTAAGATAAGCTACTGGCTTTAATTATACATTTAATAGATGATCATATTTCTGTTCCATTTAAAAATGCTGATTAGTGGCAGCTTTATACCATCTAAAACCCTTTACACATTCACCAGACCTATATGGAAGAAGTAGCAGTGAAATGACAGAGATTTAACACAATTTATTAAATTAAATTATTACATTTCCTCAGAAAATGTTAAATAGAAGAGCCTCGGGAGCAAAAACATAATTTGTTTCACGTGCAAGGCAAACAGGACAAAAGGGTCTCTCTTTTGCCTCTACCTTGTTTTAAACAGGTTGGATCTCACAACATCTATCAATAGTCCTCATAGAGAGTGGACTCAGCACATTCACCCATTTTCATGCGGTCTGCCTTTGACATAACACCAGGAAGTGTCCATTTACAATTTATTGTCCTGTCTACCTGGGAATGATATATGCAAATCCAGGGTGTAATGTGTAAAAACCATTACATACTCACAAACTGTATAAGGAAGAAAGAGCAGTGAAAGGACTACAATTCAGATTACAGTGGAGATTTACTGAATGTCCTTAGAAAATGTTAAACAGAAGAGACTCAGGAGCAAAAACATAATTTGTTACAAGTACGAGACAAGGTTGACCCCCCTCCAGAGTTGGAATAACAGGCTGTTTCCTTTGCAGCCTTATATAGTTTGAAATTACTGGATAGAAGGAACCCCAGGCGGGCCTAAAAAGGATGCTCAGGAAGAGGTGATGGTGAGAAGGACAAAGGGAAATTCCCCAGGGAACTTAATTGGGTGTTTTTCTGTTTTCTGAGGTTTAGAGTTGGAGTAGTGTGCATACAGTACATGATGTGTGCACTGTGTGCAAAGAGCTGGGCAGAGTCCCTGGTAGGGGGAGCGCCAGAAGCGCTGGTTGTTGTAAAGTAAAAACAAGGTAATAGCAGTGGAGATATTTTGCAAAGGGCAAGATTTTCCCAACAAAAACAAAACGGTCTATCCATTGTCTTTATCTTGTTTTAAACACATTATCCCTTACATTTATTAATACCTTCTAGAGCAGCGATGTCATATATATGGTGGGCCACATACAGCTCACTTTGATCATAAGTGGGCCGGAAAGACTTGTTTACTTTGGTGCTGCATGAACGGCCATGGATGAGGTTTTATTAGCAGGAAAAGCTACAAAACGTATTATAATTGAAAAACCCTAAATATGTGCCCTTCTTATGCTTTTTTGATGCT
Organism: Rhamphochromis sp. 'chilingali'; assembly: GCF_963969265.1. NCBI lineage: Eukaryota > Metazoa > Chordata > Actinopteri > Cichliformes > Cichlidae > Rhamphochromis > Rhamphochromis sp. 'chilingali'. The sequence goes on along the minus strand of NC_137947.1, from coordinate 17,574,814 downwards.
TGATGCATTGCTTGTGTCGTGCGCCGATTTTGACAAACGAGACGAGACAAGGAAGTTTTACCTTTACCTTCCTCGTCTCGTTAATTACTTCCAGCTGTGTCCCCCACCTGTGTGTAATCTCCCTGTGTTTCTCTGAGTGTATTTCAGTCGTGTCTCCTGTCATTGGCTGTATCCCAATTCAGGGTCTGCAGCCTTAAAGGCCGCCTTTCAAGGCCGATTACGTCACCGCGACGCGACAAAGGCTGTCCCAATTCGAAGGCTGCTCGAAATGCGGCCTCAAATGCGTCCTTAATTTCCCTGAATTTGGCAGTGGGTGTGGATAATTTTGCCGAAAAAAACGGCAGATGAGGGGCGCCCGAAGAGTAAACTTTAAGTAAGTACTGAATATTATGTCACTTATTTATGTGCAAATGTTTAATAACGAAGAACATTAAAACATTACTGTTGGCCACATGTCGGCAACGTTATGTGACATTAGTGACGTTTGTACTAACTTGGTTTTACAGCCTTTACTTTAAAATATACGCCGTTCAATAGCTGAGCTTAATCCTACAGAGAATGATCAAAGCTCATGTAGAAACAAACAAATGAACAAAAGATTTTCTCCTTCATTTCTGTCAAACAAAGCTGTATGACACGTTTCCAGCTGTTAGAATCATGGTTGCTAGGCAACCTGGGCAGCGCAATGGAGGCTAGACCGTCCCATTTCACAAGCCTCGCACTTCTGGCCTTAGCGGTCTTTAAGTACGCGGCCCTTGAGGATCGTTGAGGCTGCGTACTTTAAGGCTGCAGACCCTGAATTGGGATACAGCCATTGTAGTCGCTGGTCCGTCTGTGTATTCACCGTGCTTCATCTGTGTGTTCTTCCTGCTTTCACCGTCATTTACCTCTGTCCATCCTCCCTCATGTTCAGGTCCTGGTTTGTGTTCAGTAGTTTAGTTGTTCCCAGTTTAGATAGAGAAACGGGACAGAAGGCTATTTGCTCTGTGTTCAATAAACCACCTTCTCACCTTCACGACTGCCTGCGATAGGATCCTCCTTTATCATCTCCAGTGTTGTTCAAGTTACTTGAAAAAAGTAATCAGTAACTAATTACTGTAATTAGGTGATAAAGCGATAGATCTTTCAGCCCAATTCTACTTTTTCTGCATAATCCATCATACAAAATGTAATCAAATGGAAAAGTCTCTTTTTTTTAAACTTGTTTTTTCAGTTTTAATCTTTTAACTTTATGCATCAAGCAAAAATTTAATTATATGCACCATTCTCTGACTTGAAGAAATTAGTTAAACATTAGTTAAACCTATTTTCTGCACATTCCAGCATATTAAATAAAATATTTTTTGTGTTTACACTCAGTCTTTCAAATAGATGCAAGTAAAACACAGCAGAAAATAAATAAAGTCAAAGACTAGTGGTCCTGTTGCTCTATTTTCACCTGTAAAGCAGGAGTGCAGTAGGCGGAGGTTTGCCCTGGTGCAGGTGTGCCGCAGCGGTCAGTGGAAGAATCCGCGAGTTTCTCTGTGAATTTCCCATTACGTGGTAGCGCACTCGGTGCTTGTTTAGGGTCTTTTTTTCGCTATAAAAAGAAGTTTTCTTCCCACGCACAACAGACACTAATGTTTTTGTCACTTTTTATGGAATCAAACTCAAAGTAAGGTCAGTACTTCCACGCTTTAAACGCTGCACGCTCATACTCTCTCCCGCACTGATATATTATCCATTGTTGATCTGCACACAGCTGTTGTCACGAACGTCGCACTCGCTTACGTCACTGTCATGAGACGTTCATGCAAAAAAAAAAAATCACGGTTTTAGTAACGCAGCGTTCCTACGGGAAAGTAACAGTAATCTAATTACCGTTTTTGCAATAGTAATCCCTTACTTTACTCGTTACTTGAAAAAAGTAATCAAGTAACGCGTTACTGCCCATCTCTGATCATCTCCACACGACTCACTCACCTCACTCGCCGTGACAAGTTGTGACTTCTTCTCCTCCTATAGCCGTACTTTAGCAGCGATGTTATCTGAATGGCGGCACCGATCCTTCAGGACAATACTGCATTGGCTTCCTAATCGGCCATTATAGCGGGTATATCTCGGCCTTTATTTTTCAAAGCCATCCAGTGGAGACTTTGCTGGGCCGATTTAAGCCCCCGTGCCTTATATTTGAATCCCTGCTCTAGAGGAACAGTCCTTGTAAAGTGTGGGTTCAGCAAAATTCACCATGCTCTTTGCCTTTAATATATCCAGAAAATGTCCATTTACCATTTATTGGCCTCTCTATCTTAGATCAGCATATGTAAATCCAGTGTACACTTAAAGGTATACATAAAAACATCAGTGCTATACACATGCACTTAATTGTTAGGGTGTGTGTGCTTGATTACTCTTGCAACCTTACATTACAACAGTTTGCCTACCACAATTTAATGTCTTTAAGTATGCCAATTTAGTCATTTGTGGGGTTGCACAAATCAACTGTAGATTTCCTGGACCTGTTTTTACAGCAACAAAGAGAGATCACTGCAGTGCAGCTTTAGACAATGGAAACAGCAAAACATAAGGAAATTAATGACAAATACTCATTCATTTTGCAACACATGTACTGCAGATCCTACTCACAAATATATACACTTCACTGAGGCCAACATTAGTCAAACAAATGTATAGATTAGTTTTGCTAGAGCAGCTGCAAGACCCACAGCACATGACAGAGCGGGCAGAGCAGATGCAGCGGTTGCGTCAGGTTGCAAAGTGGCTTGTAGGGCCAACAGCAAAGTGGAGAAAAGGTATCAACTGAGCCATCTGATGATATTAAGATTGGGATTAACTATTTGTTTCGGTTCTGAGTCTTTCACCCAGCCTTTTGTGTTTTGGACTTCAGAGTTCTGTTGATTCCTGGTTATAGTCAGCTTGTTTCTTAGTTTGTTATTGTGCTTTTAGCTTTGTGTTTTTGTTCCACTTACTGTTGAGTTCTTCCAGTTTTCCCTGCCTCTCTTGTGTTCCCCATGTATAGTCTCCATCAGTTCTTCCTATTGTATTTTGGAAGTCTCCTACCAATCCTTCACTGATGGAAAACTGAAAATGCTACGTCCAGAGGAACAGAATTTATGGGATCTCCTGCCTTGTGTACGCTGCATTTTGTAGTACTTTCTCTTGTTTCTCAGATAAATTTCTATTGTGTTCCCTGCTATTCCACATCTCATTAATTATCTTGTGTGTTTATATAGCCCTTATCTCCCCATAGATCTTTGTTGTCTCACCCTGTTTCATGTTCATGCTACTATTCATCCCAGTCTGTAGTGTTCCTGTAGAGTGTCCCCATGTTCCTGTGTTTACTGATGGATTTTGGTTTGCCTTAAATAAAATGTTCTTTTCACTTGACACCTGCTCATGAGTCTGAATTTGGGGTCCTTTTCCATCACTAAATTTCACACAATTATCTCCTAAAGTACCAGGACAAAAAAACACACCGCAAGTCAAACAAAGACAATGCAAATGAAAACTTTCCCATCAGAGATATTCACAGCGTACTTAGTTGTGCTTTGCATGTAATGTCAAATAAATGAAGACAATTCCTTAATTGGCTTGTGTCTTATCTATCTGTCCTTTAATAAGCTGCGGTGAGCTCTCTTGGCCACCCTCATTCGGGACAGCATCGACTAAAGTGGAGTCAGCTACTACGATTCCTGAATGCAAATTTCCACCTCAGTCTGACGGCTTTGGCTCTCTTGTCTGTTGACATTTCTAAAGCTCTGTCTTCCTCTGCAAAGCAGTGTAGCAGTCTGGGCAGCCCGGCTGAGAAATGAGGCCTGTAGGCTCAGAGCTTCGGAGTAAAGACATCACACTGATTTAGTGATGTCTCAGAGGGACAAATCTCCTCTTTTCACTCTTTTGCTTCATTAGGCCAGTCATAAAGGAAGGCAGATCAATGGAGGGAGATAACACACTTGCGTCAGAATGAGAGAAAGGGAAATAGATGAAGGGTTTTATGCTGTGTGAAATGAAAGATGTGGAATACTACTCATCTGACAACCTAAGGCAAGCATTTTAAAGTTTCATAAAAGCTGAAGACGCAAATGCCACTTGTGAAGTTGATCCACAGTATGCTGGTATGTTTGACTGCAAAATAGGTAAGACGAGAGCCTCAAAAACTCAGGATTAAGTTCAAAGATGACATTTCATTTTTTTATGTTTGCCATGGCAACAAGTTAAATGAGAATTAAAACCCAACTGTTACCGTGGCTTTATGTAGACACTTGTGTACTACTGGAAATCTTTGCTTGTCGTGCAAGGTAGTGACTGAAGAACTGGTGGTTCCAAATTTTCTAGTCTTTGGCTTAGAAAGAAGTTGGTTTGGAAACATATTTAATATTTTTTTGTTTACACTCAGTCTTTCAAACAGATGCAAGTAAAACACAGCAGAAAATAAATAATATCAAAGACTAGCGGTCCTGTTGCTCTATTTTCACCTGTAAAGCAGGAGTGGGGTAGGCGGAGGTGTGCCCTGGTGCAGGTGTGCCGCAGCGGTCAGTGGAAGAATCCGCGAGTTTCTCTGTGAATTTCACATTACGTTGTTGCGCACTCGGTACTTGTTTAGGGTTTTTCTTCGCTGTAATGCTTCATCTCCTGCTTTGCGTTTCTGTGGGCGCCCCGTGCTAGCAGTGTCCAAGCGTTTTGTTTTTCTTCCCCCCTTTTCATCCCCCCCCCTGCAATGGCTCTGCGCCCCCCCTAGTGGGCAGGCCCCACACTTTGGGAAGGTCTGCCTTAGAGTTTGGATGTACACTCATCAGCCACTGTGATTGGCATTCCTACTCAACTGCTCTAATCAACCAATCACATGGCAGTAACTGAATTCATTTAGGCATGGAGACATGGTAAAGCCAGCTCACTGAAGTTCAAACCAAGCATAAGAATGGGAATAAAAAAGATGATTTTGACGACTTTGAACGTGCCATGGTTGTTGGTGCCATAAGGGCTGGTCTGAGTACAGACTGCTGAATAACCACTTGCTACATTAAGGCAGTGGTTCCCGAAGTGGGGGAGAGCCATTGTGTGTGTGTGTGTGTGTGTGTGTGTGGGGGGGGGGGATTAAAAAAAAAACAGAATTCTTGGACACTGCTAGCATAATGGGCAGGTTTCTGATGGGGCTCCCACACAAACGCAAAGCACAGGATCAAGGATCATATGCTTCCAAACCACCTTTCTTCCAAACCAAAGACTATAAAATATGATGAAGCATATCTTGCCTTTGGCTTCAACTGAACAACAGCGGTACCAGGTCGGGATCCCCGAAAGTATTTGTTTCCCCTGCGTCGGGAGCATGCTCTGGGCTGTCCAAGTAATGGACAAACAGTATCCCACAATTCTTGATTTTTAGTTCACAAACACTTCTTATACTGAAATGTTGGCAATGTTAGCTCTTTATACAGTAAAGTTACAGTGGGATACAAATAATATCAGGCTGATCCTGCCACAATTTGTTCCCCCGGTTCAAATCACGGACAAACAGTATCTCACAGTTGTATAATTTTTGGCAACCACTGCATTAAGATATGCAGAAGACCATCTCTGAACACACAACATGTTGAAGTTACTCTGAAGCTACTCTGTTGGAGTAGGGATGCATCTAAAAGCTGCAGGACGGTAGCTCTCGAGGACTGGAGTTGGACACCCCTGTCTTATTCCAACAGAGCACTTTCACATCACGAATGTGCAACCAACAAATCTGCAGCAAGTGTGTGAGACTGTCATGTCAATGGGGAACAATAACCTGGGAATGGTTCCAGCACCTTGTTGAATCGATGCCATAAAGCATTAAGACAGTTCTAAAGACAAAGGGGGGGGGGTCCCAACCTAGTATGTGCAAGTTGTAACTAACAAAGTGAGTGTGTAATGTTTTGTGCATTTTCAGTAAATGTTCTCGTCCTTGCATTCTTCCTTCTGAATAAAATATTTCCTTTTTACAGATGAACAGGGTATAAGATATTTCTATTAGCATCCTATCACACTCTCATACACCAACTTGCCTTCACCCACAGTCCACAATTTCCTGATCATCAGAGTGCCTTAGAGCTGGCAGGAATAAAGCTGATGTCAGTCATTTTACACTAAATCAAGGCATATTAGCTTCACACCTCTGCCTCACTGTCTTCTCATGCTTTTATACCTCTCAGCCATTGGGAACAATAATTAGTCCTTCATTAAGTCCTTGGAAATTCCGCTAATGGACTCAGCTATTCAGCTGACTTCATTTAGGCTGCAAATCTAGTGACAGTGGTTAAGGACAAAACTCCATGTCATGACTTCATCTGGCACCGGCTCAATTAAGGCTGGAGTTGCAGCAGGAGTTAAGGAGGAGACCTCAATTGTTCTGCCTCCACTCGCGGCTCCTGCTGGAGTGTAAATGGAGGAAAAACGAGGAAGCAGAGCGAAGTGATGATGGGTGGAAGTCGAGCCAATGTTTAGCATTTCCTGTGGGAGTCACATCAGATCCGCTCAAGCGGAGTGCAAACATCTTTCAGCATCTTCGCCAAGGAATCAATACAGCTGTGGACAGTGCATGTCTGACCCCGGAATAAAAATAAAACCACAAAAACACAGGCAACACTGTCTAATATGGTGAACCGGTGACCATCTGGAAAGCGCTACAGTTCAAATACAGGCCACGGATCGTGCAGCAGCACAGCCATATAATGACATTCCGTTTCAATCAATCTTGCAGCTTTGCTTTCACTGCAAAAGCATCCATCGCAGGGATTTCTTCGTTTTGCATGGATTTATATTCATGCCTGAATAATGAATGCATTATGACACATTTTGAGTACAGGAAAAGGTTTTTTACATGCACATACATTACTGTATTATACAAAGCCTGGGAGGTTTCATGAATATAGTTTTATTTTGAGATAATTGGATATACTTTGGATTCTGGTGGGTAATATGTGTGCGTTTTGTGTTATCATTAAGATCCCATAAATAAATCTTACAGGGTAATAGCCTGTTTCACTGGGGCCTGGACATTTACGTATTAACAGAATATGTTCTCTTTGAGCAAATAAAGTATCGGGTTGTGTCAGGGTTACAGAAGAAGCATTAAAGGGGTGTTTTGCTTTGGACTGCCTCATTTGTAACCTTAATGATACTAGTCCAGAGTTGCCTGTCTTTCCTTTAACACATACAGAAAAAATGCAATCCTGTCTAGTCGGTTTCTTTTTCTTCATTTTATTTGTTACAACATTATTTACCAATGTTACTATCTGATTCATTGCAGAATAGTTAGCCTAAGGCTTGTTTTCTTCCACTGTGACCAGGCAGGCCAACAATTAAAATGTCCACAGAGCGATACAACAACAGCAAGTGAGACGAAACTAACCAGACAAAACACACTCACACATACGCACTTTGTCGGCATCTTAAATGTATCAGACAAATTATAAGCAAGAATATTTGAATACCAGTCCAAACAAATATAACACAGGTCAATAAAGAGCCAAGAGTGGGCAGATTTTATAGTGATGATGTTAAATTGGCTTCTTTCCATTTTTTTTGAGCAAAGATTCTAGTGGTTTGCTTTGGCTTTTATTTTGTTGAGAAAGAGCCAAGTTACATTTAGTGGCTATTTTAATTTGACATGTTTCTTAAAATTTGCATTTGAGCCAGAGATATGTCAATTTAGAAACCACATCAATCTTCTCACCCTTAATTAAAAGCAACTTTACTGTCCTTTTGATAGCATTAGTTAACTTCTTTAGCTCAGCACACATTATTAAATCTACTCCATGACACTATAACGGAAGGCAGAGTTTTCATAAGGAGGCCAGTTGGCTGACTACTTGTCCAGCAGACTATTTTATTACAAAAAATGTTGAGTTTTGATTTACAAGCGCAGATTAGCTCTGTGCTTATTACTGTCACGGTACTAGGTCTGCGATCCAGGATTTGTGTTTCTGTTCTGTTATTATAATCTTTGATTATTGTTGTTGGTTTTCTTTAGTTCTCAGTTATCTTAGTTCTTCCTCTCTTAGTGTTTATCCCAGCCTGTGTTTAATCTCTGTGTTTGTTCATCTCCTGTGTCTCCCCAGTCAGTCGTGTCTCCTTGACAAGTCCACGTCTCCGTGCCTGTCTCATGCTTCCTGTTTTATTTTGATAGTCCTGTCCTGTGCTGTTCTCTCCTCCCGTGTCTTGTTCCCTTGCTATTCCTGTCCCTCTGTCCGTTGTTGCGTCGTACCACTCCCATGTGCTCTGTGGTGTGTGTGTGTGTGTGTGTTTCCTCCATGTTCCTCGTCATCCTCGCTTCTAGTTTAAAGTTTCTAGTTTCCCAGTGTCTTAGACTGATTACAGGTCACCAGAGAACTTCAATCTATACATCTAAAAACCACAAACCAGGCGAGAAATTTGGGTGTAGTGATGGATGCAGACCAAAACTTAGAAAAACACATTAAGACAATAACAAAGTCAGCTTACTATCACCTCAAGAATATTTCAAGGATAAAAGATCTGATGTCTCAACAGGACCTGGAAAAACTAGTCCATGCATTCATTTTTAGTAGGCTTGATTACTGTAACAGCATCTTTACAGGTCTACCTAAAAAATCAGTCAGACAACTACAGCTCATTCAGAACTCTGCTGCTCGAGTCCTCACTAAGACCAAAAAAGTGGACCACATCAGTCCAGCTCTGAGGTCTTTACACTGGCTACCTGTCCGTCAGAGGATAGACTTTAAAGTTCTGATGCTGGCCTATAAAGCTCTGAATGGTTTAGGACCAAAATACATCAGTGACCTCCTGACCCAGTATGAACCATCCAGATCCCTCAGGTCATCTGGATCCGGTCTTTTATCAGTTCCCAGAGTCAGAACCAGACACGGAGAAGCTGCATTCAGCTTTTTCTGCTTCTTATATCTGGAACAAACTCCCAGAAAGCCTCAGATCAGCTGAAACACTCAGTTTATTTAAATCCAGGTTGAAGACTCACCTATTCTCAGCTGCATTTGAATAAAGCACCAAATCCACACTTTTAAGCTTAAATTTCAAAACTTACATTTAACTACTGATCTTATCTATTTCTGATTTTATCTGTTTTGGTTTTATATACTGTTTTGTTTGTTTGTTAAGCTTAAATTTCAAAACTTACATTAACTACTGATTTTATCTACTGTTCTGATTTTATCTGTTTTGATTTTATATACTGTTTTGTTTGTTTGTTTGTTTGTTAAGTGGGTTTAGAGCTCTGGGTAGCTCCCCAGCTGGGTCTAGACTGGGTCTAGAGAGTATTTTAAATTCAGGGAATTTAAAATAGAAAGTAGCTCGTCCACAGAAGGACTGGTAGCTCCCCTTACGATAAGGGTTCAGATCGCGCGAACAGGTGTGAAATGTGTGTGTTTAGTTAGTTTGTTTGTTTGCTTGTTTTAATTAATTTTAAATCATGCTTTTTATTTGTTTTTGTTTCTAATGTCTCTGTAAAGCACTTTGAATCACCTTGTTGTTGAATTGTGCTATACAAATAAATTTGCCTTGCCTTGCCTTGCCTTGCCTTGCCTTAGTTCCTTGTCCTTAGTTTTTAGTTCTCTGGTTTTTGATTTTTGTTTCTAGTGTATTTTTTGCTACAGCACAATTAAAGCTGCCTCTTTGAGTGTGTGATGAGTCCTGCATTTGGGTCCACATCCTGCCTGCCACTCAGCAGATTGTGACAACTACAATTTTTGATCTTTCAATATCTACCCTGCCTCTCTGCACTTTTTTAGAATGTCAGTACGCAAATTTAGGCTTCGACGGCCAAAACGTTTCTCAACTAAACCCTAAAGATTATACATATACAGACATATTAGTAAGGGGGCCTAGCACTGATCATTGAGGAACACCTACTATGCTCAAGATGCATAAGTCTAAAGAAGTAAGTCAGCGAAATAGACAGTGTGAAAAGACGGTTTGAAGCTGAGATGGTTTACATGTAAAATGTCGTTAAAGAAAATTAAAATACTGGGAAACTCAAACTACACCTTTCCATAGTTTGTTTTTAAAGTAAGCACTTCATTTGAAGACAATTTTAATTGAATTTCCCTGTTACAGAGCCAAAGCATACGTGATACAAACCCGAAATGCTGATATTAAGTTGTTCAAAGATGCCATGAACCAGGGCTTTCTCCCTGGGGTTTTACTAGTATTTGAAATTTAGGAGTTGGGAGTTATTGTCTTGGTTTTGATTTCCATTCTTTCTTCAGAGCTTCTGGTTCTTCATGTTGTTTTCGGGCCATTCTGGTTTCACACTTTTTCATTAGTGTTCGGTTGCTCTTATGTTCCGGGTATATCCTCTGTTAGCACAGTTTGTTTTCTCACTGTTCCCTTTCCACGGTTCTTCACTTTTATCCATTCACTAAAGTTCTTGTCTCCGTGTCTCCTTGTTCCAGTTTTTGGTTTTTATTTGTTCTGTGCCTTGTTTCCCCAGCTGTGTCTGATTCCCCTGATTAGCCCTCGGTGTGTGCATTAGTGTATATATTGTTCTGCCATTCCTTCAGTTCATTCAGTTTGCCTTAAGATATATGGTGATGCATTTGTAAAAACATTTGTATGAGTAACTGCAGCATTTCTTGCAGTCATGGTTAAATTATGATCGGATAAGCCAGTAATCAAATTGAAACTTTTAGCTTCTCTTTCTATAGAACTATTACGTCTAACTAGGTATTTCAGAGCTTCACAATACTTGCTGAGGCTTTTGTAAACTGAGCTGAAAGCAGCTTTACTGCAGAAAAGGCCTGAGCATGGAATCATGTTTCAGAGAAACACAGACATAATGGAGTTCCACAATGGAAAGCCAAAAAATGACTAATTGCTAAAGATAAACATGAGACCGTACGACTGATACAAACGCAACAAGGAAGCACTCGGTATATATTTAGTAATATTGTGTAGCAAGTTACAAATCTGTGGTTTTACATTTAGCTTTAATGAAAGTAGTTCATCTTTTACTTGAACTGTAAAAGCCTTAAGAACCTTATTTGAGCCTAAATACATTTATAGGAAACTCTCAATAAGACCATCAAAAGGGCTTTCCCTCCAAATAAGCATTTTTATAATATTTATGTTCCTCATAATCTTAAAAACAGCATAGTCATACATGTTGGTCCATTTTATATATTATTATCACACAGAAAGTGATCACTGAGTATAAGTTATTTATTGTTTTCTCTAATTAAGCAAGCACACTCACAGGCCACCTTGTTAGGTAAACCTCTTCAACTGCTCTTTAATATAACTAATAAACCAGATGACATTTAGGCATATAAAGTTCAGACTTAGCATTGGAATAGCAAAGAAAGACAATTTTGGTGACTTTGAACGTAGCATGGCACAAGATAGGCTGAGTATTTCAGAAATTGCTCATTGGGATTTCCCCACACAGAAAACTCTCTGGGTTCTCTGGGTGAAAATGCCTTGTTGATCCCAGAGGTCAGAGGAGAATGGCTAGACTGCTAAAAGCTGTCAGAAAAGCAACACTAACTTAAATAACCACTAATTACAACCAGTATATGTAGAACACACATCAAACCTTGAAGGTGGTGGGCTACAAGCAGCAGAAGACAACACTGGGTGCACCTCCTGTCAGCTACGAACAGGAAACTGAGGCTAAGATTCGCGCAGCCTAATCAAAATTGGACAAAAACATTGCCTGGTCTGATGAGTCTTGACATGTGCTGCAACATTTTGATGATAGGCCCTGAATTTAGTATAAACAACATTAAAGCATGGGGCAACCTTGGTCTCTGAGGAGGGTTTCCAGCACCTTGGTGAATCTATGCTGCCAAAAATTAAGGCATCTATGAAAGCAAAACTTGGTCCTAAAACTTCTATGAGCCATTTGTAAGCTATCAAAATTCAACAAGACGCTTTTATGTTCAGCATCTCTCAGCAGCACACACAGGAAGGAACAAGATGTTGTGAAACTTACTGTCATTAGAACCTTGATTTTCATCCCAGGTACGCACGTAGTCATCCTGCAGAAAGAGGAAGAAAACACTACTTTACCATCTGCTGCCAAGACAACAGAGTCAGGTAATTCACAGTGAGTGCACAGTGTTGCTGATATTATAAAATACAGCATGAACACTGCTACAGTCCACATCACAGTGGAGAAGTGATGTAGTTTACATTATCACTGGACACTGATTATAATGTGTACACTGGCATGATAATTAGCTAAGTGAGTCACACCAGAGACTGTGGCTGTACATTCTTTATGGAAATGAGCTCAACAAATCTGCACACTCTGCCTATATTCGAGACATATGGTATCAGGGGTGAGCTGCCTTTTAAATGCTCTGCCTTTTTACCCCTGTTTAATTAGAACATTAATCGCTCTAATTAAAATGGGCAAATTGAAAGAGATTTTGCAAAAAAGGGAGAAAAGATGGATGGTGAGGCAAAGATAAAGACACACAAAGAGACAAGGAAATTACTCATGCATGCAAAAGACACTGGACAAAAGGCGGCTATAAGAGAGCTGTACAAAAAGTGAAGAGAACTGACCTCTACCTCCTGGTGAAATGACAGCAAAAGGAGAGAAAAGAGTCGATATTAGTCAAGAAGAAAAGTGCAATTTTGGACAGAGCGTATTAAGCTGTATTCAAGACATCATGAGGACACAAAAAAGACTTTGTAAGTTCATTTTTAAATCTCTTAGAGCCTGATTTTATAATAATATATGTAACAAAGTCTTTTGTTGCTTAATTTGGTTTATTTACCACAAATTTAGAAGATCAGATCAGATTAGATTTGACGGAGAGAGACCCACCAACGTTAGGAAAGTGGTTTCACCTTATCACTAAATGTAACTGAATGATGGCTGGTGCATAAAAACACACAATATTAAATTTTCCCAACACTGCTTCACCACAAACCTAAACAAGGTGAAAAAGGTGGAAAAGAAGGGTAATGAGTATCGTAAGAATACAAGGTGACAGATGTCTCAACCTGTAGTTGGTGGCACATATGACATTTCAGTTTTCTACCTGTTTCATCTTCAGGTTTGGGACACCTGTCAGTACTTTCCTGATGCAATTTATGTCCTGATATAAATACACAGTGGCAAACTGCATTAAAAATACAGTAAATTTTATACACTGAATCGCTGAAACAGAATGCCTCTACATTTTTATGGTATTAAACTGCATTTCTTTTCTGGCATGACTCATCAGAATATACATGTTTATTTGTGATTTACAATAATTGCATGACTGACTGACGTGTCACGGTTTAGCTACATACAGCAGCATTCCCTTTGTGGTGTAGTGCAAAGCTAATAGCTCAAAGAAATTGAATGACAGATAAAGATGCAAGAATATGAAGTGGTCCCTGGGTGTCTCTGGGTGACAGCTGCACTGAAAACCCCCTGTCATTGCTTTAGCCCCTCATAGTTTGCACGGAAGATGCTGACTGGTTTGCAAACACTTGCCAACTCCTCACCTAGCAGCAGCAGTGAAACTGAGCTTTTCTGCTGGTCTGCTGTTTTTAACGCTGTTAGCTGCTGTTAGCCTCTGTTAGCCAGTGTTAGTGAAACTTTCTTCTAAGTGGATCTAATATTGTTAGACTCTGCTGCTGAGTGAATAAACTCTAATACAATGTACGAATGTCAAACAAAACAAAACAAATGTTTATCAAAGGGAATGTTTGATTTTTTTGGATGCTTAAGCCTAACATTAGCTAGACTAACATTAGCTTATATCCAGCTACTGTTGCTGTTTTTAAGCCAGTTGTCTGGAGACGGGAAGATTGCATGTTTAACCTGTTAACAATAAGTAACTGTGACAATATTGGAGGTGAATAGTCATGTTAGAGCCCTTACTTCAGTTCAGGAGATGACGCTTCAGGTAATGAGGAAGAGGTGGAAATAAGGGAGGAGAGAGACATAATGACAAAGAGATGATGAAAATATAGATGTGCAGGTGTTAAATGGTCATATATAGTTTGAAGGAGCTATTTGTGATGCTTAAATTAAAAGTAACTTATAAGGTGTGCTACATATGAGGCCAGTCTCTAGCCATATAGATGTGATAAGGGGGAACTATTAGGCGGGCCACCATGGCAGCATCTACCTGCTCCTATGCATTTTTAATGGATTAATACTAAGTTTATGAGAATGCATCAATTTTCTAAATAACCTGAAGAAATTACTAACTGTACCTTTAAAAATTGTTATTTAACATCTTGATTGACATGGGGAAAAATTAATTTTTAAAACACTTCAGCTTGTATTTTGGGGCTCTTCATCATCTGCCTGCAGGAGCTCCTACTTAGGATGGAGGATATCCAACATGTCTGACAGAAACCTCTGTGTCTGTCTGAGTACAGACTGCTCAGAAATGGACTGAACCAGATGCAACGGCTTAGATTTTGCCCGTACACATAAGCTGCCATAACCACAACGTCTCATACTTCATGAGTTGTCGTGTGTACTCCGAGACTTTCAGCCTGCGTAAAAAATAAAAAAAATACAGCCTTTGCTGCAAAGGAAAACTCAAATTACCAGTGTGGTCATTCCAACTCAAAGGGTAATTTAGATGAATACCAAGATACCTAGAGGATTTAACTTGGCAGGTTATCACGAGGAAGTTGGTATGTGGAGGACACTGTTTGTGTTCATCTGGAGACAGCCAGCAACCTCCAGCCACCACTTGCCAATCAGCCAAGGAATACATATTTTTCCCCAGTGATCAGGGGATGCCGCTCATTCGCCAGTGGATCTTTAGTCCTGTGTGACAACGGAATAATATTTTATGGCAAAAAGATTATACAGATTACAATAGGACTGCCAAAATAACAGTAAAATTCTGCAAAGCTTCTACTTTTGTGTACACACACAGTATGATAAGTTGTTGTTATTGTAGATTAGTTCAGGCACACGGTTAACCCTTTAAACCCTGACCTAATTTACCCTTTAAACCAGGGGAAGGAAACTCCAGGGCTCAAGGGCCGGTTTCCAGCAGGTTTTAGATGTGTCCTTGATCTAACACAGCTGATTTAAATTGCTATATGACCTCCTCAACATGTCTTGAAGTTCTCCAGAGGCCTGGTAATGAACTAATTATTTGATTCAGGTGTGTTGACCCAGGGTGAGATCCAAAACCTGCAGGACACCGGCCCTCGAGGCCTGGAGTTGCCCACTCTTGCTAAAAATGCTAACCGTCACCGGTGACGGGTTAGGGTTTAAAGGGTTAAAGAGTTTAATGTTAGCAAAACAAGTGTTTGGAGCATATTGCCATGTCTGAAATAATAAATATGAGTCATTTTAGGATATTTACAATCAGCCACCATCCCTCCTTAGCGATGACTGACTCATAACTGTAAACATTTACTGTACTGGGAGAACGTGCCAAACCGCTCCCCTGAAGGTGATATATCCCAACACAGCATGCGAGAAAAGCAGCCGTCGTGAAAGCCAAGATCGTCTTTTTTGACCCTCACCACTGCAACACAGAGAGGTAAGTATTTTCATCACTAGCAAAGGCTCCACTTGTGATTTAAAATCTACCCCAGTGCAGCTCAGATGCTCTGCTCATCCTCTGCTCGCTGCAGTGCCAAGCTTATTCCCCCTCCTTTGGTAACCTGGCTTGTGTCTAAATCTTAACTCAACACTACAGATGAGCTTTATGGACGATTGCTGGTTATGCAGTTTAACCTTGTCTGGTCTGATGGAGTCACACATTTAGAGTGTAGACATCAAAGAGTTTACAACCTGGGCATTAATCCGATGCCTCCCATGCCTCTCTTATTGATGCTACAGCTCCTGCATTATTTAGCAGCCTTTCTGTATTTGTGATTCTGCCAGGACTGATGAGGAAACTGTCCTGCTGTGCTGACAGGACTGGAAATCAATGATTTCATAGAAGAGAGACAGCAGAAAATGTATTCGGGGAAAATAAATTCTCCTGAGTGCAAACTGAAAGTGAGCATGAAACGTGGAACAAGACGACAAGTTTGGCACGCAGCGGAGAAATTACATCACCTCGAATATGATTCACAGACCAGTACTCTGATGAAAACACTGCTGGCTTTTACACAGAAGTGATTAGAGGTAGCAGGCAGCGAGAGATGAAAACACTCAGGTGCATCCAGGAGCTCTGTGATCTAACTGATAACATCAGAAAGATCTCCTCTTGTTAAACAGAGCGGGAAAGCTTACCCTCCACATCAAACACGGCAGAGTGTTCGTCCTGCTGCCGGGCTACAATACTGATTGACAGATCACAATCCCTCATATCTGTCGGGGGAGGATCACAACCCTGTGAGCCTGTCCACCGAAAGATTGGGTTCAACTCGGGAGGAACTGCACAGAGTCACAAAGATCTCTTGACAGACTGAGGTCGTGCTTGTTTGCTGGATTGAAAAGAACAAACAAGAAAGCGTTTGAAATGAATGTGGGGGTGTATGTCCCCCACATGTGTGACTGACAAGTGTTTTGGGGTAAATGTCAGCTGTCAGATGCACTCTGCTCGCCACGGTTATCCTGAGGGGTATGTTCATGGTAACTGCAGAGTGCATCACGGGCTCATCAGTAACAAAGGATACAGTAATAACACTCTCTGGAGGAGATGCGTACAAGCCTGGATGGAACTTTATTGACCCTTTGCTGCAATTTCTGTTAATATCGGCCTTCAGTGGATTCATCACATTCGTGCTAAACCTCACAGAGCTCTGGCATATCCACAACATCAAAAGAGACCAGGGGCCACACAATTCACACAATAACAAAATTATTTAAGCATGACAGCAGCCAAAACCCTTTTGTGAGGGAGGTGAAGTGCCTCAGAGCTGTTGCATACTAAACACAAATGTGTAAATGTGAGCCACTCGCAAACATATAATTTATGCTGATGCAAAATATTCATTTCCGTGTCCCTGTTTCCTGAAAAACAGCAGATGACTGTTTCTGGTTTAATCGTAGCAAGTAAGTACATGTCTAATTCTACAATGTCTAATTAAGGAAAAAAAAAACTTCTGAATGTAGCTCATGAAAAAAAATACAAATTGTCAACTTTAAAATACAAAATATAATCTTTGTCCATGCAATTTTAAAATAAGACTGATTTAATATTTGGCCTTGCACTGGTGATGCTTCATTTACAGCATCGTGTTCAATCTACGGCGTGCTGTAGCCTGATGTGGTCCATCCCAGAAATGTAACTACATTGCTGTGATAGCTCGGTTTGGTACTAATACGTGGTTTGAGTGCAGTATATTGATTATCACGAGGATAATACCTCAGTGAAACCAAATGTAATAGGCTGTAATTGTTGCTTATTGTGTTAATAAAACAGATTGTATTCTGCCCATAAAGACACAAGCCATTTATCATTCCCCTAGCCTTGACAACACATGTATTAAACTCAAGAATCAAAGTCCCTCCCTACTTCGTTTCAGTAAGAGTAACTGTTGTTTTGCAGGTAGCTCCAAGTGCAGGATGAACAAATCAGCTTCACTTGCGATGGTAGACCAATAGAGACCCACCAGTGCATGAATATATATACATCTGTAATGCCTAAGTATCAAATCAAATCAAATCAAATTTATTTATATAGCACATTTAAAGACCGAAGTACACCAAAGTGCTTTCCAGTAAACCAAGATACAGATAAAAATCACAATATAAAATATAAATTACGGATATAAAATATAAAATAATTACATAATCTAAATGCAGAGCCAGATGTAAGCACTAACTAGTATAATAATTTTTTGCACTTGCTGAAAAAAAAAATCGATGCTGATGCTTTTTCTTCAAGGCTAGTGAGGATGTGAACAGACTGCTACCTGGACCTGCAGGATCTTCACTCTTAAGCTTACTTTACACCAAGGTCATACTAATGTAACATAATCTTCCTTCAGAGTTCATAGACAGATGGGCTTCATGCCCAAAGTCAGAGGGACTGAAGGATGAGGGCACAAAGAAGCTCATAATGTACAATAAGAATTTCTGTCTGGTGGAAATAGTAATTAGCTAAGTGACAAGCAAAAAAAATCAACCCAGTTTCACCTTAAAATGCTGGAAAATGAGGCTTGCAGCGTCTAGTGCAATCTTTATAAGACTTATGCACTGATGTTTTATTTATTATCAATGAAATTTTTGTGGAAGCACACTGATATAAACTTGGTCGGGTAACAGCTGTACAACCCCCTCCAGATCTGCTAAATGCAATTATATTGCCTTGAGGTTGCTGAAGAAAACCTCAAGGCAATATAAATTTAATATATTATGCTACATACAGAACTGTACCACTCCCTCCTACCTCATAAAAACTTGCTTGTTGTTCACATGCTTCTCGGCTTTAGTTTACGGATCACATACCAGAGATGAAACAAAACCCCCTCAACATTATTCACATTCTATATCCTTTCTCCTGATCTTATGCGTGTTTGGTTACAGGGCATGAGAAGCAAGCCTGCAGATTCCTATCTCTGCATGCACCAAGCCAGGACTGCAAAGCAGAGGCAGAGCAGAGGCACGGCATCAAATACTGAGAGGCTTGTGCGCTTACAGGACAGAGAGAGGCTTATGTAAGAGTGCTCCAAAGACCGGGTAAGTAAAAGAAGAAACAGAGTTTAGTACTTTTTGAGAATTCAATCAATGGTCAAAATGTGGGTGAGGGCAAGAGGGCAAAGTAATAATCTACAGCACTGTGCAAATGTATTGATCCACCTCTCATTTTGCTTCTGATGAGCCAAACTTTCTTGTATTTTTTTAAAAGTGGTCTGGAGCAATAGTTCTCCAGCCTTTTTGAAGGCCTTTCATAGTTTATCTTTGGACATTGGCTGCTTTTTTATTCATTTTCAGTTGAGACCTTGCATTTGCTCATTTTCAGATGAATGTTGTTTTTTGTTTGTTAAGCTGCTTAACACTGACCTGTTAGCTGAAAACCTGGCATATCTCAGCATGGTGTGCAGCGTGTCCTTAAAAGATTTAAGGAAACTGGACACGTTGAGGACAAAAGATTAGAGCGGTGAATCAAAATGGTTTATTATTTTAATTTATTTATTTTCTAATTATTTTCTGTGGGTTTTTTTTAAGCTTTTAAGGTTTTGAAGATGCAAAATTGAAACCTGCATTTGTAGAGCAAGTCTCTGGATGTTTAGAGAAGCACCAACAGAACTAGTGCTATTTTAAAAATGTATTTTACAAGAGGGAGGCATCAAACCAAAAGACACAAATAGAAAACACTAGACAAAGAATGATTGGAGAGGTTTGAGTCAAGTCGTTTCCGTCTTGAGAACATTGAGGGTTTTCTTGTGCGAGCATTTGAGTAGCGCAAAGGTGCACAGATTTGTGTCTATATACAACTAATATCGAAGAAAAGCACAAAAAATATAGGCAGATGTGGACAGATTCTACCTCGAATAAACAGACATGACCCCCTTCCTTACTTTTTCCAGAATGAGTAATCACCTTCACTCTGCAAGTGGTGGATAAAAAGCATTCACTCACATCTGCACTAAACAGTGAGGTACTTCGCTAATATGGTCATTGTGCATTATACATAATTCTCATTCAAGAAAGGCTCTAATGTCACTCTTCACGCTTCACGGACAAATGACGTCAGAAATACTGTGAGAGCAAAGAATGGATAAAAGGTCAAATATAAAGCCTGACTGAAAACTGCATCTAATTAGACAAACGGTAAATTGTTTTTTCCATTTGAGTGAATACACATTAAAATGTACAAAAAACCCCAACAAAACTAAAAGGACGGGCTACACTGAATTAAAAAAGATATTTTCATGCAGTTTTAATCATCCATGTTGTTTGGCAATACATGAAGCATAGACACAACAGGCATGCAGACATGCACAGATCCGGTTATGAAAAAACAAACAAAATGAAAATCACACTTAGTCCACGAAACCTCTGTGCACTCATGCCAGCCCTGTCCTCACTATCTATAAATAAAATCAGCCCTTGTGCCTTTCAGGGCCCTGTGGGGAATAAGAAAACAGTGTGCAATTCACAGGAGAATCTGGTGCGCACAGCAAGAAGCTTCACACTTTGCAGAAAACACATCTCAACTGAAAAACAGGCTCATACGACAATGGAAAATCAATGAAGCTGCCTAGGTAAGGGTTTCAAAAGGGATAAGAATTGGCCGATGTTCTGAGACAGGGGAGTCTAAAACAGTGTAATCGGACAAGAGTCACACCCACGTTAACACAACAGGACTGAAACCTGGCTCATCTCATGTGAAAAGCAGATATGGGGGTCTATTAATTTCAGTCTTAGACCCTGCTAAAATTCACAAATTCCTATTTTGACTAAAATACTTTTTTTTTTTTTTTAATTCATACATATATTCCTTTTTCCTTGTTTGGGATACTGTTAAGAAATGTCAGTATATAAATATTCATAATCAGTAGGTAAGAGATAAGAATTTTAGCACCAAAGCTTCCTTGGTTCAGCTTGAAGTCTGCTTGAAGTTCCCTTTGCTGAAATGTTATCCTGAAACAAATGGGTCTTGTGACAAACAAGCTCTTCTTTTTGGTGTTTCAAATACTGACAGGCAGACAGATCAAGATATTCAGAAGCCCCCCCAAAATTCTTAATTTCCACCAGAGACTAACCTGAATTTTGGGGTGAATCTACGTGGACTCTGTGATCTAACCGCTGTCAACAGTTACGCCCATGTGGACTGTTTCAACAGCGATATGTTGCTGCATTTCTCGGGAGGTACACATCATGTTGCGACGTAGGGTTATGACCTACCTAAAGCACAGAATTAACACAGACCCAATCAGTCAAAATCAAGTTCATTTTTATTTGGTTGTGACGCGATAGGTCCTTAATTTCTCACATAAATAATGTCCACTTGGTGACTCACTGCTCAGTTAAGCTGATGTCATCTTACGTAAGAAGAATACTGCTTGGAAACTTAATCTGAACAAAAAGAATAAATTATGAAATGTCAAGTACTCATAGTCTCTATATTAAAGGTGGACGTAGCCCACCATCAGCCAGTAGTTTGTCGACTACAGTTTGAAGGCATCATGTCTGGCAACACAACCACTGTCATTGTTTTTTGGAGCCAGAAATGACCATACTGCTTTGTTCATTGTTTATCAAGAAAAAACTGGGCCTAATTAAAACATACCAGTTTGCCCTGCTTGACTTTTATTGTTTAATCTATGCTGACAGTCTCCTGCAATTTGCTGCACTCTTCCTGGATGTCTTCACCTTTCTGCACAAAAACTGTAAAATGTTATTACTTTTCTAGTTAAATAAATATTTAATATATTACTAAATATTTACTATTAGTTGAAAAGTGGTGGAGATTTTTTTAAACCATTCCTTTTTCCAATAATAATAATAATTATAATAATAACAACAATAAACACTATAAAAATCACATCTAAACTCTATTCTTGTCAAACTGCACATAAATGATCAAAACAATGATAACAAATAAAAGTACCTTCCCAAATTATGTTATATTTGCCAATATTAATGCTGAAGATGACTAATCTTTTTTATTGAACTACTTTTAAAAACTTTTCTGTTTAATTTCTAGTAATGCACCCTATTCTATAAAATCACATTTCTTTATTAGCTACCATGCAAGGATTACATATCTCTGAAAAACAGGTCAGAAAAACAGGCCTTGACTTTGAAAAGTGTAATAAATATATTCATAATAAATAAAAGGACAGCTGAAATACAAGGCTTCGGGGCTGTGGGACATGGTTAAGTGTTTATATCTTCAGGGGGATTAAGAATATTCAGAAAAATGAAGGCGGTGTGTTGGCGAAACAGCTGGTTAGTTTGTACGCTCATTCTACCAAGTTACTTCTAAGAGTTGCTAATTTAAAAGTGATGGTTGACTTTAACTTGCATGTTTTATTAAATTAGATTAGATTTCTTTTCTCCATCATTGAAGCTTTCTTTGCTAATGCGCTAAAAGAATTATTACACTCCGTCTCCTCTACATCACATATGTTGGCCAAGATAGTTGGCAATATAACCACAGAAGGTAGTTTACTTACTAATGTTACCTCTGTTTCCACAAACGTACATATAGTAACTGATCTCAGTGCAGTGAAAGCATAGACAGTGGCAGCTTTATTCTGACTTCACAGACCATGCACAAACAACAAGAAAGAAGCTATTGGCCTCTCAACTTGGCAAGCTCATGCCTCTGTTAAGGAGAAACTGAAATGCCCATGAAAGACACCCTACGATTTCATTGGAATCAATGTCAAACCTGCTTCTTGTGACAATAGACGGTTGTGGCAACATGATCACAGTAATGTAAAGGATAAATGCAAAGAGGTAAGCTTTATGATAAAACACAGTTTCAGATAAAAGCAGAGGGATTGTTTCACTTTGTTATGTTTGAATTATTGTCAGTCTTTAGATTGCACTGGGCAAGCACAGCTTGCCTTGCTTGTCCTGACAGAACTCCATTACTATACTGGGCTCAAGAGGGTGGAAAGCTAATTTTTCAGTTAAAGCTAGTCAGCTTGGTTTGTCATATTGATACAAATACCGGCTCATTATTCCTAGCCAAAATTATATTGTCTTTCCCTCAGTAAAAAAACAAAACCTGGCCTCAGACTTTTCGATCAGTCTCTTAATACAATTAACCTCACAGCAAGCCACATTATTTGTATCCATATAAAAAAAGGTCCTGTTCAGTGACTTAAATAACCACAGTACTTTCTCAGTATTCAAAAAATTAGTGCTTAAATACAATTAAACAGCTTATATAAAAAAAACATACCCAGCCCATACAGTTGTCATAAGGTGGGAAATTAACTAATCTTATGAGTGTATATTTGACTCATCAAAGCTCTTTTGCTCATGTGTTTTTAGTTTTAAAGACAGCAGTGTTATGAATGCTGCTTTATCAATTAAAACTTAAATCTGAAGGACCAGACTCGCCAACCTCCTTTCAAAACAAGAATCATAGCTCCATACACTGGATTTATATGTGCACATGACATATTTGCGTGTGTGTTTATGTTTTTCTCAGTTTGATTACAACAAACAGTTTTTCCTCTCAGGATTTCCCAGGTGCTAAAACATCTGGATACGTACAGTTATTTCTAACCATTTTTAACAATTTCTCCACAGCGCTAATCAAAATCCTTGGTATACACTCCTGTACCCACAGGGCCTGATCTCACACTGGCTGTGAATCAGCCTGGCTCAAGACCAACTGCATTTACTGTGGAGACAGCTACTGGCACTTAAAGTTATTGTTAGCTTTAAAGGGGGCAAAGTTAGATTTACTGAACCTGCTGTAAAGAACCTCAAAAGGCTCACTGGGTCTTAGATTGCTGCACTGTTGTTTTTCGAATGAGATTCATGAAACAAATTTATATATAGAACGTTGTTTTGCACCAGAATTGATATAAACATGTCATACTGATATGCAATTAGAATTAATTTAGAGTGTTTTTCAGTTGATAATCCATCTTGCTCTATCCAGGTGTGGGTCAAGGGGGCAACAGTATAAAAAGAGATGCCCAGACCTCCTTGTGGCCAGGCATGGCTGCAGGGTTGGCCCCAAGTAACTATTTCCTGGCAGAGTAGCCATGTACCTCTATTTTCTATGATATCATCACTCTTGTCTGTCTTCTCACCCCCAGGAACAATTTGGCTTGGAACACCCTACGCTGCCCCTAACAACATATCACCTCTGACCATGCATAATCATGCATGCTTGATATTTTAAGTCTAACCAAATCACAACTTAAATCACCTCAGAGAAAAACCAAACAACTCCAAAAAACAGTAAATGGGATCTTTACTAACTTTGTCGTTTACCTTCAGGACACTGGCAGTATCCCATAAAGAGCTCTTTATTGGTAGTTTTTGGGATATTAGGTGTTTCCTGCAGCAAGTTTGGCAAACAGACTCCCAAACTAGGTGTGGGAAATGCAGTAGAAGGTCACTTAGAAATCGAGGCAGGCAGGGATTGCTGGCAACTGGAAGGAAAATGACTGTTTTAAATACCCAAGTGTTGTTAAGCAGGCATTAGTCACACCTGTATGAAGACTTCTGAATTGTGATGCACTTATTCCATTTTGTAAACAACTGAATCTTCCAAGAAAATTGAAATTAATCACCCTCTTAACTCTTTAGCAAATTTGTCTTTGTGACACCTGTTCCCTTCAGCTGTGGCTATTGTACCACTGTAGGAAGCAGCTGTAGCCTGGCACGATGAAAGGCTATTTCTTTTTTTTTTCTTCTTCTACTCAATTACAGCCCACCTAGGCCTCTGGTAACCAGCCAAGACACCCCACAGTGCACCAGTACTCTATCTAAACTCTGAACAAGCAGACCCTCTCTCCCAAAACAGTTGGAGGCGATCAAGATGCACTCCGTGTGCGTTGCCTCAGAGCTTTGGATGCTTACAGCCTCGAGGAGAATCTGGTGAGCGATAAGCACCGACTCATGCCAGAACAAAGCATGACTAGATAGATTAATGGTTTTCTGATAAGCCGCTATCATCATTCATAGCATTAATGCATCAGTAGCAGTCTATTTTAACATCAGACAGCATGTGCAGTGGGAATAACAGACTGAGCGTCGGGCTAGCGATGATAATTTACTGTTCGTCTGGATAGCCTTTAATGGAGAGTTTGGCTCCAGCGTTACAGACGATTTATCCACAATCATTTCTGTATGCCATGGTGAAATAATAAAAGAAGCAACTGAGAGTGCGCCCACAGTTCTGCTGCACTGTAGCCAGATAAATGGCATGAGAGACTAAAAACAGACAGGTGAGAACAGGTAGTAAAGGTAAACCTGCTAGTGTTTTGGAGCAAAAGAATACAACATCACATCTCAATAAGAACTGTCAGAGTCTACTCCAAGTGCTTCCACCGTTCTGCATATTTAATTCACTGACATCGACGAGGGATCTGATGTTTTTGTGCAGGCCGACGAGTTTCTGTTCATTAAAAATGAAGTGAATGGATAACAGGTGCAGGCAAGATTGCTACTGGGTGGTCCTGAAATGCCTGACTGGAGACGTGCATGTTTTTAAGATAAGGATTTAGGGCACAGACAGTGCAGGATAGGAAGGGGGAAAGCACAAAAATATATACAGTACACAGAAAAATCCAGTTTTAAACACTGAGCTATTTCTGACAAGTACATGCTGCCATGTTTGACTGAGGCTAACAATGTAGAGCATCCTTCGGTATGAAGTTGAATTGCTGACTCTTTGTTATCATCAATTTCTAGACACATATATATGTTCATATTACTTCAACAGAAATAAAGGACCAGAACAATTTCATGCCCGTGTGATTTCATGGACGCTATTATTTTTTACAAGGTAAGTTGAGAACAAAATGGAATCTACTGTTGATCTGCTTTAATAACATAAAAGTGGATCTGCAATGCACAAAATTACAGCAGACTCCCATCATTTAGTACACTGTCTATACATAGTGCTGTGAAAAAGTATTTGGCCCTTTCCTGATCTTTCCTTGGGGGATATTTATCAGATTTAAATGTTTTAGATCATCAAACAAATTTTAGCCTTTGAAAAAGATAACCTGAGTTAAAATGATTTTTTTAGATGATTATTTCATTCATTAAGAGAGAAAAGCTATTCAAACCTGCTTGGCTCTGTGTGAAAAAAGTAATTGCGCGCTAAACCTAGTAACTGATTGTGCCATCCTTGGCAACAAGAACTGCAATCATGTGTTTGTGATAGCTGCCAATGAGTCTTTCACATCACTGTGGAGGAATTTTGGCCCACTCGTCTTTGCAGTGTTGTTTTAATTCAGCCATACTGGAGGATTTTCAAATATAAATGGCTTGTTCAAGGTCACGCCAAAGATCAGATCAGACTTTGACTCGGTCACTCCATAACCTTCATTTGTTTTTGTTTTTTTAAGCCATTCAGAGGTGGGCTTACTGGTGTGTTCTAGATCATTTTCCTGTTACATAACCCGAATGTGTTTGAGATTCAGGGGACAGATTGATGGTCCGACATTCTTCTTCAGGATTTTTGTGTAAGAAAGCAAATTTCTTTGTTCCATCAGTCATCCTGAAACAGCAAAGCAGCCCCAGACCATCACATTACCACTATCATGTTTGACTGTTGGTATGATGCTCTTTTTATAAGATGCTGTTTTAGTTTTATGCCAGATGTAACGGGACTCAACCCTTCCAAAAAAGTTCCAGCTTTCGTCATGTCAGTTCATAGAATATTTCCCCCAAAGTCTTGGGTATCATCAAGATGTTTTTTGTAAAATGCGAGATGAGTCTTTGCAGTCTTTTTCATCAGCAGTGGTTTTCTCCTTGCCCAGTCTCTATCTTATTGTTGAATCATGAACTCTGACCTTAACTGAGATAAGTGAGTCCTGCATTTCTTTAGATGTTCTTTTGTGACCTTCTGGATAAGTGGTTGATGTACTCTTGGAGTGATTTAGGTTGGACGGCGACTCCTGGCAAGGTTCACCGCCGTTCCAAGTTCTCTCCATTTGTGTATAATGGCTGTGACCGTGTTCGGTGGAGTCCCAAAGCCTTAGAAATGTCTATGCAACCATTTCCACATTGACTGATGTCAGTGACTTGTTTCTCACCTGTTCTGGAGATTCTTTAGATTGTAGCATGTACATGTTGATTTTAGTCTGCTTCACTTTGTCCGACAAGTTCTATTTAGGGTATTTCTTAATTCAACAGGTCTGACAGTAATCAAGCCTGGGTGTGATGAGTGAACTTTAACTCGGCTTTCAATATGTGGTTAATCCCAGTTAATTAATAGTGTAACAAGATGGGGCAATTACTTTGGTAGGATTATGTTTGGATAGCTTTTTTCCCTTAAAAATTTCCTTTAATATTTACTCGAGTTGTCTTTGTCTGATATAAAAATGTAAAAAAATGTCAATGTAACCCTTAATTGATTGTCATTTAAGCTAAAAAGTGACCAATTCTTCATAAAAATTTGAAAAATGACAAAAGTTGTTCATGTTTGAGGTAATGTAACAAATCTGCACCCAGTTACCATGATTGTCTTCCCAGTTCCCATGTTTGTCTTGTAGTTTTTTCCAGGATTTGGTGCATTAGTGGAATGAAATGTTGAGTGCACCTGTCAGATTAAAGGATTGAAGGTATCCCATTCTATTATTTGTTGACTGTATCTGTTAAATCTATCTGCCTCGGATGCCAAATAGATTGAAGTGTGGGAGCCCTTTTTGTATTGGAAGTGAAAGAGCCTCTTATCCTGATCCTGCTTTTAAAAACCTGCAAAAGAATAAATATAAAATATTTACGGTGCATTTTCTGCACCCTATGTATTCAGTGTGTTTTTGTGGGGGGAGGTTTGGTGTGCATCTGTGTGCATTTCCGTACATGCCAAAGCAAGAGTGGAAGAGCTCCTCTTTCATGTTGTGCTGCTTTGATTATTGCTTTCCAGTGTTGGATTAATATTTAGCATTTGGCTCTCAGAGGACTGTGCAAGTGAATTTGCGTAATCTCAATACCTATAACTGTGTCATTGGCAGTCATTTATACACTAACCAAAATATTCCCAGGGACTGAACTGCTCCAGTTTTTGTCTTTTTTTAACTGAAAGACCATCATGGGGCAACTATTAAGAAAACCCCCCAGCGCTATTTGGTTGCGAAATCTGTATTTCAGCTGTGGACGTTTACAGTTTTAATTACTGGGAAACCCTAATAAAAGAATTTTCCATTTATTCCCACACCCTGAAGCAAGACTTGTGAGTGGATAGAGTAATCAAATTCCCAGTGATACGTGCTTCATCCAGAGACTGCAGTTGCTACAGCAGCAAGCTGAAATCAAAGCAGTTTCTACTGGCGATTCCCTCTGGTTGTTCACTGGTTACTTCCTCTGATGTTTTCTCCTGTCATCATCATCATTAACAAAGACACCGCCATGCACACGGGCGTTAAGACTTCCCAAAATCAAGAGCACATCTGTATGCCTGTATGCATGCACGCATATGCACTAACACACTGAGACAATCACCTTTGAGAATAATGATCATGAAAGAGATTCAGTGTGTAAAAGTAGGGGCCGTTTGTGTTGCACAGCAGCTTTGATGTTAAATTAAGGGAAAAGGGGGCACAGAGAAAGTGACATCTTTATATTAGAAGCTCTATCGTTAAGCAAACTGTTTATATCTTGGGATACTCGTCAAATTCCTGTCATGTTTGTGAAAAGTGATGTTTCTGCATAGCTAATCACGAAGTGCCGAATTCATAATGACATCGCTGCTGTAACAAACATTCTGCATCAAATATGGAGCCACGACCAGTGAGTTATAATCCCACCATAATTCTGACTTAATCTTTCCGTGCCCACAATTTCATTACTTCCCTAACTACAGTTCCAGAGGACACACTCTTTAAGTAATCACAGTCAAACTAATCCGTCCCCGAGAGGGGATGCTGACAGTTTTCACACACGTTCACGTCCTCTCCGGGGACCACGACCCGTGTTTTAAGGAGGAGGATCAGAAATGACACCGCAATCTCTTCGGGAAAGGTTATTACTTCGAAAGGCTCATCTTTTCTTCCAGAACAGATAAGCCATTGTTCTCACAACAGATGCTCAAGCTGAAGCAAACCGCTCACATTTCAGATCCAATAATGATACCTATCATTCAGTGCAGTTACCACATAGGATCAATTAAAACCCAATTAACAGGAGTCATATGGAACCTAATCCAACTGCACTATTGCCCAAATCGTGTTGGGATCATTACTAATCATTTCACAGAGAAGCAAAGGAAAGCAAAACTATGGCTATGCAGCCCCAGACACGGCAATATATCACAGTGCTCTGAAAGCTTTAATCAATCCCTGCAGCCCAGTTTAGTGTGTTTAGTAGGTGAAAATGCTCATCAATCAATCACTGGCTCTGCTCTAATTGCTAAATTCCCTTGTTTGTGAAATCTCTTGGAACACGTCTGGTAGCACATCTGGGGCAACCAGTAGTCAGGTCAGTGTGATGGAATAGGTTTATGCCTCTGTGCAAGTGGGGCTGAAACTTAATTGCTTAGAATGAGCAAAGGGCTCATAAGCGAAAAGTAGGAAGAACAGCAGTCGATACACTATGGACTGTGCTTGCAAATGTGGCATTTTTTTCTTGGGCTCTATTGTGGAAGTTTACTGAATCAATATTTATAAAATCACCCGAATTCAATATAATACACAATACCATGTTTTGTCACTTACATGTATTTCCCATTTAATTCTACTATAAAAGCCTTTCTGTGTAAAATAGATCTTATAGTGCTTAATTTTCTATGATTTTTCACATTTTGAAACATTTATATGTGTTAAAACTGCCAGCACCAAGTTTCTGTGCTTTAACCCGCTTCGAAAGTGTGTGATAATAACTATTAGGCTACACTTCCGAAATGTGGAGTGCGTGTTTCCCCATCAGCGCATCTCATACCGCATTACAGCGGATCTCCCAATCAACACTTACATCTCTGAAGCGATTCCAGTGCTTGATCTTGCGGCTGTACTGTGAAATGGTGGACAGCCACTGCTCGTCTTCCATGAAATTCCCCGTCTTTTCCGCCTCTTTGACGCTCTTCACTTCGGTTTGGAGGGTTGACCCCGCCAGCATCACCAGCGGGACGAGAAGGCACACGATATCCGTATTTCCCACCATGGTAGCGGACAAACAAAAACACCTCGCGCACACCGACTGTCGGCAGCAGGAGGAGGATACAGAGGCTGGACTGAAAGTACCACCTGATTAGCCTATAGGATGCGCCTTCTGCTCGAGGAGAGAGAGAGGGAGAGGGAGGGAGAGAGAGATTTTCAGGGTGTGTTTCCGTGAACACGCCACACATTTATTTGCATGTTCCTGGGTGCTGTTGGTGTTTACAAGAAACGAATTCAAATGTCACGTGACTCCTCTCCGCTCTGGGCTTTTTCAGGTGGGACACTTTGGTTTGTGGGGCAGGTAAATAAAGGCTATAATAATGTATTATTGACTCCTCAGTTAATTCTTTTAGGATTGTGAGGGGAAACTTATTTAGATCACCTTTATTTCTGATGAGATAAGTAAAACCTTCCACCTGAAAGGCTGGGATTAGACAGGTTTTAGTTTTTATTTGAGAAATTTTGGCATCGGGATAGTCGTAGATTGGATTTCCTGATCATTCCAGCTCATGTCTATGTTAAAAAAAAGCCTTCAGTCAGTAAAAAGCCCACTCTGACACACACTCAGCCAGCAGTTCTGCTGCAGCACGGTAAGATGTCTTTTTCATTAAAATTTCACCGCAACAGGGAAACCCTTTGCGACCCTTTATCTACAAAAGAGCTATGCAAATGTACTTAGCGATGTTAGTTTGGAAAAAAAAATACCAACTGGGTCCACTTAGAGCTTTTCCAGAGGCTTCAATCATATCACACGACTTTCATCAATGAATGCGGCTCTCTCTTGGTTGTCATGGAGATTAATCACTTGGCAGGGATGTTTTTGTTTTATTTACAATTTATTAATTTCAAATGAATCAAACTTTTCAGGTATCAACAGCAGCTATTAGGCGATTCACTTCACCCCCCCCCCCTTTTTTCTAAAGTGACTGGATTTTTCTTTTTATTTATGCTTATCTTGTTAGTTATCCTTTATTCATCCAGATATATTCATCCAAAATAGTGTGCTTGAGATTAAGATATCTATTCCAAGAGAGACCATGGCGTTATTATTTATAATACATAATCAATTACTGTGGCTGTGGCATTTGTTGTAGTTGTTGAAAGTAAGGCTATGAATCTGCTCCGCATAATTCATTTAATTATCTAGTAAGTGCCTGCACTTACTCAGTTCAAGAGTACATTTGTTTACAAAGTTGAGACTTTATAATAAATACAGTACAATATGACATATAATATAAAATTCGAATCCAATTGCATATAGACAAAACCTAATCATCTATTTAATATAAAATAGTAAATGTAAGTATTTTCAGAAGAATAACACAAGTATTTAGAAATTATCATTTGGTTTCATGGTCCAGCAGCTTGTATGAAAATTTAAAACAATTTAGGAGTGATAGATTACAGCTGCTGCCCAAACAGAGCCTTAAAAATCAATGAACCATAAAGATAATAAAATAAAATTTATTTGTACAGCACTTAATAAAACCAGCATTTACAAAGTGCTTCTCAAAAACACGCAATAAACAAACAATAAACGTAATTTTTTTTAAAAGCCCCCTAGGAATAAATTATAAAAACAATTTTCCATATCAATTATAAAAAACCACACGAGACTCAAGTGCAAGAGACAATAAAATATAATGTGACTCCATAGGAAATAATACATTTAACATAAAATGTAAAAGTTTAAAGAATGAAATGGAGATAAGCTAAGAATGTCAAAGATATAAAATCTATAATAAAAGCGCTACCAAGTGCTATAAATTAACACTGATGAAGACACTGAGGAAGCGAGTTGGACTTCCTCGGGCAGGTCATTTCACAGCTGAAGAGCCCTAACAGCAAATGCTCAATCACCTTTTCTCTTTAAGTGTGAGCGTGATGGGAAAAGTAAACAGGTTTCTGGGAGGATCTCAGGCTGTGCAACTGCAGCCAGGCCATGAATGTTTTTTAAAATAATAAGTTGAATATTAAAACCAGTTCTTAAAGTAAAGGGCAGCCAGTGTAAACAGTGTAACAGCGCCACTTGCTACACTGTAGCAGCAGGACTCGTTAACCTTGCTTATGTGTTTCTCAAGCACACCCAGGTTTCTGACAACTGATTGTACATGAACTGATAACCAAGGGAGGACTTGATGAGTAAATGGAGCGTTTCTGGACCAATGATAGGATTTTCTGTTTTTTTTTCTGAGTTTAATTTTTTAGAAAATATAAGTCTGTGTATTTTACCATTCATTTAATACTAAGCTGTTAGCATAGTAGTGGAACAAAATATCATTTCTCTGTATAATGGTGCCAAGAGACAGCATGTATATATAATTTTTTTAAAAACAAGATAGGACCTAGTATAGACCCCTGGGGGACTCCAGATTTTAGAATAGGGAGAGCTGTGGTCACCAGTAAAAAAACAAAACAAAAATAAAACTGTAGAGCTGTTCCAGATATACCAACCTGATGCTGCAGCCTCTCAGTCAAAAACGTTTTATGGACTGTTGCATCAAATGTTGCACTTAAGTCAAGCAGAACAAGGACAGAACATTCATCAGTGTCAGCAGTTTTTAAAATATCATTTGTGACGCTAATAGGCACCGTCTCAGTTCTGTGATGCTGTTTAAAACTGGACTGAAATTTTGAAAAGATTTTGTTCTCATGTAACTTTTAAAGATGCAGTGGACAACAATTTTTCTCCTGTGGCATCCAAAAAGGTGTTAACTAAGGTGTAATCTCACACGACTCTGCTAAGTGTCCCGGTAAGGGGCAGCATACATGACACCAGGCCCTAGAAATGGGATACCTAAGTGCAACACACCTACAACAAATGTTATGAATTATTCAAACTGTACTGTTCATGCTGTCAAAACTCATTATTGTATGTGAACTTAATCAAAACCTCTCAGTCTTAATAAAAATGAAACAAATTACCACAGTGCTGTCTGATTTCATGTGATTTTCATATGGAATAAAGTTAAAGCAATAGTTAATTACATTGTTATATCTTGATTGACAAACTGACAACCTTGCATTTTTCCCTTGTATCTACATTATAACAATGAAACACAGTTGGCTAAAATAGAAAAAAAAAACCACAGAAAAGAGTCAATGTTGATTGTTATCTGGATTAATGACAACACAAAAAGAGGTATGCGATGTGGTTATGTTGACTGTAGTTCTATGATACGTCTCGGTTGCGTTGTATAAAATGTTTTGATGCATTTTTTGGGGAAGTACAGCATTTGCACTTTGCCAGGCTATAGCGTTTGACTATATCTGCATAGCCTGCTGCAGTCTCAGCCCTAGAGAGGAGCAGTGAATGACAGCTTGTAAATGAAATGCTGGATTAACTGATGCCATCTTTATTTTATCCTGAAAGAAGTGTATTTGAGACCTTAATAAAGGCAGGCGTAAAGACAGGAAGTTGTTCGAACTGAACATGGACTCGTGCATGGAAATTATGTGATGTGATACAAGCAAGTGTGTGAAAGCAGCTGAGCTTAATCCACATATAGTGAAGCATACAGCAAGCATGCAAATGCTTATTTTTAATGCTACACACTCAAGCTGAATAAAATATTCATGTGTGCAAACAACAAATTTTCTAGCTGGTTGGACTCTGCTTAGTTTGTACTTCCTGCGTTCAACTAAAGCTAACTGTAGCCAGACACGAATACATGCAATCTCCCTGCTTTAATCTCAGCAACATTAATCAAACTGAAAGCAATGAAGAGCATGAAGAAAAATTACACTGTGATTAACTTCTCTCTTGTAAGTCACATATTAGGAGGAAAACCTGAAGCTACTGCAGCAGGAATCGAGCAAAGGCCTGGCCGTGAACCCAGACAGATGTGATATGACAGTCACGGAGCAGTGAAGCAGAAAGTGAAAGGAAGGAACACGGGAACTGACAATTTTCATCTCGTTCTTTGAAGACAGAAAAGGAAATAAATGGCTGAGAAATCCTTGAGTCATAGTACTATAGGCTGTAATGCAATCTTATAAAAGCACTGTGAATACACTCCTGTGTCATGTGAGTCTTTTCCCTGGGTCTGATGCTTTGTGACTCAGAGGAAGAGATGTAATTGTGACGACCGCACAGATAAAGTGAAGTTCATTAACGAAACATTTTGGATTCTGTCATCCAGAACAGATGTGTGTATCCATGAGCCAGTCTTGGAGCCTAAGTTATTTGTCAGCTTATTAATTAATACTTTTTTAATGAATGTGTGCCATTACTAATGACTTTCTAGCAGTCTGTTTAAGGGGTCAGTCAATTGGTTCAGGTCTCCCTACAGATATCATTATATTAATGATGTTACTTAACTTTGGGCTGGAAAAAAGCAAACTGCAGAACTTTTCCCTTAAACTGTAACGTCCATTCAAGACTAATAGGTGGTATTAGTCCAGTAAATACGGACGATATCCAGGATACTTTAAGATTCAAAGAGCAGTCACAACAGCCGAGGAAAGCTGTGTTTGGCAGGATTGCTAAATAATGCACATGCTTCTAAAATGAGAGACAGAGAGAGAGAGCTTCACTCTGGGACAAGTCACACTAAGAGTACTTATAAATAATGATCGGGATCCTTTTCTCTGTCTTAAGTCATCATGCATGCAGTGACTTTTTTGCTCTGCTACCTATCACTTAGCAATGCAGCCTCTGTGCCAAATTACACTCGATCAATATCAATAATGAAACTCGTTCACAAACTCAGCAACCAAAGCTGGAAAATGCAAATAATCCACCTCCTTTGGGTGCTTTATGTCAAGTTGGCAGTCAGTGAAAGGAAACGATAACACCTTTTTGTTTTGTTGCTCATGTTCCGTGACCAACAACAATAATAAATGAATGACACAGGGCTTATTACACCTCTGGAAATGTATTTAAAGCAGATAGTGGTAAAATGTTCCTTACTAGATTTTATCTAGGCCTCTTTTTTTTCCTCTTTTTTTTTCAGATCTATCATCTTTGAACAGAAAGGCCCAGCAGATCCACCCTCTGGAGTGTTGTGTAAAGTTTTAATGCTTTAATAAAGAAGAGTGTATCTTCACAAACAAAGAGAGAGAGAGAGAAAAAGCTAAACATCACATTTTCCACTCCCCTGAGAGTGTGGGTCTGTTTCTGCTTCTTCCAGCAATAAATCAAAACCTGTCCCAGGTCCAGCGTCAGGTGATGCAGCCTCGCCGAGCCAAACAGCCGATCCTGCATTCACTGCAAAAGCCTTTTCAGATAAACACGAGGAAGGCTGAGATGGAAAGGTTATTCTTCTTCAGTTGGAAGTGTCTCCTCAGAGTGACAGACACCACCTCATTTTTCATGCCACGAGGAGTGATAAACAGCAATAAAGTACTTCTGCTCACAACGGCATGCCGTTGCTATAGTCACAGCCTCCCAAACACAATCCAGAGACCCTTTCACCTCTTACTGAATTCATTAACATAAGCGTATGCAAAAGAGCGTGAAGAAGAAGGTGGTATCTGAGCACATTCTGGTTAAGTGCATCGTAATTGCTCGGGTTATTTTCGCACCAGTTACTGAAACAAGTATGCTGGGATGAAAAAAAATACAGGTAGGATTTTCTTTGTGGTTCGCTCCAATGATCCTCTGATTAAAGGAAGTACTTCCAGAAAACAACAACAACAAAAAAAAGCACTCTCAACAAGCCACTTGGTAATAGATTTATTATACATGAATTAGCCCGAGGCTGGCCAGCTTAACAGCCCTCTCAGGCCTGTTTGAATTGTAAAACACACTGCCTGTCACGCTTTGTTTCCCTTTTTACTTTTCTTCCATGACAATGTACAAATAATGTTTTCCCCCCAAACAGTGTAGTCTGCAGGCTTAAGCTCAGGAAAACGGCACCGGCGCTGTGTGCGGAGAAACATTAATGGAGCAGAATAAAACGCACTTGCTACAGTTGAAACGCCCGTGAAAACGACACGTCAGACAGCCTGCTGTGTGTTCACGGGCACAAACAATAGATGCAACCGGGCATAAACATTTCCCATGCAAACATAAGCACTTTCACCACACTGGCTGCAGCTTCTTCGTTGTGTGAAACTTAAAGCTTGTATAGTGACGCCACTATCTGGTTATGCAGTGCATTACATCAATCGGGGGCCGACTGTGGAATTTCACCACTAGGTTAAGTGCGATTAAGCACACAAACTGCATTATGAAATGAACGTAGCTTAAATAGTTTTGGCATTAGTTTATTGTTAGGTAGTTCAGCTTTTTTATTTTTTTGTGTAGTCAGCTACTGAAATTTTTTCTGTTTTACCTTTCCTTGTTTACTACTTCTTTACTACGACTATTAGGGTAACACCATATATATATATATGTTGTTGTTCATTTTCAGAATAAAGTTGAAATGTGGAGAATAAAGTTGTCGTTTAAATTCAAACAACTGCTACAGCTGCCTTGTGCAGGTGAATTAGTAAAGGAACGTGATCAGCGATCTTATTGTGTCTCGCGATACATCATACTTTAACTGCACGAGGGTCTAACCATCGGTATCCTTGCATGTGCCATTTCAGTTATCACAAATGTGGTGTTTTCTTTTTAACCAAATGAGGCTTTCTGCCAACACATTCTGCCCCATCTCTGCAGCGTTCTTAGTCTTATCACAACACTGTTTATGTGCTAAATAAAAGGTAAACTTAAAAAAAAAAGTTTAGCGCTCACAAAACTATACTTACGTAAAGCTGCAGAGAAAAAAAAAGAGAGTTTTAGTCTTAGTCAGTGAGGTCAAATGTGTCATCACAACCAGTATCAGGTGGTTCTGGTGCGTGCATATTATGAGACTGGGATGACTACGTGACTGACTGTGAGTCAGTTTTTGATATGACTTGCAATAATGGACTTTTCAAATCTTGCTCAGCACAAATAGGAATCTTATTAGGCTATAATAATAGTAGTAGTAATAATAATAATAATAATCATAAAAAGACACGAACCGAAAACTGAAGAGTGAAAAATAAGTCAATGGACCACGTTTAAACAATGAACAACAAAAGTTAATAAACATGTATATATATATATATATATATATATATATATATATATATATATATATATATATATATATATATATATATATATATATATATATATATATATATATACACACACACATATACTGTATATATACAAACTAACTCACAGCAACCGTTTCTTGGGGGCTCACACATTAGCAGCTGTAGTAATGATGACATCATCAACAAATGTCAAACAGGATTATTTCCTGCTTGTTGCAACACTTAGGCTATCTGGGCTTTCTGATATTGCAAATGTAAAATCATAGCAATTTATCATATGAGTGCTGTAAAGCTATTTTAGTTTTTAAGACCGTTAAACAAGGACCAGTCAGGTAAACTGAGTCAGATATCAACTTTTTTTGTGTTGCATTGTTAGAATTTCCTGAAATGTTCATTCATATAGTCAATTTGAGTGTATATTTTACATCTGATATACTTTTGGTTTTACATAGTTTTAATCAACTAAGCTTCAACTTCAGTGTAAAGCAAGTGGTAGTTTTCAAAATTATACTAGTACTTTTCTGTGTTTCTTTGGGTTTTTATTCCAACAAACCTAGTCAAAGAGAAGGTCAGTCCCCAGAATGGGATGTAAGTAACCTACAATCCCCATAAAAATAAGAGGCATGAATGGACACAGAGGCTTAAGACTTTAAGTTGGAGAGCAATTACCTGCTATTGTAAACAGGTCTGGAGGCATTTGCAGCAGTGGGGGATGGTAAAGCCTCCCTGTTAGAAATCATGAGCCAGAATTGTGCAAGATTTTTCTTAAACTTTGGGTCTCTGAGAATAGCACACTTTCTAGTCATTTATTAAAGCATTTAAGTGAACAACATGGTCATAAAGTTGTGACACCAATCTGTCACTAAAGCTTATTGACTGACTGAAAAAAAATTAACATTTAAAAAGGAAAAACTAGCATGTGTAAGCTGTGTAAAATGTAGATAAAAACAGAATGATTTTCAGATCTCATACACCCATATTTTATTCACAGAAGAGCACAGGGACGTATCAGCTGCTTAAACTGAGAAAATGGCAGCAACAAATGTGAAAACAGGTGGGACAGGGCCATGTTTTAGGCTGTGTATCACCCCCTCCCCTTTTAACAGCACTCCATAAATGTCTAGGAACTGGGGAGAGGAACTTCTGGGAAAGGACTGTTCTTCCAATCTTGCCTGATATAAATTCCATGTGCTCAACAGTCCTGGATCTTCTTGTATTTTTGTTGTATTGAACTGAAGGCAGTTCAGCACCCGGACTCTTCTACTTCAAAGCCATGCTGTTGTAATAGATCTAGGATGTGTGGGTCCTGGAAAGGACATCAGCTGGATGGAGCAAATGTTGCTAAAACCTGATTTCTGGAAGTGTCTCTGAGCTGATGCAATGACTTCCATGACAGAATCATGTCTGTTTTGAATGCAATACTGCCCGAGTGCCCAAAGACTATATAGCATCCAATACTGATTGCACACAGAGATTCCTCCAGATTTTAAAAATCTTTTGATGATAATGTTTTTTTTATTTAGATGATTTTTAAAATCTTTACAATTTTACCTTCGGGAATATTGTTCTGAAATTGTTCCACAATTTGTAAATGCAGATGTTTTATTTACAGATTAGTGAACCTCTGCCCATCTTTACTTCAGACAAACTCTTTTAAATATCCAATCTATTGTTGACTTTTTGCCAATTAACTTAATTAGTTAAAAATATTTCACCACTGAAGGAAACCGTTTCCAGGGCCTACTCCGTGGATCGGCTTCCTCCGAGGCGTGGACGTCTATCAGCAGAGAATGTACCTTCACCTATCAGCAGAGAATGTCCCTTAGTCTGTAACACAGTCAAATATATTCTCAAGTAATATTCAAGCATGCCATTCAGCGTGTTAGTACGAGCAGCTCGGGAGCAGCTTGGGAGAACAAGAAAACAGAGACTGCTTTAGATTGTCTTCCCAAAGTGACTCAACTTTATTCACAAGTACAACAGTTTATATAGAGGGTAAAATTCATGAGACAGCAGATTTATCAGTTTAAACCAGTACAGACCAAGATAAGGGAGCGTCTTCCTGCCCTTGGGTGAAGAAGCATCCTTTGTGTAGTGTATCAGTTCAGCTACAATTGTGATTATCTCAGCGACATATTTTCAAGGCACAAAACAAAGAGTTCTTACATTAGTGAAATCTGAAACAAACCATTTGGCCTCAACAGGCGTCTCCTAAAAGATTAAGAAACTAATGTAGCTGAGGGAGTGATCTCTGTGGTATTTCAACCTTGTACCAGCCTGTGATTCTCACACATCAATTCTTGGGTCAAAGAGAAAAATAACTAAAACAAAGGGGCCTTATTGAATGACAGAGTTTTCCTGCATAATGTCACTATAAAACAATATCCAGTAAATGCTACCATGGTACTAAAATACCTAACAACCACCTGTTTCTTTCACAACTTTTTTAAACAATTGTTGCTGCCATCAAATTCAGAATGAGATAACATTTTAATAAAATAGTAAATTATTAAAAGATTTCTATGTTTTATTGTGAATAATATATGGTTTTAAGAGTTTTGACTTTGATTGCATTCTGTTTTACACAGTGCTTTTTTTGGTAATGGTAAGACTTTAAACCAACTTTAACTTTAAAACAAAATTATCATAAAAGAAAAAGAAGAATGAAACTATGAGGATGTGCAGAGGGGAAAATAAAACTCATTAAAATAATAAGATCTAGGCTATGATCACTACAACGCCCCCTTTAAAAAAAATCTGTTTTTTGTGCCAGCAATGTCGACTGGGCTTACTTCATGCCTGAGAAACTGCCTGTTGAAGTTTAGTTTGAGTTGGCAGTTTGAGTTTAGGTTTGGCCCCTGCTGAAGAGACTTTTAGACGTTTATAAATTATTCCCAGGGGCGCTGTTTAAAACAAAAGCTATAAAGTTAATGGTCAGCACTCTTTCTGACCATTTGACGGAAACGACAAACGAGGTCTACGTGCGAGACGTGTCCCCCATGTCATTCACAGGAATCGATCTTTCAACAGCTGTACAGTCATCGTCTTTTCCTCTGGGCTTTCGTGTGAAATTTCTGTTGGGCGGATCTTTCTTTATCGTTTAGTGGGATTTGTGTGGCAATCTTTACTTTACCTTTAAAATGACTAACAAATAGAGGAGTAAAAAAATAAAGAGTAGAAAGATCAGGAACTTCTGCGCGTATGCAGGATGGGGGTCGGGCTGTTGCTGCAATACCGGCAGAGGGGCTTTGCCTAATCATCAATGGGATCAGCAGTGTTACCAGGCAAGGCAGAATGCTGAGGACGTGAGCTGAATCGTCATTGGCTGAAAAATACGATGGGCGGGGTGTTCTTTTCATGGGTATTTAAGGCTTTGTTCCATTGTTGCAGAGGTCTTCCAGCTGGTCTGGTTCAAGGGACGGGGCCACCATTCGAGGATACAATAGCACTTTAATTTTTTTGTTTTTAAGGATGTCTTGCAATCAGTCTCTGTACGGTAGTTTTCCTCCATCTCCATCGGAGGACAGGGGCTCACAGCGGCTGTCCTGGAGCAGTTTGCTTCACAAGCTGACAGAGCTGAAGGGACACAATCAGAGGGTGACAGAAGATCAGTACTGCAGGAGTGAATCTGGTGAGTGTCATTTGATCGAACTAACACTGTTCAAGAATATATATGTATAATTTCTGATTGTTTAAATGCATTTTGGAAAGAGAAACAGAGAACAAGAGAGAACGAAGTCTTAAAGTACCAAGAAAATATGCTTGTCAGTCTTTCTTCCACTTTGTTTAATGATTAGAAAACTTAAAAAAAAAGAAAGGTGAATCCCACACTGCTATATATTCCTTACTAACTTGTAGCTACTCCTTTGTTTCAGGATCTATGACAGATCTGTCAGAGTTAGACATCAGCTCCTTCTTCTATCCTCTGGAGGAGACCTTGGCTGCAGATGTTGTGACTGCCATTGCACATAGTCTCAGTGATGCATCGCACACCAGCTTGGATTGCTCCAAACTCATCCTCCCTCCCTGCCTGCTACACAATATCAGCCAAGAGCTGCTCCACTTGGCCGCGATAGAGCCTTGTGGTCTCAGGGGAGCGCTCATCGACCTGTGCGTTGACATGGGGAAACAGGACTCCCCATGTACTGTGGATCAAATAGCAGTAGATCCATCCCTTGTCCCAACTTTCCATGTGACACTGGTGCTGAGGGTGGAGTCCAGTGGACTGTGGCCAAAAGTTCAGAAGCTCTTCAAAAGTAGCAAACCAGCACAGACATCCTCATCGTCTCCGAAGCACCACGACACCCTGAAGCTGAGCACGAGTTTCAGGGCTATCAAGAGGAAACTGTACAGTTCAGCCGCACTGCTGGTTGAGGAGTGCTGATCGCTGAGCACTCCTGTCTCTGATAAGCTGAACTCTAAAGAAACTGTAAAGAAGCTGCTAATTAATGCAAAATCTTAACAAAAGCACTCTCGAGACATAACAATGATGACCTGTCTGTGATGATGTATGACGGGGTTAATACTGAACTACCTTTGTCTCATAGCAGCTACTCATGTGGGTGCAGTGAAGATTAGTGTTTGCACATGGGTCAGTTTCATTCCTGTGAATGTGAAGCCACACCTATAAGGGAATGCCTTATGTATGTGACATTTAAATATACCAACGGACACTCGTTTTGTTTTGTTTTTTTAACATGAGAGAATAAATTATTTTTTTATTAACTTTTTGTGTGAGTTTTATCTGTCTGTGTCCCATATCCACACAAATTCATACATGCTATGTACTGCAGTGCTGAGACAAAACAGTAAAGCAGCAGTATGTTGTATTTTATTTCTCTTGCACCAACCATTCAGTTATGTTACTGCTGTAAACAGATACTTCCAGCAGTTTTCTTAGAGTAGTCAGTACTTAATGACTTGACATCAGGGGTGTTAAACATGAGGCCCGGAGTCCAGAACTGCCCACCAAAGACTCTACTCTGCCCTTTGGATGGCATGGGAAATGTGAAGGAAGATATCAATTTTAGACTCTACCTCCCCCTTGGCCATTATACACCAAAAAAATTAAGTACATAAATCACAGAAAGTGGGTTTAGTTTTTTAAAAAAGACAAAAAAAAGGAGAAGTATTCTGTCAGTTTTTTAATTTGTAGTCACAGGACAGTCTGCACAATGAGCTAACAGAACTTTTTCTATAATTTTACACATTTATTTCTTGCAATTGAATTTTTTTTATCATGTAGTAAAACTGAGCTATAATGTTGAAACGTCACTTGTTTCCTTATATTAAAATATCTTATGGCTTACATGTGTAGTTAAACTTTACACCGACAGAAAGAGGTGTTTCACTGGTTCAGCCCACTTAAGATCAAAGTGGGCTGTACGTGGCCCATAATGTAAAATTTGTTTGACATCCCTGCTCTACATGGAGTGGAGTAGTCAACAGGTGTAGTTAATGAAGTTAACCAACTTATCTTGAAGAAGAAACCTTAAAGATAACAGGGGAAACTGGCAGACACCAGTAAAAGTGAGATAGTACTGTCTGATAACGGTTATCATAGGAAATGTGTGAATGTTCAACAGTAATATTCAAAAGTCTTGAGGAACGCATCAGTTTTAAAAATGTTGTTTCCAAAAACTTTATACATTTTAAAAAGGTTTTAAGCATTAGTTCGCCAGGTTTACTAAAAATCTTTGACATCGTTCAAGCATAAGAAAGGCACTTAACAGAATGACAAACCTTTAGTTGAACCTACAAAAAAAAAGTTACCATAGTTCGAAGGGTATAAAACTGTATTTTTGCAACAACAAGATGATTCCCAAAGAGCTATTAGCCAAATTCCTGGCGTAGCACAGCGTGGTGTGAAGTGTGGCCTTAAAAAAATTAAAAATCTGGAAAAGTAACAGGCCTGAAAAAGCTGCAGCAGATGAACAGCATCTGAAAGACCTGAGAGACCTTCAATTAGTTATTAATCAGTCAGCGACTTCATTTTTCAGCATGACAATGATCCCAAACACATCGCCAATACAGAAAAAGCATACTATTCCACACAATGGAGCACTCCATCAATCATTCATGGATTGGCCTCCCCAGATACTGGACTTCAACTTTGCTGAAGCAGTTTGGGATCATTTTGACAGAGAACATAATAAAAAAGCAGTCAACAATCAAAGAGCTTTGAACTACTTAAAGAAATGACAAGAAAGTTTGGTAAGAGCTCAGGCTGTGTTTAAGTTTAAAAGTGGCCACACCAAAAATTGACTTTGAAGCTTGTTAGAAATGTACAAACTGTTTTTGCTTATATATATATATATATATATATATATATATATATATATATATATATATATATATATATATATATATACATACACACACACACACACACAAATCATATTTCCATGTGTGTTTGCATCAGTTTCCCTGGAAAAATATGAAGAAATGAGAGGCTCAATACTTTTACGCAGCACTGTACATCACAATAAAACTCTCATTGGAACCAACTTATCTTGTGTGTGTCTGAACCTAAAGCCAACATTAGACAAGGTGTAAACCGGCGGTTCAAAGAGTGATGATTCACATGAAGTGAATGCGTCACGAAGCAGATGTGTCACCTTTTCCTACACATGTGAGAAGTTTGCCTTCAGGCCATCCAACTCCCAAAAAAGCTTTCCTAGGAATAGCAAACATGGAAAAAAAACAACCCACAGTTGTTTCCAAATGCTAGCCGAAGTGCAACTGAAACCTTAAAGTATAGTGAAGCAAGACGTCTAAAATAAAATTTAACACTGATTTTTTTTCCTTTTTTTTTTTAAACAAAAACAAAACCACAAAACACAGAGGACACAAATCTCTACTTTCCCAGAGCGAAACTCGTCTGTTCACCCACCACAACCAGCTGAAGGCCGGTTGCTGACTCCCGAAGGCCTTTTACATCCAGCTTTTAAGTGTTTATGTGGTATTTTTTCCAGATTTCCCACCAAAGTCACAAACATATGACACAAACAGCATGACTGATCAGTTGCAGTGATGGTCCTAGAATAACATTATGCCATCAGAGAAACAGCAAATACCAAAACGGGGGATATTGTGATGCTATAGGTCATCATTCTCACCCCCATATCTACTACATACACTGCAGCACACAGTTTAAGCAGTTTACAGAAAATCCAACGAGGACGTCAAAACTGTAAACGTGGAGAAATAACTGAAAATTAAAAATGTAAAGGTTTTGAACTGCGATTCCAGTTTCCTGTGAACGCTACATTTAGGCACACTCAGAAACCCGCTTTTATACCCTGACTTACATAGTGTAAAGTTTGAATTTGGGACACAAAAACTGACTTACTATTGAAGCACATAAGCGAGTGTGTGTACGTGTATGTATGATGTAAAACAAAAGGCGTGCACCAGTCAATCATTGGACAATTTTAATTCAAAGAAACTTTTATACAATTTTAGCATGTTAATTTAATAAATATGGTTTACTTTCATTTGTGCAACAGTTTACAGTAATTATGATCCAACAGGCTACAAGCAAATCCACTTAACAATGTAAATGACTTCAATAACCCCTGCACTGTTAAAAGTAAAATGAATATTTACATTGGTAAAACTACAAAAATTACACGCTTTCCTTGTGAGTGGCTCAGACATCTGTCTATGACAAGGCCATCGGGTTTCTCAAAATATTTAAGAAAAAGAAAACGATTGGGACAGAGGAAGCTAATCTTAGTAGCTTTGCGTACCGACAACAATGCTCTTACTTTTCAGCACGACTACCCGGCCGCCTCTCACCACTGTAAAGATTCTAGCAAGACAATGTCAGCAGTGAACTCAAAGCTTCTCACAGTTCTACAGGAAGTCAATCTACACCGAGGCGCAGAGAGGTTCCCTGATGAGGTCTGCTGCCCACTACACGTAAGGCATTTTTTGATTCTCTTGGTTTGCTGCAGAAATGTGGTCAAATTTGAGTGGGCTCCGACCGATTTCTTCTAATTAGATTCAAGTA
This sequence comes from Rhamphochromis sp. 'chilingali', assembly GCF_963969265.1. Lineage (NCBI taxonomy): Eukaryota > Metazoa > Chordata > Actinopteri > Cichliformes > Cichlidae > Rhamphochromis > Rhamphochromis sp. 'chilingali'. The sequence continues at coordinate 17,530,122 of NC_137947.1, read as the reverse complement.
CTGACGAACCTGAGAAAACCAAGAGAATAAATCACAGTTATACAGCCATTCATATCACAGGATAATCACTTCAATGTTATATATATTTAAGTTTCTTAAAAATATCATTCATTATCACTATTACTCAGTAACATTCACCATGAGTGGAAAGGTTAAATTATACAGATAATTTTGCATGTTTTCACCAAACCAGCTACTGTTACTTTACACCTGGTCACTCTTTTTGAATTGTAGTTCCTACTTTAAAAGGTGGAACGTTAATTTATAGGGATGTTTCCTTAGCTCAATATGGCTAAACAATCACAGTCAAAGACAGATTTCTTTCATTTACTGCAGGAGCTTTTTTTTAAGCAGAAAAACTGTGACACATTGTTTAAATTGCACTTGTTTTCCTTATATTAAGACATCTTAGGGAATAAAGGGGTAGTTAAACTTCTTTACACTGACAGGAAGAAGAGTGTCACTCATCCGGCCCACTTAAAATCAAAGTGGGCTGTATGTGGCCTGCGATGTAAATTGATGTAAATTGATGTAAATCCCTGCTCTTGAATATCTGGTATCAGTCCCTGACACAGCTCGATTATCAAGCCACGCAAAAACAAGGTGTACTGACTGATTCTTGTAAGATATTAAAAATAAATTTAAAACAGCATTCTGAGTGGCTGGAGTAATGGGGGATGTGTCAGATAAAACATGCAAAAACTCTGAATTCTTTCCAGTCCATATACGGCATCCTGTAGTACTCATACTGTATGCCACAGACAGCAACGTACCCATATGTGCAGAAGTGTTTTCTAGCCATCCAATATGACTTGAATCTCAGATAGTCTGGAACAGCTGGGAGTCCCCATCCTCTGTGCTCTCTGGTACAACTCAGAATCCCCGAAGTAACGAGCACGATACAGTAAGCCTTCCTCTGAAAGTACAAGAAGAGAATTTGTCAGTACAATTCACATTAACTGGTTCAAAATCAGGCAGAACTTAAGTGTTAAACATAGAATAAAATATGGATTTAGGCTCCTGGTTTGAAGTGCGAAGCCAACTCCCAACAGCCAGCAGGGGGAGCTTTCCTCCTGGTCTGGTTCTGCTCTGTCATCCCAGTAAATACTTTTCTGACGACTTGATTACCTCAATTGCTAGGCTAAAATCTAACTGAATAAATCCTGAAGTTCATTTTGTAAACTATGATCCCATTCGGAGTTAAAAAAGATAATACAGGGTCGTATAGTGTCCTTGGTTTCACACGGGACGCACTCGGTTTCCAAACACCAAGGCAGCAATAACAGCTCAACCCAAGGCTGCAAAACAGGAATCCTCCGACCTCCAGGTGACGTCATGGTGGCTACATCTATTTTTTATACTGGTGTTAAATTGCTCAGTTGGACGTTGTTTTAAAGAACTTGGGATGTTAACCAAACAAGCTCAAGCACTACAAGGTGACATAAAATATTCAATGAAGAAAAGAAAATGAAATGTAAACAATAAGAGTTAATCTTTAAAGCCAAATTTGAAGAAAAAAAGAATAATTCCACCCTAAAAATGTGAAAATCTTCCAGTTTTCTTCTTGTTTCGCATCAGATCTTGAATCAAATAATTACTTCAAATATTTAAACTCCGGCAATGTAAAACTCAATAATAATCATAGCTAATGCTGTAAACTCACTCTGCTGCTTCTCCTTCCAACAGTTGTTTCTTAGATTGGAGATGTAGTCTTCTTCTACACTTCTCTCCACAGTCTTCAGCATATTTCCAGAATATTCCTCATTGAAACGTTCTCCCACATAAAAAGGCACCTTCAGGCTTGATGTATGCCTTTTGTGGATATGTCCTGCTGACCTGGTATAGAAACATGTATAACTGAGGGTGTGACAGATGTTCAGACACTTTTGCACAACCTCATTAACCAATGCACCACTTACGGGCGGTAGCTAAGGCTGTATGGAGGCTGGGTGACCATCATCTGACTGAGAGCTGAAACAATGATGAGGATTAAGATGGGCATCAGCTGGACAAACAGAGCCAGACCTCCCTGTGAAGAGAGGAAAAAACAAAAATGGACTGATTAGTTTTTAACCACAGATCAGACACTAAATCAGGTGGTATAAATATCAAGTGTATTGAAGGTCTTACAAGGTTTAAGCTTGTACTCACATCTCTCTGTTGTTCTCGTCTTTCTTGCCTATTATGGTGTGCAAAGTGCATTCTTCCATTTCTGTAAACATGTACGTTACCTGCAAAATTTGAACACATCATGATTATGAAACTGCGCCTCTTGGATATGTAAAATTCAGTCCAAAGCATACTCAAACTTTCTGCCTAATCACTTATGGCATTCTCATGCTCAACCACAGAGAAGGATGTTCTGTTATTTTTAACAACTGGTCCAAGGAATCATGTTATTTGGTGAAACCGGTCTGGTGTTCATGACATCATCTCTCCTAATTATACTGCAACACAACTTGAGCAACAATTACAGAGAAAGTCAGAGAAAGCATCTCTTCAGCAATCAACTAGCACATAACTAAACATTACAGAGGAGCCGACCACATTTATGGAGAAGTGATGAATCAGTAGCGGTAGCTTGTTGGCAGTGTGCGGGCAGTTACGGAAGCCCGCTACCTGCAGAAAGTGTCTGTTGACAGATGAGGGCAGTGTGAAAAATATGTGGTACAACCGGTCTGGGGGCTACTCTTGCTTGTGCTCTTCTTGGTCTGTAAGCAAGCTGAAGTAATAACACACAAAGAGCTGATGTGAATCCGAGTGTCCACTGGAGCTGCTGTTTGTGCATTTCGTGCTGTGCTTTGTGGCCTTTGATGGCTTTTTTGCAATTCCCATTCCTCATGAATGCTGCTGTCTCCCCCTTCCTTGTTACAGCCCACTCAACACAGCGTCATCGACATCAAGCACAGTGCAGTTGGGATTTTGGAGAACTAAACATGAACACGTTTGTCCTGGTTTAAAAAAAAAAAAAAAAAACCCTCCCAGGAGGGTCTCTGAAGGCAAAAACCTCCCCAAACTCCTCATATGCTAAATGATAAAGCAGCAGTGCTATAAAGATGTACCCAGGTCCGTTTGTGCCGGTGTCAGCCTGCATTTTCTTGTTGTGGAGGATGAAAATGATGCATGGTCAACAAATGCGTAGATTCACACAATAAGCTGGTTTGCAGGTTCCTCCTTCACTGCCTCCATACAGACACTTTGGTGGTAAGGACAGACAATGGTGAAGGCGAAACGATCCTCGATGATTACCAAGAGTTTTTCAAACCTTTCAACTCAACTCATTTCTAACACATGTAAGCATCTAAAACCAGCTGAATATGCTGGCTTTCAGTCTGGAGTGATTATCTTTCTGCATTTAGAAAGGTAATCTGGGAAGCTGCTTTGTAAAACTGCCAGATATGAGGGAAGATTACATATTATGGTTATGTAATAACCACTAGCTGACTCTCGTGTTGTGCAGAATTTCTAAGATCCCTTGCTTGCTTTGATAAGAGTGTATCAAAACACGCCAAACATCTTTACTGGGATGTTATTATTCCTTTGAGCTCTACTTACTTGTTGGAAAGCCTCCACCAAAGAACATGTTAAAGAGGTCCTCGGGTGAGATATCTGCTTCAAACTCATGATGGTGTCTGTGTCTGCTCGGGTGCGTTCTCTCCTCGCCATACTGGTCGTACTGCCTTCGTTTCTCAGCGTTACTCAGAACAGCATATGCATTACCAATAGCTGCAAGACACACAGAAGATCACCACCGTTATGCACTTTCTGAATCTTTGTGTCCATGTCTTTCCCGTAAATAACTTTTAATTTACCTTTAAATGCTTCTGTGGCTCCTGGTGCGTGATTTTTATCTGGGTGAAATTTCAGAGCGAGCTTTCTGTAAGCCTTTTTAAGGTCCTCCTCAGAGGCAGTCTTTTCCACTCCTAGGATTTGATAGTAATCTTTACAGCTCTTAATCCTGCAGGAAAAAAATGATACAGCAGAGATTGTTAGGAGACTACACACGATAAATAAAATAAAACACTATAAACACAATATGTAGTTAGAGCTACAGAGATGTGACTCTGAGTCTTACACTATGTGGATTTTATGATGCTTATTTTTTTAATTTCCGCAAATAATAATAAAAAAAAATATATATTTACAACATTCACATCCCCAGTTTGAGCTCTCTCTCTCTTCAGATCTAACTACTTTAACTTTACATGAACCATCATTTCTACCTGCTTTGCCATCTTTAGGGACCGATATTGACACCGGTGCAACTACTGACATTGCTTATGGGTCCGATACTTTTATCACTTCTCTTATTGATTCTAGATCAATTTTCTGTAGAGGGGGGAAACAGATTTGCACATCACTTGGGTGTGTAGAAGACGTCTGTTTGACGTCACTGTTTTGCAAAAAAACATGTCAGCATTGATAAAAGGAACTAATAAGTCTGGAGCAATGTGATATAGATGGATTAGATAATGTGGTCATCACATCCCAGTAGTAATGATATCTTGTCATCCTAAACCTAAACCTGTTGACCTATTGGTCAACTAAATCTGCTGGACTGAGTGGTGTGTGAAATACAGTCACTGCACACTTTATGAGGGCCACCTTGCTGAATGGGATGTCTTTTTGCCTTCAGAGGTGCCTTAATTCTTTTACGGCATGGGTATTGGAAAACATTCCTCATGATTTTGTTCCATATTTACATGACAATATCAAAGTTGCTGCAGATCTGCTGGCTGTACATCCATGATGTGACTCTCCCGTTTCTCCGCATCCCAAAAGTGCTCTATCGGATAGAGAGCTGGCGATCATTTGAGTACAGTGAACTCACTGTGAGACTACTTTGAGATGATGTGAGCTTTGTGGTCTGAGGTCATAAAAGCATGGGCATGGTTAGCAACAACACTCAGGCAGGGTGTGGCATTTAAAGGATGCTCAATTGGTTCGAAGGAGGCCAGAGCATCACATGAAAATATCCCCCACAATGAAGAGCCTGAACTGTTGATACAAGGCAGGTTAAATCCATGCAGTTTATGCCAAATTTTGACCCTAGCATCCAAATGCTGAGATTCATCACACCAAACTGCATTTTTACCAATTTTCTTCTGGCCAATTTTGGTGAGACTGTGTGAATCTTGGCCTCAGTTTGCTGTTCTTAGCTGACAGGAGTGACACCTCAATGGTGTCGGTTCGATGCGTTCTGCCTATAGAAATGCTCTTCAGCATACCTTGATTTTAATGAGAGGTTATTTGAGTTATTGCTGGAAGAAGTCTAGCCAATCTCAATCACACTCAAGCTCAGTGGATCGGCAGTTTCTGAAATACTGAGACCAGCCTGCCTGGCACCTAAAACCACTCCACATTCAAAGTCCCTTGAACCACACGTCTTCCCTATTCTCCTGCTCAGGTTGCACTTAAAGGGGTCGTCTTGGACATGTCTACATAACTAAATGCACTAGGTTGCTGCCATGTCATTGGCTGTTGAAATCCTTGCATTTGCCAGCAAGTGTACCTAATAAACTGGTCAGGTAGCGTATATTCACTATAATCACACTGACTTTTTGATAAACGTCAAGTGATATCGACGTCAACCAGCTCTACCAGCATTTTCACTGCAACAAAGGGAGCACATAGACGCGAACTGACTTTTTAACGGCCTCCAGCTGCTCGGCTGTGTAGGACTTTCCCGAGTCCGCCGTCGCTTGTGCGGACACTTCGGGCTCCTCTCTGCCGCCGCGGTGTCTCATAGCGGGTCCTTCTCCGTTCACATGACTGCCGTTCTCCTCCGGAGGCTTTCCATTCTGCGCTAAAGACTCCAGTAAGTCTGTGAAAAGACAGAGGAGACATTATCGACGGTTGCCACCTGAGTTCACGTTTCCTATGTCGTTAATCCTACCACGGTTAGCTACTTGTTAGCATCCCAGCTGCTACGAAGACCACTCTATAAGGGATAAAACTGCGAATACCGACTAATCGTCCACTATGTTGAAGAAACCAAACGTATTAGAGAAACGCGACTCTAGGCTGAAAAACTACAAATACCAGTGTCGGCTAGCAGCTGGTGTAACGTTAATGCTAGCATTAGCTGCTTCGGTTTCACAGCGACGGCCTAGCACCCATGATTTAAAAAACCCCCAATCACTTCCCAAACAGGCATTTATTCGACGTACTTTTGGCTTGCTCTGTCGGAAACAGGCGTTGTGCCTTCTCCAGGAACTTTCTGGCTTTATCCGGCTGGTTGTTACTGACTGCATTTAGGGCTATTTTAATGCACCGCTCCGCTTCGTCCTTGTTTGAGTCCATCGCGACACAGCGGAAATGTTTACTTGCCCTGGGACGCAGGGGGATGTCGACAGCAAGCTTATCTGTCCGGTAAATAAGACGTCAGAGGAGTTTCTTTGAACCTCCAGCATGTGCTTCATGAACACCCGGTAAAGTCTTTTGCCGTGTACACCTTATAGATTACAATGCGCTAATCCTCCTGCAGGACCCTCAGCCATAGTAGCAAGTTTTTCAAAAGTAGAAAATGGCCTTGGTAGCTGCACGCAGCAAGTCAGTTATATTTGTCAAACGTGACCTTTTGCGGTTTCTAGCGAATGGCACTATTGTAACCGAACAGGGGAACCCACCATCAAAGAAGCGATGGAGGAAAGGTAAGGAGAAGAAACCACCCTCATGTACTGATGATGTGTCGTGGGAGGAGAGGCTGGCAGATGTGGTCACCCCTCTGTGGAGGCTGAGTTATGATAAGCAGCTTGAGCTCAAGCAACAGAATCAGGAGAAGATCCTGTCCCAGCTCTCTGGGCATCTTTCTGGCGACTCACCTGTCAGGGATAAACTCAGCTTTCCTGTGCTGCCTGTTCTGCCCTCACCAGTGAGAGATGGCTACCGCAACAAGTCCACATTTTCAGTCAACAGAGGAGTGGATGGCAATCCGAAGACGGTTGGATTTTACGTGGGCACGGGCAGGAAGGGGAACATCGTCTGTGTCAGCGGAGACCACCTGCTCAACATGCCACAGAAGCACAAACTGGTGGCCAGGTGCTACCAAGACTTCATCCGCCTGTCCTCACTGGAGCCCTGCCTGCTGTTCCACACCGGGGGTCACTGGAGAGAGATCACAGTGAGGACCAATAAAGAGGGCTGCACCATGGCCATCGTGTACTTTCACCCACAGAGCCTCACCCCAGCAGAAGTGGCCGTCCATAAGGCGGAATTGGTGGATTACTTCACGCAGGGTCCTGGATCGGTCTGTCAGCTGGACTCGCTGTACTTCCAGGAGAGCAGCATGACTCGGTGCACCCATGAGCAATCTCCCTACCAGCTTCTGTATGGTCAGCCACACATATATGAGGAGGTAACCTCACAGAGATTTCATAATCCCTTGTCCAGCTGCACAGACACTGTTCAAGTGCTTGCTCTCATGAATAATTTCATGTATATTTTAATTCAGATTCACTGCCAAAATAGGAAACAAAAATAGGTAAATGTGCACATTTAAACACTTAAATTTAAATAAAGTGTTTGAAATCTGTTATTCTTTTATTCTCTTGGCTATATAATGTCTTAACACGATCCATTCCCGCACAAAAGAATCGGAGAATATTGGAAAAACATTACTGAAAGCTGGTGTCAGTTGCCTCATGCAGAGCTGCACATCATTCAGTACTTGTTTGTGCATGTTTCAGTAAGTCGCTGCACATATTTTCCTAGCAAAATATGAAGAAATTAGGGTTGGCTCGAGACTTTTGCACAGTAATGTATCTAAGGACATGTAAATGAGGCATGTAAGAGCATTATTTGTAATAGCAAAGTTATCATAGCAAGGCAATAGGGAGAAGCAGAAGGGAAGAAGTAATATTTTTGAGGTTAAGAATAGGCCATGTAGGAAATTCAGCTTATTTACAGCTGTGGAAGTACTGGGAAAACTCCCCACAAGATACATCACGGAAGCAGTGGAACATGTATGACTAAAATGTAAGTCGGCCATTCCCAAAGCCAAGAGTACTGTGTCTCATTAAACACCAGAAAATCCAGCGGAGCCCATCAAGCCCTGAATCTTCGCCCAAATTAATACAAGAGAAAGAGATGTATTTCCTTGAAAACTTTATTAAATAACATAAACAACACAGACTGTTGTCTATAAATTCCTAATGTTACGCAGTCAGACACAAGGTGCTAAGGCCAGTGTGTGACCCGACTGCTACTGGAAGACAGAAATGTCAATTCAAGAGCTGTAACTTTAGGTCAGAGTAATGACTAATATCACAACTTAACCACCTAATATTACCAGTTTTGTTTCACTTTTTATATAAATAAGTATATTTTCATACATTTGTAATGAACTTAGTATATTAAAACTGAGTTTCTGTTATTACTGTGGCCCACCTGCAGTATCTTCGTGGCCCACCAGGGGGAACTGTCTCTTTAAAAAAGACAGGAGTCATTATTCAAACTTAGCAATGAAATATAAAACTGTGTGTTTTTGTGTGTACAGCCATTTCTCCCTTTCATTGCATCCCTTGCAGGCTTGCATTTTGAAGTCTTGTACCACTACTCTAGCCAAGCAGGTGGCAGTAATACACCTTCATGTTGGTTGTCAGTTGCCATAAAACAATAACATTAGCTTTACTTATAAAACCATCCTTATAAACATTGAATTTATGTAGGCAATAGAGAAGAGTGGGTAGCTACTGTTTAATATGTTTTTACCTTATGATTGTTTTTTTTCATTGCTCCTCTGTCATCTTGTGATTCTCAGATACTGGACTTCAAGTTCCGCATCTCGGCCGACGCCTTTTTCCAGGTGAACCAGGCAGCTGCTGAAGTCCTCTATGCCACAGTGAGAGACCTTTGTGTCCCAAACACTGAGGAGGATGGAGGGCAAACAAAAGCCGGCAGCACTCTTCTAGATGTGTGCTGTGGGACGGGTGCCATGGGAATCACTATTTCTCCCAGAGTGGACAAAATTATTGGTATAGAGCTCATAGAACAGGCAGTGGAAGACGCTAAACACAACGCAGCTCTCAATAATGTGTTAAACTGTGAGTTTATCTCTGGGAAGGCAGAAGCTGTGCTTCCTGGCCTTATATCTCAGCTGAGCTTCGCAGGCAGATGCCTTACAGTCGTGGTAAATCCTGCTCGAGCCGGCCTCCACCACAGGGTTGTCCGGGCTTTGCGAAACCAACCGGCTATCCGCAGGCTGGTCTACGTTTCTTGTAAACCAGACGGAGAAGCTATGAGGAACTTCAAGGAACTTTGCTGTGATCCTAACTCACAGAAGAAACTCACAGGAGAAGCATTTTCACCAACTCTGGCTGTGCCCGTTGACTTGTTCCCACATACTCCTCATTGTGAAGTGGTGATACTTTTCGAGAGGTAGCAAATAGTTTTTGTTCAAAGGTTGGCCTTAACCCTGAAAGCTTGTAAGTAGAGGAATAATGATGTACTGTATTTTAGATGATAAAATAAATCGTTGCGCATCCTATACTCATGTTTGACCCACGTGTTCTCAATTGTTTGCTTTCAGGACTCTGTGCTACCAGTGCAACAAGTTACTGTTTAGATTATTAATCAGCTAACGTGCCATTGTTTTGGAGTAATTATTGGTTTATAAAATATTAGAAAGATGAATATCCAACAGTCAGTCCCCAGATATATTCACGTTAAATACTGAAAACTAAAAAATGGAAAAATCCTAATTTTAATGGTGATCGACATTGTTGATTTCACATTATCAGACTAAGCAGACCTAGAGTGACATAAAACACCTCTAAATACAGCACTGGGGGGTTTATTACTCTGCTCTGACAGATTGTGCTTTACCAAAGTCCTTATAGGAGGAGGTCTTGCAGCTCTCTCCCCCCCCCCCCCCCCCCCAATTTATAAATTAATTCCATTAATTAACTAATGGAAAGTAACACACAAACAGTAACACACACAAATCCATGGACTTTGGTATTTACTCAAATAAATAAAGTAATACCTTTCAATCCTTTAATTTCATGAGCAGCATCAAGACAGTTCAACATCTGGGAGTCTGATCTGGTCAGATAAGTAGCAGAAGGGGTTGTTATAACAGTAGAACGTCAACAATGAGATAACCCCCAAAACAGGTATGGTTTTACAGGTGGGAATTATATGCGCTGGCATTTTTTTTTACTAGTATTGCATTTTGACTATGATCAGTGTGGTAACATGAGGCGATACTTAGACCTTGCATTAGGGGTGAAAAGCTCCAGGCCTCAAGGGCCGGTGTCCTGCAGGTTTTAGATATCACCCTGGGTTAACACACCTGAATTAGTTCATTACCAGGCCTCTGGAGAACCTCAAAACATTTTGAGGAGGTAATTTAGCCATTTAAATCAGCTGTGTTGGATCAAGGACACATCTAAAACCTGGAGGAGACCGGCCCTTGAGGCCCGGAGTACACCCACACCTGCCCTGCAGAGATTGCACAGTCTCACAGGCAGGCTTCAAATACAGCTAACAGGCATCCAGCCTCCCCTATCACTATCCCACCCCACGCAGATGGCAACAATCCAGTCAAGGGGACCTCGATCACCTTAGTCTAACGTGGACTGTCCCCTCTCATCATCATAATAAGTTACTAATTAAAATGTCTAGCGTAACCTAAGCGGTGAACGACAAACAAAAGAATAAGAGTGTCTGCAGACACGATCGGAGACTGTGTGCGCGTTTTACTGATCACATCTGTCTGTCTAGTTTTCGAGGTGCTATTACAGGGTCCTCTTTGCAAAAAATAAAAAATGACTAACAAGAAGCAAAGCGGAGATGCAAGGACAGACTCAAGTACGGTAGATGATGCTATTTACTTTACCTATAAAGAGAAACCATGGAAACTGCCGACAGTCTTAAGATGGAGAAATATCATAGTGTTTATCCTCTTACATCTGGGAGCACTTTACGGACTGATTCTCATTTCCTCCACATCGCCTTCAACCCTTGCATGGAGTGAGTATTCAGGAAATCCAGGGGCATGCTTGGTTGTACGATTACATATGGGAAAAATGGAGGCTGATCCTCTCTAGCTTTATAAATTTCAGGGTAAAGTGCTATGAAAAAGTAACCTCTGGCACATGATAAAAAGACACTATCTGCATATCTTCAAACTAAATATCATAAAAAAGGAAGCCAACCTGACACGTTTTAAATAACTGAATGGCCATTTAAAAACATGCAATGTAATTCCACACGGGAAAAGTATTTGGCTACTGCTTTTACAGAGGTGTTCACACTTGCTGATCTGTTAATCAAGTGCTTTTTAAATTTTAAGTATTTGCACTTTTTGTTTTTACTGTATATTAAATTAAATACTGTAATGTAGTAAGAAAATATTGTTTTTTTTTGTCATAAAACATTGATGTACCTAAATACTTAATATTAAGTTACAAAACATAATTGCGGATGTGATGCTTCTTTTGAACACTTGTACATAAAATAAAATGCAAAGTCTGAGATGTGATATACTTCATGCCTTCTCCCTGTCTATGTGTATGCAGAAGAACATATATGAATGGGTGAGGGACCATTGCCTCCACCACAAATATGTATGCACAGACGCAGACCCTCACAATGCCTCACGGGGATTTTTCTTCTCCCACATTGGTTGGCTCCTGGTCCAAGAACATCCTGACTGCGCTGAAAAGAAACAGAAACTCAGCCTGTCTGACCTGACGACAGATAAAGTGGTTATGTTCCAGAAACGGTGAGCAAACCTTAATGCAGACACTGATTTGGATCATAAAAAAAGTACAGTTATGCAAGACTCATTCAATCAACAACAAGCCACAGAGTGCAATAATGCACCTCATACTTTATTGGTAGTCCAGTTGATTTCTTTCCAAGCTCCTTAGAGTAGCAAGACTTGGATGACTGAGAACCTACACAGACATACTTTATTACTGTTTCTGAGCTTGATTTCTGCAAAACAATGTTGAAAAGTGAGTTTGGCCTTGAATTGATTTAGTAATGTTAACTTTTTGGTCACTAGTAAACATTTACACTGTTCTGGGCAAATCCTCCTCTGCTAATGATGGTCAGTGACCTGGTCAGAGGTACTGAGGAAGTTGTTGCCCTAATAACGATGATGTTGGTGCTCTTCATGCTATGTTTGATTTCTGTTCCATTTGGAGTCACTGGTAGTTCAGGAGGTAGAGCAGGTCCTATCTGCTCTAGTCTGCCTGCCTTGGAAAAGATACTAACCCAAGTATGTATGTGGATGTTACATAGAAAGCACTTGCTGAATGTGCTGAATGAATGGATGAGACATGTTGTATAAGTGCTCTGAGTTCTCCGGGAGAGTAGAAAAGCGCTATGTAAGAATTTGTCCAATTACCATTCAGAGTTTGTGCGTCTTTGAAACTAGTCCAAAAAAATGTTCATTGCAAACCAAATTGTAGCCAACTAAGAATGGATGTATGAGATGCTATCTGTTGATTTATTTCAGACATTACGTGGTGTCTATGCTGGTCCTCTGGTTCCTCGTGCCCACGCTGGTTCCCTGGTACTTCTGGGGTGAATCCTTAGTTGTGGGGTGCTTTGTCCCTGGGCTCCTCAGACATGTTGCAGTCCTAAATGCCACCTGGCTTGTAAATAGTGTTGCACAAATGTGGGGCAACAGACCTTATGACAAGAACATCAACCCAAGGGAAAACAAGTTTGTTTCTTTCAGTGCCGTAAGATTTTCTTTTACAACTCATTAAAGTTACTATTTGCAGTCAGGTCCTTAACTGTATGGACAGTGTCACAATTTCTTAATTTAACCTCTATATACCACAACAGCAGATTTAAAAAAAAAACTGAAGTGCAGACGTTCAGCTTGAATTCAATGGGTTAAACAGATTATTTTTGCATTAACTGTTTGGGAATTGCAGTCATTTTTGTCCACAGGATCCCATTTTCAGAGAATCTAAATTCATTTGAGAATTGACTGATAAGGTCAGGTGAGGCCTGCTTAGGCCTGCTCTTATTTCATTAAAGGTTAAGCAGATAAAAGCTATGGAGTCTGATTCCAAGTGTTTAACTTCAGTTTAATATCTACTAGCTGAACCCTCAATTTAAGGTTCAAAGAGATATAGGCTGAAAAGCCAAAACTAAACCTGAGAGGAAAAAAAAAAAATTAGGAGAGGCCAAATCAAAATCTAGCATGTTAGTAAGAACTAATGTACTAACCAGCTCGGCAACAGCGACAGGCCTGAAAGACTACAGAAGAGAGAGATGATCAAAGAATGACTTTACAACATCGAAGTCAAGATCATAATGACCTAGAAGGTGCCAAACTTATTGTAATTGTAAAAGTACATATATAATGAGAAAATGTTTTCACAAGTAAGGGATTTGGAAGGATGTTAATCACAGGTGCTTAGCTTAACATACAAATGTGTGTGATTATCTTTTTATTTATTTATTTTTCAAGATTTTTAAATGGAAAAACGAGTGTACTCAGCATCAAATTATCCTTCACATGCTTCAACCAGTGTCTGTCTCCCTACTGCTTTTCTGTGATGAGTTATCATCACCATCACCAAATCAGTAGTTTGTCTCTTTTTAAGAATGACTTGCTACACTGATAAAGGCACTTTGTTCTTGATTTTCAGACTTTTTTTTATTGTTGTTTTTTGTATGTATGAACCTTAAGCAGGCACCAAATTCTTTGCACACCAGAACGGACTTCTTGTTTTTTTTTTTTAAATTTGGAGCACTGTAAAACTATTCACATTCCGAATAAAAATAAATAAATAATGTAAATTTAAAAAAATGAAATAAAAGCAAGAATCACAACCAGTGCTGTTTGTTTTTTTTATACTATCTATACTAAGAATCACTCAAAAGCAGCTAAGTATATGTTACTAATCAAAATGCTACTTTAGACAAGAAGATTATGCACTTTGACATTATTTAAAGAATAAAAAAAAATAAAAAATGACTTGACAAAAAACTTATAGAAATCACTTATCTTTGCTGATAGCTGTGTGAGTTTGGATCATATCCATCTGCAGGTTACACATTTGACATGCTATTCAGATATGGTCTGAACATTACTTGCAGCATTACGTTTCTGCTCCATTAAACTTTGACATTGTCCTTTTTTACTGTGGCAGGGTGACCAAATGCAGATAAACTTGCTGTGAGACAAAGGCAGCATTTGTGTGGGACACCTCTGAATTTAATCTAATTTACAAATAAAAATAAACTGTGCACTGCAAGTGTGGCAAGATTAGTATTCTTCTGTGCCTGGGATTAAATATTCATACACTGTCACACATTTGAACAATTATGACACATACATAAACAATGCCTCTTCACGCTATACTTTTATGCTGTGTGAAGCTAAAAATGTACTCAGTTTCCATCATGTTTACTGAAATCTGCAGTGCTAAATTTTTGCTGTTTGTTTCAGGTAAGGAATAACAAACTTCTTGTCGTAGCTCATGGTCATAGCACCCTAAGCATTCTCATCTGATCTGGGAAACTAAGCAGGATTGGGCCCGGTTAGTTGGGAGACCACATGTAAAAATGAGGAACTCTATGTTTGAGGTGGCTGTGGCTCAGGAGGGTGAGTGGCTTGTCCATCAAATGGTTGGTGATTCAATCCTTGGATACTCGAGGCTGCATGAGAAATTTTCTTTGGGAAATATACTAAACCCAGAGCTGCCCCCAATCCAGTGGGGTGTATACAAACGTTAGAAAAAATGCTTGTGTGAATGTGATTGTTTTATCCTATTGTAAAGTGTCCTTGGGTGACTTGAAAGGCGCTCATAAATAAAATGTATTATTATTATTATTATTATTATTATTATTATTATTATTATTATTATTATTATTGGGTGAATATGACTTGGAGTAAAAAAAAAAAAAAGGGGGGGGGGGGGGGAATGCCAAATAAGGACCAATCATTTATAAGAAAAAAAATAAATGTAGTGTTTTTTTGGAGAAACAAAAACAAAAAAAAGAAGCTAAGGCAACAACGTGGTTCCTGATTTCATCTCATCTTACTTGTCAGTTCTTTTTAAATCTTAATCCAAAAACATCCCTCAGAAGTCCCTCATGATGACCCCCCCTCCCCCGCCCCAAATCCCAATTTGCACACAAGAAGATCGCAAAAGTCCTGCCTCAGATAAAGGAAGGGACCTAAAGGTCAGACGAGGTTATTGGGGAATAACCCTTTATCCAGTGTCAGGAAAGGGCCGTCTGGATTAGCGATGCAAATGTCCTATTTCTGATCAGTGGCTTGGCCTTCACTCTGTCACAATCCACCTTTTATGTGGCTGTTAAAATATAGCAGGCAAGTAAACAAAAATGTACTCCTACTAAGATCAGTAAAATAAATAAATAGAAAATTTTAAGGGAAAACCTGCTAAACACTCAAAATAAACATCGCCGCTCCCTGCAGCACGTCATCGCACATTATTCTGAGAATGCATCTATCAAGAACCCCCACCCAAACATCATTCATTTGCAGAATTTTGCTTTAACTCTCCTATAAATAAACAAATATGAATTAAAATAAATAAATCAATTTTAAAAATCAATCACTAATCGGGAGTATTTGACCTGTATGAAACTACACACTCGCTCGGTGCTGTTAAATTTCGTTGAGTAACAGTTTCCATGACAGATACACTGATTCAATCACACCTTTGTTAAACTGAACCAAAGTTTTCTGTTGTCCCATCAAACTGACAAACGGCTATCCTCCAGCTAATCCCCGACAAATCAACTGCTTTTCGATAGCTTAAATAAACATTTTCTCTGCGCAGAAATTCAAGGGATCACTGTTACACTTTTCCTAAAGGATTAAACAGATCTGCCTTTGCTTTTAAAGGAAGGCAGGGAACCTACCGTTGCTCGGCCCTGAAGGCCCAGGGTGCCCTTTTGATCATTTCAGTCTCTCCTTGGTGCATTACTTCTGATTGGCCAAGAGAGTAAGAAGGGGGAAAATCTTTAATTAAGCAGATAATCTCTTGTTGGGACGAGAGCAGCTCCATTTCAGAGCCCCCGCCTTGAATCCTGGAAGCCCTTGTGAAGTTTCATGTGCTGGTAGTTCAGTGTCCTCTCCATCTTCACGCCGTCTGCAGCTTTGGACGAGTTGCCGTCTCTTCCCTCCCCTCACCTGTCAGGATGTTCATGCACTGGGAGGTTTTTTATTACATTTTCATTCTCCTGACTCACATGAGGTCCACCTGCTGCTGGTAAGTTGGTTTATTATGAAATATTAGCCACTTTCTTGGCTATAACGTCCGCTCCAAATAGCCTACTGAAAAGGATTAACTGAACACACGCGGGGAACTTTTATTCATTTATTAATTCGAAAAATAAAAGCCCAATTTATTTAATAGAATTATTCAATAAGGAACCTTTTATAAAGGGCTTATTGGGTTTGAAGGCGGTTAATAAGCACTTAGTGTTGGCTAAATATAAGCCGTTTATGAGGTCGATTTGCGGGTAGCCAGGTTTTGAAAATTCCCTGAGATTTCTTACAAACTAAAATCCATCAACCAGCGAAATTTTTTTTTCTTGACTAAGTCAATAAAATAACATTCCCACATCAGTTCCCACTTTTAAAAAATCTTTCAGTAGTGTGGTTCACTAAAGTTTGAATACCCACATGTCATAGTTTAACATGTTACAAAGTGCACTAATGAGAGATGAATTAGCAGAGGAATTTGTGGAGGACACTGAGCTTCCCAGGGTGAATAAGCTGTCTCCTTTTCCAGGTCAGTGAATAATTTCTTGATGACTGGACCCAAGGTAAGCCAACTTTCTTTTGATCTTCTCTCCTCTCTGTTTTTCCACAAAAGAGAAAGACACTTCTTATGAGATCTTAACTCAAGTTTAGGGACAAATTCTGGTACCTGTCTGCGTTGAACAATGGTGCTACATCTGTGATATTCTTGGACTTTTGTGATTTTTTTTCTTTACCCCCCCATCCGTACACTTGACCTTATTCAAAGGCTCTGTGTAGCCGAGGGTTGAATGTGTTAAGAGGCAAGAGCAGGCACTGCTGTAGTGGGTGGTCATCATTAGTGATCCAGACCCCTGTGAAAGAGGTGGTACTCCATCTCCCTGAAGGCCACTTGAGACATATTAGTTATATTATCATTCACACAGTCCGAACAAGCAGCAGAGCGGCAGGCGAAACACGCACAGACGGCGCTTTGAGACTTTACTGCAGCTGATGAGACCTCCACATGCAAACTGAGCCGCTTCATAGTGTTTTTGTCACATAACTGACAGATATCATCTATTTAATCTGTCTGTTAAAGAGTAACCACTTTATACCAGCTTCTTCCACATTTTAAACTCCACATAGTAACTTAAATTTTGCACTGATAAGAAAGTGACATGAAAGCAGTGGATTTAACACTAACAAATGTGAAAGTCGCACATCCTTGATCCAGTCCCTCATGATCTTTTAGTCCCGCAGATAGCAGCGACTGACTTTCCCTGTACTTGATCAAGCTCGTTCAACCATGTTTCCTAAAAGTATAATATGATGCTTGTTAGGTAGGATGCATCCTGGTACTGAAATCACAGCAGATGCCATGTTGTGAAATCACACTGCTGTTGCTGTAAAATGTGCATTGTATTATAACGCAGGCATACCTGATCTACTCAAGCAGCGTGGCAGCAGGAGCTCAGAGTGGCATAGAGGAGTGCAAATACCAGTTTGCATGGGACCGCTGGAACTGCCCCGAGCGAGCTCTGCAGCTATCCACGCACAGCAGCCTGCGCAGTGGTAAGTCCTGACCCCCCCACCCCTCACAGAACAACTCAACGCCATCCCAAATATTCCCACACGCCTACGAGGCTGAGATTCCAACTCATGGCAAACATGGCAGATTTTCAAAGATGTTTAAAAAGTGGTATGCAACTGTGTGCTTTTTTTTTTTTTTTTTTTTTTAGGTTTATTTCTGATGCTTGAGTTTTTTTTGTCTTCTTTGTGTCTTACAAATATTTGCTTAGTCCAAAGAGTTGGGATTGTTACAGAGGCAAGTAAGACAAGAGCCAAAACAAAAAGGCACTCATGTCCCACCGAATCACAGCCTCTACATACAGAGATCCACAAACACAAAGAGACAGATTTGTTAGGTAATATAAAATAAAATTAGTTTAATTTAGAGAATATTTATAATAACTGTCAGTGAGGGTTTTACTCTCCTGGCA
The DNA here is from genome assembly GCF_963969265.1 of Rhamphochromis sp. 'chilingali'. NCBI lineage: Eukaryota > Metazoa > Chordata > Actinopteri > Cichliformes > Cichlidae > Rhamphochromis > Rhamphochromis sp. 'chilingali'. The sequence continues at coordinate 17,511,933 of NC_137947.1, read as the reverse complement.
CGAAGGCGGGATTTTTTTTCAAAATAATTTTCATTAAAAAAACAACAGCAACAACACAAAATACATAAAGTTAAACTCTCTCTGTAGTTGATTTAACTTAGTGGAAGGAAGCAACTGGAGTATAATTGTGTGAATGTATTAGACAACATAGCTAACAAGTTTCTCCGATGATAATAGCAAATCGAGAGACGGCGTTTGTCCACGCCATCAGCTCAGCTGGCGTTATGTACACCCTAACCCGGAACTGCAGCCTTGGAGACTTTGATAACTGCGGCTGTGATGACAGCAGAAATGGACAACGAGGTCAGAGAGATACACGAACGCGTACATGACATGTGAAAGGACAGTTTTCGCTTCCTAAAGCGATTCCAGTAATTTCATTCTTTTTGTTTTATAGGTGGTCACGGGTGGCTCTGGGGTGGCTGCAGTGACAATGTTGGCTTTGGTGAGGCCATCTCCAAACAGTTTGTTGATGCTTTAGAGACTGGACAGGATGCACGGGCAGCCATGAATCTCCATAACAATGAGGCTGGGCGCAAGGTACAGTATGCCCTCTTAATTTACCCGATCAACTTGCAAATGAAAAACGAGCATCTTGCATGAGATGCAGTACAATCATGCAATATTATGGCTTTAATTAACCACTCATTATTTAAACTGGGTGGCATCCTGGCTTAAAATGTAAGAATCTTACACGGCCCTCCGACTGATTGCAGATTGTAAAGCACCTTTTGAATCATTTTTCCCTGCGCAGAATTACGCTGAGTGTGCCACCCAAGCATCCCTTTCACGTCGCTATAAGTGAGGTGCCACTCGTCTCCAATAATAACAGCGTGTTCGGTGTACCAGAAGGGCCTATTTACCAGTGCTGAATGCTCCTTATGACAAAACCTCAACTCAAGAATCTCAGGATCACTGGTGCACGCTTAATTAGAGATCCTGGGGAGCCAGACATTGCACGGCATTCTGTATTATTCTGCTTTTTTTAAAATAAGTGTTTAGTTTTATTCTTGCAATAAGGATCCCACATTTATGTTGGTCTTTGTTTGGCCCCGAGGGAGTCTGAGGGGACCACAGGCGTGCAGCTGAAGTGGTCTTTGTTTACGGTGCCTTTGCTCCCCCCTGTTGGGCCCTGGGATCCCCATGGCACCTGGAGCATCATTGTAACAGAAAAAAATGGGGATAGAAAGAGAGAGGGAAAAACCCCTCCTTTTTCATTTATCCACTCAATGGGACTCTCCATTGGGTCGTCTCACACTAGAAAACATGTTGATAATGAACATGCTAAATAAATACTTCTATTTATTCTACGAGGAACAATGCGACCCGATGTGAAACTTTGATTCAGCCTCACTTCAACAGAAAGTTCATCCCCTCTTCACGGAAAGAAAACACCGCTTTTCAATTGACAGCTGTTTTGTGTTGGTTGAAGTCAGGAAACACAATGGATGACAAGGAACTCCGCGATGGACCTCGAAGCTATCATTTCTTCCTTTTCACCGCTTTCATGCCTTTATCTGAAAAACTTTGAGAATACAATCAGTTAATTTGACCACACGTCAATCAAGAATTTGCAGGAAATGTATGCACCAACACACAATTACGGTTTTTATGTTTTGACAGTTTTTCCACTAAACTCAGAGCAAAACACAGTTTTCTTTAATGCAGTGAACTATTCCTATTTATTTTGATAACATGAACTGTGTCTGTGTGCCCAGGCTGTGAAGGGAACCATGCAGAGGACATGCAAGTGCCATGGCGTGTCAGGAAGCTGCACAACTCAGACCTGTTGGCTGCAGCTGCCAGAGTTCAGAGAGGTGGGGAACTACTTGAAGGAGAAGTACCACAGGGCGCTGAAAGTAGACCTTCTGAGAGGAGCGGGGAACAGCGCGGCCAGCAAGGGGGCCATCGCCGAGACCTTTAGTTCCATCTCCCGTAAGGAGCTGGTCCACCTCGAGGACTCTCCTGATTACTGCCTGGAAAATCGCACTCTGGGTTTGCCTGGCACTGAGGGCCGCGAGTGCCTAAAGAAAGGCAAGAACTTGAGCAAATGGGAGAAGCGAAGCTGCAAGAGACTATGTGGGGAGTGCGGCCTGGCTGTGGAGGAGCGTAAGGCTGAGATGGTGTCGAGCTGTAATTGTAAATTTCACTGGTGCTGTGCGGTAAAGTGCGAGCAGTGCAGAAAGACAGTGACCAAGTACTTTTGTGTGAAAAAAGGAGGTCAGAGGGGAAGAAGCGAGAGCGCCGGGAGCCGCAGGAAGAACCTCAGACTGAGGAAGAAGCACTGAGGATCTTAATGATTTCTTGCAGCTCCCCGGCAGATTCTTTTTTAGATAGTTTGTTTTGGATAAAAGGATGATCTCAGACCGTCGTCAGTGTCCACAGCGTTTTAAAAGTAAACACAACGGCCACAAGATAAAGGAGATGAGAAGGGTTTTAACAAATTTATAGATGGTTAGGAATAAATGTATTTAAGATATATTTTTTATATTTTTTACAACATCTTGAAAAGTCACTGGGCATTTGAAGAGTTTTTATCTGCTTTCAAAATTCTCCACAACTTCATGTATTTATTGTCATGCAGATACACAATCTTGGTGGACGTGGCTATTGTGGTATAAATAACTTATGTGTATATATATATATATATATATATATATATATATATATATATATATATATATATATATATATATATATATATATATATATATATATATATATATATATACATATACATATGTATATATATATATATATATATACATATACATATGTATGTATATATATATATATATATATACATATACATATGTATATATATATATATATATATATATATATATATATATATATATATATATATATATATATATATATATATATATATATATACATATATATGAACCCGTCAGTAATCTTTGTATATAAAACACCCATCAGTGTCAAGTTTTGAATTTTCTCTCCCATCATTTGGCTTGTTGTGACCTTTGCTCCACCTCTTCATGTATTTAATTGTACATAAAATGAAGCACTTTGTACTGTACATTGTTAATTTATTGCGAAGCATTTTCTAGTTTTGCTTTATTGTTAGTTTTCTTTGTGGTTTGTTTACTATTAAAATGCCATAAAAGAATAATAAATCCGTCAACCCTGTCTATCATTCAGCCTGGAGAAAGTACTCATCCTTCTTTAACACACTCTTTGTGACAGTAATACCCTGCCGTTTGGAGTAAACACAGCATTACGCTTCACATTCCTCCCACTGGGGTTCGGATACCAACAAGAATAGAAAATTTTCCAGCATACTCTTCCTTCCATCACGCCTTTCTCAATTTCGCCTCAACAAATACCTCCCATTCTCTCCCTCATCATGGTAATCCTCAAAGAGCCCCCTAACTCCTGAGCGCTTGGAAGTTTCTTCACTGTTTAATACTAGTTTAATTAACTTTGTCCAGACAGAGTAGGACCATGGGGGTGGAGGGCATGAGGCAAGTTGCCCTTAAAAATCATCCCGCCTCTAATTTTGTATGCTAATCTCCTTTTTCACGCCGCACCTCCTTAGGAGTGGGGGAAAGAAGTGTTGGGAAAACTTTGGGCTAGCTGTGCAAGGCTTCCTGTGGCTGTTTTATTTCTGGGCCCACCTATTTGGATCCTTTCACTCCTCTAGGGCCTGCCTTTGCTCGATTTAACAATGAATGCAGAGCTAATCAGCTCTCTCGGAAATGCACCACTGTCGAGGAAGGTAATCCCTTCTTCTCCACTCTCAATGGGCTGTCGCCTTCTAAAGGACTTTGGGAAAAGGCTTTGCACAGATTCACACTGTTCGCTCAAAAGAAGTTAGTTCAAGTATTGTGCCCAAACAAGTGGGTTTTATAAACACATGCTTGCCAGGATACTCACCCCACCTGCGAGTAAGAAGTGCCAGGTTCAGGCAAACTAGCACATGGCAGCCAAAGCTGAAACCCTTCAGACAAGAAGAGACATGAAAGGGGAGATTAGAGTCCCTATTGAGACGGGGGCATTCATTTCTGCACCTTCCTCCTTTTACTCAATGAAGTGTCAAGGAAACACCTTGTTGACATCTTATTTACCAAATAATGATTATAATCAAAACTCCTCTCTCCTCTGATGACCCCCGTGGGCTGGTCAGATCGCTCCGACTGGCATGCAGCAAAACCCTCGCACGAACAAAAGCCCCGCGGCTCTGCAGTCCTGCAAATTTGTTGTGTTAGGGAGTACAACAGAGGCACAAAATGTTCATTCACTGCATTCAAAGGTAATGCAGAAATATAATTAGGACAAGCGTTTTGGATTAAACCTAACAAAGCCACTTTAGACTCAGTGTGCACAATGCAGTGATTCTCATTTGTGCTTTCCTCTCCATGCTGCCATCCAGTAATTCGCCATCAGCAGTCGTTTGCTGCCCACTTACACCCGCGTGTGAAAAAGCACCCCAGAGAGTGAGGAAAGCATGCTGGCACAACAATTGGTTAACGTGTGGGAAAGCTGAACATGAAAAACACATTTTAACCTCCTAGGACCTGGCGTCCACATATGTGGACATCACATTTTGGGTTGTCTAGACCAAAATACTAAATTTTGCTCTACAAGGGCCTGATATCCACTTACAAGGACATTATACTGTTATATCAGAATTTAAAGCAAATGTCCTCATATGTGGATCTCATTTTTCTCAGAAACAAAAATAAGTAAAAATTGGTTAAAAGAAATCACATACAGTGGGGCAAAAAAGTATTTAGTCAGCCACCGATTGTGCAAGTTCCCCCACTTAAAATGATGACAGAGGTCAGTAATTTGCACCAGAGGTACACTTCAACTGTGAGAGACAGAATGTGAAAAAAAAATCCATGAATTCACATGGTAGGAGTTGTAAAGAATTTATTCGTAAATTAGGGTGGAAAATAAGTATTTGGTCACCTCAAACAAGGAAAATCTCTGGCTCTCACAGACCTGTAACGTCTTCTGTAAGAAGGTTTTCTGTCCCCCACTCGTTACCTGTATGAATGGCACCTGTTTGAACTCATCATCTGTATAAAAGACACCTGTCCACAGCCTCAAACAGTCAGACTCCAAACTCCGCCATGGCCAAGACCAAAGAGCTTTCGAAGGACACCAGGAAAAGTATTGTAGACCTGCACCAGACTGGGAAGAGTGAATCTACAATAGGCAAGCAGCTTGGTGTGAAAAAATCAACTGTGGGAGCAATCATCAGAAAATGGAAGACATACAAGACCACTGATAATCTCCCTCGATCTGGAGCTCCACGCAAGATGTCATCCCGTGGGGTCAAAATGATCATGAGAACGGTGAGCAAAGATCCCAGAACCACACGGGGGGACCTGGTGAATGACCTGCAGAGAGCTGGGACCAAAGTAACAAAGGTCACCATCAGTAACACACTACAACGGCAGGGAATCAAATCCCACAGTGCCAGACGTGTTCCGCTGCTGAAGCCAGTGCATGTCCAGGCCCGTCTGAAGTTTGCCAGAGAGCACATGGATGATACAGCAGAGGATTGGGAGAATGTCATGTGGTCAGATGAAACCAAAGTAGAACTTTTTGGTATAAACTCAACTCGTCGTGTTTGGAGGAAGACGAATACTGAGTTGCATCCCAAGAACACCATACCTACTGTGAAGCATGGGGGTGGAAACATCATGCTATGGGGCTGTTTTTCTGCCAAGGGGACAGGACGACTGATCCGTGTTAAGCACAGAATGAATGGGGCCATGTATCGTGAGATTTTGAGCCAAAACCTCCTTCCATCAGTGAGAACTTTGAAGATGAAACGAGGCTGGGTCTTCCAACACGACAATGATCCAAAACACACCGCCCGGGCAACAAAGGAGTGGCTCCATAAGAAGCATTTGAAAGTCCTGGAGTGGCCTAGCCAGTCTCCAGACCTCAACCCCATAGAAAATCTGTGGCGGGAGTTGAAAGTCCGTGTTGCTCGGCGACAGCCCCAAAACATCACTGCTCTCGAGAAGATCTGCATGGAGGAATGGGCCAAAATACCAGCTACTGTGTGTGCAAACCTGGTAAAGACCTATAGTAAACGTTTGACCTCTGTTATTGCCAACAAAGGTTATGTTACAAAGTATTGAGTTGTATTTTTGTTATTGACCAAATACTTATTTTCCACCCTGATTTACGAATAAATTCTTTACAAATCCTACCATGTGGATTCATGGATTTTTTTTTTTCACATTCTGTCTCTCACAGTTGAAGTGTACCTCTGGTGCAAATTACTGACCTCTGTCATCATTTTAGGTGGGGGAACTTGCACAATCGGTGGCTGACTAAATACTTTTTTGCCCCACTGTAATTCTTTGTTTTTACATTCATCAGGTCCCAATCAACCCAAATAGCAAAGAGAAACTAAAAGTGCGTGCCATGAAAGAGTTCGGGTCTTAGGAGGTTAAAGTTGAGCAGTTTGACACATCTGTGAAATTATTCTCCTGTTCACTGAATGAGATCTAAAATCAGGGGCTGGACTATAAGATCAGCTGAGAAGATTCACAAGGACAGAGAACATTAATGCTCACTCTAACTCTAAATCGTTGCTTTACTATAATTTTTTTATTACTATTAAATACCTTCAATATATTTGGACTACAATAAAGAAAAAAGCTGGCAGACAGACATAAAGTTTGATGCAAACACCAGCATTTTCCTCAAATGCGCTACCACACACCCTGATGAACTGAAGAGAGCTGACCTGAATTAACCAAATATTATCACGGATGTGTGAAACAGCGCAAAGTGTTCGTCGCTGAGCCGGGCACACAGTTTCCCACCACGCAGAGGTGACACGACCTCTGACCGAGCGGTCTTAACTTCCGTCTCTCGGGCCGGCCCTGCCATTTTCGATCTGCGGTAACACATGAGCCTGAGGTGACAGGGAAGCAGGTTACACCACCACCACACGGGAACTGTGGGATCTGTTTTAAAGCAGCTGCTTACTTTCACAGTTTAAATAATTAATCTGAACTTCTGAACCAAAACAGCGAGATGCATAATGTATAAAAGATTTTTTTTCTTTTAATCTGTACAGTAGCGTCGGTATTAAAACCTAATTTTAAGACTTTGAGCTTTTGATGTGGAGTATTTTTGTTTGCAAACAATTAAAGTTGGGAAAATGACTCATAATGCCTCAGAGAATCCTCAGCTTATAGGATTTATGGCTTAGGGGTTTTAGACCTGCAACACCTAGAGGGGAGAGGGTCAGCATGAAAGCCAACACAGATGAGTACAGATGAGTTTTACTTCCACTATGCGCTCTACTCTGCTTTATAAAACTCAATGAATGCCAAAATTTGTTGCAACTTTTGGAAGTGCTATAGATATGAACAGCTTCTATTCGTCAGTAGAGATCCACTGTAACACAGAGTGATTGCTTTGTCAGCTGTTTGGGGAAAAGACAGCAGTGGTAGATTTGCTGGTATTGGTCAGCAGGATGGAGCAACAAGTTTCTTGTGACTCACCAGGCTGTTTGATCTCCTGGCTGTGAGTAACTACGGGAAAAATAAAGCATCAGAGGGATCCGCTCAGCTCACTGATCTCCACAACAAACAACACTAAGCATGGGAACATAAATACTGAATCAGGAGAAAACACATAAAGGAAGTGCATTTGCATTATTGAACTAAAATTATGTGTAGCATTAAAAGCAGTTGTTATTTAAATAACAGAACAAGGCAGCATCGGCTAATCAGCCTGCTGAGCATGGCATAGTGTGTGAGTACCTAAATATTAGAGTAAAAAAAGACTCATGTTTCAGATCATCACTGATTAACTTTCATGAAACTTTTAATATGCAGTGCTTTGTTAAGACCAGTACTGTTGTAAGCAGTTGGTCTTTTTCCTGAAATAAGAGCCACACTATCAAAATACTACATCTTCCTTTATCTGAAGCAGAAAGTTTGACTTATATAGGTGGCTCATCTGGGGTACTGTGTGGTGTTACTGGGACACATAATCAAATTAAATTAGTATTCAAAGTATGAGTCTTGAATTCAGAATATTACAGGAAAAATATTAATTATTATTATAATCTGAAGAGTATCCCCGCCACTATGGCTGAGAAATTAAAGCACTGAAGGGGAAATGCAATATTTCCCCCTGACATCTTATGGAGTAGAAGTACTTTAACATGGAACTACTCAACAAAAGTATTTAAAAGAGTATTTTGGTACAATACATGCTTTTTGGTTTACAGTTTCAATCCTCACGTGGAGCTTTTTAACACGTTTGTTTAATGTAAAATTCCCTTCACGGAGTTTCTAACTTCATCAGTTTTGTTATTTTTTCTTACATATTTTATATAGAAGCTACTGTCAGTTGCTCCCTTATTCACACAGGGGTCACCACAGTAGATAGGGCCACATATTTGCTTTTGCAGGATCTGTGCCTCCTCCCACAGTTGAACCAGGGATCTTTGGTTTCACAAACAAATGTACATACTACTACACAATAAAGCCGCTGCCATCCTTTCTTTCTGGTCCTAATTTATTGTATTTCATGTATTTAATGTGTGTGTGATTGATCTTATTTTATATCATTTTATGATTATGGTGGCATTAAATAACACGCCAATAAATGTCATTCTGTCCCTAAAGTAAGAGTTTGTGTTTCTCTACATTATTTTCAGGATGTCTTGTCATATTAAGACAGGTTTCAGTCTACTATACCAAACCACTGTGAGGTAGGTGAGGGGGGAGTCTGTCTTTTAAAACTTGCAAATATTATTATTTAACATTACATAGTTACACATTCACTGGACATTTTGTTAGGTACCCTTTTTAACTGCTTATTAATGCAAATGTCTACTCAGTCAATCACCTGGCAACAACTCAGTGCATTTAGACATGTAGGATATGGTCTAGCTAACCTGCCTAACTCAAACTATGCATCAAAATGGGAAAGAAAGACAATTTAAGTGACTTTGAACATGACGATATTTGGAAGATAGGGCCAACCTTTGGCACAAACAACATTGAACAGTTCAGGCTTTCAGCCGTGGTGTAACGGGGTGAGGGACATTTTTTGGTACACTTTGGGCTCCTCCTTAGTAGTTCCTCTGCGCATCATTTAAAGACCAAACACCACACCACCTTATGAGCAGTGTGTACCCATCTTATGATGGCTGCTACCAGCAGGATCATGTGCTATGCCTTAAATCTCAAATTATCTCAAACTGGTTTCTTAAACACAACAAGGAGTTCATTGTACTCAAAAGGCCTCCATAGTCATTAGATCTCAATCCAATAGAGCACCTCTGGGATGCAGTGGAGTGGAGTGGAGTGCACCATGGATGTGCAGTCTATAGATCTGCAGCAACTCTGTCTCTATATTGGACATGATAGCAACTGACTGAATGCATGGCATGAAAAATTAAGGGAGTTCTGAAGGCAAAAAAGGGTCCAATCTAGTACTAATAGGGTGTATTTAATAAAGTGGATGGTGGAGGTATATTTACACTGATTGAGGGTTATGGTACTTTAACTATGGGGGTCAATGCCAACTCAGCCCCATCGTTTGCCCTGCCATTGTATAGAACAATATAATTGATGTCCATTATATTAAACTATTCTAATTGTCACTGTGAATTAAAAGTCCTGTTAAAATTACACTAGCGTTTCCTGTATTGAAAACCATGCAATATCGGATTTATGCAATAAAATTTTGCATAACAGAGGAATAAAGTGAAGCACTTAAATAAAATATTCATATTACATGTAGGCTGAGCTCTAATTAGGACATATTTTTTCAGAAGTAACAACATTATGTTAACAAAGTCTTCCAGCTTGTATCTGCACACTAGATGATATAAGTGTGACTTTTAACCTATCACTGATGGGCTCGTTGCCTCTTTGCTATCGACTTTCTGCACAACTGTGAAAAAAGTAAGTGCGACTGCTCCCCCTTGTGGTGAAAGGAAATAGATGCAATAGTAGCATTTAGTCAGCCACAACGCTAGGAGTCGCTGTCCGATATTCTGAGCATCACATTATCAGACCAGAGTATATATGAGTTGGTTTCGTTTGTTTTCTAGCTGTCAACAAACAGTTGCACGGAGCGGAGCTGTGTGCTCTCTGTGGGACTGCGCACATTTTCTTGTACCGATTAATAATTGTGAATGGAAAAGCTTGTAAGAGAGTGCCGTTGCTGACTGTGTAGCCTAGCGGGATATCGTTAGCAGCGAAAACCGGTGTATGGTTGTTTTATTCAGGGGAAGACTGAGGCGGCTAATCAGCGCTTGTCGACGACCATGGCAGCGGCGACCGTGGTGGAAGCTGACCCGGCGACGAGCGAAGGTGGTGCCGCTTTCTCTGGCGTCCAGAGCCGGGGTTGGGATGAATCCCAGCTCCGAAAGTATTCTTTCCCCACCAAGCCCATTCCCAGGCTGTCTCACACGGACCCGAGAGCAGAAATGCTAATAAACAATGAGGTAAAATTGCTAAGTTAGCTTATGGGAACTTCTAAGATTCGCTAAAATTGCACCCCGTGTTTTTACAGAAACCAAAAAAGTACCGCTGCAGCACAAACATTTTAGTAACAGCTTCATCTAAGAAATATCAGTCTTCAGGTTATCTACCAACGCGGTGACAGTGAAAGATCGCGAACAATCTTAGAGTTTTGTTTAGTGTCCAAGGACACATCCTGGACAGATTTAGCCTTGTTTTTATCACAACACTACATCAGCTCAGTGTGGTCAACATAAATCTGTATGATGCATTTAAATTTAGTACAGAGACTTTAATTTTCAAGCTCAAATTCTCAGAGTTCCAGCTTGCCATGTAAGAATTTGGCACTGTAAATGGGTTTTCGTGACAGCACATTACACCCAAAGCAAGATGCTTTCTTTTTCTTCCACATTTGGACGCAAACGTATTAATATAAGCAGATCCGGTATCTGTAATTTGTGACTTTGCAGAGCTGTTTGGGGTGATCATCATTGTGGTCTACACACAGAAGTGTTTATAAGAATCAGCGTTTCTGTGGTGTCTTATCTGATATAGGTTTTTCACCTCTCCCCAACTTCTTGATGAAACAGCTGTAGGTTAATTCCAACCATAACAAATGGAAGTGAAATGCATGCCTCGTCTGCTTAAGGTTGAGGCTGTAATAATTTCTATCTTGAGCAGGCAAACAATATCATAATACGTCCACTGTCTTTTATTGCTCTTATTCTTTGTTTAATTTAGCTGGAGCCTTTTACCAAGAGACCTCTCTAGACAATAGTTACCCGTTACAGGAGTTTACTGATGGGCCACTGACCAATCATGTATAGGTGCATGGCTTCTATGCAGGCCATTGCATTTAAAAAGAAGTGACACCTAAGTCACTCCCCATAGAAAACTCTAATCACTTCAGTGTTGTCTCACAAGAATTTAATGTGGAATATAGAGCTATAAAGGTACTGTTAACCATATTAACTTTCCTCATTTAAGATATGGTATGCGTTATAAAACTTTATGGAGTAGGTGTATGTGCCCAACAAAAGCATATTGCAAAATGGCACATTAATAGAGCTGACACGTTCTCTGTTTGTAATCAGAATTGGTTTGCACAGAAGTAGATGTGTCATCTTACTAATACTTCTCCAAATAAACCAGCTTCCTGCTCTGCTTTTTATTATTCTTCTGCACACTAATCCATGACAGTTTTCAGCTCTTGAGACATGTTTATCTAAGAATAGTAACAGAACACGGATAGTAATATTGTCAAGCTTACTCACGTTTCACACTTCATTTTTATTACCATATATGGAACAAGGGAAGTGAAAATTTCTTACACATTTTCACACCTTTTCTTACACATTGTGCTCTTCCAACTTCCTCAAAACTGGTGCAGTTATCTGTATTTGGGCTTCAAGATCTCTACTTTGCAAATTGTGCAACAGTTAAAAAATAGTAATATGTATGATGGTGTAGAATATTTAGCAAAGGCAGGTTAGGGTGGGGAAATGCACTCAGAGATAATCAAATGAGTATAATTGCCCCCGTTTATTCATTATCATAGGCATCTTTTACACTGGAATTTGTTTATTTGGTGTTGTCATATTGGAGAGACTGCTTTTAACAGCTGCAGCCATTCTGATTCAACCATTAATACATGAGTGAAAAAAAAGACACATTGAGGGGTATGTGTAATGTAGATCACAGGTTGTGCTAGGAGTGACCCCTGTAGCTACCAAACACGGCTTCAAATGTGACATGTCAATTGTGTCGCCTTATTAGCTGTTTAATGTTAATAATAACATCCATATTAAAACTACCGACTCTCTTTCCCAGCAGTATTAAGGCAGAGTGGAAAATAATGAGATATATTTAACTATTTTAAAACGACGCACATAAAGCGCGGGCGTAAAAACTAAAGAAAAAAAAAGATGTATTTGAAGTAAATGGCAGTTTCCCCCCTTATTTGCTTCCACCTGCCATCTTAATTTAAACACAGACCATAACTAAAGTGTCTATATTTCAAAACGTTACAGTTAGTTGACGGCGTCGAGGATTTACAGCATCATTTCAAGCCTTTGCCACCGAAAATTCTCCCAGTTGTCCGGTGAAAGTGAAACCGAGAACCAGTACAGTGCACAACGTACGAGACACGCGGGCGGCGGGGGCGCGCGCAGCGGTGTACGTTCAGTTAGTCACGTAGGCCTCGTAGCTCAGAGTGTGCTGCCATATACTCCCCGTGCAGCCCGCTGCAAGCTGCTGGGATATATTTATTTTAATGGCATTCAGAGCAGTTATTAAACAAATATTTTGGGAGATTTTATGAACAATAATGCGACAAAATCAACATGGTGATACACGCAGCAACAGTTAATGTTTATTTTTTATGTGTAATTAATAATTTAATTAATTATTATTATTATTTTTACTTAAAAGCTTGAAAAGTCGCCCTTGAAAGACACTTCAGCAGTCTTTTTGCATTCCTCTTAATTTATGCAGCATAGTTATGTGCTGGTCATAAAGGTGAGAAATGTAAAGTAAAACTTTACATTTTTATCCTACCATTGTACACTCGCTGTCCACTATATTAGGTATGCCTGGTAGTACTGGGTTGGATTTCTAATGGCAAAAAGAACACTGTAATCAAAGATTTACACTTATTAGTGTATAATTACATATTCTAACAGATTGATGCATTTTAACAGCCTAGAATTAGTCCATAAAAAAACAGACAGGGCACAGATTCGCAAAAGCCACCAAGTTGTCTGTCTTCAATACAGTAGTTGTTTGACTATTTAACAGTTTTACATGTATATTTTCATTATGTCTCTGTTTTCCCTCTTTTCCACTCATCCTCTTCCTTCTCACCCCACGTTTCATCTCCTGAACTGAAGTCAGACCTTTGAAATATGAAAAAATGCAAAACATGCTTGTGAACTTCACTGATCCATCAACTCATATTGGACTCCTTTCACAAAATTTGACGTTGTCATTCAGAGTAAATAGATGTGGAAAATTGGCATATTGACAGATAAGGTAAACAGTGGACTGACAGCCTGCACTAATTGCAGACGAACAGTGGCCAGCTGTTTTTGTTTTGGGTTTTTTTGACCTATGATGGCCATTGCAGCTAGGATTAGGCGCTTGAATTGGGTGGAGTAGAAAAACAGAAATCACTTGACTGTAATCTGCAATCTACTGAAGTCTAGTTGTGAGATTTTTCCACGCTGCCATAAAGAATTAAAAGTAGTAGTAGATTCAGCAAGTTGCTGGAACCATTTGGCAGATTTTTGTCCATATTGACATGCTGTTATCACGCAGTTGGTGCAGAATTTTTGGAGTCCCGCCCATGATACAAATCTCCCATTTCACTATAATGGTGATGGTCATCTATTGCATCGAGAGCTGGTGAATAGGGGGGGCATTTGAATGCAGTAAACATTGTTATGTTCAAGAAACCTGTTTAAGATAATTTGCGCTTTGTGACATAGCATGTTAACCTGCTGGAAGCAGCCATCAGAAGAAGATACTGTGGTCATAAAGGGGTGGACATGGTCAGCAACAATGCTCAGGTAGGCTGTGGTGTTTAAATAATGCTCAGTTAGTCTCAGGGGGTCCAAAGTGTGCCAAGAAAATATCCTCCACATCGTTTCACCACCACCAGGAGCGTGAATGGTTGATACAAGGCGAAATGGACATGGTCCATGTTCCATTCTGGTCTTCTCTTGCTGTATCCCATCTTCAAGGTTTGATGTGTTTTGTATTCAGAGATGCTCTTATGCATTGGGCGTGATGAGTGGTGATGAGTTACTTTTTCCTCCTATCAGACTGAAGTATTCTGACCGGTCTCCATAAACAATGCCATGTTCAAAGTCACTTACGTCACCTTTCAATTGCGTGAAATAAAGTTAGATTTTTCTGTTGTGTTGAAATGCTTTTTATTATTTTTTTTTTCAGGAACCGGTGGTTTTGACAGACACAAACCTCGTGTACCCAGCTCTCAAATGGGATATCGCATACCTCAAGGACAACATTGGAAACGGAGAGTTCTCTGTTTACATTTCAGGAAACCACAAATTCCTTTACTACGATGAGAAAAAAATGTGCAACTTTGAGAACTTTGTCCCGAAGTCTCAGCGAATGGAAATGAAGTTTAACGAATTTGTGGATCAAATGCACGAAACGGAGGAAAGGGGAGGAGATGAAAGGTAGGATGAAATGATATTTTAGTCGAAGCGGTGTGTTTGTTATATAGGCGTATCGACAGGGGTGCACATAAGTGGTCCGCAGGTGCGCATGTGCTGTCAAAATAAAAGACACGCACCAGCTAAGAAGTTGCTACGCGCGTTTGCGTACAAAGGTACTGTTTTTGTCCACTACAGTGGGATTTTCATGGCATATTCTGCACCCCATCTCTGTGTTTTCATCATTTGTTTGAAACCAGCTCGCCTCCTGCAACCACTTTTCCGAGAATACGTGCTTCTTTTGCGGTTCGGACTCCTGATATTTCTTTGGAGGTGGAGGAACACCAAAGTAATTGCTTAAAGGAGCTTGCTTCTTCGACATCTTTAAGAGTTCTAAACAAATGTCTGTCCTCCTCCACAAAATCTTATGTACGCAAACGCGCGTTACAACTTCTTATCTGGTGCGCGTCTTTTATTTTGACAGCGCATGCGCACCTGCGGACCACTTAAGTGCACCCCTAAGTATAGAAATATGGTGCACGAGGGCCTCATTGAATGTCAGGGACAAGATGTGTTTGTGCTGCAGGTGTACTTAACAGGGAAGGGTTTTTACACTCACAGCGTAATGCAGCAGAGGAAAGCGGTGGCCATGACTAAGCATTTCCACCAGAGAACCATGGGAGAAGCTTATTCCTGTGACCTGACTTGGCCTGGCAGCACACACACAGACAGATCATTTACTAAAGAGAGCTGACTGTTGACTTGCCGACACGCAAAGCGGCTTTTACCTATTTGGATTTAAACTAGCCACTTCCTTAAATGCTAAATTTCTCTTTGTGGTGTAAAGGAGATGTAGTCAGCTGAAACAGGAGCTGGTAAACAAGTTGTCATTGTACACTATAATGCCAGTGTATTTTATACCACTTTTGTCTCAGGCTCATACATTTTGCATGTGCCCTTTTCTCGTGCATTTCAAGGGTATATCTGCAGCAGACGCTGAACGACACAGTAGGAAAGAAGATCGTTGTTGACTTTCTTGGTTTCAACTGGAACTGGATCAACAAGCAGCAAGCCAAGAGAAGCTGGGGACAGCTGACATCCAACCTCCTGCTCATTGGCATGGAGGGTGAGGCTCTGGCAGCAGAAAGAAAATAAGTTCAAAGTTATTTTTGTCACCCCTGCGTTACATTTTCTGTTAATCTGTCACCGCAGGCAATGTGACGCCAGCGCATTATGACGAGCAGCAGAATTTCTTTGCACAGATTAAAGGCCATAAGAGATGCATCCTCTTCCCGCCAGACCAGTTTGAATGTCTCTATCCATACCCTGTTCATCACCCCTGTGACAGACAGAGCCAAGTAAGTTGTACTGTAGGTGCAGAAATTTGGTCAAATGATTAAAGAATAAGATGAATAGATTGATTCTTGTATAGCGCTTTTCTACTCCACTGGAGTCTATACAACATGCTGGGTTCACCCATACACAGTTATCTATACTTTCTAACTGTCATTCATACACATTCATACTCCGATGGATGCATCGGAGAGCAAGTCGGGGTTAGTATCTTGCCCAAGGATATTTGGCATGCAAACTGGGGGAGCCAGGGATCGAAGCACCAGCCTTCCAATCAGCAGTTGACATGCTCTACCTCCTGAGCTACAGCCACCCCGAAAGTTGCTAAATTTCTTTAAACGTTCAGCAAGATGACACTGTTATTTCCATTTTTTAAATTTTTAAATTTTTTGCAGTTTTAAAATAACAAAAAAAGGAAAGGATCACTCTCTGCTTAATGACACCCTCTTTGCCAAAGCCATACAGATGTTTTTTTTTCTTTCCTCTTTCTACTCAGTCTCAATTCTTGTTTGGCAAGTTTTCACCAATTTATCCTGCAAGATGTGTAGTTGTGTTATTCTCTTGTATGGGTCTTGTATGCTCTTCTCCTTTGAGGTTTATAAATATATTGTTGATGTTCACTTTAAGGGCCTGAGGGCTGTGGTGCAACCTGTATTTTGTGTTCCTTGCTGTTATGGATTTTAAACTATCATTATGTGCTTCCAGGAGTTGGCATTTACATAAATGCGTTCTTCCCGGTTAAATGTTCCCATACTACTAGCTGCAGCACAAACCCAAAGTGTGTTTGAGCTGCTCCATTCAGGAGGGGTTCATGTTATTAAGCCAGGCTGCTTATTGGTGTCAGTTTTATTTCAACAATATCAGTTTGGATTTACAAATTGTGTCAGGCTTGCTTAGATGTTACTTTGCAAACTTGCAGAGGTGTTGCTGCACAGTAAGACCGTGCACCACCACTCCAGAGACTGTTAAAATGTTCTCAGTCTTTTGCAGGTCATCAGTGGCAATCCGACATGCAGTTTTCTTGCTCTTCCAGACTTGCCCTGCGGCATTTGTTTGAACTCCTTATTTGCATTACAAATTTGAAGAAACTGTTACCTTTGCTTATCCTGTGATAGCCTTCTCTTCTGTAGGCTATCAGATTTTTATTTTCACAGTGCCAGTATGTGTTTGTGCCACTCTGCGTTTTCTGTTAGAGATGAAATGATGGGTTGAAAGGTGACGCTTGCCCAACATTGTATACTTACCTGTTTGACACGCACAACACACAGAAAGCTTCATATGTTTGATCTCCGGTCCAAAGCCAGCTCCATCCTGCGAAAAGGCTTTCGGCCATGCTCACGTGCAGATGCCTGCACTGTGTCCATATACGCTGCCTGGAAAAGAAAAAAGGTACACAGTCTAATAGTTCATTGGACCAATTTTAGCTTTGATGACAGCATGCGTTCATTGTGGCATCATTTTTATAAACCTGTGCAATGTCACAGCATTTATTTCCAGAGTTGCATTCATGTTTTGCCAAGCTCTTGTGTTGACAGTGGGGGAGTTGGCCCACTGCCTAATGTCTTCTCCAGCACATCCTAGAGATTCTCAGTGGGGTTAAGGTCTCGACTCGGGTGGCCAGTCCATGTGTGAAAATGTCTCATGCTCCCTGAACCACTCTTTCGCAATTTGAGCCCAATTAATCTTGGAAGCTCAGGAAAAAAAGCCTTTGATTAAAAAAACCTGGTCGTTCAGTTTATACACCTCACTTTTTAAATTGTAATTCTCTTAAACCTCAACCTGACCAACCGAAGCAACCCCAGATCATAATGCTTTCTCTATAAAACTTTTTTTAAAACCACATTTCTAACTCAAAGATGATTGTTGAGTTGTTAAGTGATTTTCTGTGCTTGATTCAGGAGAGTAACTTGACCCTTCAGTAACAGAATATTATCTTCGCCACAACCACAGGATGTGTCTAGCTGCAGAGTTGTTTTAGAGATGAGAAGCTGCTCACTGCGTCAGCTAGGCTTAAATAATCTCTTGCTAGCTGAAACACATTAACAACACATTTAGTGGAATTTAGTAACATAATTATTCAAATGTGTCACACCAGGCAGTTGCATAGACGGCACATGAAAACTGGATAAGGTTTTAGTAATATTTTTATTTTTTAATTAGTTATGATTATAAAGAAGCCTTAGCTCCATTGCATTAAGGGTTAGGGTTCTATTTCATTTGCACTTTGCTCCTTTCCTTTTTTTATACTGTAAAAACTGTGAAATACAAAAATAATACAACATTGCATAATATATTGAA
The DNA here is from genome assembly GCF_963969265.1 of Rhamphochromis sp. 'chilingali'. Taxonomy (NCBI): domain Eukaryota; kingdom Metazoa; phylum Chordata; class Actinopteri; order Cichliformes; family Cichlidae; genus Rhamphochromis; species Rhamphochromis sp. 'chilingali'. The sequence goes on along the minus strand of NC_137947.1, from coordinate 17,493,614 downwards.
AAGAATATTTCATCTTTAACTTTCTAATATAATTATTTTTCACATTTTGATGAGTGAAACCAAACTTTTGTGTGCTGGATGTAGCAATACACCCAAGTTTGATTCCAATGACGTCATTAATGTGATAACATTAGATTTGTTTTATTAATTTACCTTAATAACTTTAATCTGCACCTTTTTAAATGTGTTTTATATTTCATGAAGACAGATGAGTAATATGTTCCTGTTTCTTATATAATTTATTTATTCATTTATAGGTTGATTTTGATAATCCAGACCATGAGAAGTTTCCAAATTTTAAAAATGTTGTTGGCTATGAGGCTGTCGTGGGCCCCGGAGACGTGCTCTACATCCCAATGTACTGGTAAGAATAATATCTCTGTGATCTTTCTATCAATCTTATGTGTGCAAACATTTCTTGGAAGCCCTGTCAGCTGTTGTGTTTTCATGCTCTCGGCATGGCTTTGTTTTATTTAAGCACTTAGCAGGCTGTTGCAGGATTATCCATCAGTCGTTTGGTTTAGGTTGGCCTCATTAATTAGCCCAGAAAAAGCAAGCGTGACATTAATGTGTCATGTGATGGAGTTCTCTGAGTCGCACTTTCACATCCATGTGAGGAGGAAGTGTGCGTTGTATTCCGCCTCTGTCATTTAAGAGGTTTTAAAACATGATCTTTTCCTTTTTTAGTGTAAAAGTAGTGTCTTGTGTCACTTTGTCACTCAGTACATGTCTGCTCATCGTATTATGCCTTGCTATTTTAGCTAATGTAGCCAAAGGACAAATGAGCTTGTGCCATGGGGAGGAGTCAGTTGTCTGTCCATCTGTCCACGATTCACAATCCACTACTCCGCTTTGAGCATTAGTCAGATTTTGGTGAAATTTGTGCACAGTGAACAAACCCTTTGGTCCCTTTTTTTTAATGAGCATTTTTCCATTTTCTCCATCATAAACTTCATGTGCACTCCTTAGTTTAACCAAATTCTTGCTCCTGATGTACATTTTTCAGTTTAAACCATTTAGCAAGGTTGTTGACATGAGTCTCTGTGTTGACGAGTGATGTCATGACTTGCTGTATGTGTTGCATAGCACTTGATTTCCTTCAGATCAGGGGTGTCAAAAATCATTTTACGTCATGTGTCACATAAAGCTCAGTTTCATCTTAAATGGGGTGGACCAGTAAAGATGTTGCCCAATATCTCGTATAAAGAAATACACCTCAAAATTGTTACTTTGAGTGTGAAGAAGGTTACCTGCGTATTTAATGCCAAATGTGTCTTAAGAAAAGTACAATTTCATCAATATATCTGTTTGTCAACATAATGCTGTGGTAAATCAAATGAACCGGTCAGCAGGGCTTGTACTGTAAAGAAATGAAAGACGGTTCCATTATTTACTTTGTAAAATCATTGGAAAAAAACCCCCCAAATCCTATTGTAAATGGTTTTAAAATGAATACTAACAATAAAAAAGTAAAATTTTCTTGCAGTTGGTGTTTATCTGTTGAGCTACTTGGTGTATGGCAGATTATAGGTTATTACAGGTTATGTCTTGGTATAGACTAAAACTAATGAAAATGCAGTTAAAGGCTCAAAAGTTTTGGCCTCCTCCTTTAAAATACCACCTTTTCCAAAAGCATCCTGTGGGCTGGATTGGATCCTTTGGTGGGTTACCTCTGGCCCACGTGTCGTACGCTTGAAACCCCTCCTGTACATGGATTATGATCTTACTGGTCTTGATCATGGAGGACGTGGTCATTAAGAAGGCAGCGTAGAGGTCTTCTTGCCACCATTATGCATTAAGCGCTACATAGCACTGAAACTGCGCTTTTAAAAGTTCTTAATGATCTTTTATTAATTGCTGACTCTAATAACTCTGCCATTTTTGTGCTTTTAGATATAAGTGTGGCATTTGATACAGTAGATCGTGGGATTCTCTTATCAAGACTGGAGAGCTGTGTGGGTATTAAAGGAACTGCACTTGAATGCTTCAGATCCTATTTAATTGATAGAAGTTTTTCTGTCAGGTTTGGTGGCTCTTCATCCACATCCACTTACCTTACATGTGGGGTTCCTGAGGGATCTATCCTGGGCCCAGTACTCTTTTTCCCTTTACTTGCTCCCATTAGGCTCTATTTTCAGGAAACACGGAATCTCATTTCACTGTTATGCAGATGATTTTCAAATTGACTTTCCTCTTAAAAATAATTCTACGGACTCTCTAAAAGTGTTGCTAGACTGCCTCGATGACATTAAATCATGGTTTGCATTAAATTTTTTGAATGTAAACGACCAAAAAACTGAGATTGTACTATTTGCAGTGCTTGCAAAGAATCTCGGAGTGTTCTTTGATAGCAGCTTTTCATTTGAGAAACAAATAAATTCTGTTGTAAAAGCCAGCTTCTTCTAGCTCAGGGCACTTGCAAAAACTAAGAACATTTTGTCATTTGCTGACTACATGCATTTATTTCATCCAGGCTTGACTACTTGGCTACTGTAACAGTCTTTATTTTGGTATCAGCCAGGCTCTGCTCTCTCGTCTTCAGCTAGTTCAAAATGCTGCAGCTCGACTCCTGACCGGCACACGTAAACATGACCATATTTCCCCAGTCTTGGCTCATTTACATTGGCTTCCAGTACGTTGTAGAATTGATTTTAAGATTTTATTGCTTGTTTTTAAATCTCTAAATGGATTAGCTCCATCATACCTCTCTGATCTGTTAACTAAAAATACTCCTAGTAGAACTCTCAGGTCAGCTGATAAATTACTTCTAGTTGTCCCTAGAAGCAGGCCAAAAAACAGAGGAGATCGGGCCTTTGCGATTGCTGCAACCAAACTTTGGAACAGTCTGCATCTTGAAATTAGGATCTCTCAAACACTTGACATTTTTAAAACCCGTTTGAAAACACATTTCTACGCTCTAGCTTTTAATTGTCACTGAGTTTTGTTCTGTTCTTTGTGTGTGTTTGATCTACTTTTTTACTATGTACAGCACTTTGGTCAACCTGTGTTGTTTTTAAATGTGCTTATAAATAAATTGATTGATTGATGCTAACACCAGTAATGCACAGACAACCAATGACAAGAAAACATATCACTTACTTTGTGTACTTCACACATTACAAGAAATTGGGATACTGGGGTACTACACCATTGACATTCTGTTTTATTTTCACTTAGACTGCTTGTAGTTTCTTACTTGCATTTGTAATGCTGGGATTAAGTGATGGTTAATTTTGCTCTAACACATTCAGTTCACTGGATTTAGTTGATTGTATTTTTCTTCTGTCTTCAGGTGGCATCACATTGAATCGCTGCTGAATGGTGGAGTGACAATCACTGTAAACTTCTGGTACAAAGTATGTACAGTTACTTTAAAACATGTGGTATATTGCCACCACATGTCTGTTCATGATTGCTCAGCTATTACATGTACTTCCAGGGTGCCCCCACACCTAAGAGGATAGAATACCCTCTGCGGGCTCATCAGAAAGTAGCCATCATGAGGAATATTGAAAAGATGCTGGGAGAAGCACTCGGAGATCCACATGAGGTAAAAAAAAGAAAAGAGCGGTTTCTAAAGTACTGGCAGTGTACATGACTGCACAAAGTTGCACATGAATGTCACATTGCCTGATTCTAGAACATCAAATAAGATCCACATTTAGGTCACCTGTTACATGAAATCACTGGGGCATGCTGACCCTTCCAGCAACCCAGTTACTGTGAATATTTATGGCTTACCTGATTTAGTACAGAGGAAAGATATATATGCAGTTCAGGACAATGCAGTGAGCAGAACCGTGTAGTAAGAGTACGTGATGTAGCTTATCCTAAACAAAAAAACCCTTTTTCTTTTACTGTAGGTCGGACCTTTGCTGAAAACAATGATCAAAGGGCGATACGAGCAGGATCTTAGTTAGACCCCTACCCTTAAAAACTGCTGACTAGACTGCTTTGGAAACTGTGTGCATGTGATGCTGACACTGCTGTGTGTGTAAGCACTGTCTTTGGAGCTACGCATCACTGCATGGCAATAAGCGGCCATCATGAAAACGTTGTGCTTCAGTCTTCGAGTGCCATTGTCATTGGAAAAATACAAAAGCAACAGAAGAAACATCGATCAAACATTCATGTTCTCGTTTTCTTTTGTCTATTCGTACCGATCTGTCAGAGCTGTCTCAGTTTTACAATTCAAGCTGTTGATTGTCTGAAATTGGTAGAGAAGCATTGTTATTTTAACCACTAATGAAAGAGTCAGAGGGGTATTATATGTACAGTGCACATCAGGATATTTGTCATATACATGGAGTAATACAGTTTTGGCTTGACTAGTAAATTTCATTTCATTATGTTGTAATAATCATAATCTTTATTGCAATTCAAAGACAGCTTTACAGCTGAGGTTTTTGGGAATATTTATCTGCGTTTCCTCTATGCCTACCTAAGACTTGCTTCGGATACGATCAGCAAGACTTCTCGTTTAAAAAAAGAAAAGAAAAAAAAGACATAGGCACAGATGTTAATGCAGTACAGTAATATTCAAAAAGTGTTTTTTTTTTTTTTTTTTTTGTTTTGTTTTTGTGGGGGGGTCATATATTCAGCTGAAGGAATATGTCACATTCTTTTTAGCAGTGATTTCTTTTCCTTTGTGTGTGTTATAAACTGCTCTTTGAGTTTTTACTTCAAGGCCTTTCTTTGGGATGGGCTACTCTGCACACCAGTATCAGGAGAAGTGGGTACTTGAAATGAGCTGATCAGTGCAGATTTAGTTGCAACTTTTAAGAAAGAAAATATGAAATTTTTGGAAACCTCTTAGAACAATTACACATCATGTTTTCTTGGGTTAAAGGGTGTAAAACCGGTTTAAAACAACTCACATGTTAAAATGCTATTAGTTTAGTGAACTAGCAGGAAAATGTGTGGAATGTAGCTCAGTATCAACCATTGCAGTGCAACAAAGAAGCACCACCTAGTGGTTAGGTTTGCATTTGCTTTTCAAGCTTGATGTGGACTACAGTACACTTAATCAGAATGTTATATTACATACGTCTATTTTGAAATTAAATGATTCTGTAATGTATACAAACATTTAATTCCTGGTGAAAATGCTGTATTTGCATCTGTAGATGAGAAAAATGTATTTTTACTTTCACACAAACAGGTTTGTAAGATCTTGACGCGAGAGCGACTTGAAAGATGGCTGTCATAGAAGTTTAAGCTGCTCTCTCGAGTTGTTATTAATATGTACATTAAATAAAAGGGACACCATTTGGTACACGCTGTGTGGCCACGGTATTAAAAGCGAGCACAGTGGGGTACGGTGGCTTGCGCACGTCAAAGTAGCATCCACACGAATGCTACAGTAGGAGCATGGTTTCGCAGAACAGTTTGATTAACTTAAATATCAGTGGCTTTAATATTGTGGCTGACTGGTGTCCTGTGCAGTATGTGCCAAACCAACCAGTAGATGGTATCTTCATAATGTAACTGAATAAATCAGTGAGATGAACCCTTGAAATGGAAATATACATATATTGTCAATATTTTTTCATTTCTTTCTGCTCAAGGTTCAGCCTTTAAACTCCTGATAGTAATCATCATTTGTTCTTCTCACAAATTGTGCAGTGATCAAACGTTGAGTACTAATTACTCTGTAAAAATAAGACTGTTTTGCTAGGGTAATTAATTACTGTGCGTGCCTTGTCTTAAATGGGCAGGGTATTAAATGTCACAAGATTATTTTTTTTTTTTAATTTTCCAATTTTATAGTAAAAATGCTTGTTGTCACTGGCATTAAGCTGCTTTAAAGATGAGAATGATTTTATTTGCAGAGATAGTTATGTTTTTTTTTTTTTTTCCTTTTTTATTGATGGATGCCTGTGGTTTCTTTTTTTTTTTTTAAATGTCATCTCCTTGTTCTTCTGATTAAAGTTTGTTTGTTCTTCTTCTTCTTCTTCAGAGTTGACTGATTACTGAAAGCTGTGAAATTAAATAATAAACTTAAATATTCAAATTTAGCACCTTATGTATGTACATGAATAAATAGACACAACTCATATGGTAGTCTACAAAATTAGTATTTACTATAAATTGTGCGTCAGCAGTTTCTCAGAGCGAGGAAAGCTGTTTCGGTTGTCACTATAACAGCTTCAGGGGATCCATTCCATGCTCTACAGTAACACCATCATACAGTATTTAAAGATAACATTGCTGCCGATAAGCACCAGAAACAAGACATCTTTCCAACACCCAGCTGTTACACTACACCGAGGGGAAAACTATATACCATCCATTTAGAACAAATGCTTATAGCTGGTCCAAATGGACGCAGAAAGAAACACAAAGCATATATCTAAAAGAAAACCCCATTTATCCTAATCTACAACTAACAAGAAATCAGAATCCAATCAGAGGAAAAAAAACATCCACAATCACATGCGAAGCAAACCTCACAGAACACAAACGAGATGAGAGGCGCTGTGACAAGAGAACCACTTCGGTAATATGTAAACGGACCCTGAAAGCACATGATCTATTATCACAAATACATGATTGGAGAATTTGAAAATCTAAACATCTCTATCAAAAATAAAGGTAATCCTGTTGGAATGAACTTTAAAATGAAGTCATCCAGCAGCATTTTTTACTCTGCATTAGGGGTGTGAAAGAAAGCACACACACAACTTCGTAATGTTAGAAAGAGTGCTGCAGTTGTTTGAACATGTCTTGAAAAATGAATTTATATAGCATACGGACATGTTTTCAGCTGGGTAAGGCCTGTGAAGTGTACGTCCTCCTTTATTAGGGATGAGCTGTGAATCCGTAGGTTGTCAAATCTCACTTCTGTCAGACTTCAGATCAAGTTATTGTAATGCGTTTTCTTCCCCTCTGGTTTTAAATTCAGTACTTAAACAGCTAGGTTGCAGAGTTAAAGACGCCAAGATTTTTACTGGGAGTAACCAAGATGGACAGAATTAGAAATGAGTACATCAGAGGGACAGCTCAGGTTTAGCTGTCTGGAAACAAAGAGGCAAAGCTGAGCTGGTTTGAACATGTGCAGAGGAGGTGATGAAGATGGAGCTGCCAGACAGGAGAAAGAGAGTAAGACCTGAGGCGATTCAACAATGTAGGGAGATGCAGGGGACGATAGTGTTCTGTGGCAAAACAACCAAAATACCGTAAAACTTTGCATATTAAAACATCCCTTTGCCCTAATACGTGTGTGAGAAAGTGGTTAAAGTAAACAATCAGGACTTCCTCTTATGGACTGAACAAACTGATTTAAAATTCAAGGCCTGAACAAACATATCTGCAGCACTCCTACTGGCTACAATACACAGTTAGGTGCATAATTTGTTGGACAAAGACAATTTTTGTAGTTTTGAGTGTGTACACCACAACTGAAAGACCATAGAAAAAAAAACAAAAAACTAAAGGTCACAATGGCAATTATTTACATGGGTAAGAAAAGCAATTTCATCAGCATATCCTCCATTTTCACAAACTGCAATTAATTCATCAATTTAAATACAGCAAGTTTAAAACAAGTTGTAAACCACTGATTACACAAGAACAAGGAGGAAGGACTTGACTTTACCAATAAACATCTAAGACTAATGTTTTAAATCATCACGATTATCTTATTTAAAATCCACCGTGGTGGAGTGCAGAGGCAAAACTCCAACAACAGTGTCCTTGTCCAACAAACTCTGGACCTAACTTTAAACTAAATGAAATTGGCCTCTTTGAATCAATATGTACATAAAACAGCTGATAATTCTAATGTCCAGAAGAAACTTTACAGCACCACTAAAACTTAGTTACAGAAATCAATATAGGTTCATTCACAATGTCAGTACGGCTTAAAAAGAAAAATGCATAAAAAAAAATAAAATTAATTTTTTTTAAACAAACAACCTCAATACTGTCAGAGCAACATCAGACCTGCTGAGATGGCCAAACGTAGATAGGTTAGGCTGTTACAAACACACACAAGAACGCAAGTCACAACATCCTGACTGAAATATCTGATAATAATAATAAAAAAAAAAAAAGATCTTTCAATAAAAAACTGAAACACTGTAATCCAACGTTTTAACCAAGGCATGAAAAGGTAACTTTTTTTTTTTTCCTTTTCCAAAAGAAGCTTCTGACAACACTGCAGATGTCAGCTTTTAATTGGGAAAAAACAAACAAAATGTAGGCTAAATGAAATTAATAAATTAAAAATAGTGTAAACAATACTGTCATTAGCTGCTCTTTCAGAACTGTGCTCGTCATCAATGGAATCTGTACTTTCGCGCTGGCTTGAGGTTGACATATGTCTTCTTCATGTCCTCGGTCTCGTCCTTCTTCACGAGCTGATACCGTTCTCCTTTCGTGGTTACCACCTGGTTACCGTGGTACCGAACTAGCTTCTTTGGAGCCTGTCACAACAGAGTGCACCTGGATTTAGAGGCATGAAACAGATTTGATGTGAAGAAAATAGAAGTATAAGGGGAAGCTTACATCTTTGGGAACGACGGGACGGTGTGTTTTCTTATCTTCCTCCCTGTCCACCAGCATGTACCTAGTATGATTAAGCACAGTCATAAACTCAAGAAACAAACAAATGAGGAAAGTTCTGCTGAGTCACACTAGCACTCTTACTCACTTCTCAAGGATGCTCTCTTTAAGTTTCTGGTCTGCCAGTGAGGAAATACTCTTCCCATGGTTTACCTGAGACAAGAGGATCCCATCAAAGACTGCTAAGGAAGGTAGGAGGAACACAAAACCAACGTTTCTGTGTGTATCAGAGACTCACGTTAAGAGGTGTGGGACTGAGTTGAACATCCCCTTCTATGATAAGACGAACAGCTTCCTCCATGTCTCCTTTGGCAATAGACAGGGCGCTGCGAGCCTCAGTCAGACTACACTTGGGAAACATCTCTAGTAAGTGCTGCTCCTGGGCCTCCCACTCAGACACTGGTGGCTAACACAGACACGTGAATATTTGTTAATGGATGTAACAATATCTACAGTAGGACAAAAAGACAAATGCAAATATGTAAAAAAACAATGTGCTGATGTCAGGTGAATCGATAACCTTGGCAGTGGCTCCCTCTGTCTGTGATTTAAGGCACTGCGTTTCTCTTCTTGGTGGCTCACTGGGCAGGCTGGTGAGCTTCAATGAGATCTCTTCTGTCCTTGCCTTGGGGATACCATTTTCTTCACGAGCTAAATAAAAAGGAACAAATAAATTAACATTTAGTAGAATAGTAGAGGTATCAGAATCACACTTTTAGAAACGCTGAGAAAATGAACATGTTTGCCACCTGAGGTCCGAGCAGTAGCTAGTTTTGAAGCCAGACTGAACATCATTTCACAGACTTTGACACTGCAGAATAAAAAGAAAAAAAAAACTGTTATTAAAAAAATAAATAAAAATAGAAATAACATTAAAACACATAGTACAGTTGTTATGTGGTTTTCTTAACCCATCCAGAGAAAGGAGAAAGTCTGTTTACCTGTCAATTTCTGCAAAGCCAGGTATGTAAGCTTCTAGCATCTCTGCAAAGTCCTCCACATCAAAGTTCTCCTCAACACTCTGCTGGGAACCAAGATCCTCCAGGACCCCAGTGATGTAAGACAACAGGACATCATCCAGTGTGCTGCATGGCACGGTAAGAAAGGAAGTTACTTCCAAAAGCCATAGAAAATGATTTTTCAGGCTTAAATGAGGCTGGGGGCTGCTTACCTGAGATCTGCATCAGTAATGTAAGTCTGAATAAATTCCTGCAGTGCACTGTGGATAATTTTGTGGAGGTCCATTACTTTCTCCTGCTGTGAGGTAGAATACGCACAAAAGTCAAAGTGCTGGATGATCACGTCAGTTATGTACTGAGCAGTGGCAAATGCAGACCCTTAAATAACCTAACAGCTGTCACCATTTACCAGATTTGGTACACAGTCAGCTCATGCTGAAATAAACACGTTACAAAACCAGTTGTTACAAAAGCTTGAGATCCAGCATCTCTAGCAGGCAGCGATGACTTTTATGCGGGACAGATCTCAAATGTGGTTAGCTGTGATGCAACCATAATATTACAAACTTTGAGGAAAGACTTACCATTGCAATTAGGCAGATTAATTCAGATAGTTAAGCAACAGCCTATCTATGCAGCTAACAACGCTTTAGCACAACACACACACAACTATACAATGACCTCTCTCGTGCTTTGCAGCACAGCATTAGCACTGCAGCTGTTACTTACCCGCTAATGGTTAATTACTAGCATCACGGCTTAGCTATCATAAGCTATACGATATTGTGTGTTGTTATTCACACACATATCACTCGTATTTTCTCAACATCACAAGTGTCTGTTGATCCACAAGGCTAACCTTCATCTGGGCATCTCGTTAGAGAAATAGCTGCAGGCTCTTGGAGAACTAGCGCTAGCAAAGTGGCTTCTCGTTAGCTGACAACAACTACAAGCAAGCTAACACTCAACGCTGAATGCCTAAACGAATGCTGTTACATAAGAGCGGGTTTGTATTGAAGAAAACTTACTGTGAGAGAAATTATGGAGACATGAAGCTAAAAGGTTTTCCCCAGATATATACGGGGAAGACAGGTCAGTACAGGGATTTCTATTCGTGACAACCGCAAACTTGCACGGCACGATTCAAAACATTAGCACGTCACTTCCTCTAAAAATGTTTAATCCTTAATAATGTTGGTTATATTTAATTGAAATAAAAAGGAAATCTAATGCAATTCAGACTGTTTCTTTTGAATCTGCACTGTCAAGCTTAAACACACACACAAAAAACAAAACAACCAAGAGACCATGGTAGAATAATATTTTATTTAACATATGTTTTTTAAATAGTCATATATATTCAAGGGACTATCCTGCTCCCTCTTAAAATACACAGTTACTGTGACAAAATATTGCTACAAATAACAAAGAACTACACTCACTGCAGCAACAAGATGCTGAAAATATTCCTAAGAAATTTTGGTCTATATTAAAATAATATCATCACATCATTCTTGCAGATTCGTCAGCTACATATTCATAATGGGAATCTTTTATTCCACTACATCCCTAAGTTGCTACGTTACACTGAAATCTGGTCACTGGAGGCCATTTGAGTATACTGAACTCATTGCTATGTTCAAGAATGTAGTTTGACGAATAAAACACAGCAAAATCCAGTTTGAGATGAGTTCAGCTTTGTGACATGGTGGGTTATCCTGGTTATCCAGTGTACCCATTTTATGATGGACGGTAGATAGTAAGTAGATAACTAATGGCGGAAATGCAAAAACATCAGTGTAAGACTTTCTCAGAGATATTAGTGCTAATACCTACCAGTTCAAGGTCATTGTTACCTTTTTTAAAATGTCACATTTTTTTCCTTAGTGGGTAAAATAAGTATTCAATCAGTCAATGAATGAATGAATGAATGAATGAATGAATGAATGAATCAATCAATCAATCAGTCACAGATACTTCTTAGACACCAACCTCTATGCCACCATGGGCAAAACCAAAAAGCTGTCAAAAGAAGCTGGAATGAGTTACAAGACCATCAGCAAGAACTAGTGACAACTGTTGGTGACCCTCAGTCTGAAGCTCCATACAAGATCTTTGGTTTATGAGGTGAGGATGATCATGAGAAAGTTGGTGGATCAGTCCAAAACTATATGTATGAGTCGGTAAATGATCTGCAGACAGTCAGGACCACAGTCAGTGAGAACACCACTGGTAACACACAATGACTGTAGAAAACAAAAATGAGCTCTTTGGCATCAACTCTACCCACCCTGTTTGGAGAAAGAGAAGTGCTAAGTATGACCCAAAGAACATCATCCCCACAGTCAAGCACAGAGGTGGAAACATTATGATTTGGACTGTTTCTTCTACTAAGCGTACATGCAATAATCCTTTCTGTCATCGTTGTATTTTTACTCAGTTGTATATAGTATTTGTATTTGTATTCTATTTTTATCTTATTGTATATTTATTTTATTTTATTCTACTGTATATAGTATTTTATTTTATTCTATTCTGTACAGTTGTGTACTGTATTTATTCTTATTGTATTCTAATTTTTGCCTCATAACTTTTGCACTGTCCACTTCCTGCTGTGACAAAACAAATTTCCCACGTGTGGGACTAATAAAGGTTATCTTATCTTATCTTATCTTATGCTACTTCACTGCACAGAGGGGCCTATAGACAGAGCCACGTACCATAAAATCATAGCGGAGAGCCTCCTTCTCTAAGCTGTGGATGGATCTTCCAGCATGACAGTGGCCCCAAAAATATTTTCAAGGCAACAAAGGTGTGGGTAAAAAGGAAGCACAATAGGGTCATGGATTAACAGCCTTCAGTCCAAGAGGGTCTGCCAAGATGCAGTAAAAGAAGACTAAAGGATTTAGAGAGTTTCTGTAAACAGGAGTGGCCCCAAATCCCTCCTGACATGAATGTAAACCTGGTGACCAACTAGAAGAAATGTCATATTATTATGATTTCCAGTCATGTTTTGCTTGGGGATCAAATGTATATTTCACTCAGTGACATGCAAATCAATTTATAACGTTTGTGTAACATGTTTTCTTCATGATTTTTGGCTGATATTCTGTCCATCTCCATTAAAATGCAACCATAAAAATTAGAGACCGTTCATTTTCTTGCGAGCAAGAAAACTTACAAATTCAGCATGAGATCAAATAATTATTTCCCCCAAAGTATTTTCCAGCTGTCATCAAATATTTTTCTCTTAGAAAATACATTTTATCTTCCACTGCGAACCCAAGATTTACAGTTCATTTGTCTTATTGATACATGTGTAGATTTCTTTTTTTAAATTCCTGACTCAGTGTCTGAATATTGGTCTATTTACCAGCCTATGGTAGGGTGGTAAACAGTCTACTCTCACTTTGACATTATCTTATATCTTTTGCCAGATCCATACATAGTTGATGATCAAGGTGTTATCTGAGGCAACATCAATGATGTCATTAGAGCCTGCTCTCAGTTACCTCCGCCTGTGTTGGTATTATAGCAGATATGTACCTGTAAATCATTAATGCTCATTCAATTGTCTCCTTGCTCCCTTGGCAGTATCTCTTGCCGGCTGTAGTATTTCATCGGGAAATATGGTACACACCACTGATAAAACAAGCAAGAACAATTCTCGACTTGGCTGAACTCTGTTTCAACTCTGAGCTCATGGCTAGACAGGTGGGGCTGAGGTAGGAGAGCATGTAGTATCTGTATTAAAGGACAGCATGGTGTTTTTCCCCTCTTTGTGTTTTCCCAACACCGAGAACAGCCTGCAAGTAGTAATACACACATTTGAAGAACATATTGTAATATTATATTGCGCATGCTCATACTTAGAACAGCCATTGCTTATACCTTAATGCACGAAACAAGGTTTTAACTGCATTTGCACATGTCCAAACAGAAAATAATAGTCTCAAAAGCCATCTGGAGGTCCTGTTTATAGCTTCTTCTAGTCAAAGTTCAGTAGTTAAATCAACCTCACAGACCATGATAAAGACAAAATTAACTTTTGCCTTTGAAAGGCCAGGTGGAAAAATTTGGGAACTAAGTTAAATGACTATGATTTTTCTGCAAACCCAGAAAGGATTCCTTTTTTTTACTGTTGATATTTTTTTAGCTTCCAAAAAGGGGGAAATGCCAGAGAAAGTCTGAGACCCGCTGTTTTAAATCAACAGATGTGCTGACACTGGGTGGCAGCATTGAGTTATTAGTGACAAGAGGACCTCTTCTATTTTTTGAAAAGATAGCATTCTCATGAGACCTTTCAGTTGGAGAAAAATAAAATAAAAATAAATGAAAGCAAGAAAAGAATTTTAGAATATCTTTGTGTATTTTCCACAACCTCCTGGGATGGCGAGATGCTCCCAATGTTACGTTTTTAAATGCAAAAATGAATTATGTAAAAAACAAAAAAACAGACAGAAAAGTTCAATTTAAGAGTGCAAATTTGGATTAATAACAGTTGTGTCGATGATGTTGGGGTTGGAAGTTGTTAAAAGTCACCTATAATTTTGTCCTATCTGAAAGCATTAACCCATGCTGATGTACAAATTTAGGTTTCTTTGATTTGGTTTTATGAGTGAAGACTTTCTCTGTGCATACAGTGGCTACAGTGCATTCAGTGTGAGTGGGAGACATGTTTGGACTGCTTGTACTGGGTTGACCTCAGCCTGTGCTGTGAGCAGAATTGTTAAATTTGGACTTGAGTGAACAAAAATGGAATAGAATATACCAGTAATGTGAATGTACAGCTGAGGGTTAGTGAGGTTTTTTTTCCTGCTATTGCTGCAGGCCTTTTTAAGGTTCAGAAGAAAACATTTACTTCTATAAAACATGTGGAGCATTTAAAACAAGTCATATTAATGCTTACAGATGGCTAACACTGTAAATAATTACAAAGATTGTTTTAGACTTTTAGTTTTAACCTAAAGACATGGAAGAGCAGGTTGATTAAGTTAAAGTGGTGTGGCAAAACTGTATCCTTTTGATTGTTTTGTGCATGCGTGTGGCGGAATGATAATTCAACATAATTGCGTAGTTTTCTTTTTTCGAAATTTAATTGTAAAAGTTTAAAATTGACCGCTTAAGCATGTCCAAAGACATAACAAATAGGAAATAAATGCATTTCTTCTGCATTTAAATCCAATCAAAAGCGTTGTACAAAATGTCTAAAGTGGTGAATTTTATTCAGAAAATACAAAAAATTAAAAAATGAACTTAAAAACTTACCTTTTACACAATAATGTGAGTGGGAGATAAATTTAATATGTGCTAATGGTATGTTTATACATTTCTGTTCTTATATGCCAGGGTACAATCAAGCATGTCATGCAACAATGTCGAGGCAGGGCACATAATGTGGATATTGTACTGGTGGCACAGATTTCCATTTTCACACAGACAATGGGGGCTGGGGGTTGGCTGAGGCAGTGTCTGAGAAAAAAAAGAAAAGAAGGTATTTTACAGTTCTCATCAGACTCACCAAAACACTGAATGATTTAATGCCAAATTAATTACCCCTTACCCAACTTTAGACAATAATGCTCGGAGCCGTCTGTCGGAACGGTATTCTTCTATTAACAGTCGCTTTGCAGTTCAGCCAGAGTGATTTCATATTTAGATTTTATTGTATTTTCTCAGTGAGTGCGTGGCATTGCATCCACAATAGAACGGTGCAGAATTATTTCACATTTTCTGTTGAGTCACCTGTGCAGCGCAGATGGGATCAGCACACTCAGCGGAGGCAGAATTTGTTAAACAGTTAACAGATCTGTTCCTAAGCATTACAAAAGGAGCATTTACGAAGTGAATTCAAGCACAGTGTGGTTTAATTAGTTGAAACTTTTATAATATAAGGCTTTCTTCACAATCATAACCTAAGGTATGTTTAATCAAATCAGATGCTTGAAATCCATTTCTCCTCTCTCTGCTTGGTTTTGAAGGTCATAGATTTCAAAGCCAGACCGTGTAGATTTTTTACAAAAGCACCATATTAACAACACTCATGAAATCAAAGCGGGCATATGAATTTAATTAAATGTTACCTTTTACACTTTTTCCCCCCCTTAACAAAAGCTGCCAGTTAGTGACTTGAGAGAACTTGGAGCATAAGCACAAGATACGCTGGCTTGTTGTTCGAGGGTGAGGCTGACCTGGTCCAGATCCGGGCCACCTGTGTGGCCTAGCCTGCCCTCTCATCTGCCTCCTGTCCTGGCTCCAGGAAATGGTCACTAGGCTTCCCACTGGCTCTTTCCATCCTCTTCTACTTCCCCCATCACCTTCAACACAGAAATCAGAGCTAGGTTAACAGGATGTTTAGAAAAATCTTAATTTGTATCTGGAAATAACATAAAAAATATACATTTAATTATGATATGAATATATATTTTTTTGTCGAGCTACAGCAACAAGCAGAGAGATTCAAATCCCAACTAGCTTAGGTTTATCTCAGTAAATGGATTGGTCTCTCTTGTCTTAGTCTGCGTGTCTCTGTTCAGCAGTCGATAGGTTAACCCGCCTGTGGCATCCATCTTGTGTGGCCCGCCTCACATTACCATTGATCTGAGGGAAATAAAGAGCACACGTGTTATTATATACAGCCCAGAAAAACACCCTCTCACAGTGATGGAGTGAACAGGCCAAATGTATGAAATATTGCCCCTCCGACATATTCAGTCTTCCTGTCAATAGTGCAGCCTTTGCCCACAACCTGGATCAATAGGGACTTTTATCTTTTCACGATAACACATAACGATGCCTGTTGTCTTCTTCTGATATTGAAGTTTTAATTTTGTCCGCCACTCTTTTTTTTTTCTTAAACCATCCTTGCTGATATGTACATTTGTATTTGCTTTTACGGCATCTCTTTCTTTCTCTCTCAGTGTTTTTTTCCTAAAGAAATATAATTGGCGTGGGCCTGCTTGTCTGAGACGTGGCAGTTACAAATTTACATGTTGGTTTTCTGGACGTTTCTCTGAAGCTTTTGGGGGTCTCTCATGTGTGAGACTGCTCAGCGGAGAGAAGACACCCCTCTGTAAAAACATCTGTTGTGGAAATGGCTGTCAGACTCCCTTTTGTGGGCTTCGTCTCCTCCTTGCGCAGAGATTGTCATTTGTTTTGATCATTTATGTGGGTGAAAGAATAATAATAAAAAATCTGGAGAATATTCCCATGTAGTTAAGCTATCTACAGGAGGTTGTGCCTTTTTTAATGGAAGGCAACATTTCCATGTTTTAGTGGCACAGTGCAGCTGGCACATCGAGGCATGTCATGTAACTATGTTATTTAATGTAAATCTAAACTATAATTCTCTGGGAGCAATATGGCAAAGTAAAGTTTTTAGAAACATTTTGCAATTTACCAATTCAGTAAGCATACATCCCCCCATGCATTTAGCGTTATCGACAGCGGCTTAAAAATGATAACAAAAATTATTCATGACGCGATGATTGTTATCACAATAGGGAAGAAGTCAGTGGAGAAGAGAAATTGGCATTGTGCTATATTGTTTCGAACGATTTCATTGTGCAAAACACAATTTATTTACTTTGTCAGATTTGTATGAGTGAATGAAGAAGTCATTTTGATGTCATGAGTAGTAGCTAGTCTAGTAAACAAGTACACTACAGCTCATAGACGATGAATAAAAAAGATGCTGTTTTAGTTTATTGTCAACAAGAAGTTTGCCTTCTGTAGGGACTGCAGGTGCCACAAAAGTCAAATGTGACTGAAATGACTTGGTAACTCCTAAGACTTTTATTCTACAGCAATGCCCTGTTTGTACAAATGTACACCGACTGATATTCTCTTTTGTAGTCTTTTAGCGATTTTACTCAGACTTGAGCCAAATTTGATTTGGGATTTGTGGAAAAGTGCATCATGACAGCTGTGACCCACTTTGAAATGATAAAAAACATTACATTTTCACATTTAACCTGTCTTTGTATGATTTCCACAAAACAGTTTTGGTTGGATGTTTCCTTAAGAACCTCTTCTACGTTGTTACATTGTTTTTTTTTTTCTTTCTTGTTTCGAAGTACGGCATTAATACTCCAAAGTGTTGGTGTACACACTGACTAAATCCTGACTGCAATGTACAGTTGGTTTACAGTGTATATAATAATATTATCTTGTGTCATTTCTGTCTGAACAGTCTAAATGTTATACGCGAGACACAGTTTAAAGATATCTACATTTAAATGGATCATAGCTATAAGATCCTTGTGGGAATTAATGCAGTGCTTGTGACTGTGTGATTTTTCCTGAGGAACAGGTGAATGTTTGAGTAGAGTGACACCTCATAAACTAGCTGATAACCTGTTCCTGCGTCTTCTTATCTGTCTTCCAGACAATCCCTGCTCCCTGAGCACGTTGTCATTTCCCCTCAGGCCCATTATCAGATCCCCTCTGTGGGCTCCCAGCAGCTGCAGTCATTGTGGAAGACTCTACTTTTATAGCACCATGATGTCTGTGACAGGATTTTTATTTTTTATTTTTTATGAGGAAATATATGCTCTATTTAACTTGTTTGGATAGTAGTTTCCTTCTTTTTTAATGCATGTTAACACAATACTAGAAAAATATAATAATGCCGTTTTGTATTAAAAAATATTCTGAAAACATGACAACTGTAAAAGATATATCAAACATATCATAAAAAGAAGAAGGATTAAATATTAAATATTTAATTTAACATATCATTGTTGTGCTATTTTCCCCAAGCTATATCATCAGTAATTTTTTCCAATTATGTTTCAGCACTGATCGGCCCCTCTACTATCTGTGGGAAATATGTTATCTCTCTCTGCCATTCATGTACACATTTATTGGTTTCCAAGTCTCTGGGATCAATCTTTTGGCCACCAGAGGAGCATAACTAATGGCAACATTAGAATGGCTTTGTGAGAGGGACTGGCCGGATGCGGGTTAACCAAGCAGGAAATAATCTAGGATTTTATATCCTGCATGAATGGCCATAGGATATGCTGAGAATAAATTAATCCCCCCCCCACCCTGTCCAAATTTTAGCAGAGAGGTTATCTTTTCAATGAAACACTTTCAGAGAGGCAGGTGAGTTTGTTTGTCTGATTTTCTTGAGGGAGGGTGTCCCCCCGCTGCATGCACAGATGTGAAATTTCTGAGCAGATAATGATCGTCATCTTAATGCTCAGCCAGGGTCAGACTATCTATTCTCTGTCTGACCGCAGGTCTAGACAGTCTTCCTCTGGAAAGCCTTTTCCCCTTCTTTTTAAAGACCCACTTCTATTTTCCTGTTGTGCCCAAACAAGGATTTTATAAAACGGGTGACATAGCTACACAAGCTGTCTGTCGAATCCCCCTTAATTAAAGTGACGTTTAAAGCCTTCCTTAGACACTAATAAACCCCCTCTCCATTAAGATCCTCCTAATTACTGTGTGCAAAGGAAAAAGGGACACACACAGACAGACAGTGTGGAGGTAAGCCTGCTGGCATTTGGCCCCATAAGCTGAGTGCCACACAAAAGAAAATGTCCCCTGGGTTACCCATCCTACCAGAGAGAGAGAGTCCTTTTTTTTTTTCTAACCACCCCCTCTTCTCCTGTCTTCTTCTTATGAATGAAAGTATATGACATGCGGGGCTGAGTGTCCATTCATGGAGCTGGTGGAATGTGGGAATAAGGGCTTTGAATGAAGCATGAAACACAGACACCTGATTAGTCATTAAACAAGCTTTTGACATTAGCAGTGTTTAAATGGGCATGCTGGAAGTGGGAGCGCTATCATCAATAAACACCAATCCAGTCAAGTGAGGATGATTGGAAAAGGTATTTAGTGTAAACTTAAAGATACAGCCATCCTCCTAGTGCTGGTGAAACCTGAGTATCTGTAGACCTTACGTGTTTTACATGATGTTTTGCAATGCTGCATAGCACTCCCACGTTGGTCCAACGTGGCTTTGTAGTGGATGAAATTGATGTGGACAAGAGAAACTCGTGTTGTTACACCTAACACTAAGCAGTAACCGTCCACACACTGAGCACCGAGTCACAACAGCTTCGTGGAAGAGGCAAACCCAGAAAGGTTAACCATGTTTGGTTCATGTCCTGGTCTGCAGATTAATGACATTAACGAAGTTTCCATTATTCGCACAACTGGGGGAGACAAGGGCGTCCATGCGGAAAGCCACATGACCGAAGCAGAGATAAGGGAAAATGAAATACGTCTTCGTGGAGACAGGAGGGGCCAGGAAGTGCCACTCCAAATTAGCTGCAGGCCCAATTTGTTGTTACTTCATTAACCCAACAGCCCCGGGAAAAATAAAAAGCCGGGTCACAACCTTTAGCAACAGGGAGGCCTGAAATTTGCAAAGAGCAGCCCTGTCAAACTTTTACTACATGTAACTGCTGACAGAGTACAGACAAGTTTCAGTCACTGTTTCATTGTAACTTTTTACCAAATAATTTGAGGTTAATTCAGTTTTATTGGATGTAATTTCATATTAAAAGTGATAATAAACACCGGCATTACCTTGTTGCCATTGCCATGTTTTTGATCATTTACACAGGTGTGTTGTTCTGTCTTACTTTTTTTTATTAACTTTATCTCCATCTAGCCAGTGATCGGCTTCCTAAAAAAAAGACGAACCAATCAGTATGTATCGGTATTGATTTACATCTTTCTCAAACTCAACATCAATACAACGTCTGTTCTTGATTGAGCTGACAGCATGTTATGTCTATAAAATGTAATACATTAAGTATTATTCTCAGCCAAACAACCAGTCTTCAGGACACAGATCAGACAAAAAACTCAGCCGTGTTACTTCAAACTGTGCAGTTATATATTGATATATCTGTTGTGAAAGGAGACGAGCAAATTACTGATCGTCAGTATCAAACCATGTGGATTGTGCCCCTTTGTTGATCTTTAATATATGGTAGCGAACTTCAAAACAGAGCCGTGGTGTATAATGCCGTCCTTGTTGTTGTAACACGAGCAGAGCAGCGGCTCTTTATTTGCAGGCAGTGACTTTATTAGAGTCTATGGTTACAGACCCTTGGAAGGAAGGCTATTGTATTCTCACCCCTTCTCTGGCAAACCTAGCTCTGCTGCACTCTTCCTTTGTAAGCTCTTAGAAATCTGAAGCTAGTATGCATTACTTTGAGTATGTTTTGAATTTTGAGCTATATTTTAATCAGTAGAAGTATGTAGTCTGGTATTTATATAATGTTTTTTAATGAGCACTCAAAGCAGTTTTCAGACTGTCACATCTACTCATTTACGCACATATTCAAACAATGCTTTCTTAAATGCCTTTAAATGCATCATTGGGGGGAATTTCAGGTGGAGTATCATGCCTGAGGATAATATGAAATATTATAAATATGGAGAAGATGGGGATTGAACTACAGACCTTCTGTTTAGTAGACAACCCACTCTACCCACTGAGGCTCATGGATTTGCTTCATGTTTGTCTCTTAAAAAGCCTTTAAGATAGCTTAAGTACATTTCCCCCCCCCCTCACTCACTCACTTACACACACACACGCACACACACACACACACACACGCACACACACACACACACACACACACACACACACAACACAACACAAACACACACCTACTCAGCAACATGGATCAGCAGCAGCTGACTTGGCTAGAAACTCTGTGGCACAGGTAGACAGAAGCAGGGTCCAGCGAGTATCTACTGAGGCTCCAGACACATCTGCCTGCTTGATTTCACCTGGTAACTGAGCATGTAGTATTTACTTCTCAGCTGAAATGCAATCAGTGGCTGGTAGCTGGCAAAGAAGCAATGAGCCTGTGATTAGGTGCAGTCCCTCCCCGCCCCACGCCTTTCAAGGAGTAAGGCAGAGTTTGAGCTGAAGAAGTAGCACAGAAAATATATTGCAGTAGTTTGGTCTCTCACACCAAACTGCATGTAAATTTTAAAACACGGTGAAGGAAAAGTTGATTTAGTTTTGACGTCAGGGAGCTGTGTGGCATTAAACTGATTAATGCTAAAGCTATCACTATAGGAAACACATAAATGACAGCTAACTATAACTGTTTCGCCATATGTGGAGAGTTTTAATATCCTATTTGGGAGCTGTGTCAGTACTAAAAAGAAGCGCTTTCTGAAGTCCTGGTGTTGTATGTGTTAGGAAAAACTGCTGAAGTCCTACGGTAGAGTGGCTCTTGTGCCCATGTAAACATTTTACATCCTCGAGACAAGAGTCACCTCTCTAATCTGACTGAAGACTCTGTGGAGAGGTCCTTTATCCCACCCTGTTTTAACTGGTTGCTCACAGAAGAGCCATTTACCTCCACTAATGGGGAGTGAGTCTTTCACCAGGGCCTGTTTGCCTCTCAACACTCTGAAAGAAACTTTGCCAGAGAGGAGACATTAAGAAAACCAGCTAATCTGCAGCAGTCTATCTGTGTCTACCTAGGGAGCAGAGCGAGCTCTGTGGTGCCTCTTCAAGAGGCTTCTCTTCACAGCTGCTATAAAAGTGTCAGCACTTTTCAGTTACCCCGATAAAGACAGGGGTTAAACAAAAAAAGTGATAGCCATTTTTTGGTCCCCTGAATGCTTAAAAATGAATGATTTATTATTATTTATGCCTGTGTTTATTGGAATATTTCATGTACTTATGTGCAACAGCATTCCCATGTTCAATAATTCTGGAAAAGCAAAGTAATGACCTGATGTGTTTTAAGAAGACTAAAAATCCAATGCAAGTCATTAGAAGCTAGCATGCTAATCTTCGCCTTATTTTAGCATAATGACCAGCTAACATTTGCTAATTAGCAAAAGATATAAAGTAGGACTTTAAAGTAGGAGAAGTAATTTTCTTGCACTCAAGTACACATACTGGGGTTTGACCTGGTAATAACGCTGGTAAAAGTGTTCAATGATCCCCAGAGTTAAATTATCCTGAAGGGAACAACGTATGTAACCATCATCAAAATCCATCCAGCTACAAGGAGGACATTTTGTTGTTGGCCAATTGTAAACCTGCTGGTAGCAATTTGGAAAACCAGCAGATCAAAGCGTTAAGTCCATCATCTGTTGAACTTATAAAAATATGTTAGTTCATGCAGTAGTTTCTGAGAAATTCAGTCTGGACCTACCAGTATTAGTATCCTTACCCTAGACCCACCTTGCTAGGTTAAAAAATAATACCAATAATACAACTACCACTGACAATTAATTTAATTATCTGAAACATCTAAAAGAAATACCAAATACTGGAAAATAAGAATTAATTTTACCTGATGCTAAATTCTCATTATAGCACCCCATTCAAACCAAAATGTTGATTTTTAATACCACATGTTTGCAATCTAGTAATAAAGCCTCACTCTCTTCATAAGGAACCAGAAGATCGAGTTGTTCTGGGAAGAACAGAAGCTCTACAATCAAAGCCCAGTCACTGTTACTTACCTTTGTTTGTAACAGTGGGGCCTGTTAGCTCTCAGGCACTCGGTCTTTACTGACCATTTATGGAGCAATCCTACTGTGGCAGGAGTGCTAGACCAAGGTCATTAGTGGCTGCGACCACAGTGACCCGTCATTAAAGATGGGACAAATAAACACAGGAGGAACTTGGTAAAATAGGGATAATCTGCCAGCCACAATGGCAGGTAGCTGGCAGGCGAGACAGAGTGGGGAAAAAACAATTTGAGCAAGACAGGTGCAGCTGGGTAGGATGAGACTGAAGGGCTAATGTTTGAATGTTTTAGCTTTGCACAAATATAATAAAATGGCAGAATCAGAAATATACAACATGCACACACAGGCAGCTACATCAGTGTACTCACAGCCATACAGCTAAAGTGCAAACACCCCACTCACATGAACGCCAAATGTGTTTGTTGCGATAGATACCGTATGGACGGATGTATTTTCAGCAGTAAAGCAGGGCCCTGAGGGTGCCTGCTGTCAGATTGTACACCAGGGATCATCTGTGACACAGTGACACCGATCCCCACGTGTCATAGACAATGCTACCCTAACACCACTGTATTTAAAAGTGTGTGTGTGTTTACTTTCCTCATTTATTGTCCATCTTTTTGGAAATCAATCTATCATTTACTAATTCATACAGCTCCAGTACACTTTGTGTAAAAAACACTGGAAAGCGCTGGGAGGTGCTGTAAGTTGTACTGCTCATGTTTGGCCAGTTGAGGCCATGCTTTCCTTTAGGGTGAGTAGAGCCTGTTTTCAGCCTGTCACTCTGGCCCACTTCTTTCCTCACACCGATGCTGTCGACTATATATGGGTCACGCTAAAAGAAACATTTACATAATCTATCATTTTTAGGCAGCAGTGACAAAAAGGGTTCAAATGATATATTTTTGCTCTGTGTTTAATTTCAATACAGCTCAATGCATTTTACATGGTTTTCATTTCTGGAATGTGTAGTTGTTAGCTTGTAAAATATGTTCTTAGGACAATAGGAATGCTTTGCACCTTAAAATACCTAACAGAAAGAAAAGCTTTAATAACTTAACAGACAATTTGATTCATTTCTTCAGAATGTGTACTTTACTTGTGTTTCACATTTTTTAGTTATATTTTAATGCATATATTGTTAATGACGTGAGGAAGTTACCTACAAAGGAAACACTGCTAAAATTTACATTTTAGGGTCTTTGAGTAATTTTTTGTTAGCATCAATCTTAAGGATATGGCAATTTAAGTAAAACTAAAATGAGCGAAAAGGGAATTTATACATAAATTTACACCACAAACATGACATAAAACATATGAGTATAAATAAAGGGGAGGCTACTACTGAGTTTGGCTCCGACTCTGATCCAGCTGCAGTGGTCCGTATCCCATGTTGGTCAGTCTCTTTCCATCCTTTCCACTGAAAACCACCATAAGCTTGTCAAATAAGTAAAGCCAGGGAGATGTGTGCCTGTGAAAGGGATATACTCATCCTGCTAGTGGACACAGAGACGCTCTTTTGTTTCCTGGCATGTCTCACATACTTTCAGAGGCCCGATAAGCCCCAGCACCATGAAACACTGCTTTATGTTTGGCCTCGCCAGCGTCCCAGAGAGGGCAGAGTGGACTCAGAGGAAAGACCAGCCAGTGAGCAGGTAACATGTCCTCTGTGTCACACCTTATTAAAGGGCCCGATAGATATAAGAAGGCTGGTTGTGTAGTCTTGAATTATTAAAGCACAGAATTTGTACTTTACCGACAACCAAACCCCTGCTGTTTAAATATTCCTCTCTCCAATTTCTTTACTTTTTGTCCAAGTTTCTTTTTTATTTCCTTCCCTCTCTGAGGAGGCGTAGTAAGCTGGGATGGTGAAAGGCGAAGGGTGGGGTGGGGGTAGGTGGGTAGGAGAGTAGGGCGGTGGGGGCTTGGCTGTTTCCTGAAATCGGATTAGCAGCTACTCTACACTTAGATTGCAGGGACTGGGGCTTTTGTTTAGCCCAGCTCAAGACCACCCAACAGGTAAACAGGTACATTTCTGTGGAGGAAAAGGGAAAGTGAATGGCGTGGGGATAGAGGATAAAAATGCTCCTGAGAGACGGATACAGAGTGAGCGATTGAAATAAATACTACTCTAGCTGACAGACTGGTGAAAGGGGATTTCTTAGTGGTTAATCTGAAATTAATTCCAAAAAAGCCTTTTGATAAAGCGGGGTAAAAATTTAAAATGACATAAAAAGTAAGTAAAAAAAAAAAGTAAATAAATAAAAATTGCTTACTTTAGAAATGTATTCTGAACTACCAATTTGTGAACTTCCTCTTCTTGAACCGACTCTCTGGACCTCCACAAAAGACCTACATATCTCAACCCCAGCCCTCCCCGCTCGCCAAGATATCTAAACCTCACACTGTCATGCTGCTGCCACTGCATCCCACAGAAAACCTCCTGAAAATTAGTTTTTGGCAACCAGTGTGCAAACACACTCTCCTGTCTGCTGCAAGCCACCAAGGCTTTGTTAGGCAGGCCTGCTCTGAGCCCAGAGCCTTCAAGACCCCCATTATGCAGCAGGACTCAGCGGGGCAGAAAGAGCAGGAGTGTTTTCGCCAGTCATGTGGGCACACAGGCATTATACACTCTTCAGTGGCACTGTAGATATTTTGTGTGTCTTCCAAACAGAGGGGGAGGCCTGCAAAGGCTGCAAGAAGAAGTTTTGATAATTGGGAGTTATATAAGTTCCTAAATCCTCACAGGAGGATTTTAAGTTTTTTCCCCTTCCTTTTCCCCCATTGTGTGTTTTTAAAAAAGCTGTGCGCAAGGCCCTACTGCGAAGGTGACAAATCCTTTGACATAAATCATTGTGTAAAGGTTAAAGGAATACAGCCAAGTGCTCAGGAAGAAGAGTCCCTAATTGCCTGCTTTGCTAAGCTGTGTTTTACAAATTAAACAACAGTCCTTGCACATGCAGAGCATTTGTCTGTGTGCGCACACTCGTCGTGCTCGTGTGTTCGTGTCTCTTTGTTTACATGCGGGTGCCCACGTATGTCTTATTGTGAAAACAAGCAAACAAAAAAGCTTCTTTGGAATTTGTGTCGGGATCTGTGGACGAGCATATCAGCTGCAGACGGGCAGGAAGGGCTGGAGTTTTTACTAATCAGTGATGGACAAACTCAGGGCTCCCTGCATCTCAAACATCACTGCTTCTGTCAGGGGCCCCGAGTACAGAGCAAGTGGGCTGAGCAGCTCTGATCAGCAGTGCTGTGTTATTTATTTATTTTTTTCCCCCCACTGAATCACACAGGGGAACATGTGTGTGTTTGAGATGCAGGGATGCATGGTGCTAACCCTCCCCTGAGTAGTAATGCATGAACTGTTAGCAAAACATTGTTGCTGCTGCTGTTTCTGTCTATGTTAATAAGACGTGGACTGGGGGTGGGGGTGCGGTGGGTGCACAGATGTAATTCAAGGTTGACGTCTCAAGATTCATAATGCACCTTTAGTGACGGATATCACGCGTTTGGCAGAGCTTAGGCAAAAGTTCAAAGTCAATAGAGAGGATGCCCCTGCAGTCACTCGCAGATGATGATTGATAATGAGAAAATGATTTAACATTTGGTGTTTAGTTTAGTATCAAATAGGATGTTTTGAAAATCAATTTTACTTGAGAAAAATATACATATTCAGTAATATTTTGACAGAAAAAGCCCATGCAGCTCATTACAAGCCTGTATTTGTAATCGCTGCGCCTTTCTTTTTCATGCCGTTTTCAAGCTGTCAAGCCGCTCGTCTCCATGTCACTCAGTTACATGTTGTTGCGAGAAGAGTTTAGGGTGTGTAAATGTATTTATGAATGCATGATTTGGTGAAAGTGTATACTTGGCTCTTTCCTCTTGCTGTCTAATAACTGGTAACCCCAGCTGTGAGTGTGTGTGTGTATTTGTCTGCCTGTGTAAAGCTGAGTCTCGCTGGGGCACTGAGGCGTAACTTGGCCCCAGTCAGGCCAGTGCGCAGAGGGCAGAGACCAAAAAGCCTCCAGCCGTGCTTTCTCTCCTTCTCTCTCCTGCTTTCTCTTTCAATCTTTCTCTCTTCCACTGGGATTTGGAAATAGGTAGCACGGAAGATGTAACATGTATTTATGTTGTACACAAGAGTCAGGGATTTTTTTTTTTTTTAACTTTTGTGAAAGCAGATGCAGTGACTTCACTGTGTGGCTGAACAAGTCACATGGTCAAATTTCCAGTGTCCTAAATGCTAATTTTTGATTTCAAGCATCTTCTCAGTGGAAAGAAATGTGTGTATCCAGGCTCCTCACACTAGACCTTCCATTCAGGAAACCAGCATGGAGGAAGTGGTTAAGCATTTCCATGCTGGATTTGAAATCAGATTATATATGGTCCTGCATAACTGACTTAATGGATTTGAAGAGACTAGATCCTATTAATAAAGGAATAAAAGAGACAGAGAAAAGGAGAAAGGGGGGGAGTTAGCCCATGAGGCTGAAGCCCCACCAGAGGGACTAGAAGGCTAATCTGCCATGCAAATTAAACCCTGCCTCTTTGCACTGGTCCCTCTAATGTCCTCCATTATGCACCTTTTATTTGTTGTTGTGTGATATTGCAAACAGATATGGTTCCGGCAACAGTCAGGGACATCAGAGTGGGATGGGAGTGATTACTGGGGAAGATGGAATTTGCATCCATTCTCATCCCCAAGTGCACTTTGCCTTGCAGGAGCAGGCAATAGAAAACATTCCAAAATGGTTTTCAGATTGAGACTGACACTTGTTTGCGGTCTTCGCTGGATGTCTTTTTTTTCCGCCTGCACTTTCATGAGTTCCAGGCAGGATTATGATGCAGTTGAGACTGAGAGATTAAATCACTGAGAGTGGCAGTATTTCCTGCAGTAGAGCTTACCTCGCTGGTTTTTCTCTCGTCTTAATGAGGTTGTACTTTGCTTCATTCCTACGTCTCACACTCACTTTCTGCTGGGCTGTCAGAGGTAGCTGTAAAAACACACATATGTCACATGTACTAATCCGATTTGCACTTAATCATGACAGGGATTAGACTGTATGTACAGTAGGTCACAAAGCTATGAAACTTTTCAGTGCTCTTGTCTGTGTTTTCCAGCAGGGAAGTTCACCTTCTTGTGAGTCTTGCACATGTTTTCAAGGTAGACAATTTTTCTCTGATTAGGAATTAAAACTAAACAAAACCAGGAGAAGTAAATCCTGAGAGGTCTTGCATAAGTAGCTTTCAGAGTTCCCGGTTTTGGGTTTTTCTTTCAGTAATTACCACAATGAGTAGCTGAAATACCGACTGAAGCATTTATTTGTGCGCTGGCTTGTCGATGGGGAGGTCTGTTTTCTTTTCATGTGCATTTGCGATTTTTAAGATGAGGTGATCAAGTTCACCTTACCACTGACGTGGAATAAATAAGAGCAATAAAGCTCTCTATTAGAGGAAGTTAAATATATAAACTGCAATCTTTCACAAAAAACAACACATATAGGTAGATAAATATTTCCTTATTGTATATAATAGAGCCAAAAATAAATAAACAATGAGAATACTCCTTAATAACCCAGGGATCTGTCTCAAGGCTCAAAAGAACCAATTTTTTCCTCAACAGTGGTCAATATGAAAGCATAATTTTACCTACAGTGCCCCCTGTTTCACATACAGAGCATTTATACCTCATATCTTCCACGGCACAATGAAAATCATGTTCTGTTTTTTCTATCGCCTCCCTTTCCCCCCAGTGGAGCAGGAAGAGCATTATTTCTGTCCAATCACAATGGAGAGAAAACAGGACTAAAACTGAGCTTCCGTAGTGTTCTTAGTCTATTATTGGACTGTTTGACCAATCACTGCAAGAGAAACTGCGTGTGCAGGATAACCATAAACAAAATATGGAATATATCCTGTGTCTTTGATATCAACATCCTGCTGAATAAAAATGAATATCCACCTTTCAAACAAAGGTATGCCTGGGAGTGTGGACCTCATTTCAAGCACAATTAACTTGAAATGGAGTGCTGCAAGATCAATAGTCCCCAGTTGATCCAGAGGGAGCTGTCAGTCTATGGAAATGGCACACATATGGTAATATCCCCAGCTTAACAACAACTTAGAGGATTTACTGTTGCTGTTTTCAGACCCACATGAATAACAAACAGTGGGCCACCCCCTGGGAACCATTTTGTTTTATCCCAGCTTCAATGAATCTTTAAGGGGGAGGATACCATTTGGGAGAAATGGCAGGGGGGTATGAAGAAGTCGTTTGTAGATGCGAAAGGTATACAGCTAATTATGAAAATTACAAAGAGGTGAACCGCTCATGCAAATTCACTGATGTACAGTGCTGTGCAAAAGTCTTTAGCCACTCCTCATTTCTTTATACTTGGGTGCAGTGATTTATTGAAATGTGGAAAAATGCATGTAAATACATTTTTAGAATAGAATAGAATAGAATTCAACTTTATTGTCATTGCACATGCACAGGTACAGGGCAACGAAATGCAGTTTGCATCCATCCAGAAGTGCTTAGTGATATAGATATATTACAATATATATTAGCAATAATATAGATATGTAAGTATATTACAGAAATGGGTCTATTATGTTATAATGTACACGGTATGAAGTATGTTGTGAATATTCTATAACTATAAGTATGTACAGGCTGTAGTGAGTACAAGCTATGTACAGGATATGGACAGGATATAAATATGAAAAACTATACAGAATATGAAATAAATAACTTTACAGGAATCTGAGATATACAGCTATACAGAAATGGGAACTATGCAAGTTGTAAACAGTTGTAGGGTTAAAAATTATCGTATGTACAGAATGATTATTTACACAGAGCTATACAGTAGTGCAGTTAAGGTAAGTGAGGGTGTGGATAATTTCTACAGAGGCTATATAAAGTGCTAGTGGTTGTGAGTGGTGGTTCACTCCATGTTATTATTGTGTGTTTGAGGGTACAGTTGTCCATTGTGTGTGTGTGTGTATGTTCAGTCCATGAGTTAACGTGGGTCAGATGTCAGGAGGCAGAGTTCAGGAGTCTGACAGCTGTAGGGAAGAAGCTGTTCCGGTACCCGGTGGTCTTAGTCCGGAGGCTCCTGTAGCGCCTCCCAGAGGGCAGGAGGGTGAAGAGTCCATGTGATGGGTGACTGGGGTCTCTGATGATTTTCCCAGCCCTTTTCAGACACCGCTTCCTGTAGATGTCTTTTATGGCAGGAAGTGGTGCTCCGGCGATGCGCTGGGCAGTTTTCACGACCCTCTGCAACGCCTTCCGGTCCGAGGCAGAGCAGTTCCCGTACCAGACTGTTATACAGTTGGTCAGGATGCTCTCGATGGTGCAGCGATAGAAGTTCACCAGGATGTCTGAGGACAGGTGGTTCTTCCTCAGAGTCCTCAAGAAGAAGAGGCGCTGGTGAGCCTTCTTGACCAGCTTGGAGCAGTTGGTCGTCCAGGTGAGATCCTCGGAGATGTGGACTCCCAGGAACTTGAAGCTGCTCACACGCTCCACAGCCGTCCCCTTAATGTGGATGGGTGGATGTGGGTCAGCATTCCTCCTGTAGTCCACGATGAGCTCCTTGGTCTTCTCGGTGTTAAGCAGCAGGTTGTTTGTGTCGCACCACTCAGCCAGACGATCCACCTCCTCCCTGTAGGCGGCCTCATCGTTGTCACTGATGAGGCCAATCACCGTGGTGTCATCTGCAAACTTAATGATGGTGTTGGAACCATCAGCAGGTCTGCAGTCGTGGGTGAAGAGGGAGTAGAGGAAAGGGCTCATCACACAGCCTTGTGGTACACCGGTGTTCATTGTGATGGTAGATGAGCAGCGGTTATCCAGCTGGACATGTTTTTTAAGGCAAAAACAGAGTTTGTGCAATTCTAATAAGATTAAAAATTTGGTGTGACCACCTTTATTCTTCAACATAGCCTGAACTCTCTTAGGGAAGCTTTCTTGTCAAATACTTCTCCAGGCTTCTTGAAGGACATTCAAAGCTCTTCTTCTTTAAATGTTGGCCCCCTTTTGTTCTGTTCTCTGTTAAGTTGATCCCACACTGCTTCAGTGATGTTGAGGTCCACCCTCTGGGAGTGTTCTGCTGTGTGTTTTACTATCCAGGTATCAGTTTTGATAAGATCACCAACACCATTGGTTGAGATGTGGACACATCTCAACCAATGGACAGCCCCTCCAACGTATTTTACAGATGGCTGTAGATGCTCACTGTTGTGTCTCTCTCCTGACCTTTTCTGTACATATTGAAGATGATTTGAACCAATAATTTCAAATTTGGATTAATCCCTGCTGCCACTGATTTTCAGTCCAGTTCCTGTGTAATTTGACACACCTCAGCATTTTCTTCCAGTTTTCCTTCCTTAAGAATTGTTTCTTGACAGCCATCCTTCCACTAACACCAATTCTGATGAGACTTGAGTGAACAGTAGATGGATCATCTTTCAGGTCCTGTGTCAGGTCTTTCTGGATTTTTTTCCTGTTTCTTAAAGACATGACTTTCGGATACTGCTGATCTGCATTTGACTTCTTCTTCTATCCCCCACTTGTCCAGCTTTCCTCATTTTTCTCAAGGATGGTGTCTCCCTAAGTGCCTAAAGCTATAATTGAAAATTGGTTCGTTGCTAAGTTGTCTGTTATGTGTCGACGCAACACTGGTTCATTCCTTGAGTTATGTGCCTCTTTTAAGCTCGAATGATTCATAGGTCAGTGTTAAATGGCTTAACAAACAAACACAAAAACCTTCCTCTGAAAATGAGTGAAAAAGCAGCCAAAGTTTTCTAAAGAAAAACACTGACAGACCTCCAGAAAGCCTGGAGAACCATTCCCAAAGACCACTTTAAAAATGACAAACACGTCTGGCTCCTTTGAAGCAAAATGTAAAGAAGTAAGTGGAGGCTCAAAACCTTTGCACAGTACTGTGTTTGTTCCACTGCTGTATTCACCTAACAAGCTTTTCATCATCTTTTTTTTCACTGATTCTCCCCCTGTCACAGACACAGAGATAAAGTGTGCTCACACTCTCATTTCTAATTAGAACAGTTTTGTCTTGGTAAGAGTTGCTATCGACAAGCACTCACACATTACCAGGATTATATGACTTCTTATACTGATCAGTGTGATGAGATCTCAGGAGACGTGTATGGATTTAACCTCCTGCTGACTGCACTTTTCTCTGCTTACCCTTAGGCTGCAAACCTGTGGCGTAAAAAGACTCGCGGAAGAAATGCAAGCTTGGACTGCTGGCATCGGCGGTGGTTATATGCTCCAGCGTGATGTCATTAAGTCAGATTCATTTAGCAGAGTCAGGTGCAGACAACCATCACGTATAGACAACGCAGTGTCCCCTGAATGAGAGCTGGGACTTCGGTCAATTCAAAATTGATTTATCTCAACTCTGCGATTGATGAAGTCCGTTTAGGTTAAACTGCAGAGCTCTCGATTTGGACGTACACTTCGGGGGAGCTGCTATTGGAATTGACTTCTGTGTGTCACCCTCAGCTCAAGCCAGGTGGGAAATTGAGTTACAAAGCACAGTGTGAGAGAGATAGATGACCTCTGTGACAGTTATACAGTGTGTGTCTGCCTTTCATAACTCCAGCCGACGAAAGTCAGTTGATTGACCTGAAAAGGAGACTGAGCTAAAAATCCATATTACCTTTTTTCATACTCTTGTAATCTTGAAGCAGGTTAACTCCTCTTGAGAGTAAGAGTATCGGAGGAATCAGGGAAAGCCCTGCTTGGGAAATCACAAAATGATGGGACAATAAGAGATATGTAAAACACTTTCCCTCCTTCAAATTCAGCTGGCAAGATGTTGGTGGAGATACGTGACCAGCTCAGAGGCAATTCCCTGCCCTGTTTTCCAGGGAGTATGTTAAGGTAAATCCAAATTGCCACACTATGATTTCATCACTGGACTCTGATGGAGAAGCCATGTTGGTAAAGAAGCGAATGGGGAAAAAACGCCTTCGCCCAGGGCTTGCATCTCTTCTTGACTCCAGCTTTTATCATGTAAATAAGGGGAATGGGACTGGGTGAGCGGGACAATTCCCCAGCCGCCACTTGGGCCAAATACAACTTTCCTGCATTTTAGGCCCACAATGAGGAATGTATTTGGTGGCCTCAGTTTTAATTTAACTAGAGTGGCAGCTGAGGGGGCACCAGGGACCTCATCTCATGACTGTTACAATCACTCGGGTGCAAAGAGGGGAAACCTCAACCTGGTGCCTTACATTTCAATGTGCAAAATCTCTTCCTCAGCTCCATCCCAAGTTGTGTGTGTGTGTGCGTTTATATGTAGTGTTTGGTGTGCTGCAGCTGGCTGCCGCACTCACTTGGTAACACCTCTTTGGTTTCCCAGGGAGGCAACACGCTTCTTGCTCCTCTCTAACATTTGATTCATTACGATCTGAAACAGCACATCAGTTCGCTTATTATGTCTTAAAAAATTCTCCCAGAATCCCAAAGAGCAAGGGGGGGGGGGGGGGGGGGGGGGGAAATCCACCAAAGAGGCACTGCCTTGAAATTGACAGCTGTTATTGTGGTGTGCCATCTGGTGCATTTGCCATGGAACAGAAAAGGGTTAATATTCTATGATGTGTGGTAGCAGTGGCACAGCCTCTTTTGCACAGCCAGTGTGAAATACCGGGTGCCAGGAGTCTGTGCACCCGATGGAGAGAAAACCTCAACATTAGCATGGCACCATATCAACCAATGTGGCTAATTTAATGGGTCAAATACGGTTGGGAGGCTGCCAAACTAACAGCCGTACCAGCAGCATTTCTAACAGGGCGGAGAATCACAAAGGAAAGTTACAGCACCGCTTGGCATTCTGCAGCCTTAATCATAATTTTCTGCAGATAAAGCACAGAAATCCCATAAATTCCATTTTCCCTTTTTATTAACCCTACATTTGGGAACTCTGTGTTCAGCTTGTGTGTCTACTTGTGTCCCTGCACATTGTGTGCAAGTATGTGTTTTGTTGTGTTGGAGCTGTCATTATTCATTGACCACAGATGTAAATGGAACTAAACAATGGGATGTGCGTGCTGCGGGTAGCGATCGCCCCTGGAGAGGACAGGGCCTGCTGAAATTAATAGGCCTCCCGTGGCTAAATAAGCAATGGCAAAATAAGCCTAAATGTCCCCCAATCGCATGACAGACAGGGCCCAAGAATCCGAACAGCAGGTAGTTATTATATGAATTGCTGGAGAGGGACATATTGCAGACCTAACATGCCACATCAAAACCATCACACTGCACTGGCTTTGAATCATTATGTGTGCGTGCTAATTTGCTGCACAATGCTTCCTGCTAAATCAGCTTTTCATATACCATTGTTTACAAATGCCACAACTTATGCCCACGCTTGCTAGCCTTACTCTGAAAAGTCACAAGATTGTGTCTGCGTTTTTACAAAAGTGGTTAACATGAAACTTTTCAGAGAAGTGTGAGAGAGGCAAATAATGAAACATCAAACATTAAAACAATGTCTCTAAATCAGAAATGCCACATATGGCCACGAATCTGCCCAAAGCTCTAAGGTTGAAAAAACTCTGAAAAATATGGGATGAAATATGCTCCTTAGCTGGAAGACACACTTCTTTGAGCCATGGGCTCATTTCTAATTCTGAGTGCTGGTTCACAAAATGGTCCAACATTTAAAACGACTGGCAGGGGGTAAATTAGTGCTCCGAGATGAATTATCATACAATTAAGGACTGCAGAATGTGCCAAAAACACAAAACACACAATATGGAGGAAAGACCTACTTTTACCCTCATTCATCAGAGCCAGGCCAATGTCGCATCCTCTTTTAAAGGAGCAAGTTTCGACTTTCTAGACCATTTAGACTCGTGCACATGACACTCATGCATCTGTTAATGCACTTCTGCACAAAAAGTGTTGCCATTCACTTTTAAATATCTCACCGGCTTCGTTGCTTGTGTCCAGCAATCCAAAGAATGATATCTGTGTACTTACCATGCAAATTTCAAACAAACTATTTAATGTGACCAAGCATTTCATTTGTGGTTACACGTGCTCCTCATGCTGTTGCTTTGTGTCTTCACTTCTGACTTCTGCTTGGCAAAATCGGTGGCTGTATTAAGGATCTGAGAGTGATGGGACCGCTGAGGTGGTCAATAATCTATTACCACACACAGCTCTCTGCAGAGTGACAAATGTCTGTCAGAGAAATGGGCCCAGAGAGGTCAGAGCTGGGCTACTGACCTCAACTCCCCCTCAGCCACTACACCCTGATGCAGGCTGACTACAGCGTAATGCTCAGCTCGATCATTGGCGTCTGCTGACTTTTATCAATACCAGCGTGAAGGCTTTCATGTCATTTTCCTCCTTGACACTTATACTTTCATTGCTCCATGATGCAACTTGGCCAAGAACCTTTGTTGTTTTGTCAATCAGTTAAAATCAAGTGAAATTTTCCCACTTTATGATAGTATAGATTTGGCTTTTAGTTCACTGTGAGCTTATATTTGAGATGACAGACATCGAGTGTGTTTGCACTCCATGGTTAATTAATCAGTTACACTGGAATCTGCATTGCAGTCCAGGTATATATGGTGGGCTTGCATTTCACACATGTAGTTCTACTCTTTCTACATATTTCAATAATTTCTATGTTGTGTGTTTGTTTTGCCGAAAAATAAGGTCAGTTTCCATAATGTGGAGAATAAATTTCAAACTGTACCGTCAGTTCACACAGGTTCAGCATGTGTGACTTGGTAAACTGAGATGCTACAAATTAATTTGGTGCTGAGTGCACAAAAACTTACTCGCAGCCATTTGGAGTCACCCTGAGAAGAGTCAGTGGTCTTTTCTTTTTGTATTGGCAGTGCTGCTTCTATGTTATAATGATAGGAATAGACGTAGACCATTTAAGTATCAAATCAATAGCAAATTAAATTTTTTAGCAGTGCAAGCTACACTCAGAATCACCTGTAATTAGCCCTGACAGATTCTAGTTGCACTGCTCGTGTCACTCTGCTCCCAGTGCACACACTGTTTAGACCTCACAGCAGTTCCTGATTATAATTCATACTTATTGAAAAACTGTATTCGCTATTGCTGTTTTCCAGAAAATTCACTGGCTGTCGGCGCTCCCTATATGTTACTGTTACATGCAAACAGATTTAAAACAACATCTAAATGCTTGAAATGGGTTAAGTGGACCTTCATGAAACTGGCCTGGTGGTGTGAGTTGGAATACGGGCTGGGACCTGATTCAGATAAAAACTCAATGACCCACAGGCGCTCCTATAATGAATAGTGTGTCCTCCAAGCATTTTGTTTTCCTCCGCCTTGGTACATTTGTCATCTTCATATGAATAAATAGGCCTATTTAATCTCTCTGGCATTATATACATATAAATATATATATATATATGTACACACATAGGCATGCTTGCTAACAACACAGTCTGTGATGCCTATAAACATGCTTGTTTTGTCCTGTTTCTTTTGAATAGTTATCAACAGAATCTCCATTGCAAATGAACTGCAGTGGGACGCGGTACCAATCTGTCATCCTCTGAATTTATGTGGAAACTTTGACAGAGTTTGGAATGAGCTCAGATCTCGCTACATGACCAGGATGTTTTTGGAACATAAAACTCAGCAACAGCTGTAAGCCTAAAGGGTCACCCGAGGATACGCCGAGAAACAGGGAAATCGCAGACGCACTGATGCTGACCTGTCAGTCCTTGTGGACTCACCTCAGCAAGACATCTACTGTTGATCAAGTGGAAATTAACTGCACTCCAGTGACGTGCCGTGCTGGGTATCTTCACATCGGCTCTGCCTTTTTAATAGACTTACACCTCATTTGGCCTCTAAAGCCTGTGAAACCTCCCATGGGAAGGCCAGAGGCAAAGACGCACACATACACAAATGCATGCACATACAGAAAGCCAAAGTAAGTGATGCCTGTGCCAGAGGGATAGGCTTAGAAGGGTGCGGAGGGAGGAAAATGCATAAAGGAGAAAGAGAAAGAAGAGGAAGAAAGAATTTCTGTAGGAATAGGACGAGAAAGAAGACAGGTATTAATCAAAGAGACAAAGAACAGACAAAGAGACAATGGTAGATAAAGGGGAAAAGCTTGTGTTGTTTATGTCAGACAGCAGAGCCTGCTTAGGGCATCGCTGCTCAGTCAGGGAGGGAACGAAGGCTGAACAATGTACCCCGCTTCCCCTTCATAACAACAGACCTTCCTGTCTGACTCCTCACCTCTGTCACTGGCAATACGTGTCACAGCCGCGTCGACACCCTGTCAAACTCACCCTTCCCTGCCACCTCCCTCCCTCCAACCTCAGCTCAGTCACTCCAACGTTGTCAGCTGACGACCCTGAAATCATTTGCTTTTTCACCAGCAGGTATCACAAAGGGAGTCTGAGATAATTTATGCAACAGCTTCCTCCTGTTTACTGAGTTTTTATAAATTTACCTGAAGTATAATTCAGTGTTTGTAAAACAGCCCTTAAAACACCCTTTAAAGTTTCATGCCTTAATTACTGTCATGATTAATACTGCTTTTTTTGGTAAGAGTATCAAATTACAGGAAATGAGTTGATCCATTACTGATTAAGGGTAAAACATGAGCAAATATCTTATTGTTGGTAAATGCTTTTATCTGAGTAAAATCCCGGTAAATTTAACATTTCTCACTTATGAAGTGTTGTTTATAGAGCACAAAAAATATGGGTCACTAATTTATGTTATGTTACTGGCTGAAAAATAATAAAAAAAAAAAACACTATTCAGGGAAAAACAAAACAAAAAAAAAAACTGTTAATAATAATTGTTAAGAACATCATCAGCATATTTGCTATATTGTACATTTCCCCTTCTTTTTGATAAAGTGATTTATAAGCCAGACTGAAATGGTTGTATTTGCATTGGTATTATATCCAAACCAAGCCAATGCTGTGACTGTGTGTACTGTTATAGTGTTTTTTTGTTTTGTTTTTTTAACAATGCATGACTTTTAGCGTGTATGTCCTTAGTGATACTGCAGTGTTGAAATCAATACAGAGGTAAACTGTTTATGGGAATGTGGAGAGGAACTTACTTGCCATCTAGAAATCTCCTGCCACCTAACTCATGTGCACTTTTCTGAGTGAATGAAGCACTTTTGTTTTGCACTGCAAACAATTCGCAGCAGTTTGAGGTGGATGCTAGAAAAGGCTCGGCTTCCTAAATCATCTGCGCATTCAGTGATGTCAGCGAACACTTCTCAGATGTTTTCTGTGTGAACGTTTTGTGGTTCGTTTCAAATTCGTTTCTCGTTATCTTGACCAAGAATCCAGTTTGGACTCAATTATGTATCAATCATAATATATTTGCTGTAATAAGTTAGCAACATGTAAACACAATTTCTGGGGTGCAACCTGATAAAGTGTTTCCCATTATTAAAGGACCCCCCTCAGCGGTGCACATTACACTGCTTGCTTATTTCCTCATTTAGTTTTGTATTCAGTCTGCGTAGTTTGATGTAACTCTGGCAGATGGTTACAGCAGAGTTAAAAATCTGCTGCAAATTGGCACCCCTCTATCAGAAGTTAGCAGTTAACAATTAAAGCACTTCTCCAGTTAAACCAGATCGAATTAGCTTTTGCCAATTGCCCCCCTTCTCTCGTACCCCTAAACATTCCATCTGCTGTATATGAGCTTGTGTTAGTGAACTCCACTATGAAAAAGAGCTTCTTTTTTGTTTCCGCTAGCTGGTTTGAAGTCATCCTTTGTCTGCTGCCAATGGTGGTGGGGTTATTGTCTACATATTAAGTGAGGTTCTGTAAGGGTTTCAGCAGCATCTTGACTCCCCTAAGCTGAGGAGCAGCTGAGGTTAAGTGGTCTCCTCGTTCATGGCACCCATCTTCTTCTTCGCCGTGACAGCTGGGGACCAGACTGTTGCCATAGATACACTCTCTACCCCCAGTCAACTGCTCATTTGAAGTAAACGCGCACTCACACGCACACATTGTATATGTACTATGTATCAGCTAAAAACGATTGATCTGCTTGGCCCTTTGAGTATTTTTATGTGCTCTTGTCATTTTATTCTTCACCCAAAGCAACAGAAAGTGAACACTGAACAATGTGAACACTGAGAGAAAAGAAAATACTATTTTCTTTCATGCACTCTAAGGTTTAATTGCTATCTATTAGAGCTGATTACAAAAAAATGGAAAGTCATTTTTTGGAACAGTAAAAATAAATTTCAGTCACTGAAGATGAGTGCATTTCTGTTTGTTTTGCTCAAATTGCAGAACTTTTGACTGAAGGTGGAAAAATTCCAAGAGATAAGCCAGTGATCAGGAAAAATAATTTCAAATATTATTTTCCAATAACACACTCCACAGGGCAACTTCTCGTGTGCCAGGCTAAAGAAGATACAGGTCTTGTTCCCCGATTGGATGAGCTGGAATTTGCTTTGTGCGCACGAGCTTTGACTGACAAAATCTAAGTTTGAAAATGTACAAATACGACGGGATAATTTATTTCCAAAGCCAGCATAATCAAATAGCTTTTTTTCTTGCTTTAATACAAAATAAATAGTAAAGAGAGAAATGATCCTGTAGGGTCTGCAATCTTAGTCTTTTTGTTAGCATTTTAAAGCATGCAATATGTTTATTAATGTTTTTTAATGTAGCAGACTGCAGCCATGGAGACACTTCAAGCATTGTTTAATATATTGTAGCAAATAGTGTCGTTTTTCTTTTACAACGTTACTTTATTGTTTTGCCTTGCCTTACATTTTCATTCACCAGCCTGAATTTGTGGGTGTGGAGAGAAGGTGTTATCAGTGTTGATAGTACATTAACACGGACAAATACCTTGCATTGTACTCATTTAGTAAATGCCTACATGCCTCTTGTAGATGCACTTTCACCTTCATTCCGTTTGCTCTTAAAAAACAACAAATGGCTCAATAAGTTCTTTGCCAGAAACAATGCTGATAAAGTAATTAGCATTGCTCACCGTGGCTTATTTCAGCTGAAGTTACATATAAAAACTTTTTGACTGAACACATGCACACTGTTACAACCCTCTGCTTTTAGAGTGGGCATCACTGCCATAAATGACCACTTCTCATAAACAGGCATGCACTGAATATCTGTTAAATTTATTGAGAAATCCAACTTCATTTTGATGTGATCACACAATATCTTCTTTAAAAAAAAGTTGCTTTTATGTGATAAAAACTGACCATGTGTTATAAACAGAGTAATAACAACATTTGCCAAGGTATTAATAAATAGATGTAGCCCAGTAGACCTCTGTATATATTAGCCTTTGTACTGATGAGTGGCAGGGTTTTGGATGTGCAAACTATGGGTTATTATTGCATCATATGTCAGGCTGCACTACCCCACCAGACACAGAGGCTTAATAAGAAAGACTTACTGAGAATTTGCTGCAGAGCTTAGGCAGAATTTTCATTTTCTAAGTTACAAAAACAGCTTAAAGTGATCACATAGCCTATTCAATAGAAGAGAATGAACTCAGCATGTTAAAGATATCAATAATTAGCAGAACATCAATCTCCAGAGATGTCATTATAACACGTCGCCAGGCTGCTTCTCCGTTCAAAACCCACCAGAAGACTGTATGTCTGTTTTTATGAATGTATTAAATGTACAGTAACTAACTCTGGAGAACAGAAATTGTTGTGTATGGTTTGACCTGTTTTGCTTTACATTAGCAAGAACAGTGAGCGTACCGTAAGCAGAGAAAAACGGAATGGAAATCAAGCTCACAGTTTGTGACTTTCCTGAACTATTGTGATAATCGGAAAATACATAAACTCCAGATTCACACAAAGAATTATTTACATAAAATAAAATAAATATCCTGCATGGATACAATTTTATCTACATGCCTTATAGGATATTAAGACTCCTGGTTTGCTGGATCACTGGCACACCCTTACTGCTTGATCAGTTGAAGCCGCTGGACTAGATAGTGTTGTCACACTCGTGTAGGTGTGCCCTCTTTTACACTGTAATTTACTGTATAACCACCATCCAATATAACCTTTTAAAGTAAAAAAGTCAAATGATGGGACAACAAGAAGGCCCCACTGAGGATCCCAGACCAGCAGGCTGAGATTAGAGGACATTTGTTCCACAATATTGCTGCCTCCTGGTTTCCTAAGGCTGGTGCGTTTGCACAGAAGGTGTAGGCAGATATTTGGGTTGCGGCCAAAGCCTTTCCTTGCTAGCGGGCCACCTCGCTAGAGCTGCAGGTGCTGAGAAAGACTCCCCACTGATTCCTGGTGTGGTGTCCGACCCTACAGGCTGATGGAACAAATGCTGGTCTAGGGAAAATAAACTTATCTCATTTGGATGACAACACATAGCCTCAGGTTACCGTGTTGTGTTGCACCAGTTTTGAGAAACAAGTCGGAAGGGGTCAATGACTCCTCGGTTGCTCTCCTCCTTTGAGAGTGTCCTCTCTCTGCCTGTCACTCTCTTTCTCTCTCTCTCTCTCTCTCTCTCTCTCTCTCTCTCTCTCTGTGTTAATGATTCCTAAATCAACAGCATTAATTAATCAGATTGGAAATTCTAATGATTTTTTCCTTGGACTCTGGCCGTCTTTGTGAGATAACTGAGAGCGTTATCTGAATGGCTCTCTGTGGATGGGCTCTCTTCTGACTGACCTGGCCGTGACCCCTGAGGTGAACCCCATCACACAGAGGTGTTAGTGTGCCACCAGGCATGATGGATCACCCCTTAGATCCCTGTGATCTTATAATCACGGCCAATCATCAGGACTATCTCTGTTACTATAATGATCGGCAATGATTCGGCCCTGGAGTATTCAGATGATGGATGGAGGCTCATGCCGGGTCCTGGGAGAGGATGAGTCAGGCTTTCAACGTCTATTGAAAGCATTGGCAGGTTGGCTAGTTGTTCACATCTTTATCATAATGAAGTGGAGACACTTAACCCTGGAGTACGCTGGGGTCTCTTGGTGCCTTAACACTGATGTTTAAGGTGACCCCCCTCAGGGAGACGCCCACATATTGGCTAACCATTTTGCCAGATGATATGCTAATTTTTGTGACCTTAGACTGAGCTGGGTTACTCCCACACCGACTGAAAAAGGATAATGAACTCAGCGCCACATAAAAACGCATTTGCACACTTGGAATTTCATGTTTATGTTGACACTCAGTTATTTACAGCTATTGTGGTTGTCTCATATTTCCAAATGCTCCACTACGACTAAATGCATGCAATAATTTTGCCACGATGTCATTTATATGTAGAGACTATAAATATAATAAAAACTGTGATGTTTTCTCACACAGCATGACCTCTGTTTGTATGGAACGAGAGCATGTCTGCAGCAGTAAAATCTTTGAAACTGGGTTCTCTACTGTATCTCTATATAATACATGCAGCGCCTACGTCTGGCTTTGGATTTGGGTAAAGGCTGTCACAAGCTCACATGAGTGCATGCATCATAGAGCAGGGGTACTCATCCAAACCCCACCCAAAAACCCAGTCCCCTGGTGCAGGGAATTACTGGGCCTCTCCCAGCTCCTGGTAACCCCTTCATTATCCACACACCAATGGGTCCAGATCAGATTCAGCCTTTCTACAGGGGGGAAAGAAATGGAAATTCAGAGGCAGGAGCTGCAGTTCATGCATCTGAACAATGCCTCAATGTTTAAGAAGTGGCCTCACGGATGGGAAGTGATAGGGTTCACTTGTGGTTGGTCTGGAGCAGGCTTCCTTGTTTTCATTTGTGAGAATGTGGCTAAATGGTTCCTCTGGCTCTGTGACTACCTAACAATCACATGTTTAATTAAACACATAGCAAATAGATGACTTGGTGCTATGTTTCGCTGTTTTAAAGAACTGCCTGCTCTATTTTTCCCATCACTTTTTCTCTGTATATCTTCTACTCATTTTTAAATTAACCTCTAAATGGACCTCATCTGTCCAGAGAGAGCCTATTATCTAACACCCTGCTCGCATCCAAGGTCCTTGCCACAGAGGTTTGCAAACCCCACCCACGCGGACCTGTCTGTCACTGCCCATCAAACCTCCTCACACATCACAAGAGAAAAAAAAAAAATCAAACGCGGAGAAAACAAAGAGGTAACTGAAGGATTACATTATATAGTTAATTACCTACTGGCCTCTTTGGAACTGCAGAATTAGAGAGTTTTAATTGCTTTATCACCTGGGCTTGTGAGTGCTGCAATCAACCTGATTTGTTTTAAATGAGCTGCCGCGGGATGGGGTAGAGGCTCGGTGCTCTCTTTCTCTCTGCCCTCCGGTGACTACAGGTGAAACAGTGGGCTAAAAAGGTGAAGAGTGACGGTGGAAGCCTTACAAATGATAAACTGAATATGTGTAAATGAATACACCCTCTGAAGCTATCTAATATTT
This sequence comes from Rhamphochromis sp. 'chilingali', assembly GCF_963969265.1. Taxonomy (NCBI): domain Eukaryota; kingdom Metazoa; phylum Chordata; class Actinopteri; order Cichliformes; family Cichlidae; genus Rhamphochromis; species Rhamphochromis sp. 'chilingali'. The sequence goes on along the minus strand of NC_137947.1, from coordinate 17,450,160 downwards.
TTACTCTGGCCAAAATGGTCATATTGAAGGGCCTCTTTTGTGAACAGAGGTTCCAAAACCCCAGCACATGAACTCCCTCAGGATGGCTGCAGTAGCCTTGGGATTTGAACACCAGTGTTACTGAATCAATTAGCATATTCCTGTATTAAAGGAGGGAAGCGTGACAGTGTTTTCTAGGATGTCAGTATGTATCATTAAAAGGCATATTTTAATTAGGGACATGTTAGTTCGTTACACTAAATGGATTAACATTGCTTGTCAAGGGTAGAGATATGTTTTACATTTAAGTCCACTGGGGAACGAGGTCTCAATTTAACAAGACATCTTAAGTTGAGATGGGTCTTGTTAGTGTGTATTCAGAAATGGCACTTAGACAGTTTAATATTTTGAAAATGTGTGAAGATGCCGTATCGCCGGGCTGCTGTTTGTGTGTAACTGAGTGTAAGAAGTCAATTATTATATTGCAATAGTCTGCAGGCTGTGATCTGGAAACAATGCGATCAAAGGCCAGACAGTTTGCTATCACTTTGCAAGCTGTATCAGCGACAACAGACAAATGCAAATTGGTCTAGATTTACATGATTATTTTTAACAGAAACAAATCTAACTGCAATCAGTTTCTTCACTTACAAAGTTTTTGAGGAGGGATTTAAAGGCGAGAAGCCTGACAGCACACTTTCTGACGATGCAGCGAGTATAGGTTCTGCATGACCGTTTGGATCAAAGAGTGGTTATCTCTCCTATTGAGCTGTTCTCACCTCTGTCTTCTCTCATTATGGGATGGACAACAAGAATTTCCCTCCATTAATCAGAACCCAATCCATGGGTCAGCCATCACAGAACCCCTAACAAGCCAAAATGCATAAAGAAGTGTGGGGGAAAAAAAGCACAAAAACAAAACAAGCATCTCCTGAATGTCATAGATGCCAGAGAATTGATTTCTTCCCTGTTAGTGGGAGAAAATGGGTGAGAAACTACTGCTTAGCCAGAGGTTCTAGTAAATTAGATTCACTTTGTGTGTTCAGTCAGCAATCAGTCAGCAAAGTCAACTTGAAACTGGTTGTGAACTAAGCACATATTCATAATAATTGTTTTTTTCCCCTCTGCTATGAATGAAATAACACTTTTACTGACCTTGGTATTCTACATACATTAGACAACATGCTTGCAACCACACAGTGTGTTACAGTATGTTTTTCTAGCGCTTCCATAAAAAGGATAAAAGGAATTTGGGATTATCAGGATATTTATTGGCCTGTGAAGCCAGCACCTGTATTTCACACCCCATCAGGGGGCTATTTCCAAGGGTATTTTCTGCCCAGAGGAGTAGAAAAACAAGCATCTTAATTGTTGCTAACATTCCCACCTAAAGATGAGGTTCATTCAGTCTAATGTTTTAACTGCAGCAGAATTTGAGCCTTTTTGAAATCCGAATAGCAAAAACATGCACCCAGTGCTTAAAACGGTTTCTATGTTTTGCCACTTTCCTGTTTAGGAATAATGCCCTGCCCTACTTTGCCAGATCTTGATTAAAATGTTGACTTTTTGCTGGGTAATAACCTGATTAATGTAATTGAATGTAAAAGGGCGTAGCTCAGCAGCACTGCTGATCACTGGAGATGGATTAGGAGAGAAGGCTTTCAAATTGAATACAGTTCTCCCTCCTCAGCTTGTTAATTGTGCCGTTTACCACTACCTGAGTCAGTGACCACTGCTATTTAGTTTCTCTAATGATGATGCACAGTCGGACCCAACCACAGATAATTAAAAAAGCCTTCCCTGCACCCACCCCCATCTCTCTCTGTCTTGAGTTTGGTGTTGCATTGACAAGCTGCACTAAGGCCAGATATTGAGCTGTCTGCTTCGCAGAGTCTTCGCTGCAGGACCACGTAGCCCTCTAAATGCTGTTATATTGTGTGTTTTCTAGAAAGAAAGCTAGGTATAGATCTTTGGTATCTGACTGTGATTGACAGCAGAGTGGTTTCATCAAGTTCTTTGCCTTAAAATGGTTGCCCACTTTGTCTCACTCAAGCAAAAGCAACTGACTTTGTGCTATTATTAACACTAACGTCAAAAGGAAAAGAAAACAACCATATCCTTGTTAACTTTCAGGACTCACTCTTTATGTTTCTTATGAAATCTTCTTAATGTAGTGAGAATGTTCTGTACAGCCAGTGCATCTCAGACAGGCTGTACCCGAGTACAATTTGAAGAAATCAGATATGCCTGCATTACTGGGTCAAATATGTAACTGTGGAGTGTTTTGCAGTGTACATAAAGGGCACCAATGCCGTTGATGTTTATTTAACATGTTTTTATTGAGCCTGTTTTGTCCTGGTTTAGATATTTATGTGCAAAGAAGAAAAATTCGCTCAATCAAATCATTAAGTGCTCTAAGAGGCTGATTGGTGAGCCACAGCTGAACCCAGCCACCTTGTATTCCAGACAGTTACAGTGGTTGGCTGATTCATTTTTACTCGATGACTCACACCCTTTGGAACCGTTTCATTTTCTTCCTTCTAGCCCCAAAGAACAGAGCGACAAGGTATAAATACCCAGCTTTGTTCTAACAGCTGTCACTCATACAAAAATATAATATTAGTATAAATAATGATGATGATTATTTTATTTATTTATTTCTTTATTATCCACCTACTGCAGACCAAGTCCCCCTAGAGGAACAAATAAAGAAACCTGAACCTGAACCTGACATTAGAAAGACACTGAGGTGGATTTTGGCAGTGTGAAGAAGTAACGGTTACATTTGTGGTGCTTGTTGATATCCTTTAAAAAATAATGCCATTAGTACTATTTTGTTTAATGTGAGGGTCTTTAATCCTACAAATACTATTTCTTTTGTGATGTTACAATATATTGGAGATATTTTGTTTTATATTTCACTGTTTAGTCTTTGAAATCTCAAATAACAGTGAAAGTCTTCAGTGTCTTCTTTTTGCGTTTTAAAGAAAAAAAAACCCCAATTTTGGTGTTTTGTGTAAAATCTCTCTCTCTCTCTCTCTCTCTCTCTCTCTCTCTCTCTCTCTATCTCTCTCTATCTATCTATCTATCTATATATATATATATATATATATATAGTTTTACATCTTCTAAATAGCTGCAGAAGTATTACATCAATCAGCTGATTGATTTGATCACAATTCTTTTTGCAACTGAATTCACAATAATAAAAATCACATGTTGTTGTGTGACCTGTTTGTGATCCTGCCGCACATCCACGGGCCTTAAGTGGATTATCAGTTAAGAAAATAGATGAATGAAATGATATGCATGTATTTGCCTCTGGCTTAGTGCTGGGTTTAAATACAGAAGAGAAAACAAACATCAACAAATTCAATTTCTTTTTTTGCAGATCAAATTTCTCTTCAGATCTCCTCTGCTGAAGCAGCTCCACAATCAGGAGCATTTGAAGAGGTCTGAGAGGAAAAGCAGTCCATGAATTACACAGCTTGCAGTCTTGAGTAAGTGCTGAAATAATTAGGAGAGAGAAATCTTTGGCTTGTGCAAACTTCCTTCCACCACTGCAGAACAAAATAATAAAGAGAATGTGTGTGAGACAAAGGCAAGAGACCCCCATGGTGCCTGGGTCTCTGCTTCCTGTCATGAGTATTCCTGTGGGGTTTCACATGACAAAATGCAGAAAGTTGTTTTGTCCCCGTGCCTGTCACGATCCACCCTCATAACCGCAGCTGTGTGTTTGTGCGTATGTCTGTGTGTGTGCGGGTGTGTGTGTGTGTGGTTGTGCACTTGCACTTGTGTGTTTGTGACTGTGCTTTTTTCGTGCTGGCATGTTGTCTTGCTGTCTTCCCTGTCAGCTCATAGCTTGGCACCTGCTCTCATGTTCCTAATTAGTCTCATTTAATTAATTATATTCTACAGCACATCTCCTCTCTGTTCATAGGCGATTTCTTTCCGTAGGTTTTACTCCCATCCCGCTCTTCTACTTCCTTACACGTCATATGCAGAGAACAGGGAGTCTTTACATGTTGTGTATTGGTAACATATGGAAGTCAGACGTGTTTTCTGGGCGTAAATATGTTTTGAAATACAGAGAAATACGCACATTAATGATTCATGTTATCATACTCTCAAAAAAGCTGCACTTCACAACTTTTTCCTCACTCAACTTTGACTTTAAATTACTGTTTTCTTCTTTTTCTTGTGAGTCGAGCTGACAACCAGCTGACTCACAAGCAGAATCTCTTCAGCAAGCTGCAGGAAAAACAGGTCAAGTCTCACTCGCATGGTGAGTAAACAGAAATCAGGAAAGCACTTTACCTGTGACAGTTGGTCTAAGCACCTCTTTCTTCTCTGTTAGCTTTTCTGTTCCATTTGTCAGGTTCACTTGGCTTGTATGCCACTGTTGTCTATTAGGTGTATTTTCACTGTGCTTAGCACTACAGTACAATACTTAATGGAGAGGACTGGAAAAGAGAGGGAAAGAAAGAGTTTACTGTTCCACAGTGTCTTATGAGAAACTGAATCCTTTTGTCATATTAATTTAAATTACGGTTATCAATATTTATGGTTTGCTTTGGTCATGAGTTTGTTGTACGTTGCTGTTGTTTGTGTACAAATGCTTCAATATGATAAACAGAGTGACTTTAACGTGGGGGCATCCAAGGTGCACAAGCCCATCAATGAACGACAGTGGAAACAGCGTTGAATTTCACTTCCTGATGTCAGAGAAGAGCGGCAGCCAGTCGCAGGCAGCCTCCCAGCTGCCCCTCATCCCACGTTTTCCACTAGAGGATCCTGGGCTTAAAGAAAAGATGCCTTTAATAATTCAGAGCCGTGATGAACACCACGTAACACAGCCACAAAAGACAAGATCAAACTTTTGGCAGAGCTACTGCTTCAGCGGGCTGATAGTGTTTCCGAGTGTAGCTCGTTGTACGTTGACCATATGGACATGATAATCACCCATGGGATGAATCAGCAGATTCTTGATCTGAAGCCCAAAATCACACGACACCTTAATTAGCTGGTGCTGATATCGCCCTTCACAGCACTAATTTGTCACCAGCAGCAAAATAGCTTCTGGCAAGTACCTTTCTTTTGAAATTTGTCAAAAGTGTTAAGGAAAAAACAGAGGGAGCATTTAAATGATGAACCAGCTTTTATATATAGTGCTGATAATGCTTTATGACCTCTTGAAGTGCTATATTCACATATGCAGCCACACATTGCATGCATGTGTAGCACTGGGTAAAGTTTGGAGTTCACAAACACAAACAAATGAATGGCCTGCTCTACCTCCTGAACTACAACAACACATATACGACCACAAGCATTTGAAATCTGTGAGGAAATCTCCCCTTACAGGTAGCTCTACATGGCAAAACGACATTTTACACTGAATCATGTTACATATTCAAGCCAGTTTTATTTATAAAGATCCAATTTACAACAACAATTGATTCAAGGTGCTTTGCAGCGTAAGGTAAAGACCCTACACTACTGGGTAAAAGCCCAACAACTGAAAGACCCTGAGCAAGCACTTTGCGACAGTGGGAAGGAAAAACTCCCTTTTAATAGGAAGAAAGCTCTGGTAGAACCAGGCTCGGGGAGGGGGAGCCATCCACACCCCCTCCTCGAGAAGAGAAAAGAAGACGAGAGCATAGTTAAAAGGATAAAACATATCAGCAGTCAATTATGAGGACATAAGCACAAGTTTGTCTCAGTTATATCCTGACTAATATATGCCGCCATCATTAAACTATTTGGGACTGTGTTTACTTCTAATGACATGCAGTTCCCAATAAAGTGTAAATAATTGCTGCCCTCCTCAGGAGGTGTAGCCACCATGAAGCAGTGAGTTGAAAAGGTCAGACGTGTTCAGCACGCCAGCTCTAAAGTGGTTTATTAGCATCCCAACGACATATTCAGGAGTTCGCCTGAGACATAATTACCTGGATAAGGTACAGATGAATACTGTATTTGGGAGAGAAGGCAAGGTTGGTTGGATATTGGCTTTGTCTCCATTAACCTGGAGCACGGTGTTAAAGGATCTGTTTGTGGAGAGAAAATGACAGGGAGTCGGGCTGACGGGGCTGGACTGAGACAGTTAAAGGCCCCTTGCTGCATAGGATAATTAATAAATAAAATACCAGGGGAGCCCCTGCCATGCCTTCGTCTATGACAGGGGCTGTCTCCAGTGCGCTAAAGCATTAAATGACCAATTTCTGTCAGACTAACTTCCACCATGCTCTCTCTCTCCCTTTCTCTCTCCCTCTCTCTTTTTGCGTGCCCTCTCGTCTCCACTACACCCTCACCCCTCTCTCCGCCGTTCCCTCCCTCGCTTCCTCGTTTTCTGAAGTGGGGCTACTTTGCTCTCTTTGCGCTGAGTTTTTCAGCGACTGATGGCTCTAGTTCATTTCTGCTGAATTAATTGGTCCCTGAATGAATTCTGTTGACAGGGCAATTCATCATGTGTTTGGCCTGACAGTGACTGGGTGTTGGGTAGGGGAGGGGGGCTGGGGGGTGGGTGGAGGTGCTGGGGAGTGTGTGTCTGTGTGTGTGTGTGAGTGAGTTCATGTGGGGCGTTGTGAAGTGGTGTGGGGAGCCAGTCAGAGGTGGTGGGGGTTGGTGTTTGTGGCCTCCTACTCCTCTTTCTCCCCCTCGTCTCTTCTTCTTCTTCTTCTTGCGCTGCAGAAGCTTTGGTGCTCTTGTTGAACTGTTTTACCAAAACAGTTGGGACTCAAACAAATCAGCAGCCCCTCCCCATCTGGCTGGGCTTCTGTCAGACAGAAGACGCTCTCTCAGCTTGAAGGGGGAACGCAGGTCAGTGCTACCCTATTTTATACATTTTGGCCTTTTGTTACGCCCCTACACACTTCCTCTCCAACTACAAATCCCTCCCCATTGCTTGATATGCACGCACAAACACAAGACCACCATCTCTCGCCCCACAGCTCCTCGGCTCTTTTGGAGAGTGACATAATCAGGTAGCAAGGCATATTTAGTGCTTAATTACACAATGTGTCGCACAATGGCCATTCAAAGCGATAATTTAGCTCCTGAAGGGAAATTGCTGTGCACTGCTGACTGATCTAACAGGGATGGGAATGGTATAATAGCATATAGTTGGCAGATGAGGCCTGGGTTGAGAAAGGCAGCAATTGCATTTCTCCAGACAGCTCTTTGGCTCCTCATTATTCTAATTGAGAACTATGCGACAGTGCGAGGATGCACAAAGAGCCTCAGCATCCTTTGAGCTTGAACATGGAGGAGACCTCTTTAGGCTGCGTTGAGTCAATCAATGCTCACTCATTACAAACATCACAAAGTCATGTTCTTGTCGCCTGGATGGTCTCACCCGCTGACAGTGAAAATAACCTCATAATCACTGTTCTGTCAGGATCGCGATCATCAGCGAACAGGCTTGAACTCTTTGGCTCCCGTGACACACTAAAGTACATGAACAATTACATGTTTTTGTGTAACTTTTGCTAAATTTAAGCCCAGTGTCCAAGCTCCCAGAGCATTTTAAGGCACATAAAAAAGAGAAAATTGGAAACACTGATGATTCTGTTTTGGGATTGTCTTTTAGTTTGGATGAACAGAAGAGAAGGGTTTTGAAACAGCAAAACAGACACCAAGTAAGCTTCCTGAGTGGGTCTGTTCAACTACAAAAATTAAGCCACAACAGCTAGCCTCAAAAACTGTCAGTGGCAGAAATTTCAGGTCTTATTTTTTGCCATTTCTGCCCATTCTCCAAACTATTTTCTTCAAGCAGCATTTGTTTCTCATTTGCACGTTCACACTCAATGAATGTGTATGATATATTGGTATACAGTTATTAGTATAGACAAAGGTTATTTAAGAAACTGTACAGAAATTGTTTAAATGTGGATATAACAGTAACTTGAGATGAAACTCTTAATACTTTTCATCCTTGAGCAAATTACTACACATCACACATCTACTTGCTCGGGGACACTTAAACACTTTTACATCTACTTATTGTACGCATATTCAATACAGCATAGGAATCTTTTTAACCCCCACCGCATAGCAACTCAGCGATAAAACACTGGACCACTGTGGCGCTTCCTCTTCCCAACACAAATCCATTTGGGATTAACAGAGTTAACGAAGGCAGCATTGTGAACAATACTGCACCCGTGCAGCCACTAATTAAAGTTGCTTCTAATGAGGGCCCGTTGATTGACACAGCAGGGTTGGCCTCTCCCCTCACTAGCATCAACTATGACAGCCACATGATGAGGCTGATGACAGGCTCCCATGCAGGCAGATGACAGGACGTCACTGCTAGACCACCACCGCTCCTCTTCCCCGAACAATGCTGCACTCGTTTGACACCGCGAAATTCATCGAGTCTCAGATTGTAGATGTTTATCCAAGGGATAAAAACATTACACATAGTTTTCCCTGGCTTTGTGCTGTACTTAGTTGTTTGCTTGTTGCTTTCAAAGGAAACACCTTGTTAGCTCTGGTGGAAAAATCTTAGTGCTAATACAAACATTTCAAAATACTTCAGATAAATATACTTTGTAAAAATGCTTTTAAATGATCATGTACAGTTTTACATTCAAAAATTTTAATTTTTCGCAGCACATGAAATTTGAGCAGTTATTTAAATGAGAATGTTTGAAACTTTTGAGTATGGGACCTTATTTTTTCAAATAAGGGCACACTTTGCATGTTATAAGCTTATGTATGATTTCCATTTTTAGATCTGATGCGATGAATAATCTGTAATGTTAAAATCTCACTGTTATATTGTGGGTCCGAATGGTACTTTTTCACATTTTGCATCTGACAATATATAAACTTTCACATATGTGAAATGTAATGCAGTTGCTTCAGACTGTGTCCACCTACCAGTGTCTTATTTTGCTGTTCATATTATCAGTGACAGGCATGAATCATGCCAAATAGGCCTAGCTATAGGGCATCACCAAGCCAAGCTGACAATAAGGGTGAAGTGTTTGAGTAAATCTTGCACGAGGCCCGCTGGCCCCCGTGGCAGGGCCTCTCTGTGTGGGTTTGAGAAGCCCTGAGGATGACAGGTGCTTTTCGTAATGCCTAACTGATGAGAGCCAATCAGTGGGCTCCATTCTGCTGGTGTGTGTCTCTTCTCCTGTTGTTGTCATCTGGCCCTCTAAAGTAAAGATGAGCTTGACTGACAGATGCATCTGGGTTCACAGTTTATTGGTTTCTACGAGAGAGCCAGATATGCCAATTTAGACAGGGTAGTGACAAAAAAGTTCCCATCTAAATGGAATAATTTTACCACTGGGAATACTCAGCTGGGAGAAGAGGGAGTGTTAGCGCGCGCGTGTGTGTATGTGGGTGTGTATTTTATCTTTTAACAAGGCCTGAATGACAAACACATAGGACAGTTATGGGCTGACAGAAACAGAAGCTTTTGATGCTTCACAGGGGATCCATGAAATAAACAATAGGCAGAGGAGGCAAAGAAATTGAATTACAACTGGCTGGGCTTGTGTGTTTCAGAGTAGAAAGTGGAAGTGAGGTAGCACCAGTGTGGTATAGCAGAATGAAACCAATGCATCATTAAATATACTGGAGTCATTGCTCGCCTGCCTTCCCAACTGTCCTGCTTCTTTGTTTAACACTTCTCTTTCCTCCAGCAAAGGCAATTCTTCCCTTAAACACGGGAATAGCAAATTTTAAACAGCAGTCACGATTTAAAGGATTTCTTCAGAGATCTAAACACCAACACGCACAAACTGTGCTACGTTGTGCAACCTTTGTCTATTTCCTCTTAGAGAGCGCCTCGTGGATTACTGACTGTTCATAAAGTCAAATGTCAATACACCAGCAGCAGGAACGCTCGCAGGGAACCTTGAACTCTGAATCATTTTCTTATGGGGTTAATAATGAGGGGACACCGAGTCAACGACAGACATATAAAAGAATTTATTTCTCATGTGCACAAAAAGAATTGGAACAGAACTGAAACAATGATTGAGGCCACAAGGCTTTCCATATAGATTTTCATCAGAAATCCTTTTTATGTCCATGCCACATCTCCTGTATCATCTTTACAACGGCACAGGGCCCATTCCTGCAATGGTGCTCCACTTCATAAAGCAAAGATTTTGCTTGAATGATGGTGGCATGCACTCTGCACCAGTGTTTCACTCTCAGATGCAAGTAGACAGAAATAGTTAAAATCCCAAGTGCAATTTGTAGAGGATAGCTTCTCTTGAAGAGCAGAACTGCAGTCTATTTCTCTGTTATCTGGTGCCCTCAGCAATGACACTTAACCCTGGTACCAGAAGATGCATTAGCTTGTATGGAATTAAATAAAATAAAAGTTATTTTTTTGATGCCTTCTGCTAAACTGTCAGCAGCAGAGTTGAGAGAGTGGAGGGGAAGAAGTATGGGCGTGTTTCTTTACATCGAGGCACAGATCACTGTAATTTGGAGTAACATAATGAGCACGACATCTACAAATAGCAAACAGGACAATATCTTTGATTGTTGCCAAGGACATCAGTTTGATCGTATCTTAATTTCAGGGAATTTGCGGAGCAAACGTAAAAACTAGAGAATAATTATGTCACACTGGAGGTCTGTTGTACTTTTGCAGCTTTTATGCTGTTCTCAATGGGGATAACTTATTCTATACAACAAAAGATGATACAGAAAGCCATTGAACTCATTGCATAGTGACATAAAACATCATCATGACAATATCATGAAAATAAAATAAAATGACAAAGACAACCTATGTGATGTTAGCATCTGGAACCTGCTATTGATGTAGCCATAGGTTAAACAGCTGTTGTGCCATTCCTCAGAGCACAACATTACATTTAGACACAAATGTAATGCATGTTTTTTTTCAGTCTGTATATCTACAAAGGGAACCAGTACATTAGTATGATACTGCGATGGTGTGTTTGTGTGTGTGTGTGTGTGTGTGTGTGTGTGCGCGTGTGTGTGTGAGTGACAATATATTTACAGAGAATTGTCTTCACATTATTCACAAATCCTTCTATAAAGCAGCATTTCATTGCAGTTAGTGGAATATTAGATCACTGAAGTTCTCCTTTCGCACTACAAATGCAGCATGATGTTCACCAGCTGAAATGCCATGACATACATGTTCAGTGTTGACTTATTTAAAAGATAATACTGCTTTATTTATGCATACATATACTGTAAATAAAATATTAAATATCAAACTAAGTCTTTGGCAAATGTAGTTAAGAGTACATTCACAAAATATTTTCCAAAACTTAAAATGAGTCAGTATTTCCTTTCAGCCCCTACGGAGAGTGGAACCTAACTTCGTGGAGGGTGGTGAGTCTGTGTTTTTAAAGGCAATTAATTTCAATTAACAGGCATGAATTTATGTTTTAAAAAAACTGGTCTGTAAGGCAATTGTTGAAGCTAATTTGCAGTCGGTTTGCACAACTGCACGCAGCTTTCTAAACTGTGTAGGCATCTATTGGCATGACTAAGTAGCTGAATGAGATACAGTTGAACTGAAAGGATTTGCTCATGTAGCCAAAGAGTTATGGCTTCATTTTTACTTGGAAAAAAGATGTTCATACGCAAACGGGTCTGTTAGCTTGTTAGCTTTGTGGTTTTCTAAGAATGCAACATATATATTTTCAACTTATGCTTATAAAATGGTTAATTGTAGGTGAATGTACCACAAAAAAAAGAGAAAAAAGCTGAGGTTATAGTGCAAAAAAAAGAGAGCAAAGGATGACACTGCGCACGTACATGGACATGAGGGAAATGTGACAGCCGTTCTGAAAAATCGTTGTTTATATTAAAAAAAATGTAACAGAAAATATAATTTAAAGTATTTCAAATTCTGGCAAGACCATTTTAAGTTCACGGTCACCACATTTTTAATACTTTGCAAAATGATTTACATTTTTACATCTGATTGTTTGCCACGGGGAGCGCGATGTCGCCAGGGTCAGTAAACGCTGCAGGGCATGCTGTGTTCGTCTTATAATTTAAGTGTTATCAGAGAAATGGGAGCAGAAAAGTTCATCAAAGCACCAGAGTAAAGCCCGCTCTACATTATGGAGCCAGGATCTTGTTAATGGTCAGAGGGGCCCACAACACTGGTTTAATTCGCTACATTGTTACGCTATAGGACCACTGTCATCTCCCCCTGGACGTCTGTCTTCAGAGCAGAAAAATACTGCAGTTCATTACATAAAGGAATGTGACGATCCATGAATAAAATAACAACAACAACAACAACAACAGCAAAGAAACAAAAATTTAAAACCCACGACATTTTTTCCACATGGTTTTCTTCACACTGTTTTTCTTCAATTTATATGTTATAATATATATATTTATATAATCTCTTAAAGTCATTCTGGAAACGCTCAGGCCTGTGAGAGAATAAGGGCATGACAGGTGAGTTCTGAATGCCCCCGGGCCCTTTTGACCCAAAGTGTGTGTGAGACGCTGAAGCTGGGTGCATCTGCGTCGACCTCGGCCATCCTTCCTTCACAACGCACTTGCTGACGGGGGTTTCATTTAGGATTCCACCTCGCTTCCCTTTGACCTCAGTGTTTCTCAGACAGGGACAATATGGAGGCCGAAGCTCTGGCCCTGCAGTTTGAGCTGGTCTCTGGTGTAACTAGTGGCGGTCGTAGGCAGTGGCAGCAGTGGGAGGTGCGGAGCCACGGGATGCGGCACTATAATAATAAGGGGAACCTGAAAGTTAACAGAAGAACGAACCGTTGGAAACCACGAGGTCAAACATGATGTAAGACACGTGTGTAAAAGTTCTGAGGATGCGCTGAATATTCAGAGACTGACTTTTTAGGTTTTAAATAGGATTTAAATTTTAGAGCATGTTCAGCATGACAGTTTTTTTAATGATGTCAGACACTTACTTAATAACGCTGGATTGCTGAACCGCCAGGCTTCATTGTAAGTTGTGTATTGTGGATGAGAGTAGGGGTTTCCAGAAAAATCCCCTCCTAGGGAACAAAATGGTAAAAATACATATTTATAAGAAGCTAATAAATAGAAAAATTCAAAAGCCTACACTACAGTTACATTAGATTTTTTCCCACAACAATATTACTGACACATCAGTTCTCTGGACGTCTGTACAGCTTCTCCAGAGTCCCTTCAGGTGAGTTAATTGTTTTATTGCCTGCTCTGTTCTGTATGTAAGTTTGGACTTTTGTCCTGCTTGTAGGCAGTCACACTTTGCTTCAGACCCTCTCTCATTGTCCTCTCCCTGCAGGTTGTAGTGAGAAGCATGGGAGGGTGAGGGGATATCACAGAGCGATGCTGCAGGCCCACAGGTTTCTTTCTTTTATGGCACTATAAAGGCTGGGTTTTATATGAAGCTGCTGAAGAATGGCCTTTGCTTTAACGGTGTTTGGGGCCGGTCACTAAATCTTAGTTATTCGCCACTGGGTGAAAAAAAACACAAAAAACCCACAACCCCTGGATTAAGAAGGTTTTGCTGTGTTTTTCTACTTTTTGTGTCCATACACACTTTCCAGTTGTATAAAACACACATATTTTTTTATTTGATTTGAGATATGTGTTTTGACCTCTATCTATAGGCTAAAATCACGTGCTAATCCTACACGGCTGCTTTGATTGTTTGTCAGTGTTAGGCACATGTCACGCCGCAATAAAGGGAATTGTGTTTTGAGTTGTTTGGAGCACAGATCTACACATGCTGGCAGCATCTTCACCGCTGGTTGTGTAACTTAAGCTCATCCCTGAGAGAGATAGTGATTTAAATATTTACAGGCCCTCCACGCCTCTGTGTTTTGACCCTTAACTGTTTGCTGTGAACCTGAACTGCAGGTTAAGTAGAGGGGAAAGAGATACGCTCTGCAGCCCTGGGTGTCCGGGGAGGCGAGGAGAGGAGCAAAAGCAGTGTTTATCGATGGGGCTGGTGAGAGTGCGCTGTGTGGACACGGCGAGGGTAATGAGCGCTGGGAGCTGGAGTGTAACTGAGAGGAACTGTCCTATCTCACGGCCACTGATTGTGGTGATCGCCTATCGAGTTCATCTAATGTCCTCATCCACAGACGCTAACCACACGCTAACCGCAGTCTAACAAAGCTATAACAAGCTTGCTTCAATCCTTTGAGTCAAAAGCAATGATTTAAAGTGTCCTTGCTGTCTCAACAGTGAATTTATGTTTGATGTTTTTGGGGGTTTTTTTTGTAGGGTTAAGTGACCGTAAATTTTACAGTATCAACCTGACAGGTACTATGTGTTGCAAATATGTTAGAATTAACTATATCACCTACCGGGAACCATTCCAGCAAGTGTGGATGTGGGGTAGCTGCCTTGTCCTGTGGGGGGGACATGAGGTGGGTAGCCAGGTAAGGTGGTACTAGCCATATCTCGACCTGCAGACACACAGAAGGAGGATCTGTATCACAAGGATGGTCACGAGGAGAAGAGTTAAAAGTATATTCTACTTGAGAGAGTGGGTTTAAGCTGAAACCAGTCCAGGGTGTGTAGCACTCAGCTTGCTCTTTCCTGGATTTGAGGTTTTTTCCTGTAGTGAGTGCCTAATCACAAGAATAAAAAGCCACAAAAAAAAAGGCATGTGCTATGTCATAACCGAGCTGATGCAAACTAAAATTGTTCTGGAAGAAGAAAAAAAAAGTGCTACCAGTAAACATTACAGATAAGTTTCTGCATTGAGCAACATGAAAGAGTTTTGTCATTAAATTGATGATAAAAGATGGAAACGAAAACCTTCCTTCGAAGCATATTGCTTTTGGAAACGTCTTGTACATAAACACAAAAATCACCAAAGTGAAGTGATGCATATAGCCACTGAGAATAACAAGCAATGCCCCTATCTGTCACAATGCATCGACTCATCCTGTTTCTTAGGCACGCTCACTTTGTAAAAGCAAAACTAGAGATTTTCCAAAAATGTTCAGAAATAATATGTAAAATGTCTGCTGTCCAATTATATATACCGGTATGTATATCTCTCCTGGGGTCACATATCAATATCATGACACTACAACAAAACATAGCATACTAGTGTCAAAAGCAGTGTTAGGAGCATCAGGCCAATGACAGCATCACGCTGGCCTCTGCTTTATATTCAGCCCTTTAATTAACCCTGACAGCAACCCAGCTAGATGAAGGGGCACACATGACTGGCAGCTATGGGTTTAAGGCGGGCCCCAGTATCAGCCTATATCTGCGCCTTTGAAACCCCCTGTTTTGGCCTCCTGTGGCCCCCTACACTTTGGCCCTGTCATGAGTCTGTAAGGACCAGAAAGTCTACTGTGACAGTGAGAGACGAGCAGGGGGTCAAATGCAGAGCAAAGCACGGAGGGAAAGGGTAGAGATCGTCTGCTTTTAATGAGAGCCAAACGTTCAACTTTGCTCCTGTGTACACAACTGCAAGGCCCAAAAAGAGCAACAGGGGAGGCATCCACTTTAATTTGTACATAACTGAGAACTGAGACTAAAAGTGAGCACAGAGTGAATAAAGAAATCATTTTAATTATTATCCGGCTACGGGGCCTTGTGGGAAAAGTTGTACCTGCTATAAAGGGCTGGCT
This sequence comes from Rhamphochromis sp. 'chilingali', assembly GCF_963969265.1. Classification (NCBI taxonomy): domain Eukaryota; kingdom Metazoa; phylum Chordata; class Actinopteri; order Cichliformes; family Cichlidae; genus Rhamphochromis; species Rhamphochromis sp. 'chilingali'. The sequence continues at coordinate 17,434,597 of NC_137947.1, read as the reverse complement.
GGCATACTGGCTGTAGCAGGAGCTGTGAGCATGGGCAAGGTAGCTGGGAGTAGATGCATCTACTGAGAGGCTGGACTGGTGGGGCAAGATGTCAGCTAGAGCAGAATCCCCAACAGAGGAGGGGGTGAAGGGGGCAAAGGATGCCTCATGGGGCTCTCGCTTTACACACATGGAAGGTGGATATGACGGGTGAGAGTCTGGCAGGTGGGGGGAAAAAAAGAAAAAGAAAAAGAAAAAAAATTGATACAATGCAGACATACAACTCCACACAATCTGTACATACGTTTATGTCAGTCACTCACAAGTATGGTGAGATGGATTTATAGCTGTGTAGATGTCCAAACTCAAGCGTAGACGGGTAACAGCAAAAAGCCAAAAAATTAGATCTGTCGCTGACATAGACGCTCGTAATTAAAGAAAGAGCGGACTACAAATCCCTCTCCGATTTAACGTATTAATTAAAGGGAGCCCAAAGAATTAGGAGCAATACATTAACTTGCTATCTTTTAAGAACTCACAAGCAGACATTTTATATGAATACTGAATAGATAAGCAGTCTTTACCACTTGATTTGTTCATTTACATGGCTTATAATAATAATCTCATATGCACCTAGCGGTAATTCATTCAACTAAGTGGAAACGTACACCAGTGAAATGTTGCAACAACACATCGCGCCTGATCAATCAAGCTCAAATGCGTAAAAAATTTCCCCAAGGTTTTGGGAAAACAAACAACATAATCTCACGGCTGCTTTCTCACAACAAAATCACTCCCACAAATAACCAAGCAGCCGGCTTGTAGACAGTTCAAAACTCTGCACTTTGATCTAATTTGGCTGATGAGTCTTGGCATCTTTCATTTCAGCGTCTCTGCCTCTCGAACCTGTGCAATCAATGTGAGCTCTGTTTCTGGCCTCTCCGTACCCACTGCAAGCCTGTTGTGTTTTTTCGGGGGCCTGCAGGGAGAGATGGCTCTTTCCCGACACCATGATAGCCTCATTAGCTGCTTCTCCCATCATTGTTGTTTTACAACAGGACTGTGTGTTGCGATTCCTCATTAAGATAAGGGCTGCTCAATGGAAGGGGAGTGCAACAATGTCAACCATAAGAACCTAATTCCAGAGAAACAGGCAATGTTGCTCACTACTTTTCCCTAGGAGCAGAAAAATAAAATTGTAGGCTCTCCTAACGTTATTCTCCTTCTTTGTCTTGGTGATAGCTAAAAATGTGGATTTAGACAGAAGTACTGCAATTAGAGTGAATCTTTTCTTAGAAAAATGACAACACAATGGGGAAAAGACACAGTGTGAACAATGTACAATCTTTTCTAACATATGATCAGATCATTAAAAGGAACGTTTGCCCAGAATCTTTGGCATGAACAGAAGTATTCTAATGAGTAGGCTTTCCATTTAATTGGATGGACCAAAATGTTGTCACATGTACTGCCCAAGTATGTCATAAGTTATATTGGAAAACTGGGTCTACATTTAGGAATGACGGCAAATCCCTTGTGCTTAGTTCTGCTCTTCAGTTAATTATAGCCAACATGTAGTCTGTTAAAGCCTTTGAAGTTCAAACAGCTCTCAAAAGTCCAGTTACAAGAAAAAAATACTGCAGAGGACAATGCTAGCAGCTAGCTTGTTTCAGAAACACAGCAAAGCATCATATTCCACCTGCACCTGAGCCATGAAATCACGATGACATCAAGTGTAAACCCATGAACCAAACGCAAATCTCTACTAGAGAGAGCCCGCAGTGTAAAACAGCTTTATGACAGTCAGATTTTTAAAAAAGAAAATAATTTGATTCTCTTTGTCTTTATTGTGTGTTGCGGTTTAAAAAAATGAACCAACTGTGCAGCAGTGGATTCAGAGGGCTTTTTTATGTGCACCTTGCTCATGCGCGCTATTATTAGAAACACCCCGTTGCCAGGTTATTTTCTTCACTGGTAACAGTTTATAATTGGGGTACAAAGTACGTTACGCTAAAGAAACACTAATGACGAGTTAATACATCTGGATGTACCGTAAATTTCTGCTACTCACCGACTACGGCTTCAGTTAATTTTTAATAGATCACCAATCAAGGGGTGGTTACTCAAAATTATCCACCAAACTGTATCGATTTCAGGTACATTTGGCTTTATTTACCTTCATTTAGGACTTAAGTGCCACAAGGCATCAAAAACCGAGACTAAACCCTGTCCTGTCTGCCAGCTTTTGGAATCTGAAAGTGATGTTGTGCCAAACAATATTTCTGAAAAGTCTAACTGTGAATTCATGATATATCCTGTATTAATTCAAGCGTGAAATCATCAAGGGACTAACATTAGTTAAGTATGGTTTGCGCTCTTACTCTATGCATGCTGGGACTTTAATTTTGCGAATGAGGATGTCTAACATGAAGTCAAGGTCAAGCCTGTTTACACTGAATCTGAGACTTCCTCCACACTACTGTAGGCTTCCGTGTTCTCAGCGCCCGAGCAACCGTTGTCAAACAGACAGGGGTTACAACGCAACAACAACCGATACAAATGCTGCGTTCAAGACCACTGAACTCTGAAACTAATCAGACATGGTGTTGCTTATTGTCCTGGAGACAAGGCAGCGCCTGGTAAAGGGAGCCTGTCAAATCGAAGGCCCTGATGATGGAGATGGAAGATAAACTCAGGGTCCTTGGGGACTTTTCTCCTCAGCAAACACATCTTTGAATGAGCGGAGATGGTATAGAGTTCTCCAATAGCTGTCTCTGCTCCACCACTGATACTACATCGAGACCCCATCAACCATAGAAATGGACTGTTAAGAACCTACAGCAATCCTCCGAGTGATGCTTCCAGATATAGCTACAAAAGGCTTCTCTCAAGTGAGCATTTCATTTTTAAACGTGCACCGAGGAACTTTGCTGCACAAACCATTTACTGGGAGAACTCTTGTTTAGAAAGGCTGACATTCAATCTACAGAGAACTTTTCATGCACGCAAAACTTCCTTTCTGTGCTGACAGACAATAAAATTCAAATTTTACCCAGACAGGGACACATTCATGTTTGTATCGCAGCATTTCAGCCTCTGGATTTGCTTTCTTCCATTCAAGCTTTGGTAATTTACAACTACTTACACCAACCCCCCCCCCCCCCCCCCCCCCCCCCCAAAAAAAAAAACCAAAACAGAAGAACATTTGTAAAAGGTGGAAACTGTGGAAAAACAAATGCAGGCAAAAATAGCTTCAATTCCCCATTTAGAGGTTTAAAGTGATTCATTATCAAATGTGTGCTCAAAGGTTAGCGTGCTAGCGACGGGGTGATATAAACATTAATTTCCAGTCTTGGGGCTGCAGGCGTTAACTGAGCTGAGAAGAGTCATTTGTCACCAGGCCACACAGCAGGCATTGCAAGTTAGGTGGCTGCTTGTTGTTTGCCACCCAGCAGAGAAAAGCTCGTACTGCCAACTCATAAAAACAGCTTCAGATTCTGATTTGTATTTCAGCAGAAATTAATCTGAAAGAAGGCACTCGGCACTTTATATGTTTTTGTGCATAAAGTGAGAAATATATAGATAAATAAGTAAAAACGAAATTGAAAAAGCAACAGCGTTTCACACCTGCTAGATTTGTTGTAGCCAGAGTGGAGCCACTTTACACCTGCCAATCCCACAGGCTCTGTTGGCCCAGCCTGCACAGAGACCGCTGCACGTGTCTGAATGTAAGTTTCTGACTTTCTTTGAGCATCAATAGAAAACTGCAGGTACACAATTGGAGCCAAACACTAGAGCTGAATCATGATAAGGATAAGGTGATAAGGAAATACAGTACATGTTCAAAAATAGTGAATATGCAGTGTAGCTACAGCTGTATAAAACTAAGCACCTAGCTATGCAGAGTTGACTGGGTCCTAAATAGCTCGCTCAATTTGAGCATGGTACTGTAATGGGATCCGATTATTAGCTGTAAGTGGTATTATTGCAAATTGGAAGCATTGAGAAACACAGAAACTTAGCTACAAACTGCTAGAATAGACCACGTGAACTTACAGGTCGGGGTCCATGAGTTATGAGCTGACTAGTGTGTGAAAGTTTGCCAAAGATCTGCTGACTCAGTGACTGCAGATCTCCGAGCCTCCTGTGGCATTAACATCAGTACAAAAACTGTGCTCCAGGAGTTTCATGGCCAAGCAGCTCCTACAGATGCAACGTCTAGGTGGCTCAGTACTTTTTTCTATATAGTGTGTATAAAATCATTCATTTAAATGTGATATCTTTTGTAATTTTAGCAGTAGCTACATTCAATGCATTTTTAAAGCAATCCAAAAGACTTTTAAGAATAATTTCTTATGATTTTTTATCTACATATATAAAATGATATATAGATATATGTAAAATAATTTTTTTTTTAAGTAATATTTGTTGCATCTTAGTAAGTGGTGCAAAAAAGTGCGATCAATCTCTCCCTATTTTTGTTGCCTCCAAGGTAACCTTCTCTTTCACACATTCGGGACACAAAAGATGGCCGACCGTGCTTTCGTTATAGCGCTCCTGTAATGCAAAGCTGAGCACTTCATTAATCATTCATCTTTAATAGATTATGCAAATTTCAGGACATAAAAATCAACAAGATCAATAACTGTATGAATTTTAATTGGGAGCAGAAAACATTTAAAGAATGAATATAATCTCATAGCTCCATCCAGTATGAGAGCATAATTTATTGATAATTGGATCCCAGCCTAAGTGAGGAAGGTAATTTAGCATTTTTTCAGCCTTGGCATACATTCCTATTTACAGGGTTTGCTAATGGAAGGAAAAATAATATTATGCACTAACAACCTACACACAATCAAATGCCTCATGCATTACTTTGCATAGTTGTGAAAATTGGGTAATAAAAGTTTACAGGATATTACTTCTGAGTTTAATTTGGTGCTCAATATATTCAAAACACATCTTTAAAATGGCTGTACCAAAACATGTTGTCATATATTACTTTCAGAAAAGTTTTGCTAGTTCATTCCCTCTTTACTCTGGGCGAAACCCTTGCATGTATCGCTTTAGGAGGCCCCCCAGGCCCCCAGGTGGCTTGGAGGCCACCTGCTATGAGTGTGCTCACCAGAGCGAGACCACTTTCATAGGAGGAGCCCGCCATAAAAGGGAAAAACACACCTTTCTTCTCCTGAGGCCCGACTTTCTGGGGCAAAGCTACCTCCCACATGTTCAGGAATAAAAAGGGGTTCTTTCTTTTCCCATAGCTCTGTGCCTGAGTGTGTGGCTGAACTATTGGGATCATATGAAAAGGCCGCTGTAGTTTTCAAACTTCCTCTTCTTTACTTAGACTCTCTCTCTCTCTCTCTCTCTCTCTCTCTCTCTCTCTCACACACACACACACTCACGCACACATGCACAGACACACAAAGTACACTCCTTGACTCTGATTCCCACTGCATAATTATGAGCCTTTTATTAAAAGGCTCATAATTATTTTCGAGCCAGTGTGGCCATCAGTAAACCTAACCTCCCTTGGGAAACACCCTCAACAGCAACAATGACACAATATTTCAATTAACCAGATGTCCATCAACCTGGACAGCAAAGCAACCACAGACTCGGTCCAACACAGGGGATGTTTGATACAGACACTGCAAGATAGTTAACACATTGCACCTCCAATTACCTGTTGACTCTCAGTGCAAACGATTTGGCAAAAAAATGCCCCTTTCTCTCTCTATATTTCTCTCTCTCTTTCTCTCTCTCCACAGCATAAGGCAGCCAGCCAGTCACAGTGCTATTCCAGCCGCTGTCAATCAACAGGCTATGATAGCGTTTGATGACAACGTCATGTCGTGGCGAGAACAGCAGCTGTCTCTTATGAGAAGTGCTCCCAGTCAATCTGTTAGCGGGCCAATCCAGGCTAACACAATGGCCAGTTAGGAGCGTTGCGTGAAAGACCTGTGGGATTTAATGGACTCAGATGATATGTTACCTCAGCCCGTCCCTTAGAAATACACAGAGCACCCCAAAAAGTGCCTTGAAAGAGCTTTATGTAAAAAAAAAAAGACATTGGTGATAACTTTATATGGCTGGAAAAATGTGCACGCCATCAGGGAACGGCAATCAAAATCTTAATGATTCAGTGATAATGTAGAAGTTTAGATAAGAGCGAGATGTCTTTTTAAAGTAGGAACCCTAAAAAAGTGATCAGTAAACTGATGGTAAAATGACAGTTTGGTGGTATTTAAAAAAAACAATTAGAACTGGTTAACCTGGGAAACTTTTTCAAGAGTTTGGCATCATAAAGAACGCACAGTTCGACCATCTTGGTGCCGGTGTATTTTGTTGCAGCACTGTGTGTATTCTGTTAGGCGTCAGTGTAGCACGAGTCAGATTGTACCTGTCACAACAGAGTAGCTCTGGGAGACGCTAGAGGCGAGGTCAGAGCTGGCACTGGTGGAGAGGCTCGGCTTCACATCTTCCAGGCCAGTGTTCAGGGACGGGAGAGTGTACTCATTCGCCTGTAGACGAAAAAAAAAAAACCCCATGTGTGAGCAGGTGGGAATCGAAGACAGCAATTCACACTGCTTTAATTAAATTTTACATTCCACCAGATCAGGTCATGATCTGGTTAAAATCGCTCTTGGATTTAGATCAGATTTCCTAGTTTAGGTGACGACATATAAAAAACAATGTCACGATGAACGCCCCTCTCGTGTTTGCTGCTGTACATTTCCTGTGAATTCTGCGAACATCACCCCTGCCCCTGCTCCTTGTGCTTTACCAAGACCTATGATGATGTATGCATGCATTAGAGCTTGTCTGAGGGCAAGGCAGAAAGGGAGAGAGGGATGAGAGAGGGATTGGGAGAGGAGTGAAAGGACGGGGTGTCAGCTGGCTCTTTGTGCTCCACTGCAGTCATCCCTGTGACCAGTCAAGGGAGGAGACATTCAGGGCTTTGTTACAGGAGAGACATGTGGTGTGTTTTTTTAAAGGCGAGTACAACCTCAAAAACAGCCCTTTGTGCTTTGCCTCCAGGATGAACACATAAAACTGGGTTAATAAAATGTTAAAATTGTGAATTTTCACTTTATGAGTTTTTCTACTTTTACTTGTATTTTTTAAAACGTCACATTGGAGGCTTTCGTTGCATTCCTGTTCCACTCTTATAAAATACTCTGTGCCACTCTGGCCGTCTTTCTTTTTTATTTATTTATTTTATTTTAACAGATTCACATTCACAGTTTACTGCAGAAGAAAACTTCAACCACCATCCAGTGTCTTAAATATTTATTCACCTTAATCTCGTGTTAAGACTCTGCTAGCAGTTGTGATGAATCCTGTTTGTTAATGAGATGACACTTCCTGACACAACTTTTCTTTGAAAGGATAAGTGTGTGTGTGAGAGTGTCTGTGAGTGTTTATTTGAAAGAGTGTGTGTGTGTGCGTGCATCTGTTTCTCTCAATGGGTTGGGGTCCCACAGGGGCAAGCTGGTGACCCCAGTCTTGTCTGCCTCTATCCCAGATAAACTCTAATTGTGTGCTTACAACTGTTCCCTGGCACTAGGCTGGATGTTCCTCTCTATTCCACTGGGCCTCAGCAGCACAAGAGTCATTTTGTCATGCAGATGGGATGCGGGTAGGGCCGGGTAGGGCTGGGCGGAGGGCGAGTGGCAAGCGCAGAGGGGCCTGAATGACCTGACCACATGGCTGCCAGAAGTGTGGGAGGGATGAGGCCTATTCAGCCTGGCCTCTTCAAAATGGCTTTTTAATGCCCTGACGCAGACACCAGACAAGCCCCTAATAGCCTAATATCCCACCTTTTCACCAGTTTAAGAAAAGGAGGGGGTTCTGGAAACAGGAAGAAAAAAGAAAGAGTGGAAAGCCATCTGATTAATATTACATTAAATTAAAACTGATTTTTCTGGACCATTCTGACGCCGTTTTTCTCCCCCCTCCGCTACCCCCCTCTCGCCTTTTTAATACCTTCTCCTCCACTCTTTGTGATTGCAAGTCATTTCCAATTCGTTTTGGTATTGATCTTGCCGTAGAAATCACTTTGGTAATTAGCTGCATTAGGGGCTGTATAGCCAGCTGAGGGGCTGTCCCTCTGATTTATCGCTGCTGTAATTCCCCACGATCGCGGAGAGATGAAAATGAACTCAATTAGGGCACTGCTAAGGCTGCATGGGCACCCACATAGAGCTCCAATGGAAAAATTAATAGTCTCTTGTTGTTTAACAGTCTAATGAATGTAAATAAAGGTTATCCGCTGTTATATGCTGTGGGTTTGCAGGTTGCTTCAAGCAAGAATTTGCACTGAGCTTTTTGTCACCTGTGTCAGAGCGTTCGCGGGTTCACTACAGCTTGTTAGAAATCAGTGTAAATGCTGTAAATCTTATTGTGTAGGGAGAAATGTGTGTGTGTATGTCGAACCTGCTCGGGTTTAATGTGTTCTGAGGTGGGGAAGACATCAGGATAAGAAGGCCTTTCAAACACACGGTCGAGGGCCTCCAGCTGCTGCTGGGTGAAGGCATCCGCCCGCAGGTGCTTTCTTAAACTTTCCACACTGCCCTGAGAGTCGCTGCCGGGGCCCGAACCATCAGAGCCATCTAAAGAAAGGAAGAGGTGAAAAAAAAGGGAAGGGACGAGGGGGGCAACACTGGTATGAGGATGTGGATCCAGTCTTTTTACTTCATACTTTACTTCTAGCAGGCTAGCATTACGAGGAAAAAAACAAACAAAAAAATATTAGAGCTCAGCGGGTGTGATAGTGATGGCATGAGGCGCGATAGTAAATTCAGGGAAACCCACCATCATGCTTGGCTTTTATCTCCCCCTGTTTTTTCCTGTCTCTCTCTTACTCTCTCGCTCTTTCCTTCTCTCACACATACACTCACTCAAACAATCCTCTACCTCCCCCCTGCCACTCCTTGCAGCCACCATCAGCATGGTCATCATGTGATAGGTCCATGGTAATTGATGGATTACCGTCAGTGCAAATATATACTTGTAAGGCAGACCGTGTGCTTCAGGAAGAGAAAGTAGGGCTGGCGATTACATCCAGAGCCTCTCATTCTGCCGGCGGGAAATGGAGAGCCATTATTTAACTGTACTATTTCTTCCTGAACATATTACCCTTCCCTCTCTCTGTCTCTCTTCCTTCTCTTTCCATCCCCCACATATTACCTGTCCTGTGGAAAACAGAATGGAGTGGGGATGGGACTCAGGGCCGAATGAGGACGGGGTGTCTGGGGGCAATCATATGCATTTCCTCACTTGGTCACACTCTATATAAACAAATGAGCCTGTGCTTCCCTCGTTCTTCTGATCTCTGACCCTATCAACTCGGCCAGGGAGTCCACTGCCGCGGCTGCAGCTCTCCCTCTGCTCACTCATCATGTCCTGAGCACTGAATGAAAAAAAAAAAAAGATCTAAAGCTAAAACCTCCAGCCAGCATTCCCCTCCACTCTCCTGGCTGCCTCCCACCACCCTCCCCTTCCTCCCTATACTGCGCCACCAACAGCGGATGAGGGCTTTAGCTCCCGTACAAATCTGTCATTCTAAATTTGCAGCAGATTATGTTCTCTCCTGGGCGAGCCAGCGGTGATATATGATATGCAAGGCCGCTATTGATTGCCTGATCCGCTAGCAGAGGAGGGAGGCGAAATGAACTTGGAATGAACATCATGCCTCAACTCATTGTGCGTATAATACTCTACTTAATCCCACATTTTTCTGTGCTATGGAATTCAATTGATCAATCATGTTCCACTGATGGTACCATTTCAGGGGCGTTATTGCCATTCTGCTCGGCTGCTTGACCTTTTCTCAATGGCTGAGGCCAGAGGATGAACCCGATTCGCACCAAGAAATAGATCCATGGAGAGAATGGAATAGAGGACTGCAATTGGGTATGAGTGTGTGTTATGTGTAGATGGGAGAGAGCGTGTGTGTGTGTGTGTGTTTCACTGCTAAAATATATTGACTTTTGCTTTGTGTAACATTTATGAAGGAATCTGATTTTTCTCCTGCCACATGTGTTTTCTTACCATGAGTTAACAGAATATTTTAGCCCTGGCTTTTTCTTTCTTTTCTTTTTTTTCAAACAGCTCCCTTGGGTGTTGCGTTGGAGGAACAGTAGTTTTGCTGTATGAAACCCAATTGCTGTGTGTGGTACAGAAGAAAATGGAGTCATTAATTACCTCACATCAGCTGGTCTGAGAAAAGAGGCTTGATCAATAGCAAGTGCTTGTCATTCACTATGTGGAGCCTGTTTATACTCAGCATCACCTTATACACTTAATCAGGCCCTCTGAACGGGCAGCGAAAGGACATAAATTCCCCTCATAAGATACTTTTTTGTGTTCTCTGGAAACTTACTTAACACAAGACTGATAATTTGCAACTAAAATGCAGGATGTCAACACTTTCCTCCATGGATGCTTGCTATGAGTAACGATTATTCCTCTTTTCTGAACAGAGCAGTTTCTGTCATTTTTAAGGTCAGTGAGGGTGATATCTGCATGTACCTATTCTAATACTGAGCTGTCGAAACTCATCATTAAGGGTACAGGTGAGGTCATCTTTATGGGGGAAAGAGTTAAAGCTTTTCTTATACAAGTAACCTTGTAAAATTTCTAATGATAGAGACTTTGTCAGTTTTGTAATTGTGAAAATATGCGAGTATCTTTCAAATTTATGTGTTAAAAAATTGACTGATTTGGCCTTTTAAAAGCAGCAAATCATTTATTTTCAGTATTCGGCATTAGAGATTCACGTCTGCTATATATCATAAGATAGCTGCATTAAATCAGATTCATCCTTTTGACAGTCAGTGTGTCAAGTGGAGTGTGAAGCACGACTGTCAGACTGCACGCATGTGTGTGTGTGTGTGTGTTTGTCTCATTGACTGGTTTGTTTCTTTTTCTTAGTGTTTCTTCAACCCCTTTGGGTGTCTCAGCAGGTATTCTCTTATCACTCCCACAGCAGCGTCTGACTGCGTCTCTTTGTTTTAACACAAAAGTGTGAGGAGACAAACAGAGATAAAAACAAGAATCTGCTAAGGTGACATTCCCACATTAAATTTTTGTTTTGTTTTGATCAGCTTAAACAGGTGCTGTTCGACCTTGTTGTGTTGAAAAATGTGCTTTTTTTTATCATTATGTATTCAGAGATTTTAAACCTAAAAGTTATTGTAGGCTTTCATCAGACCACTCATATGTTTGCACTTTCAGCCTTTTGTACCACACACACACACACACACACACACACACACACACACACACACACACACACACACACACACACACACACACACACACACACACACACTTTCCCAGTAACAGTAGCTATTGTGAAAAAGACCTCAGCTGTATCTGTCGTGTTTTGGGGGATGTTAAGGTCCTGTGATGGTGTGGTGGCACTAATGTCCCTCTTTCATCTCTCCTGTTTATATGATAAGATAACTCAGAGAAAAGTAGAGGTGGAGGCTTGTTTGAAAGGCAAATGAATCCCTACACACTGGCTGGCTCTCTCCGTAAATCAATGACATGCAGTCCCTCAGATCAGAGGCTGCTTTACTTACTCGGCCTCTGTTGATAGGTGGAATGATGCTATCGCAAATTGTGGATCATTTATTGATGGGGGTTTTTTTTGAGAAAAAAAATGCTGTTGAGCTTGGGAAGAGAGAGAGAGAGAGAGAGAGAGAGAGAGAGAGAGAGAGAGAGAGTGAGAGAGAGAGAGAGTGCAAACAAACTGGTATACCCAGAGGGTGAACACTCCTTCCCTGTAAGCTAGCTATATTTATGAAAGCTCTGAAGCGGAAAGGAGAGAGGTGGGTGGGGTGGGGGAGAAAGAGGGAGAGAAGCAGCAACACTGCCATGGCTGTTAAGATCCTGTTATGTTGTGGCATGTTTAAGAGCTTTATTAATTCGATTTAGCACCCCAACCAGTGTACTGACTGTCAGCAGGCACAGTGATGCTTGTTTGATATTTGCTCTCACTGCTTCCACCGCGGCTGCATTGACAGGATTTCGCAGATCTCCACTTTATTTTATTTGTTTTATTTACTATATTTGACAGAAAGTTTATAATAAATAAATAAAACCACTTAAATGTATATTCTGGAATATTAATAAGATCTGGTGGCAGTTATTTAGCCTTTGAATGCAGGGTTAGTGGTTCTTTGAGCAAGACACTGTATCGGTCAGATTTGAGGGGAAAATATTTGACTTGGACAAATCTGTCAAAAACTGCAAAAGAAATTCAAAGGAATATTCATACGTCTAAATATGTGAAATTCTTTTTGCTATTTGCCACAGAGTCTCTCTCACTGTTTTATGCCCATCTTGTATTTTTCTTTGTCCTCCTCTGCTTTCAGTCTGCCGTTTAACACAGCCGCCCTGTGTGGTGAGTATTTGTAGAAATGCAATTAACGTATCCCTACTTTTCTCGTGCCGTTTCTCCCTCCTCAAGCTGAGTAATGCATCGCTCCATTAATTCTCTGCATTGCTGCCCATAATTGACTTTTCTCTGACATGATTCCTCTCCACTGAGTAAATTTCCTCTCTTTAAATTTTTTTTTGTGACGGCTCTCATTGTATGTTGTTTACAACTGTAAGCTGGAGCTCGCACAGCCACGTTACTAAACCACAAGACTCAGGAAGAAGAAGAACAAGGGGACGACGAGAGAAGGAAAGAAATCTTGAAGAGAAAGACAGCGATAGATCACAGAAGGAGGAGGGGGAGGAATGCAGTGTGGACCCTTTTGTGCCTCTTCTACTGTCAGGGCCCTAACAGCCTCTTGTCTCTATGTTACGCTCTGTGGCCCCTCTCAAACCTGGGCTTTTCTCTCTCGCACACACACCCCATCAGGGCCATCATGGTGCTCATGATTCCATTTTTCTGTCTTGCTCTGGATGCATTTATTTTCTAAAGTGATCCTCTATTGACTCATTGTCATGGAGTGGCTTGACTAGTCAACCAGTGTAGGCCCAGGTTTAAATCCATACAGTAACTGATATAAACTCCACAAATGGGTCACGTGTGTTTAAAGATACATTGTGGACAATCTCCAAAAGGGCCAAATATCAAATGTGAACAAATCAAAACAGTGACTGTATTCATTTTTTTTCGCTCAAGCTATTGAGCAAGGTTGATATGATTCCGGCTGCTGCCGATGATCATGGTTTTATGTCATGAATGAGCAACCTGCTAGGCCGTATTTTTTTCCCTCCCCACTCACACACTCATCAGCTCCTTCTACACTTATCCCACACCCACGCTACAATCACAAGTTATGACCTTTGCTTTCTCTATCTAATTTATCACCGTGGCTCCCTACTGCCTGTCCTCCCCAGAGCTCCACCGGGCTCTGCACAGGACTTGGAGAGCCAGCGATGAGAAAAACATATAGTTAGGTCACATCAACCTGACTGCAAACAAGCAACAAGGTCAGCAGTAACCTGTCAGTATATACTAAGACTAAGAAAACACTAAGCTGCAGCTCTAATAAAAACATGTTTCGATGTACAAAGAGAACAAGTTATAGCATGCAAGTATGTGACATATTAATTAGCTCAAAATAGTCTGCGAGAAATTACCGCAGGCCTCAAACCTTGCAAACGACTGCATGGACTTATAGCGCTGTAATACACATTTTACAATCACACAGAAGTTGTCACCCAATCCTCTCTGTCTTTTCTTGGCTTCCAACTCCACCATAGGTTTAAATGACTTGGTGAGAGCAGGCTGTACAACAAGCTAATTTCCCCACTTCACTATTAATGCATTTGGCAGGAACAACATTCCATTTCCTGTAATGAGATACACAAATAAATCTGGCTATGGATAGATTCGGGGTGGGGTGGTGGTAGTAGTGGTGGTGGGAGGAGGGAGTGGGGGGAGCGGTGGGGCAAAGGAGAGGGGCGCATTGAGACGCATTCTCCCAGCACTGGCATAATTGGTATCGCTGCTTGCAGACATGCAAACCAATCTCTCCACAGATAGGACTGAGACTCTCTCTTTTCCCCCCTTAAGGCTATTTCTTTTGTCTTTTCGATAGCATGCACATCCAAGATAGAGGGAGGGAGGAAGGGAGGGAGGGAGAGATGTTAATTTGTGAATTAATAGCTTTTCTCTGCAGAATTGCAAATTCTTTTTAAATGTCACTATGTTCACTATGTGAAGAGCATCGGAAGCCACGAAGTTACGCACAAACACATAAAAGACACATTTCCGTGCATAGGTGTGTTCGCAGGCATGCACAGATCCTAAAATTAATCCTTGCTCAATTCTCATTGAGGCTGCCTGGACCTCCTTGTTCCCTCCTTCCCTCATAAACCCACTTTTTTTCGACAAATTCCCCTGCTCCTCTTGTCGCTCCTCCTCCCATCTTCACTCAAAGCCGTCCAGTGTAACATGCTACTTTTAATTTGCAATAACACATGACAAGGACAGATTAATAGCTCTTATGGCACCTATGTCCCTGAAGCTCGTCTTACGGGGACCTGGTGTACATAACGCGTGTCACACTACATTATCTCTACAGCCCTGCAGTAATGGGGACCTTTTTCTTCCTAAAAGGGCAACCACTGACTTCAACCACAGCAGGATCACCAGCAACCACCATCAGCACAAAAAGTGTGAAATGGTTTTTCATTTAGCACGGTCAGATTATCACAACGCAGGCACAAGCATTAAAGGAATTACTAGTATACAGACGTGCAAAGTCCAGTCAGTTATTTGTAGATTTAAAAATCAAACACTTTCCTGCACTGATCTCCTTTTGTTTCTAATCTTGCTTAACTTTTCCCCCAAATTAATTATATTTTTACAACAGACAAAGAAGCATGTTAACATTTTAGCTTTAAAAAATGGATATTTTCTGCTGTATAGGTGTGCCTATTTATTTTTGGTAATAAAAAAAGACGCTATAATTCTAAAATATGAGGGGTTAATAATTAAATGAAATTACTTAATTAAATATCCAAATACAAAAAAAAAACCTGCACTGGAACTTTTATATCACAAGTCAGTTTGAATAGAAATGAGAAAAATAGAGTCGTTAGTAAATATGCATTTGTTTTTTGCAATAAACTGCATTGTGTTTATGACAATCTATGGAAAACGTGATTTTCTAGTCTATTTAGCTTTATTCGTTTTCATTACTAGGGAGATAATCTGTGTGAAAAAGTCTTCCCCGCCACACCACACCTCATAAGCTCATTACCCTGGAAGAGCAAATAGAGTGCGTGACAGTATTGTGATCTGTTTGACCAAAGCAAAAGAGAAGGTTGTCTAACTTAAACTTACAATGTCCTATTTTCCTCCCATCCAAGTGGTTGCCACTCCAGAGAACTAAAGAGACAGAAACATAAAAGAAGGAAGTGGCCTGTTTTGATAAGTGCTCTTTGAGATCATTTTCAACATCCCATCAGCCACCTCAAAGCACAGAATCACACTTGTACACATACACACATGCACAAACACACACACACTCACAAACACACACAGCCCCTTCCCTGCCTCCACCGGTCTGTTCCTACACCTGTTCAAGCCTCCACCAGGGACATGTTAATTCATAGGCATTAAAAAAGCCAATTGTTTGCACAACCGATAATCTATTAGCCCTCAGGCAGTGTGTGTGTGTCCACTCTCTAGCTTTACCTCGGAATGAGAAATTCTGGCTTGGACTGGATAGGCTTTCACTTAATCTTTGGGTGTATATAGATCTATTCGCTGCCTGCCCCCTGCTAGTAAAAAAATATTTTGGGATGTTTTAATATACTTAAAATTATTTGAATCATCGTGGAAAAATATAATTAAAATCATAATCAAATCAATCAATCCTTATCTTTAAAAAAAAATATAGTCCATAATGATAAATCATGACTTATCTGACAGGATCAAAGCAGGAAATTTCAAAAGAGCTACTTTTTCTGCTGTTTGTTACTTTACTGGAATAAAAGCACGGAGCAGCAGCGTTGATGCCTTTTCCGAAGGGCTTTAGAGTTGTATGACAGCTGTATGGGATATCTACAATACATCTGAGCGTGGTATAAAATTGAGATACAGCTCTGTAGGCGTATGGTAGAACGTAGGGCATCGAAAAGCTGATTGAATCACAGCACTCTCGCAACTCTCATCCCGCCTTATATACAGCATAACAAGTCACTGGAGACAGCACACAAAAACACACTTGGCTGCAGCGCTGTCATAAATGCCATCTTCTTCACACACAGGAAAAAAGTAGGAGATGAGTGATGAAAAGAATTAAAAGGATGGCAAACAAAGGGATCTTATGTCTCCCTTACCATCGTCTCGTTTCCTCTTCTCACCATTGGAGCGGGGGATACCCAGAATGCCGTTGATGGAGTAGGATCCTACGGGATTGTTGGAGGCACTGGTCACAGGAGGGGAGGCTGTGCTGGGCACTGACGGAGAAAGCAGAGTTAGAGTGCGCATGCAGTACTGTGTGTGTTTGTGTGTCTCTTCAGGTTAACGTGGGTTAATATGTGTTCATGTGTAGTTTTTTTTTCCGTTTCTTATTCTTTCTGCAGCCCCGATTTGTTCGTTTGATTGGCCTGTGTAGCCGTATTGATGCTCACCTATGGTATGGCCGGGCGTGGAGAGTGGTGTAACAGATCCGTCAGGGGATGGGTGGAATTGCTGCTGGACTTTGGTGCGGATAATCCTGGTAAGGGGAACAACACACACGGATCAATCAATAGTGCTTTCAGAGAATTGAGATTTTACACCGTACCGGTCCGCCACAGGACACTTAAACATGACACATCACGTCCACTTACATCTGTGCATGTACAAGTGCTCCATCGTTTGGGGCACTTGTATCCTCATATTCAGGCCCCTGTCACCAATAGCCAATCTCGGGGCTTTAGGAGCAATCTCTCGTCTCCTGTGCAAGACTGAATGGGGGCTGCCCCCTGAGACTCTGGATTCAATCTAGCTGGATTCTGAGGTTAGAAATATGATAAAGTCCCTATAGCAGTAAGATGTGATGTGGCGGGAAAGTCTTCATTGCACTTTGGTCTGAATGATCTTGCAAACAAAGCATGAAATCACATCAATTCACCTCAATGATCAGCTTCACTGGCTCTACCTGGCCAACTCTAATAATCTGCCTCTCCTGCTCCCCACTCCCTCTTTTCTCCTTGCTCTCCTCTCTCTCTCTCTCCATCTCTCAAAGCTGATCTTTCACTCCCACTCTCATCCTCTTTTCTCATTTCAACTCTCTTTACTGTCCAGTGTCCTATCAGCTTTACTGTACTTTGCAATAGCTGCCTTTCAAACCTCCATCTCTTACTTTTCTTTCTTTCTTTCTTTACTGGTAGCCGATTTATTTCTGTATTTCTCACTTTTTTTTGCCCTTTTTCACTCGACGAGTGTAGCACGCAGGAATCCCCCGGGCTGACCGAGGATCAGACCCTATTGATTGGAACTCCCAGATAGAAAAACTGACAACGAATGGCAGAGAGGAACAGCAAATGCAAATTGTGAACCATACATTATTTGTGAAAGGAAACCAATAGCATCTTATTTGCTGAAGCTGAGACTGCTGTCACCTCCGGTGCCGATTAATCTGTTGTACACTTAATAAGTAAATAAATAAATAAAAAACTAAAGCAGGCTGTAATTAAAACAAATGAAGGCAAATTTTATTTTACAGTAAATCTGATGATTGCTGTATTTCTTTTAGGAAGACGAGCACAATGGGATTTGCACAAGCTCAGCTCTTATGGGGCATGATCGCATTACATTAAACTGTGACTATGGTAATGTTCTGATTGACAGCTCAACTTGAGATCATTGAATAACAGGCAGTATTGTGTGCCCTCTCACTTTAGAGGTATGTGACAGAAACGGACTTCTACAGACTGCAAATGAGGCGAATGGCGCTCACATGTGGCATCCGGCAATAAGCTATCAGTTCTGAATCAGGCATCTATGGGGTTAACGTCCTCAGGGGCAAAAATGTACATCAGACTCTTTTCATTCCCCTCACTATCTCATGTGTCCTCCGTGCTCTCTCCTTCAGGCGGGGCAACAAAGGCAGGTAGTCTCCTCCAGAAAACACACATCAATATCATATTTGAATTTCTAACATCTCACCACAACAGTTATCTGACCTCATGACTCGAGGGAGTCTCATAAATTCAAGGACTTTGTTTCAAGTCTATGTTGTTGATATTGAATAAGCAATTTGGATGGATGAATTAACGACTTTGGTGTTTCACAGTTGTAAAAAAAAATGTAATCCCCAAAGAAGTATTAAAATGTGGATCAATATGATTGAAATTCGCTCACGGCTATGCCTTTGTTCACTGGGCATGGTGCAGCGGATGGAAACTCCTCTCTCTGCGACAACAAAACAAAGTGCAACCCAGTCTCTGTGTAATCTTTAATAATTAATGCAGGAAAAATGTGTTTAAAGCCAGGACATCCTCTTTAGTCAACAGAGCAGAGGTCAGATCCTTAACCACAAAGACCACCAGGGGTCCGCTCTCCCTTTCAGTCCTCTTGACTGGCTCTAATACTTCTATTCGTTCTTTTCTTCCTCCTCCACACCATTCCCATTCCTCCCTTTAACATCAGCAAGCAAGAAATTAAGCTAATATTTTAAAAAGCCAGTACTTTCACAATTATACAGAGCAAAGAGAAGATTTTGCTAAAAGTGCCAGTTAACTTCTTTTCAATGCCAAGAAAGACTTTAGGGAATAAAAGTGGAGTAAGGCTCACTGATTGCTATGTTTTGATTTGTGATGCCATGTTTAAGGAATGAAAAAAAAAATGCAGATTTGTGCAGTGCAACAAAGTCTAAGAGTTAATTATTAATGCGGTTTCAAAGGACATGTTCCTCCCTGTCCTGCTGTTCCACAAAGTTCAAACTGAGCAGATTATCAAAAATTGTTTTTTTATTTTTGTAAAAAAAAAAAAAACTAGACATAAAATGGATTACAAACTGCTGTGGTTTTAGAAACAACAGGTGCAAACACACAATAGTGCTAAGAACCTATTGAAGATATAATTTCCAAAGCCATGTGATTTTCTGCTATTTCCCTCTCCCTATCTTTCTGTTGTTGTTGTTGTTTTTTTAAATTTAAATTTAGCAAAGATTCATCCATCTCCTGCATTTAGCTGCTTGTGTTATGAGACTCTCTTCAGCTCATTAAAATGTAATGCTGATGACCAGCTCTCTGGAACAGTGCCTCCTAACCAAAGTTCATCACTGGCAGGCACTGCGGGCTTTTTCACTTTGCACACATGCCGAGGGGTTTTTTTCACCAGAGTCCTCTGTCTAAAGACACTTTGTCTGCTGCTGTCCTGCTTCATGTGGAAAGGTGAAGGTGTAGGGTGTCTACTGCTTTCGCTGTTTTCGTGGAACAGAAACTCCCTTATCCCACAAATACCCGCAGATCACCTCTGTTTCTGGACGAATGTTTTTTTTTCTTGCAGTTTCTACATTAGTTGATTTAATTCTGTAGTTAAATCAGCTCCTACAGCCACAACATAATAATACGAATAATACGAATAATACGAATAATACGAATAATACGAATACGAATACTACTACTACTAATAATAATAATAACAATAATAATAATAATAATAATAATAATAATTTTACAAACTGTCCTGTAAAAGCCTATGTGGTCTGTTGTCACTCTCTTCCTCCATTTGGCTGGCAATAAAGATGGTGCTGCCGCCTCTGTGGTCCGCGTATTGAACGACTTTGTTGGGTATTTCCTTCTGCCTCTGGATCTGGTTACGCTGTATTGATCGGTTTTTATCGAGACAGATGTGATTCTTCGCGGCTCCAGCCTCAGCGGCAGTGCTGGCTGTGTTGCGCAGGGCCGCACAGGGGATTGAATTGCACTTATGAGACCACCCCTAACAGGCTCGTTTTAGCCTTGTATGTGGGGATAAAAAAGCTACACTTTTATTTTTTTTAAGTTTGGTAAACGACAAAAAGTTCCTTTCTTGTTTTTTTTTGTTTTTTTTATCTGTTCCCCCCTGTTTTTTTCCATCACTTGCACGCAGACGTTTAAAAAGAAATAAGTTCACAGCTTTGTTCCTGGAAGAGTTTGCGCGCTTTGGCGCAGTTTAGCGCGCCTTCTAAGAAATAAAATAAAGCCGTGGCACCTACCTGTTGATGGATGAAACGCTGGGAACCGTGTCATTGTCGCAGACGCCCTCAGCCAGTAGTCGGTCCCTTATTTCCCAAGCGAACATGGTTGGATTCTGCCGTTTATATTCTGCAATTTTGTCCACCACTTTTGGAGTTGCAACCTTTGGTTTGGAGCCACCAATAACCCCGGGTTTAATACTGCCGGTTTCATAGTACCTGCATGGGGACAGAGCGAGTGTTCCTGAATGGATCCCTCCTTTATTTAAATCAGTCGTGTGATCAGTGAGAAAGGTGGCTTTAACAAAATCGTTTGTGTGGAAACAATCTCCATCGATCTTCTGCAGTTACATATAGGCTAAAGAAAAAAAAATACCTACGAACATTATGGCGGCATTAATCTATTAATTGGCCTGCAAGTGTGCTGTTATATGGGCCTAATTAAGTGTCAGCTGGAAGGCGCACAAAGCGGATTTTCAACGAAAAAAAGCAGTATAATTAAAATTAAACAATATGAGCAGTGAGAAGGACAGAACAAAGGATAGTTTAGCTGTAAGAGCGCAGTCTGGACCTCATTTCCAGTCTGCATAAGCTTACAGTAGCATGCACTACATGCCACCATGACCTACTGGTAAATGTTGGTGACAAACATACAGTGTGTGTGAAATGAAATACCTCTGAAATGCCTTCTGATAGCTGAAAAAAATATATGTCAGAATATTATCTCACAGCATTTCTGCTCTCAAGTAAAATTACCTAATTGCTCATATTTATTTATTTATTTACACCGATGGACAAATATAGGAACGGAAAGTATATATTTGGCGTTTATTTCTCACAGTAACATCTGATGCTCAAAGGCAAGTTTGGGTAGATTGTGGTAGTTTTCTGGATTTTGCCGCTTTTATTCCAACTCGAGTTTCTTTCTTTCTTTCTTTCTTTCTTTCTTTCTTTCTTTCTTTCTTTCTTTCTTTCTTTCTTTCTTTCTTTCTTTCTTTCTTTCTTTCTTTCTTTTTTTTTGTAGAGAAGTGATAGCACCATTTCTTCGTCACCGACAGCCAGCCTCATATTTCTCTGGGATATTTTTTCTCATTAATATTTAGCTGTAAACTCCCCTCTTAACATTTATTTCATGATTATGATGCTTTTCTCTTGTGGGGCTGCAGGTGATGGATTGAAAATCTGGGACACAGAACTGCTGCGTTCAAGAAAAAAGAGAGAGGGAGAGAAAGAAAGAAAGAAAGAAAGGGAGAGAAAAAAATGACCTGCCTATATAACCGATGACTGAGGCTGAAATAGAGCTGGGTGCGCATATAGCAGCTATAGAAGATTGATGTTTGACACACACAGGGCTCTGTTTGGTAGTGTATCCCCCCTTTTACCTGCCGAGGATTTTGCTGACACAGCCGTGACTGACCCGTAGCTGTCTGGAGATGTCGCAGGGCCGGACGCCCTGGTGGGCCAGCTCCACGATCCGCTGCCTCACCACGTCGGGAAGGGGTCTGCCGTTCACAAACACCCCGCCGAGCTGGTTCACACCGCCGTGCCCTGCGTGGGATACAACAGCAACACGAGGAGGGGACATAACATTACATACCTGCAGAACACACTGCTGTGTGTGCTCATCAGCCCTCTACTGTGTGTGTGTGTTGAATTT
Organism: Rhamphochromis sp. 'chilingali'; assembly: GCF_963969265.1. Classification (NCBI taxonomy): domain Eukaryota; kingdom Metazoa; phylum Chordata; class Actinopteri; order Cichliformes; family Cichlidae; genus Rhamphochromis; species Rhamphochromis sp. 'chilingali'. Next base: position 17,412,808 of record NC_137947.1, on the reverse strand, counting down.
TCAGAGTAAATGAAATCAAAGTAGCACAAACACACACAATGTGACGCAAATCTGAATATTAGCGAACTCTGATGCTGTTCAATAATAATAATAATAATAATAATAATAATAATAATAATAATAATAATAATAATAATAATAATAATAAATGAATTAAAGCTGCCACAATTTTAAACTAATTTTAAAACATTCAATTTTTAGAGGATTTTTGCCCAGCAAATGTAACAGTGAAATATAAAAGAAAAAAAATATCACAATTTAAAAATAAAATCTATCTGCTTTTTCTTTTTCATTTCCAGGATCTCATCTGTCCCTGCTCACTGGCTTGGTTAGGCAATATTTTCCAAAAGGATCTCCCCCCCTCCTGCAGCCTAACACATGTCGCAGATATTACGTTTCAACCTGTTTAATTTTCCTTGCACAATTATTGTAAATAATTAAAACAAGCTTTGATAACTCATATTACAAACGCGGATTGTGCGAAAGAGGTGGGGATAAATAATTCACACAGAGTCCGGGTCTTCTTTTACGCATATCATATGGAGGGAATACGCGAGGAAAAAACAAGCAGAAAAAAGCAGACGCTTTCTAAATTCTGTCGTCACTTTAATTCTTTACCATCCGAATCAAAGTGAGAGATTGTTAATAAAGTGAAACGTTAAGGCTACATCCATTTGCACACAGCGTGCTCCCTGCCTCCCTAAAAGTAGCCTGAATGTGGCAGGTGATTTCCCAGGTAATAAAAGCTTTGTATTTAAATTAACTCTTTTCTTTTTAAATCCTCCCCCCCTCTCCACTTGTGTCTTAAATACAGACCTACATATTTCCCACAACCAACCTCAGGGTTAATAAAGTTTAAAGATAATAAACTAAAAACACACAAATAAAAGCGGATTTCACCCACGTGGGTTTAAAAATAAGTCAGAAATCTTCCGTTTTTTATTATTTTATTTTAATTCATCAGCCATCTGTTATTATTTACTCTGCATTATATTATCATAAAATTAACGTCAAAAACTGCTAAAACTATATTTTTACAATTAGCCTTTTAAGTCAACCAGTGGGGGAAAAAAATCAATTTGGAAAAAAAAAAAAAGTAAAGGTAGCAAGATTTTAGATGTGAGAATCGTGTACATTTCATTGGACAATAGGGGGGAAAACAGCGAGGCCCAATAAAAAATATCAATCACCTTACATTTCGCTATCGTAACTGTTTCATTTCTATTTAAATTAGAGCGCAATCATTGCAAGTGCACAGGATCGTTTTTTGTTTGTTTTTTTTTGTGCGCTAAAAAGTAAAGTAGGATGACAGACATGTTTTTGGTTTCTAAACTAATTCAGCATACTCACGGTGCATCGCTGAGAAGGGGTCTGCTTTGCAGTGAATATCCATGGGATAGCAAAGGAAAGAAAGGTAATCGACTGAGGTCGCCGTTTCGCCTCGGTGATGCAGCTTAAATGACAAAAAGAAAAAAACAATCAAGGATTTAGATGTTGGTGTAACACAGTCCGTGTGGGAAGAGTCCGCGGTGAACAAGCAGTGAACAACTTCTTGGGCGCGATGCTAAGTTCCTCCTGGAATAAAAAAAAAAAGTCTAAACTCAAAAGTCTGCAGAAGGGGCTGTCAGGTGCAGTGCATGACCCACGCGTGTGCAGAGCGCACCAGTCGCGGAAACATTGGCTCGAAGCGGGTCACTGTTTGTTTTTAAGGGACATCATGAGGAAAACAGAAGCGTAAAACCGAGTCTCCACTGCTCCGCTCAGGAATCTGCGACCGGAAAAAAAAATCCCTCTCCTCTGACGGCGTGATGGACCGGCAGGCTCTGTGGTTTAATCAGATAGGGGCGGAGATGACAACAACATGGACAGAGTACAGAGCAGCGAGTCCCCCTCTCCTCCAGAATGGGCTGTGCCTGAACGAAGCTTTGGGCAGAAAATGAAACCCCTCTCCTTGTGTGTCTGTTTCTAAAAGCTGCAGTCCCACAGTTCACCCCCCCCCCCCCCCCCCCCTCCTACCTCCATCCCACAGATCCCCTTGCATAGAGATGGATGACTTGTCAGACAAAGGCAATAGATTCCAACACTTTGTGATTCGCCCACGTAAAAACCTGCAGCTCAAATGAGGAGGTCCCTGCATCCGACAGCCAGGAAGGGGAGGGAGACGAAATGGGAAATGATGAGACTTTGGGGTAAAGAATCAAGGAAATTAAAGGCAGGAGGTAGAAAAGAGGTAAAGCACTGTCAGGCTACTTTAAAGCCATGCTGCTCGGACGCTTTCAGTGAGAGGACTACCAACACAAACACAGTGAAGATTTTTGTTATAGCAGAGCCTAAAAAACACGCAGACACCTCAAAGAATCATTATTACATAATTACAGATGGTACAATTTTCTTGTAAATTAAACAAAGATAAGACGAAACCCTCCGCGTTTTATTTAACCAACTTTGTAAGCTTGGGAGAATGGCTAAAAAGGAATTTCGTGAACTTTTGCACCAAAATCTATATGAAAGCATTTCCTTGCTTTAATTTTTTCTGCTCCTAAATACACGTTGAAAATATGTTGGCGCTGGTTAAATACAAATAAAGTTTTCACATTCAGAAACTGCCAAACCTTATTTACCCATATATGTGTGTGTGCGTGTGTGTGGTCAGAGAAGTGGTGTGTGAGGTGTGCAGGGGAGCGTCAGTCAGCAGGCCACCATCATCATCACCATCATCATCATCTACTCCTGGGCCTGTGTGCAGCACCGCTCTGTAGATGGCGCTCATACAGTAGGTTACACAGCCCACCACGCTCATGGAGGCAGACAGGTATAGGAAGGAGGGCTGACGCTGCTGAGGCTGGTCGGGTCAAAGGTTGGTGTGGTAAGAGTACTGCCAATTACGCACTCGTAATCTTTTCTTTGGAGGAACTCAATCCGTCAGAAAAGGAGAAGAAAAAACATGAAAGCGTGAGGTTAACATTAACTTCTACGTGTTAATGCATTTTTCAGGTTATCCATCAGAATGGTGTCACTTTGTTTTCTATAAATAGGCTGGATGATAGTGAACTGTAAGCTGTGTTTTCCAGTGAATGGTGTGCCTGAGCAGTCACCTTGCATTCAGCTGAATTTTTGTACGTTTGTTTTTGACTGGCACAGCAAGCACAACAACCGCAATCTTTGGCTGTTATTTAGAAGTTTTGTGGACTTCATGGCGGCAGTTTGAGTTGCGAGTCCAGCTGCCCTCTGGACACGTTTGAGAACTATTCCTCTTTTTTCCACCTTTTTCCCTCCACGTTTTTTTTTTTGTTTCTGCATTTTTTGGGAAGAGAGCTTCTGGTACAATATGTAGCACCATGGGCTGTAATTTCACACATCGATGCACTTTTGCCCTAAAGCTGCTGCTATTTCGCCCACAACACCCCTATTTGCCCCCATACTTCTCTGTAGTGCCACGATGACGTCCCCGTGTCACAGCACTACAGCAAAACAAACGGCGTGATAATTAAGAAACTGTTAGTCCTGACTTCACCCCCTTTAAAGCCACAGCCACCAAAGACCTAATACGATTATTGTTTTCGATTTTCCTTTTTTCCCCTTGCCTGATTTACACAGTAAAGAATCTCTGAGCTCGTGGAAAACAACATAAGAACATTTGATTTGAATATATTTCAGATAATTTTTGTCAGTGTTTTTGAATGATGCTGGTAGAGGTTAAACTGTTTACACATCCTTTAGGTTCGTTATCAACAAATACACGCTATTGGGAATGTAAATATCAAGCTTGTGTTATACAACGGAAATTACAGGCTAATCTTGATAACTATATTTAATACGTTCACTGTGTGGAAATGTAAAGACACAGAAGAGAGAGACAGAGGGAGGGTCTGATGGTTTCAAAAAGGACAAGACAAACCCCTCTTCTTCTTCTTCTTCTTCTTCTTTCTTTCTTTCTTTCTTTCTTTCTTTCTTTCTTTCTTTCTTTCTTTCTTTCTTTCTTTTAATAGCACATGAGCACCACTATTTTCAGATTGCTGCTGTATGGGACAATGTAAACACACACACACACACACACACACACACACACACACACACACACACACACACACACACACACACACACACACACACACACACACACAAATAAAAAAATAAAATAAAATAAGTAAGCGTCGATCGCCCACGTTGTATGTTTCTATATAGTCTAATTTCAATGCAAAAATATCTGATTGTAAATTTGCATCTATTACCAGTTGAGAATGAAATAACACAGAGATTGATAGAAATGTGACAATTTTCATCTTCATTAATTAGGCATTTGAAATATACTCGAGGAGTCCTAATGTGCCCCATGACACCACTGCACAGCAACTCCCTGCAAGCTTCTCTTTAAGCGTAAAGCTTGTTCACTTCCACTTCTGCGCAAGCTCTAACTCTAGTTTATTGAGATTTATTAGATTTTATCGAAAATAAATCAATAAAAATCTTACAAATCCCTGTTTGCACAGCGTAAATGTCCAACTTCACTTTTTTTTCTCAACTCAATGAAAAAACCCAGGAGTCAGTGAAGTAAACGCTGAAAAAAACAACAACAACAACAACCTCAAGTGCTCAAGTGCAGTACGCACGGTGCACTTAAAACTTTTACTTCCATCTTTTATCTTTCTTTTTTTTCACAATTGTAATTTAATCTTTCCCCATGAATTCATTTCCTCTTTATTTGTTAACACATCAGCATCATATCGAGAGCCACGTGCAGCATCCCACCATGATCTGGAGTCTCCTGACACCCAAAGCCATATGGGTAGGCTATGCCAAACTGCAGGATATCAGCTGCGTCCTTAGATTGCTTATTCATGTGCTTTATAACAGGAGCAGATGGATATCAATTTGACTCCATTCTCGACACCACCACAGATTGATTTTGTACTTGCTTTTAATTTTTCCATAATTAATTAGATCATTACAACTGTTTTCCATTGATCTTCCCATCTAAACTCAAAATTGAGAGGTGAATTAGATTGTGATCTATGTTTTCAATTAGAGCCTCGAGCATGTAGGTGATGTTGATAGGCTATTTAGCAAAATGGTGCAATAATAATAATAAAAATAAAAAAAATAATAATCATAATAATAATGAATTTCATTAAAATACAAAGTTCTTACCTTAATTTCTGATATTTTACGAAAACAAAAACGAAATATAAATGCGTAAAAGCAGTTCACAATAACGAAAGAAAAGCGCAGATTGGTTAAATAATAAAGAATACAAATCCAGATGAGTATTAGGAAGAAAGCTGCATCCGCCAGAGATTGTCCCGCACAGCGCAACCAACACACCTGCAAACAAACGCTGACATTAGTATGAGGCAGAGGGAGAAATCCTTACCTGATCGACCCGCGCTGTGAGGCATGGCTCTCCCTTGTCTAATGGTGCGTCTCTCCGATGCAGCCCAGTAGATCTGTCCGGCCTCCTGCGCTGTCTCCCCGGCTGGGCGTCCTGCTTCTCCCCGCTGGTTGTCAGAATCTTTGACCGATCATCCAAAACTAAACGGTTTAGGCGACAACAAAAAGAGGAAGCAACCCTGCTCCAATGAGCTACGAATTGATAAAGGAACGAGGAAGAAAAAAGCAAAGAAATCAAAGAACAAAACAGCGTTGCAGGTGCTGAATTAAAAGAAACTGTAAAAATTGCCCATTAATGTGTATCACCAAAAATAAAAATAAATAAATAAAAATCGATTTCAAATTGCAAACAGCTGTGCCTGTTTTATTCGGCAGCACTGATGTAGATTTATTAACATCATGTTGCAGACTTTGTTATAACTCGACACACTGTGGACTACATATGATTTTCTCTGGAGACTACAGTTTATTCAAAAATGTAAGAAGTGACTTGTCAGTCCTACCTCTTAAACACTAAGTTGAATTAATAAAATGTTGAATTTATGTATTAATCCTATAGAAGAAAAATACTTAAAATTATTAGAGGGAAAAGGCCATTATCTAAAAATAATGGTTAAATGTCAGAATGTAGGCTGTTTATGGTACAGGCCTCTCTCCCTCTCCCTCTCTCTCTGTGTCTCAGAGTGGGGGACAAACAGGAAATATGATAGTGCAGCTCTAATTGTAAACTCTACATTTTCAGTAGTTGTTTCCACCTGCCTGTCAGACCTAACCTAAAGTGAGATACTTAATGCAGTCAGGTGTCACGCAGATAAACTTTGCCCAGGAAACTTTCTCTGTGTGTTTAACAGTGGAAAGAAATACAAAAAAAAAAAATGTATAAGGGAGAGTATAAAACTTAGTAACTGGAACATTAACAGATGAATAACCAGTAAAAATGCAATATTACAATATCCACAAGAACGACAGAGCGTGGTAAAGCTATAAAATCCAACATTAAAAGATTATGGCGTCTCTATCGGCTATTTAACAAACATTTTGTATTATAAGAGTCTTTACAGTGCTTGAAGTTCAGAAATGGCAATAAGACTGCCACTGGACCAAGGACCAGTAATGGATATTATGGAAGCCTTTATACGCAGCTCTTCCTCGCTTAAAATGTCATTTAAACAGGAACACACTTTGCAGCTGGGTGCTGTCTCCTTTTGAAAACATTAGATCTTCATGACACATCATTTAAATGTCTCACATAAAGAAAATATATTGTTTCCAAAAAACAATTGCACCAGATAAGGTGTAATAATTAAGTGAAAGCATTGATTTAGAAGCAGAAACTATTGGCAAATTAATCAAATAATCAGATTTTTTTAATTGTTTTTCAATAGGAAATAATAAAACTATCCAAATTTAGGAACCTCATTTTTAATAAAATATCTAGAAAATGTGTTTATGTATTAAGCTTTCTGTTATTATAATGATTTCATCATCCCTAACAGTCTGCAGACTGACGCACGCACACACACACACACACACACACACACACACACACACACACACACACACACACACACACACACACACACACACACACACACACACACACACACACGCTATTGTCTTGTTTTCACAGTGCTATTGTTTATTGCTGAGTATTAAAAATACATTTCAAGCAGCAAGAGCTGAGTCTGCCTTGGTAAGCTTGACATTAACGATCTCACTAAGTGTTTTTTCCCCTCTCTGTCTGTTCAGGCGACACACTAAGGGTCTGCAGGAACATCCAAATGGGAGGAACCCAAATCGAGGATCTTAAATGGCCGTAAAGCTGTGTGGGCTGTCAGTAATGGAACCTAAGCTCTTCTCAGAGCCACACACCGCATTTACGGGTTATGACCGGCGTCTGCAGGAGAGGCAGATTGAAAATTGAGGGAGAGGAGTGAATTTTGGTTAGACGGAGGTGTGAGGGGGAGAGAGATCTTATGGCAGAGTCCATTAGACTAGTCAACAGTATCTACTCTGTCCAAGACTGCCAAGATGCTGAAAGCGAAGAAGTGTGTGTGTTTGGTGGTGAGGAGCGCATGCGTGTAGGTGCATACATGTATATGTAAAGGTTCTCCTCCTGTCTCCTCTCCACGGACAGCCAAAGTTTTCACTTCCACTTCCACCCTTCATCCTAAAGCCCCCACCACCACACTGCCACTGCCCCCGCCACCTCTCCTTTCCCGTTTTTAAAAAATAGCGTCCCACTTGCTCATGGGCTGAACATTAAATAAACCTCGCCCCCTTCACCCTTCATGCCCCCCATCCCCCATCTCTCCTTGGCACCAACTCCCTCTCCTCACTCGGAGGCCATTGTAACTCCATGCACCAGGCTGCGCCCATCATTTATCACACCACACTCTGTCGTTACAGTCACATATATTTCTTTCTTGTTTTTTTGTTTGTTTTTTTGTTTTTTTTTAGTTTTTTGGAAACTAAAAAAAACTGTAATCTTACAGTTTCATCTAACTATTGTTACATACCTAAACAGTAAAAAGGATCAAATACACCACGTGTATCTTGTTTCTTTTCACCGGGGCGGGGGGAATGGACGGCCAAACTAAGACAACATCGTGACAATATGTTTCCTGCCTGGTGTCTGGATGGTTTGTCGGAAATCTGGGCTGAGCGACAGCCAGTATCATCATCATCAACTCTTGCCAGCTTTTCATATTTAAAGCCAGCAAGGGTTTAATTACCAAATGATGACAGTGTCATATGGTACCATGATGGCACAGAACGAGTGTGTGAAACGTGCGTACTTGTGTGTCTCTCCCTCTCCCCGCTGCACTCATTTGTTTGTGGCGAGTGCGGGAGTGTGAACACCTTTGTGTGGTAGCAGGTAGCTGAAGGGCCTGAACGGATAAAAACACAGTGGGCAGGAGATCTTGTGTGTGTCTGTGCGAGAGAGTGGGAGAAAAAAAGAAGCACAGTGAAACATCTGTAATTTGTAATTCCCCAGTATTCAATGGCTGCTCATGGATTAAAGATTAAAATCTATTGTCTTGACAGATGGGAGAGAGAGGGTAAGAAGAGGGGGACACTCATGCACATCCCATTTCCATTTGTATATGAGCTGCACAGTTTGGCTAATCACAGTAGAAAAATAAGCTGTCTGCGTGCCTTTCTGTGGGCAATGCCACCATGAGCCTTAATTCCAGCTGTGGAGACATTAGAGACAGACAGAGTGCTCGTTCTGTTATGATGGCACTGTGTCAGCCGATGAGCAGTATTTGTTTATTAATATTCCAGCGGGAACAAAGCACAGAGGCGCACTGCGATCAGCAGGTAGGAACGGCAGAATAACACAGTACATCCCACCTTCCAATGCTATCAAACCAGCTGTGATGCAATGATCTATCAAGGTGCTGTAGATTTTATTAAGATACAGCACTTAAGTCAAATCTCAAAAGCCCAGCAAAATGGCCAGTGAAGTGTCTATGTGGGTATAATTAGACTTTTCTTGAAATTTTAACTGAAATTTTACATTAAGTAGTTAGAAATGTTTATAATTGTACAGAAAAAGCTGAAAATACTGAATGGGTGAGTTAGAGTTTCTTGTTTAGTCTGTGTGGTCTGCACTAAGAGGGCTGTGCATGTGTGTGTGTGTGTGTAGGGGGGTAATGGTCTGGTCAGTGGAGTGAAGCAGACCACCTGAGAGTTGTTTTTGGGCATTAGTGTGTGTTCTCTGTCTCTCGCTCTCTCTCTTTCTTTCTTTCTTTCTTCCTGTGTGTGTGTGTGATATATGACACTGGCCATCTGAAGGAGGTACCATGCTCTCCCTCTCCAAGCTGCATGAAAGGGAGCTGAGAAGCCCGATGAATTAAAGCCTCTCTTCAATAAAACATCAGAGTCTTTCAGTAACACACGCTTGAGATGCCCCAGTAATTGACTTTTGGACTTTAGAATTTACATGAACCCTCCAAAAGCAGCTTACCTGTGCAGTGATGCCCCTTGAGTAGGCATCCATTCCCCGCTGATGTGGATTTCCATAAACTAGTGCAATCTTTTTTATTTTGATTTATTATTTCATATTTGATAAATGCAAAACTATCCACTGTAGATAATTTGAGGGATTTATTGAAGTGTTTGAATTTGTTTATCATGGCTAAATCTTGCCAAATGAACCTTAATCCATAGATATTTGGCACGGCTCTATTCTAATGTAGCTGCCATGCAGATTTCCCCTAATGTTTGTTTGCTCATTATAGAATTAACAGGGTTTTATTTATCTATTTGGAAGCAAGTATACATACATATAGTGCAGGCTTGCGTGATTTAAATGATTTGAAAGTAAGACACTTTGAACATGGTTGACTAAATAAAGCCTGCACATTAATATTCATTTTTTTTCTTATTGGATATAATAAGACACTTGCACATAGTAAACTGCTACAGTATAATAGATGCCAGAAAAAAGATTATTCATTGAAGTCAGCCAAAGCAGGGAGAACCCAGAAGCTTCTAAAGAGATGAGGGCTCTTGCAGATTTGCACTGAATGTTGTTAATCCTTTCCTTAAAAGTTTCATGTAAGAATCGGTCCCAGTTTTCATCTGAAATGGAAATTCTAGAAGCAAACAGGACAGCAGAAATAAAATATCACCTATCAGGTTGAACGTTTAGAGAATCTATGCCTTGAAGGAGCGTTCCTGGAGTTGTTGTGAAAGTTGGGAATCTTGCACAGCACATAATAAACTCTTTAACAAGATGGGGAAAGTAAGAGTGAAGGAAGATCTATGGGAGGGGCAGAGGAGCTTGGCAGATTTAATTAATCACTGCATATTAAAATGTTTGTTTACAGAAGTGAACAGCTACAAGAGGTCCGATGTTAATTAATTTAAGGCGTACTTCCCCACAGCCTCAGCGATGTGTCACATGCTGCAGAGCTACTCCCTTTGGCAGGGACTCTGCGTCTCATTGGATATCCATCAATTGCTGTGAGGTGTGTAAGAAACAAAGAGGCACGGTGCACAAATTAGACCCAATGTTAACATGATTGCATATTAAGATTTCTAATTAGCGGGCAAAAGGAAAAGGTGAAGAAGTTGAGGAATACTCTATGTGGTGCATGAATGGTCAGCTGAAAACGTTTTTGTCTGTGGAGTATCTATTTCCTGCTTCACTACTGAGATCATCGAACTTCACTCTTCAAACATACACCACTCAGCCCAGATGCTTTATGTCCTAAAAACCGACAGATGCAGTTTCTGGTCAGTCAGAATCCTTAACACACGTGCTGCTTCTCTCTGGTCTCTAGAGGCTCCTCTACGGACAATGATGTATCTAATGCCCCCTCGAGGTCAGCTGGACTGAGTCCAGAACATCACCTGCAATCAATAGTGTTGGTAAAGCAGGCCTAACTGAATGCATGTGAGGGCAAAGACTCCACTCAGAATTCCACTGTGGAAAAAAGGCCTGCATGGCCCATTGCCTTCCTAAAACCAAACCATAGCCAGGCTGTGCACCTGACACAATGGTGTCTTTAGGAGAGATGTGCAAAGGTGGTGTGAAGAGAGACAGAGCTAGAGGGAGAGAGGGAATAGGAGTAAATGTCTTCTATAATATTTTAAAGAGATTTGCCTGTCACGAGACAGCATGTGCTCAAAAACAAACATACAAACAAAAAGCTGTGAGATAAATTATATAGCAACAGAAAATAATTCTCCATGTGAAATATTAGGTGTGTTTATTTACACCTAATGATTTTACACCATGCTTCATTCTGTATTTATCCATCATATTCAGCTTGGGATATTTCTTCTTAATCAGTTTCTCTTAGATTTATTTAGTTGGAGAGCAAGCATTAAGGAGCTGACAAAAAATTAAGGCAGAACGAGAGGCGATGTGCAAAATGATCTTGAACCAGTTAGTGATGGGAGAAGTTGCATTTTATAATCAATAAATAAATTGCAGCATTCAAATATAGTGAAGCTGGGAGCTCAGGTGTCCATTAATTAGGAAGTACGTGACATAGACGAGTGTCTTCTCCATATTTACCCCATCCTCCACTTTCCTGATGCCTGCAATAAAAATCAAAGTGCTAAAAGTTTAGTGGCTTCGCTGATCAATCAGCAAACCAACAAAATAACTTTAAATTCACCTGCAATATGTCAGGTCTTTTTTGTTCTCTCTCATTTTTCTTCAACAACAAAAAACAACAACTTGTGTTGCTTCTGCCCAAACAACCAGAGTATGCTGACAAAGCTGCAACTGCTTCCTCAATCAAGACCTAAGAGTGCCACCGTGCACTCTCCACTGCCACAGACCCTGATGCCTGAGACTAAGAGGCTGAGGGAAGTGGCAGATGCTCTGCAGTGTACGGTGTGCGTGTTTGTGCGAACTCCTACTGTAAGTGGGATTTGAAGAATTGGCACAGTCATCTGAGCAGCGCTCCGCATCTCTCACAAACAAATGAAGGCCCAGAGCCTCAAAGTGAGATTGATATCTCTTTCTGAACTTCACAGGGAATATTCTGAATATGGAGAGGGGTTCCTCGCTCCCAGGGGAGCCAAAGGGCGCTTCATCTCTCCTCTTCTCCCCACCTCCACACCAACAATAACAGAGAGCGGAGGAAAAATGGCCTGGGTACATCTTTTGTGTTCATCAATATTCACTCATTCATCGTGTGTCCTGGCAGCTGAAATGTCAACAACCGTGGGTCTGAAATCCACTTTTGTTGCAGCGTGGAGGACGTCTGAAATTGAGTCTGGAATTAAAATAGAACAATCCCCAATTTTTCTGGAGCGGAGGCAGAGCCATGCATTTCACTTAGTGACTGAAAACTTTTCAATTTGTGCAGCGGGTCTTCGACAGAACCCAGCCATTAAATAGGTCAAGGATGGATGTACGCAGGCTACAATGCTCTCTGAGTCCAAGAGAGAAAGTTGGGAGTACAAAACATCATTTGTTTCACAGAAGGAAATGCTTGCAACTATAAGAGGTAATGCGCATAAGCAAACGATGTATTGAAGACATAAGTCAGACCTTTCAAAAACAAACATTGTGCAATAGCAGCAGATTTTTCAAATTTTCAAATTTTCAAATCTTTGACTGGAAAGATGACATAAGATGACAAAAATGCAAAATCCAGATGCCGGCACACATATTGGCTGTTCACTGTGTAGTCACATGAAGCAGATTCTTGGGTGGGAATCATCACAGCCAAATGTAACAATTATCAGCCCCCATGGTGACTTTGACAGAGCTGGCCCTGCTCTGAGTCACTGACCTGCTCCTGCATGGGTCACAAACAGGCAAAAGTTTACGACACCGAGGCAGCGGACCTCTGAACACGTCTCTGTTAAAATCTCTCCCTGGAAAATGTGGCGGTATTTGCCAGAATCGATACAACTCTGAAAAACACTTTTAATCATTCATAACTGATTATTTGCTTACTGTTTTCATGGTGGAAGTACGTAATTCATGACACATACCCACTCATGGGGTCAGTGATTTCTACAATTCAATATTAAATAGTCCATTTGTTGCTTTCATGGTAGTTCTTTGTAAAGGATATTCAATCACATGCAAATGGTATATGATATAGCTTTATTTCAGGCTGTGTAATTACTTTATTCATATTTGTAGACATATTTGGTTTGCACTTTTATGACACTGAGGACATGTAAAAGTGAAGCTAATCTCCTTTTGCCTCCTTTTAATCCCACCCTCCCAAGGCCACTTAATAATGATCTCCCCCTGAAAGGTAAATCAATTATATAACCACAAAGAAAGAACCATTTTGTCATAAAATGGTAATTAGTTTGGGTCCTGACCTCTCTCTTGGCACCTCGACTCCCCCAGCTGAGGACCGGGGCAGGTCCGCAGCCCGCACTTAACGATAGGCAGGCGTAACACACTGGCTGAGCATTGTGGGGCCTTTGTCTTCATTCAGGGGGAGATGAAGTTCTTGCCGCCACGTTTATCAATCATTGAGAGGCTCCAGCTGTTCCACGAGCTTCAGCCTGACTTCAACAGCCGGCCTTACAAATTGTCTGTGAATAGTAAGGAAAAGGGACCCCCGACACACACACACACACACACGCACACACACACACACACACCACTATGCACATCAAGATGCAGGACACACACACACATAAGGCCATTTACTATAACATATACCAGAATCACACGTATAAACAACACATTTACCTTCATTTACCACCTCCAGACACACACACACACACACACACACACACACACACACACACACACACACACACACACACACACACACACACACACACACACACACACACACACACACACACCACACCCTCCCAAATACATACAAAAGCTTTCACTGCACATGCAGATACACTCAAATACACAATGCCTCCTATTGTTCACGTCTGGTGACAAATGCTTCTCTGCAGCCTTTTCACAGACACGTCCAACCCTGCAATCTGCTCGGCGCAATTACAAGATGGATTAACAGCTCTTTCTAGCACTGTCATCATCACCTTGCGTGCCTTGGAGGAATCCGAGGATGCCGCATTCCTGGATGAGAATCATGTCCAATTACAACTTAATGAATGAAGGAGAGACATATACTACTGAACAAATCAGGCATGCTGAAGCTTGTTTGAAATAACTTAGTGTGCAATTCGCAAATTCAAACTGCACTAAGACCTATTACTGGATATTTTACATTAATGTTCACGTGAATTTTGCTGAAATGAAAAGGAAAGTTAGGTGTGTCAAATGGATGGATGAACATATGAATTAGTTGTTCTCCAAGGTCAAATAGTGATTGGTTTGTTGCTTTCACGTGCCACGGTGTCAGAGCCATCTGCACTCTCACTTTTTCATCATATTCTGCACATCAACAAAATAGCAAGAGGATGAAGTGAGGGAAACAGAAGGAAAGAGATGAGAAGGAGGGAAAGAACAACGCAACGCACACGTAGAAAAGAAAAAAATGGAGAAAGACAGAGCAAATACAAATTGATCGTTTGGTGGCAAGATCAGTCATAGTCATCCTGGGTGGATGGATGAATGTCTTTGATGGCCACTGCAGGTTCAGGGAGGGAGAGTGTCTGAAAACAAGAGAAATTGGTTTGGGCCCTTGGGAAAAGGAATCAATGTGTGAGGGGCATTTAAGTGCCCTGCTGCTGTTTTTTTGCAGGGCTGTGGGGGTTGTCTAAAGTTTGAGGGGTCTTGGAAGTGACAGCTAAATTTTCTTTTGAAATGTCCGTGTTCTGTTTGCTTCTGTATGGCGAGGATTTTGTGAACCGGGGTCAGAGCTCAGTCTACACTTGGGTCTAAAAAGCTGGTGGATGCTGAACCATCCTCCAACACTGGGCTCTTGTTTTCATCAATAGTAAACTCCATCCTGTTGAAAGTATTTAGAACTCTGGGAATTAAAATGACATGTTTTGTGTTTCTCTCTATATGTATTTCTGGACTTGCAAATTCCCCCATTTTGCCATCCCCTAATCTAAATATTTTAGCTCAATCCAAAGGTAGGATAAGCTTGATACGACTTCAAATTTGCTGGAAGCTAACATAAAAAAGTTTTATTTTTAAAATATAGGTTGTTAAGCTTAAGCTTAATTGAATGACAGCCCAAGAAAAACAACAATTTTCTTAAGTATGACCTGTTGTGCTTATGCAGTGTTTGAATGTAAAGAGGAAAAAAAGGCAGATTTTTCCCAAAATTTTTAAAATCAAGAGCTTCATCTCACAACAGCAATGTTTAGATTCATTATTTGACAAATGGGCCTCTCTTGTGTCAATCTAAATACATCCAAAGGCTATTTAAGTATAAAATAGACTGCGGGGTACTCATTAAGTTTGACTCTCACCATGCTTCTCTGACACCTGCTGTCCAGGAGGCCCGAGGAGGTCAGCAGCTGTCCCGCTCACCACATTTCATTTTTTCCCTCTTGTGGAAAATCTTGAAGCTCCAAATGATGTCCTTTCATCATCTTGGTAGGCTTCAGTTTTTAAACTTTGACCAGAGGTAGCTGGCAGGGGAAGTGGTACGCCAACAGAGACACAGCCGCGAGACAGCCTGCCCGCATCTGTCTGTGGAAAGCCCTCGTTTGAGCTGCAGCATGGCACCAGCTCAGGCCGCTTTACTCACAGGGTTTTTCCACACTAATGACAGCAACTATCTCATTCATGGTGGCAGTAATAGAATTTTATTAACTGATTAGTCTCTATTTTCAGGGTGGAAACAAGAATCAAAATCTCATGCTACTTAATGGAGCCATTGTGACTTGAATAGTTATATGTGTTGGATTATGATTTTTCTGCCAGACAGCCTCTTTGAACGATGATGCAACCAAGTCGACTGTGCTCTGGTAATGAGTCATATGACAACTCCTGGGGTTTCTCCTAACTATCCAGGCAAATGTCAGCAGTCTACCCCCCATTCCCTTTGATGACCTATTAAATATTATGAGGACCCCCTCCTGTGTGCACTGTAGTCTCACTCATATCAAGATGGTGTTTAATGCCCATGAGACAAACAACAGACAGATTAAAGCTATTATACCCTGCTGCACTCCCACATTCACCCTCCACAAAGTGGAGTTGAGATGAGTTGTTTAATAGTTTTGCAGCTTAAAAGCAGTTTAAATGGTAAAGCACGATGTTGGACTATAAATGATGTTGGAGAATTTATAGTTTAGTGATCTTTCAAAATAGAGCAGGCTTACTGACCTTTGGAGCAATTGTATCTCACAGCATGTCAGACGTGGAGTACTTATCTCCTACTGAACCAGTAGTTGTTAATAATAAAGCCATTGAAGCCTAATCAACTTCAAATATTCCTTGTCAGATAGACAATATATTAAGACAAATTATGATTTTTTTTCCCCCTGAAACAAAAGACAGTCCTCAAATTTTTCAAACATGGTCATTTTCTGGCTTGTAAGTCAAGTATAAGGAGATAATTATGTGACGATCTGAGCAAAAATAACTTCTCATTTTCAAGAATAATGGGAGCGCAATGTTATAGATTAATGGCACTATTTATCTTTTTTAAATTTCTGTCTTTCTCTTGCGACGGCAGCGCTCCCCAAGGAAAATATTCATAAAATGAAATTGAAGTCATAACTTAATAGGTTATTAAAATTTTCGAATGCATATCACTTCTCCTTTTGCGGCGCAGTAAATTTAAATTGAAGTTTGTGGCATTCCAAGACACTGGCAGGAGTTTTTTATGGTGGCGCAAGAGAGGGAGGACATGCATCTCTGTCAGTGGGGTATTTGCTATTCTAATTTTATGGCAGGGCAGATTATCAGGCAGGAATGTCACTGCACCCAGGCTGACAGCACCTTAGCCCACAGCTATGTGTTTAATTCAGAGATGCCCAGCATCCAGGGCTTTGCTCCCTTTATTGTTTTCTACTTTTGTCCTTTTTTCTTGACTTAAACTGAGACCCTCTGCATATTAATCTCCTGTCATTTCTCGCCATCTTCTTCCTCCAACCCCACTCCACATATTCTCCCTCTTCTGTCAGTCCCTCCCTGAAGATCTTCTGTATTCGCACTCCCCCTATCTTTCTATCATTGCTCCTTGCGGGGGTGGGTTGGGGTCTCAGCAGAGACAGAGGAGACAGAAACACTCGCTTGCACAAATCTCAGGGGGTCGAAGTATAGAGCTAGTGAAGGTGCGATACCCATCTTTAGCCTATGGACACAGTGACAAAGAAGGTAAGATGTATGGAGGCGACTGAAAGAGAGAGAAGGGGGGTGTGAAAGAGGCAGAGGGGTCCATCAAGTCAAGCTGGATGTGTGGGAGGTGATTTTTCTTCAAGGTCAAGGGCCAAATTTATTTATTTCCCTGGAAGTTACAATGAAATTTTACTGAGTACTTTGCTCTGATGATGAGAAGAGATCAGTAGCCATAAATTTGTCTTGCCATTTGGTTGCCAGTGATGAACCATTTATTATGCTGCCTTCAAGGACACAGCATGGTATTTGTATGATAGTGCTATTCTATATAATGATATCCATTTCATTGTGCCATATAACACAAATGAGAAAATTAAGAGTAAAACTATGTGGCGCAGAGGAAGTCTGGCTTTATTCATAGCTATCTAATGGGATATGTACAGTAAATGTCACATGATATTTGTGATGTCCTTGTCCTGGTTTTACAGTATCGGTTAAAATGTTGATGTTCCCTTTGAAAAGACAGGCTTCTTAGACATGAGAAGAGCTTGAGTACCGGTGTGAGCTTGTTCTTTGATAGATTATAAGAAATTACCCCCGCAAACGACAAATTAAGCTCATGTTTGGTTTCTCACATTCATCACTCACAAAGAATAGGGCTTTTGACAGCACACTTCTCCCTTTTCTTCTCTCAACACACGGCAAACACCTCTAGGGTCCCTCAGAGGGCATGATGAACGAATGCTCTGTATTGATTGGCCATTTAAAAGCCTCTTGTAGCCTTGGGAGTATGTTAATACCATGAGGCCCTTTCTCCCGCTGCCACATGGTCCCCAGGGCCTTTGTGTGTATTCCTCAGTGGGCTATCACGAGGAGTTCATTAATGGTCAATTACTAATATCTGATGAGACTCATTGTGTTACGACGGTGCTGTAAGTGGGCATCTGTCTCTCCTGGTTTGCGACCAGATGACACGCGGGCTTCTGCCACAGCAGGATCGCACACTTCTGCTTAGAAAACGCATGCTGGAGAGATATGTTAGCGATGAGGAGCAACATCCTGTTATTTATGGATCTACAGGCTCTTGTGTGGATTTGATCTTGCTTATTTGGTTTCTTGTTCACAGCAATTCATCTTCTCTGTAATTTTCAATTTCTGTTTAGTGATTCTGCAAGGTGAAAACCTTAAAATATAACGTACTGAAGTGCTCACACAATCCTGACCTATTTATGCGTGGAGACTTGATAGGCTGTCAGGCCCCAAGTGGGAAGGGACCCCTAGACGAGGCGAGCCATTCTTTGACTGCCAGCCTGATATTTGTGGATAATAAAAGGAATAAACCAGACAATCGGGTTGAATATTTCATTTGTTATCCGTATTCCTTATGGGAAAATGATACAGAAATGTAAAAACGGCAATTTCCCCCCCAGCTCCTGCTGGGATTGTGCCAGAGCGGTAGGGTTGTTTTCATGTCTGAAGATAAAGTGCATCTTTACCAACCTATTCTCTCTGGTATAAATCTAACAGGCAGCTTATATATTACCTGATCCAAAGCAGGATCGTTCATTATAAACAGAATAATATGTTATTGTAATATGTTATTATTTCCATTTTTTTCCCTCTGCTCAATTCCTGTCTGTCAACATGTCTCTTTTCCTCTCTGTAACTGTCCCTTTCTTTGTTCCTCTTGCCCTCATGTCCTATTCTTGTGCTCCAGAGGACATTATTCAGTCTCTGTGACTTCGGGGTCAGCAGGATAACTTGTGATGACATTATAATGACCTTCACTTTTTGCTCCTTCTGGTGAGAGACCCCTCGAGTTATCTCTCCCTCTGCTGAGAGGTGATACTTATCTGAATGAATAGTGCCTGCGAAGTAATAACCACCATGCATTGTAGCCACTCGGCTACTTTACAAATGGGTGAAATTAAACGCAGTGGGGTAAACGTACTGTGCTCAGCAGGCTTTGGTCCTTAAGTTTGGAATATAGTATTGAATGTCACATTGAATGACTCCTTAAACTAAAGGAGTCACTTCAAAGGGCATGACTCCCCAGTTCAACATAAATTAATTAGGGAATAGGCAAACGTTGAACTTAATTCAACAGTGAGTGGTTTTCCAGCACCTTTATCAAATTGTGTAATCAGTTTGGAGTGATCTTTTAAAGTTCAATTACATAATGTTGTAAATGAAACATCTTGTCTTTCTAAAAATGTGAACTTTTGATTAAGTTCAAAGTATCTACACGGCAAGGCCGAACACAGCCTGTAATGGTCTAAATGGTAAACTATTTGCGCAGGCCTGTGGTGCCAAGAAAAAAGCCTGTTCTGCTGTGTTTTTATGCCAGATCAGCACTCTGTCCCACAGTGCCCCGTCCCATCTGTCAGTGAACCCTTTAGTGGCAAGGACCATGGGGGTGGCAGGGGCTGAAAGCAGGGCAATTGGGATCAGTCTGTGTCCCACAACCATTATCAGTTTTGCCCTGACAACACATCTACTTTTCACTTTCACCCCAGAAATGGGGGAGGCAGGCTGGGCTTTTCACAGAGGCAGTGGCAAGAGCAGGAGATGATGGACATGAAAATGAGCTTCTTTCCCCCCTTCACTGAGTGAATGGGAGAAAATGTGGTGTCATATCTTGTCAGAGCTTGGCTCTTGGCCAGGAGAATATTCTGGCTGAAATACGTCCACCCACTTTTCTGCTTCTGATTTGAGAGCTGAACGAGTTGAACAGGCAGGGAGCGTTACCCTACACGGCAACATGCCGAAAGTTGCAGCAACTATCAGAAGTCAGCAAAAACTTACACAGATGCAGATGTCTCCATGGTAACATATGCTGAAAACTGCAACGATGACACTCAGTTTTCATTCGTCAAACCCTGAAAAAATATTTTATATTTTATTTATATTCATTTTTACCCTGAAATAAATGTATGCATTTTTGAAAGATCTGTCAAATAGGCAGAGCGCTGTGTCTACTTTCCTATAAGGGTAAAGAGTTTAACATACATATTTTGAAATATTATTCCTTTACACCATAGAGGGGAAATCATCATGTGCATCATGCATCTACTTTAGGAGTTGTTGCAAAGCAGAAATGTTGGTATATGGCAGAGATACGATGGGAAGAATAAAGTAGAAGCAACTATAGCAATGTGGCATTTACTGTACAAAGCCAAGAAGAAAAAAATCACAGCGATTACTTTACCTTAGGTGTAATTTTCTGACCTATTATGACTAGTAAGACTGATAAGCCAAGAAGCAAACATGGGTGGCTGTATCATAGTTTTCTAAAAGGATCAGTGAAAGAAAATCTTGGAGATTTCTGCATACAGGCTCTCTGTTTTAGGTTCCTAAAAAGTCAGTCTAATCTAAGAGCAGTCATAGTTAAAAGTGAATGTTTTTTAAATGAGTCTGGATCTACTTAGAACCCACTGATTTATTTAAAAATGTGATTCTGTTAAACTGTCAAATTGCCTTTTTCAGCCACAGATGTACAAATCAGACTCGACTGTGTGCCATAGAATCAGTCCTATCTCCTGCAGGGGGCTGATTCAAGTCAAAAGAACAGTAAACATCTGCAAGGCAGTAACAGATGTAATCCGGCGCACCTGATAAAGTAACCATTTAGGCTTTTAAACACGGTATTATTTCTGCATTAGTTTAATTTTACTGCAATAATTTTAAAAGAGAGTGCTGGAAAGTGCTCGGATTAGCCGTGATAATCACAGCTTTACAGCCCAGTAAAATCACAGCATCTGATTTTGTATAGCCTATTTTATTAATTTCTTCACTGAAAGCCTGATTTCATGACTACTGCTGTGAACACAAATTCAGAAAAAATGAAAGCACAGGCATTTTAACATAAACACCACAGATGAGGCTGTTTTGCATTGTGACTCTGCTGAAATTATTCTTCGTGCGGGCAGAGGTGTGGGCGAGGGACCGCTCTTCTGATCATTGATGACCGTCAGCCAGCCCAGGCCTCTGGTGATATGTGGGCTCTCCAAGCTCCGATAGCCTCACCGTACCGCACCCTGGGGTGCAACAAATATCAGCATTGTAATTTCACGCCTGTGATTATTATCGCGAGCTCTATCTCTGACTGGGAATCCTCCACCCATCCTCTTTAGTCCTCCCAGCTGAGATACTGTTTAACAGCCTCTCCTCTGGACCAGCGTACTCTGCACACAAACACACAAATGCATACACTAATGCGTGTACACACAAATGCACAAACTCACACAATATTTTAATGTGTGCCCTCCGTGGGCCCATTTTAGGCTTTTCCATTTCTTCTTCTCCCATCTTCTGTTAATTCACCACCATCTGCCTCAGCATCTGCTTGAGGACCCAGAAAAAAGTGTCAGCCATGGAGGAGAAACTCTGTTTTTTCCTCTCGCCTGCCTTTTTTTTTTTAAACGTTTTGTTTTATTCCTCACTCTTTTGCCCATTTAAATGCCACTGGCACATCCTTTTCAGTCTTTGTCTGGCCTTGGGCTCCACCCCCTCTCCTAACTGGCCTTGATTTAACATAATCTCCAAAATACTCGGTCCCTCCCACTCAGCTCTGTTCAAACCAGTTTTTTACTGTTTTATATTGCATGTATTTTTCATATTTTTGATTACAATTGTTTTTTTTTTAATTACATCTACTTAATTAATTAATTTTCCAGTTCAGGCTGTGTCCTTTCAGTTTAATTTTTGGTTTTATATTATTGCATGGATGTGTTTGTTTGTGGTAAAATGTAAGGCTTTCTGAATAAGTAAAATAAAAAGACTTATAGTAATGTAGACACTGCTGTTGCCTTAAAGATATCCACCAAACACATCTGGTCTATTTATTTTTGTTAGTTTTGCAAGCATACAATATCTTTTCCATTTTTATTTCTTAATTATAGATAACTAAAATGCTTTTTTTGCTCTTTACTTTTTAGTTCTGTTTGTTAACTCTGTGCTTACACACACTACTTTCATTTCATCTCCTATGAAATAGTAGAAAGTAAACGTCATGCCTAAAAACCCCATTAACATCCAGCAAGAAGGAGATTTTTTTTACAAATAAAAATCTCTGCTAATTTCATTGTCAGAAAGCCATTGAAACCTAATCAAACTAAAACTATTATAATATTACAGAAACGCTACCGCAGGTACAAGTTGACAGATACCAGGTTTTATGATGAGGATTAAAGGAATTTGCTACATGCTCCTTACCGTCAGTGCCCCACCATTAATCCATCGATCCCTGCTCTATATTTAACTGCTTCCACGGTCCTCTCCTTTCAAGTCTTTTCTTTTGGCCTCCTGCTTGCTGTCCTATCTTCCTTCTCCCCTTTGAGGTTTTAAGCAACAATAGGACTGTCCACTCCACAGCCGGCCTGAGCCCCAGGATCCGTCCCCGCCAGAGGAGATTACAAGCATTCTTTCGCCATGCCAAAGTTGTCAAGGAGACTTGAGATGTCGGAAGATTCCCGAGGATGCCTTTTCCAACATGTTTGTGCTTTTTAGTATTTCCCTCTGGTTTTGATCATGTAGTAAATCATGTGTCATGCCGTCAAATCTCGCTGTAGCACATTACAATAATATATGAACACTAAGCACTTGGCTAGAAGAGACTGAAAAACTGGTAGATTGCCATAGAATGAAAAAAAGAAGAAAATATTGAAGTAAGTCTTGAATTTTTTAATATTTGTCACCCAAGGTTAGCTGTTTATTCCCTGCAACAACAAAAAAAGGCATCAATTTTATCGCTTTCTTTGTCTATATTGCTTCGTTTGATCATTGTATTTCAATTATTATAGCAACTTGATATTGAAAACAATAGGAACACACACCCACACAGCCACCCTTTCTTTGTCTGCCCCCTCTTATTTTGGCTCCTATTGCATTCAGTATCCTCCTGATGTGTTTACATCTTGAGAATGACATGCATCCTCTCATGATCTCAGGCCCACTGGGAAAGGCAGTGTTTATTTAGCAGCTCTTACAGACCCTTATACTTACACTTGAGGCCCTGCCGCAGGCACGGGGTATTGAAGTCATTTAATTAAATACAGGGCTGGACGTCCCCTGCTCTCTGCCTCCCCTCAGGCCAACATGCATTGGGCAGCTTTGTGCAATATGTTAAAACATATGGGGAACGCTTGGGTCTCATGTGATATTTGACACTGCAGCCGCTTCAGATAATTATGATTATGATACAGTTTCCTCTTCATCATCATATTATATTGTTCTGTCCGTGGGCAATGATGTCTTCCTCCCGCCTTCCCTCTCTCTCTCATTTCCCCGTTCTCTGTGGGGAGCTTTTGTCTGATAAGTTGTCACATTAAGTGCTAACTTTTGGGTGATCGCTGGGCTTTTCTTTCTATCTCTTTATGGCCAGACCCTCTAATAGCTGTCCTCCGGCAGCACCCGAGGCAATCATGTTACAAATAAACAGTCTGACACAGTCATTTACTCAAATCGTCCCTACACTATTCACAACCCTCCCCTGGTGATGATCCTTCGAACAACAATTATTTCAAATGTCAAAGATCCAGGCCTTCAGGGCGTAGACAAATGAACATTAAAAATCTATTACCAAACACTTTAAAATATATATGTAGGTTTTCTTTACTTTCCCAATAAAAGATTAGAGTAAAATGAGCTTCTGCAGGAGAATTTTTAAAAACAATCGAGCAAGTAAGACATTATAGAGCTGAAACAAAATGAGCAATTGTGTCAGATTCTTTCTCTTTTTATGATGTCAGAATGAGGCCACAAGTCACTTATGCAGCAGAAACATCCGTGGTAATGGAGTTTTCCCATTGAGGTTTGTGTGTGAGTTTCATCTTCTTGTTTCATTTTTTGTTTCATGTGACCAAGACCAGAGGGGTGGCCTCTGATTTGTTGTCACACTGAGCTGTTCTACATGACCTCTCATAACCTCATCCCATCTCTCCGAGGACTCCCAGAACCTCCAGCCGACCCTGCTGATGAGATGAAGATATTTCCTCCCCAGCCAAGTGAAACCTCTGGTGGTTATAATGGTTTTTGAGTAATCAAAACACTTTGAGTTTGGCCTGTTTAATTCTTTGCTTTAATGTAAACATTGAGAGAAATTATTAATTGAAGAGGGTTTTTTTGGCCTAAAATCTCCCTTTAGCTAACATGATGATTGGCTCAAACACTTCCTGTTTTGCCTTCTAGTCACTGAGCTGTCCAGTTAAAATAGAGTACATAAGCCTAATATGAAAGTATTGCTTGCAGTATCAATCTATTCCATGTGATTGAACCTCATGATGGGCACAAAATCCATTCAGTGATAATGGCATCCATCTACACCTTTATATTGCATGTATTTGTTACCTTTGGCCCACTAGCAATAAATCCAATCTAGTCTCCTGGATGTGGACCGCTGACCACTACGAAGTGGTCAAGGAGAATGGCTACAGTTCATTTCACATCGGCTCCTGTCATGATTACAGAGAGATTAAATGTGGGCATTAATAATATATCTTCAGTCATATGATATTGTCTCTTGTTGACCTTCGAGTCATAATTTCCTAAAATTAATTTTATCAGAAAGTCAACTCTTTTTACCAAGTGTTACACAAATACTTCAATCAATTATGTAAAGACTTTTTCTGACAATGTTAATTTACTCAAATTAAAAGCCATTGCAGAATTTGAATGTCAGCATGTGGCAACAAATACACTTAATAGGTATACCTGTTCAACTTCTCGTTAACAGAAATATTTAATCAGCCAGTCGCATGGTTGAAATTCAGTGCAATGAAGCGTGTAGACATGATCAAGACGACCTGCTGAAGTTCAAACCGGCATCAGAATGAGGAAGTAAGGTGATTTACGTGTCTTTGAATGTGTCATGGTTGTTGGTGCCAGACAGACTGGGCTGAATATTTCTGAAACTGTTGATCTGCTGAGATTTTCCCACACAACCATCCCTAGAATTTACAGAGAATGATAAAAAAAAAAAAGTAAAATAGGTCAGAGTGCTTTGAGCTGATAGGAAGGCAGCAGAAACTCAAATCACCACTCGTTACATCCAAAGTCAAATGCAGAACACATCAAACTGTGAAGCAGATGGGCTGCAGCAGCTGAACACCACACTGAGGCCCACTTCTACTGGCTAAGAACAGGAAACTGATGCTAAAATTCACACAGGTTCACCAAAATGGGACAAAAGAAGGCTGGAAAAATGTTGCCTTTCTGCTGTCACTTCTGCTGCAACATTCAGACAGTAGGGTGAAAATTTGATGTACATAATATAAATGCATGGATCCATCTTTGGTATTTCTTTTACATCCCCTTAGTACCACCTGAGCATCTTTCAAATACCACAGCCTACCTGAGTGTTGTTCTAGACCATTTTGACCACATTGTACCCATCATCTAATGGACGCTTCCAGCAGGATGATGCTTAATGTCATTTCAGATCACTTCAAACTGGTTCCTTCAACATGAAATCTAGTTCACTATACTCAAATGATCTCAGATCTCAATCTGATGGAGCGCCTTTGGAATGTGGTGAATGTGTAGCTGACAAATGTGATACTATTGTGTCAGCTTGGACGGAATTCTCTGAGCAGGGTTTAGAGCACCTAGTTGACTCTATGCCAGAAAGAACTGAGATAGTTCTCCATCCAGTACTAGCAAGGTGTACCTAATAAAGTGTCTATTACATGTTTTGAAATGTACTTACAGCAAAAAGTTCTATTCTATTTCTTTTATTTTGAAGTTGCGTTATTGCTTTGCACCAGATACTGATATTGGTGGTACAAAAGTTTAGTGGTACTAAACTTAACTTGTGAGCATTCGAGATTCTCGTCAGCAGTGATTTTAACCTATCATGACCATCCCCAAGGGATGTGGAGCAGATGGTAGACAAATAGCATGTAGGGGGAAAATGAAGGGGTTTTGCAGGATTTTCATCAATTAGCTGAGCTAATGTATCAATAAGGAGGAAAAAATTTGATTTGTAATGTTTTGACAGGACCATCAATATATTAATAATAGCAGTGGAAGACATCAATCTTTATTTTCAACTTTAGGATGTTTCTCAATGGCATCACACCTGAAACTTCTCTTCTCTTCAATGTATATCACAATTATTGCTGTCACAGCCCTTCTGTTGGACCTCCAGTATATTCCACATTAGCAGCCAACGAGAGAGGTACTGTTCTGCATTAACACGTTACGGAACACAGAGTACCATATGATGCCATATTCATCTCAGCCCCACATCATCTGATGAGATTGGTTCTGATGGGCTCCACTGTTAAAATGCTGGCTCCTGGATTCATGAATGCTGATATGAATGTGTCATGGCGTCGTAAAACAGTGAGACATGCTTGGAAAGATTAATAAATTCAGACCTATTACAAAGCGATTCCTACTTTTTAAGGCTGTGCCTACAGAGAGGGTGTTTCAGCTGTGGTTTAAAGTCATCTGCCTCGCGTGAATCTGACAAAGGAGATATGCTCCTACCTAAATCAATCCAGCTACCTCCACAGGCAGTGCATCATCTTATGTCTCACTCAGGCTCGTGTGCCTGTAAAACAAAGAAAAGCCTTTTCCAGCCTACAATTTCCAGCATTTTGCACAACGCTACAGTGATTGTTAATTTAGCTTGGAGTATTTAAATAAATGCAAATGACCTTTTGCTGTTGATTTGTTAAAGTACTTCTCATGTTGGCCTTCTGTGTAGACATGTGTCAGCCTTCAAACATTGTGAGTGAAACAGACTGGGAAGGGCGCAACTATTTTTTTTCATTCAAGCAGAAAGCCTGCTGCATATAAAGGCGAATTCAAATGATTTATTCAATTCACTGGCTGTAGATAAGTGCCTGTAAGACATGTACTGTTTGTAGAAGTAGCAGAAGGTTGGAGCTGGCCAAAAAATGTGCCGTTAACAGGGCTTCATCAGAATACAGATAAATGAAATATTTAAATACTGACAGAAAATGCAGAGCATAATTGAAAATTACTCAGGCAGCGAGGGGCTAAAAGTGCTTAACTACAGTACAATATATTTTGCTAAGCATGGGGCATGAATGCACTTTGCAAAACCAAATTTGTAATTGAAACAATAACACTGTCAATATTTTAGCTTAAATAAGATATAATTTTACGCACATTGTTTTCTTTTAAGCAGTAATTGGCAGAAATGGAAACATAAGACAATACTTTACTGTATTACCTCATCATTCATGTTCTCTTTAATTGAACGTGGCTTTATTGAGCTTTGCTGTTCTTGTCCTGTTACATGTCTCCTGTATCAGCGTGTTGTGACTGCTCTCTGTCTTGCCCAGGACCTGCTGTAAGGGTTTCCTGTGTTTGACCCTCCGTGTTGTCTTGCAGGTTACTAGTAGGAGGAGTTAATGACTGAGAGCACCTGGTCTCCCTGGAGCATTTAAGAAATGGCTGCCTCAGCCATTCCTCTCTGTCTGTCCACCGATCACCATTTTATCAGTTTGCTTGACTTTGGATATACAAACACTCATCCAGCTGTTCATTAATAGCTTGTTTTTTGAAAGTTCTGGTTAAATCTGCATCTCTCCCATTGCTGGTCATGGCTCATGAGCTGGGCATGAAAAAAACAACAAAAATACTGCAGAGTTTATACATGGACGTAGAAACTTCTCCACATATGGATGATTTCTTTAAAGAAGCTATAAACTGTAAAGCTACAGATGATTCAAACACATATCAGGACAATGACATCAGTTTTAAGGTGGGCAGCCGGGAAAAAAAAACAAAGGATAAAAATGATTAGAATCTCCGCCTAGTTTTTGTTTGCCAATGTCATCCAAAATTGTGCACCAAAATCGACGTCACAAATGCTGCTGTGTTTGCTTCAGTTTGTTGTGTACCTCTTCATTTTTTTAATCCTTTTTTATAATGGTGCCACATTTCAATAATGTTGTCAGCACAGGAGCTCAAAAATTCCCGGACTACACAGCTGGAAAGATTAGACTTTCTGGAGAAAACCTGAAAAAAAGTTCTTTGCCTGCTATTTATACTCTTCGACTTCTGTGTTGACACTGATGTTTTTTTCTGACCGGCGACATCTATCATTCAGGAAATACAAGTCAGGCATTTCCCCAAACATCACAATCACAATCACAACCACTGCAGTGACTATAAAATAGGCTTTACGGTGTTGTAAACTGTGTTGTTTTGTCACAAGAACATTAAGATGTCACAGTGAATGTGGCTTTTGGAAATACTTGAGATACTTATATTTTTTTATTAACATCATTTGTGTTCATTTAAATTCTTCAGTTACGGGGAAAAGAGTTTTGGGAGTTACAGTAACCATGATCTCTTACAACCAATCTAATCAGTTTATCTTTAAGCAGAAGTGAATCTTGGTGCCTATTTTAAGGAAATTCCCTCGAGACGTTACTGAGATAGCAAAGAAGCGAACTGACAATTGGAAAAAAAAACAAAAAAACAAACTAAAACAGGCATACTTCAAACTCTCAGTACAAAAGTAATTTTTCAGGTTTTCTAAATGTTATGCTCCTTCCGAGTCCTAATTAATATGTTAAGACTTCTGTAATTAAAATGCTCCTGGTCTAAATGCAATATTCAACAGTTCTCCTGACAGTGATGTATTCTACATGGATTATCCTCAGTGATTTTGACTTGCTAATTAATCAACATTATTTATGATGATAAAAGAGGGGGGGGGGGGGGGGGGGGACTTACTGATGAACAGACTGCCTCAGCAATCATGATGTACTCTGTCAAGAAAACTTCAGAAATATTTATTATTCAATGTTAGCGTTCCAGTGTAGCTGTTGCCATCAGACTAAGACTGTTATTGTCACTGGACTCCTGTGGATTCATGATCACATGACTAATTTATTTATTTATTTATTTTCCCTATGAGACTAAAATATGTCTAATGTGCAAAACTTTTAGCATTTAAGCCTTCCATAATGAGTAATGCTTTAACAACATCCCTGTTTTTGTCTATGTTAACTGTATGGACATTTTATACGTGTTTTCATTCACTTCTAACTCGTTAGCACCTGCAGTTGGCGTTAAGAAATCATGAATATTAATACAAGTTTCTCCGATCATATTTAAATACATATTGATATAGTTAAAGACAGGAAGGAACTTAGTTATAAACTTTTTGAAGTCTGTGAAGTTCATCTTTACCAAGAAATCAACTTAAGTTGAGTTATTAGACATGCTTTATGGCCTTTTTTGGTGGCTTATTGTCATAAAGACTAAACATACTATGGATACAAACAGAGCACATAACTCATGTTATACACCTGAAGTGATTACAACAATTCTTTTGTTACAGATGCTTTTTACGATTAGTAATCATATCATTTTACAAATATATAGATAACAAGCACATTAAGGATCCTGTACTGTCTCACAATAACAAAGTCCTTAAGTCCTTAAGTTAATTAAAGTTAACTTAAGTCCTTAAGTTAGTTAAACAAAATAAAAAGTATTTTCAATAGCCTGTTCCTGGATTTTTCTTATGGCTCCTTGGGATCTTTAATTATGCCAACATGACAAGGGTTAATCTACAATTTTAAGTTGTTCTCCATGAAATAAAGAAATATGCACACCCACTTCCCAAGGCTTCCGGGCTTAGCCCTGCCCGTTGTGTTTTTTCGGCAGTTTGTCTCTATTCATTTGCATTTTTATGCAAGGTTAGTCGTGAGGGACTTCTATTACTGCCGTGAAGACATTAAGAAAACCATTAATCACGTTCCATGTAATACAGAGTGAATCAGCGACACACCTGTCCTGCTTGCTAGGGGCCACGCTGCTGATCACTCACACTGGGCAGGACAGGGACATGAACCTAAGGCCGACACATCCAGACCTGCCCACTCCAGCAAGATGGATTCAGTATAGTCTTCACTGTTTTAAAATGTAGTTAAAATCTATGGGGACAATCATTCATTTATTTCTCTTTCGCAGATGTTCCAGCTTTTTTAACTTCTCTAAGTTTTAGAACAATGTTTTCTTATGCAAATTGCATATTATTGTACTGATCAAATCAGTCAGGTGTCTTTTAAATAATCATTTTGTTGCATGCACAGTGATAAGTTCAGATCAAATATGAGGCATTAAGTAATTTAACCTGTTGTTGGCCCACTAGTCAACATAGAGGCTACTTTTGAACATCAAAGCATCAGTTACATATTGTTAAAATGCACTTCCACCAAAGAGGAACTAACTAACTGACAATCAAGGGAAGAAGCAAATAAACAGACAGCATAATGAAATAGTCATATGGCTAGTTCATGTTACACCTGCTTTTTCTGTTTTTGTGAAAAGGAACATTAATCTGATGCACCAGTGGAGCTCTGTCTAATGTGAAAATGTAGTTTTTTTCCTGCTTCTGCAAGGAAGAGGCTTCTATCACACTAATGATAATAAATGGCAACTAATGGGATGACCAAACATAACAAATGGAAAGTTTTAAAGGTACGGGGGCCACATTAAGTCTGCGCTGACATCCTCAACTCAGAGCTGTGTCTGCGCTAAGCAAGAAAAATTGATCGTGGTTATGAGGAAACTTTTGGAATATCATTGTTCACACTAATGTGCATAATATACTGTACATCCTACATAGTGCATCTTTTTACATTTTCTGGAGCTGTGATGAAACCGTGGCACACAATAATGTGGAACTACATGGGAGCACACTGGATGATGCAGATTTCTGTGTTCTAGTCATCTTCAGATTGAGGTCAACTGTGTTAGACTGCTTAAAAAAATTCCAGTTTGTGTTTTATGTCAACTTTAGAAAAAAAAAGAAAGAAAGAAAAGGTAGCTGATTACTGGAACCACTTGATAAATTCCTGCAGATCATATCATTATCTTTATTTCTGATCCAAGTCATACTTGCATGAAATAAGAGTATTATGGCACCAATAAAGTTACTTTCAGCTGCTCCCTTATTGATTGTGGTGAAGGTGTTTTAGTAGATTTTCATAATACATTTTCAAGATTTCAAGCACACTTTATTTCACTTTGTCATTATGGGGTATTGTGTGTAGAATCTTGAGGTGAAAAATAAATTTAATCCATTTTATAACAAGGACAATAAAAATTAATTCTTATATATTTTCACTTCACTGTGATACTTGTATTCACATCAGTTCATTTGCTTGTGTGTTTTTAATTTTTAGTGTTTAACTTAAACTAATAGAAAAAAATCCATGGAAATTGGGTTTTCCGGTCCTTTTAGATGCCACAATACACTGTGTGTACTTGTGTGCACAGAGGATTTTTGTGTACCTTCTGAAGTCCTGTAGTAAGAGTTTCAGGTCCTTGTGCATTTGGCATTGAGTGGAACTGCATTTGTCTTAATGATTGTGCTCCTTGAGCTGATTTTAGTTTCACAATAATCAATATCAGAGTCGCCAGTGGCAGCGTGGTCCAAGAAAAGGGGAGTAAATGTAGAGAGACATTCTTCCTTTGCGTCGGCCTTGTCAATGTAACAATGCTTTTAGAGTTTGGCCCTGAGCATCGAAACACACTCTCAATCACTCCTGAAATCCTAGTAGGCCACACTTGGCTGCTGTTGTAACTTAGATACAGTCTCAATTTGTATGTTGTCTCTCAGTAGACGGGGGGAAAAAATAAATGGATTGATCTCTCGTCCCACTTCAACAGTTACGGCACATCTGTTTTCAGACAAGATTTATAAAAATTGTTCCTGCTGACAAATAAGCAGGTATGTTCACTACTTATGGACTATATGGTTTTGATAGTGTAATACAGTTTGGATGCTGTTCTCTCTTTGGAACAAACTGCCAAACTCCAGATGTTCTGGATAATATCCGAACTTTTTTTTTTAAAACAATACATGCACATTTTATACAAATGTATATATTACATCAACATGTCAGGTAAAAGACTGGCGAAGGGTTCAAACATGAAGAGAAAATGGAGGCTAAAAAAGCTGAAAAATTATCCCTTAAATCAACTTCTTATTTGCTCAGTTTTTGCTACTGATTCAGTAAAATCCTACTTAATCTGCCAAATTCACTAGCTTACAAAATCAGACTATTTCATCTGTTATTCGGTATGAAGTGATTCATGTGAATGCTGAATGTGCAAAGCCTTTGGTACTGACACTGAAATTCAGTCCCATTTCCATGCTTTACGATTGTAATCAGGCACATTTGTACCGCGGTCCACCGAAAAAAGAGTGTAAGGGACATGCAGCCCTGTTTGGCCCCTCAGTGACCACAGAGGAGGTGATAAATGACTACAACACTTATCCCTGTCAGTAGCGGGAGGGGGGAGAAGCAGCCCTCCTACCGTGAGCTACATCATCCTAACAACATTATTCTTTTCATGCAGCTTGTCGATAGAAGCCCTGTATGATTGGCATGGGGATCAGCTCAGGTTAATTGGAAGCCTGAACTGTGTAACGGCACGGGAAGCTGAGCAGACATTGTCCCCCTTGTAATAACACAGGAGGCCTGTATGTCTGTGTATCGATTACATCTTAGGTTCATGGCTCCCGTATGGGAATGAAATATCAGAGGACAGGTTATGGATGTTGCCATCAGTGGCACTAAAGAAACGGAGATGGGTCACTTGCACCGAAGGAAAAATTCCTAATGAAACGTTTTTAAAGTTTACATTGTAATAGTTACTTTAATTATCATCCCTCATGCTTCCCACCTAAAGCAGAACTAGCACAACTTTTCTAGTAAAGTTTTAAGGTAACGGAGCGGATGTGATTTATCAGCTGAGATTCATGCACTTGTTTGGTATGTGACAGGTGTATGTGCCCTCATGGCTGAAGCTCGGTGCTGCAGGAAAACTCCATGTGTCCTCCCCACTCTTTAGTCTCCTTTTGATCAAGAGCCCATAGCTTGCTTTAGATGAGGGACACTTGATACTCCATATAGGAGGTAACCTAAAACATTGCTCCCTCCATGGAAGCATGGATTGCAGTCCTATGGTACAGGCCACCCTGGTCAGGGATGAGATTAGGAACAGAAGGAGTGAATGACAGTACTAATAATCAAGAGAGGGGAGTGAAGACACTTTTTTCTATTTGTTACTGTCAAAGATTTCTTCAAAGAATAAAAGATCATCTTTAATTTGCCCACAGCTTTGTTGCATTACTCAAAACAACCTGCCAAGTCCTTGAAGGGTTCACATCTTCCCAAAGTCACATTCTTGTTATCGTCTCGATCAATCCAGGTGGCGCCTTGATGCATTATTTAGTGACCAAGGTTTTTAAAGGGTTTGATGCCATAACTCAGAATTTTGCTTATTAATTTAGAAATTAATTACAAACACAAAGTGACATTTTACAAGAAATGTTTAGCATAGCATGAATTATCGCTGCTGTAAATTGGATGCAAGCGACGGAGTGCAAAGCCTTGACTTGAGCTCTTTGTGATTAATAAAAGAAGCTTTCACTTCAGTTCTAAAGTCAGTCATGATGAACGATATGAAAGGATGAAACAAAACTCCTCCTCCTGCTGAAGGACAAGCTATTTTAAGCGTGGATGTACATTTAAAAGATGTATTAGATTAAGAGGAATCAGGGCTATCATTTATTGTATTTGTTGTTCCGTCAGACAGTTCAGTGACTAATAGCCACTGAAGGACATAACTTAAGATGAAGGTCACATATTCTCAGCAGATTGTGATTTCTCCCTTTTAATATGCTAAACAAGTCAATGTATGTCAGTTAGTTTTCTTTTCTTTTGCTGATGATCACATTATTGCGTGACATTTTGTCATAGATGAAATGCCTGCATTAGCAACTGTGCAGGCAGGCAATGACTTGGACACCCTCACTCTGTTCTGTGGAACACAAACAGGAGGTCCAGCTTCACCTCCTGTGGAGCAGAGGATCTGGATTCTACATGAGTGACTGAGACACAGCATCCTCCATCCTGCCTCTCATAGCCCCCTCATAGAGCCCCACAAGGCCCACCACGTGGCTCTCAACACTGAGGTCCAGATTGTGCCACTGGGCTGGTACCGGACTGGAGGTGGGCGATGGAGCCCCAATCCATCTCCCGCAGGAGCCCAGTGACGGGAGCATCGGTTGCCCACTCCTCTGCTCTGAGCACAGTCACTAAGATGGATTGGTTGGCCAACTCACCAAAGGAGGCAAAGCATGCCGTTAAGAGCTTGTGCATCACTTGGCTGCTCATATGCAAAGTTTGATGAAAGAGGTTTTTCTGGGAGCGATGAATTAGGGCTCCACTGTGAAATTAGATTTCTGGTGAAAACCTTGCAAGGTTTACAAGTAGCATTGTTTCTTTACCACCACATAGCCCAATGGTAGATTGAAAGTGGGTATTCAGTGATGAATGGTAAAGATTAATGTCAGAATAGCTTTATGGATATTTTAATGATTCATGTAAAATCTGATAAGAAGATGGCGCGGAAAAATAAGCTATATCTGTGTAGCATGTAGTTCTGACATCAAAGAAGGCAGCAGCGCACTATTAATGACTTTTATTTACTATCTACTTTATATATCCATCTCAATTAATGAGGTGAAATAAATGACTAACAACTGTCCGTTACTTTTGAGCTACACTGCACCAACCTTGTGCAGTATATAAGAGGGAAAACAATAGCAAACACAAACAAGTGGAGGGAATATGAAATATTCCCCTCTGATGAAGTAAATCTTGTGGAAAAATTGTCTCATCTTCAGAAAGAGTCCAAATTGGTCGGCACTTTAACCCGATACACTAAGGATCCCGCCTCCTCCTCTCGGTGACCCAAACCCACAACGGCAGCATGAACACTGACAAATTTGACAAAGGGAATTTGCTCAAAAAACATAGCCTCTATTTGATCAGCCAAGCGGCAAATATGTTGGATGATATGGTTTATTAGGCAATCCATTTCTCCACAATAGTGGGGCCATCTGCAAAGGTTAGCGTGCATAAGGTTCGTATGGCAAATTCTATCTAATCTGCCTTCGAAGGGCCGCCGCAAAAACTCAGTGGCAGATTTTTCATGTACGTACGATTTGGAATGCAAATAGAATAGCTGATGAAAGAGGTGACCTTCTAAGTGCAGAGCAGCAGGGGCTTTGCGGAATATGCAGAGACAGAATAGAATAGAAAAGAATGAGTTACTGCCACTGCCACCTCAGCTGCATTGTAATATACGACTGTGGCTCGGATACAAGTGAACCTGGCCTCAAGAACACCTATGTTAATCTCAGGGGATGGCACATCATGTACTAAGTACAAAAAAAATAGCT
The DNA here is from genome assembly GCF_963969265.1 of Rhamphochromis sp. 'chilingali'. Taxonomy (NCBI): domain Eukaryota; kingdom Metazoa; phylum Chordata; class Actinopteri; order Cichliformes; family Cichlidae; genus Rhamphochromis; species Rhamphochromis sp. 'chilingali'. Next base: position 17,377,505 of record NC_137947.1, on the reverse strand, counting down.
GGCTCGGAGAACTGTGTGCCTTTACGCAATCCATAAGGCCTCCAATGTCAAATAAAATACCTCAAAAAGAGTGTATTGCATAATGTGTATTCAAGTATTACCTATGAAAATGTCCACATATTGTTTTGTAAGTTTTTGCACAGCTCAACTGATGGCAAATATTGCATGCACTTCTCACTAGATTTATTGTTTGACTTTTGAGAAAAAGTTGACTGACATTAAGTTAGATTTATGTCCTCGTAGCACATTTTGCGTAATAAATAGCGGCCTGTAAGGAACATTAAGTGGCCAATCCAGTTGATGGATGCTCTAACATGTTCAGAATCTAACTCAAAATGAAAGTTGTTACAGGATATTCCAAGATATAAAGGTGAGACTATATGTCAATAGTGTAGTGTACGGACTCCTTTGTCATAGGTAGTGCAAAGCTTGAACACATAGACAAATGGGTGAGGTGTACCATGTTCATTCAGCCGTGCATGTCTCATCTGTAGCCAGTTTTGGCAGAGTAGTCATCTTCATTCCCTTTGTCCTTACCGCAGTAGGTAATCTATCAGTCTCGAGACATGCTGGAGAGTCCGGCTGGCCTACTCGCTCTCCCATTTGAATTGAGAACCCAGTTTCAGTTATACCCACGGTCCCAGTTAGACTGTGCTGCAATTGAGAGTGAGTGAGCTGTCCTTGATTCATATTACTGTCCCAATATGATTGAGCTTCTTTGGTATTGCCAAAGAATGGAGGGAAAATTGAGCACTTGACTTTGCAGGGTTGAAATCCCAGTACTGCATGTATGCATTTTCTCAGGGTTTTTCATGGGACACGCATGAGGTGCATTCCTTAAGTTGTGCTCAATGAGACAGAAGCAGGCCGAGTTTAGGCTTTCGTTTTTGAACACAGCATAAAGCAGTTTAAAAAAGAAAAAAAAAATTTAACTAAGAAATATGAAAAGGTAAGAAAACCAATTTTACTTCAAACTTAAAGCTCACATTAGTCCAGAAAACAGAAGAAAGAAAACAATGTGTGAGTTTCTCATGTTTTCTTTCATCTTTATGCTATGATTCATACTGAAAGCTAAGCAGCCTAAAAAATATATGATGTGGGATTTAAAGAAAACATTTTACTGAAAAGAACCCAGCGTAAAGTTGTGATTAACTCTAACCTTTGCTATGCATGGATATTAAAGTTGTTAATAAAAACATAAAAAGTTATGCAGTGATTATCTTTAAATTAGATAAAATCAGATAAAAAATTCTCTATTCTGAAATGAATACATGCCATTCGGCGTGTGGATTATCAGTACAAATGATCTGATCGTAGATGCGCGTGTGACTTGGTTGTAGCAAGAGAACAACAATACAGAGGTGTTAAGGTTAAAATGTAAGCCATTGCAGTGCATCAGGTGACTCAACCTTTCTGTTGATGAGTAAATCAATACAAGTATAAAGCAGACTTGTGGGAACACGGCTGTCTTATTTCCAGCAGCACCTCTTTCTGCGGCTGGCTGTTGGATGCGTCTCTGTCACCTGATGGAGAAGGGCCTTCGTACGGGTTTAGACTGAGCAAGTCGATTATGATGCATGTCGATAGCTCCAGCAAATATTGACATGGAAACAGTGAAAGAACAACCCCACGGCTCATAGCCCTTTCTTCCAATATTGGCTTCTTCACTGGCCAAGTATCACACAGATGTACGCTCTCAAAACACGAGGCACCAGCACATACACCTTACAGATATTTTCACAATTATACAGTTGCTTACACTGTGTGCACACAAACCCATCATTCCAGTCAGTGGTGTTAGCCTTATTACCCTGGTGTTTGTGTGGGAGGCTTATTGTTTATTTATGTTTATTTACTTAGAGGGAGGAGGAAGAGACCATTTCCCCTGCCACACTGCGCTAATACTGTCTCTTAACCACCTTGCTGTCTCTCTTTTATCTCCACAGAATCACAGTGCTTCTGCACCTGTCCCTGGGATCCAAGAGGGTTAATGATGAAACACAAACAGTGTTTGCTTTGGGGGGAAAAAGCAAAGGCGGTCTGTCAGGACTGTGAAGACAGTGCAAAGAAAGACTGGAGGAGTGAGAATGAAAAGACAGGATGGAGGCTGTGTGGGGGAAAGGAGGGGGGGTGCTAATGATAGGTGTGTCTGTAAATTCTTCATCCTGCATAGACTGCTAGGGAAACTGCTTGGCAGGGCACTCAACCTTGACTTTACAACTAATCCTGTTTGTAAGTTATTATTTATCTTCGGCAAAGTTTGTCAAACTCAGGCTTTGATTTCTCCCCCTGAGTTCCCTCTTGTGGCCCGCTCCTGCACATGCTCCCCACATAATTTATGACTGCCTCTGGTCCTGATGACAGATTATTAAAAGTAGAATTAGTTTTTTGCTGGGGATTTTTCCTGTGGGAATTGGGAAGGCAGGGCTCTCGGAGGAAGGTCTCTGACGAGGTCTCCATTACTAATAGGCGGATTTTTTTCTTTCCCTGTGTGATGGCAGAGTGAGAAGACTAATGATTTGAATTTACTGTGGCAGCAATCACGTGGTCTGGAAGCCAGCATCGGAGGAGTGGAGAGGTTAAGTTCTTCCCTGTGGAGAGGTTTATTGGATTGTTTAGCACCAGAAGGATAATGTTTTTGTCATAGACTGCTGGTGCTTCTGCTGTCAGACTAGAGGGAGGCCCGGAGCAAATCTTCTATTTGTGTGGGTGCTTGTGTGTGAACTGAGATCAAAAGTATGACTAGATCAGAGAAAAGAAAGGCGGATGCGCCAGGAGTTTTTTTTTTTTTAACTTAGAGACATTAGAGAAAGGAGGAGGGCACATTTTATGATTATCACTGCAGTAGTTACTACGTGTTGACAGAATTGCAGATATTCACTTTGACTACATCCAGCAAACTGATACAAAAACCACTTCATTCTTTTTCTCTGAAGTTCCAACTCTCTGATCCTCCCCTATCAGCAACTCTTTTGCACCAACTGCACACTTTTCCTCCTCTGCTGACACACAAAGAGGATGCAGGCTTTCCCTTTTCCCCTGTTCACCTGATGGCCGTTTGGAGCCTGTTCCCCCAGCGTGTGTCTGCAGCCTGGGAAGCAGAGGGGAGTCTCAGCACAGCTGAGAGGCTCGGCTTAATCTTATGCATCATTAAGCACTCAGCGGCACGCCGCAGCTCCTCATATACATCATCCACGCTTAATAAACATAATGATGACATAAGATGTAATTCCAGATGAATTTTCATTTTATAGGGAAATGGAGAATTCCTGTAGAAAGGAAAGTAAAAAGAAAAGAGGCACGAAAGAGGGAGAGAAAAAGTAAATTATCTGGGAAGTACAGAATAAATGATGTTTTTTCTCCACAAGATGGATTGTGGGGTTCTGGGGGCAGTTGAAGTGGGAGAGGAGCGTTGGAGGAAGGGAGGGTTAGAAAGGTGAGGGGCCAGAGGGCTGCAGTGGTGGTGGCCTGAGAGTAAAGGGGTGGCATGGGGGACAAGGGGATGTGGAGTGGGGTAAGGGTGAGGAGAGGGGAATGTTGGTCATTCCAAGTGTTTTAATCGCGGGGCTTGATGGACAGGCTGAGAGGACCTGAGGTGCGGCCATCCATCATATGCAGGCGAGAATGGAAGAGTGAGGGGTAGAGTTTCAGAGGGGGTGGGGGTGGGGGGGGGGGGTGGGGGGGGCTTCTGGGCTGTGGGGGGAAATGGGATTCTGATGAAAGTGTAAGAGAAAGGCGGCTGTAAACAGTAAAGGCCAATGAGGGCAAGAGGACCGAAGATTAGCGCCGTTCTTCTGCAGTATGTCGGGAAAGGCAGGCAGGAGGGAGATTTAAATAGCACCGCACACATGTGAAAGTATCCCCGTCCATGTTTTTGTGTTCATTTAGGTTCTGAACAGCTTTTTACTGATGATGGCTCATGAACCAAACCTCATTCACACTTTCAAAAATGTTTGTGCCAATATAAATATACCAAAAGAATTAACAAACAAAAGGAAGGGGAGTCACGCGTCGTGTTTTCTGCACAAACATCTGTGTTTGTCTATAATTACTGCAGTTTTTCATCTTTATCTTTCATGTTTATTCTAGTTCTGTATTACATGTGACCCGAATCAGTCGTGGCAAAGTTGGCTGTCTGCCAAGTTAAACTTTAACATAACCCCGACCTCATCCTAAACTTAAAACACATATTCCCGTAAAATTCAGTGGGGAAGACACATTCCCATAATGCGCCTGTCTAAACAGATTTAGGTCCCCGCAACATGAGTAATACCTTGACCACACACTCATACACACCCTCTGATGCACTTTTCCTGAACTCAGCCCTCACCCAGACATTTACTCCTGCAGACAACACAGGCCAGACACCCATCCAACAAACTAACCAGCCAACCAGGCTGAAAAAAAAACTCAGGAGGGAGGAGAAGATGAATAGTGAAGAATAGTGAGGTAAGATTTGGAAGTGATCATGTCTCTTACATTCCAGTGAGATACACTCCTCCCATCTTATCAGTGACTTCTGGCACAGGTGAGATAAGATGTTAAAAAGCCAGTCTACAAATCACATCGTAAATATGAACATTTGAGTCGGAGGTTATAGTTTGATTTTGCACCCCCCCCCCCCCCCCCTTTTTTTTTTTTTCCCAGTGATTTGGAAATGAGGAACTATTTAGCTATTGCCTGTGAAGCCAGTTTTGTCGCGGGAAAGCAGCATCCCATGCATGCTTCCAGCTGGACCCTGTCCCAGGCTGCCATGCCTGGTTAATGTGGCCACTCTGGGCTGCCAGAATTAGAATTCATGGATTATATTAAACAAACAAATGCACAAACAAGAAAACAATGACACAAATTGACCTTGTATGACCTGAAATACAGTAAGTGATTCTCTAAATTGCTAAAATAACAAAAAAATTGAACATTAAGCAAAATATGGATGTTTAACATTATGTCCTCTTACTTCCGGATGATAAATCACATTGTCAGATATAAGCTTTTATATATGTTTGTAGATATACTAGACATTTGATCTGTGGGTTTAGCTGGGGAGTCATGACGGATGTGATACAGTTCAGGATATTAATGGGGCCTCCCACCTCTCCACTGTTGGCCTGTGCTGCACAAAGGCATTTCTAGATTCAAACCTCAGCATGTTCAGAACCAGTGGAGCATACCCAGCTGTGTGCCAAGGTTAGATGAGTGCCAAGGGTGCCACTAAACGGAATCTCATCTTCTGTTCTCTCCTCTCATCTCTCCCAGCACAAAACGCTACAATATAACACAATGCCATATAAAAACTAAAACTATGCAGCAGACACAGTGGAAGCACAAAGCACCCAAACAAAAAGAACTGCACAATGTATCGATTCTGCTTTTTTATTAATCCAACTCAAAGAATTAGTGCTATTGAAAGACTGATAATGCACACATCAGTGGCTAGCCTTGGTAACAGCAAATGCCCACTTCATCTGTCACTTTGTCTTGTGGTTCCTATGCACTCCTCACTTCCATTTTCTGAGCGAATATAACTCACGTGTAATGTCTTCATCAGTGATGTACTTGCAGTGCTATGTTTGCATTGACTTACAGGCCACACTCCCTCTCTCTCCCACATGCACGCAGCCTCAGTCCGCTCCTGGCACCAAAAGCAGATTACATCTTGTTTCCCAAACTACTAAAAGTGTCAGATGCTGTCTGGCTTATCTTTTATATAGTGTTATTAATGGCAATGAGCACCCACCGCCCCAGTCTTTGTATATGAATGCTTGTGTCTAATTAAAGGACCCCTGCTTACAGAAGCAGAGAATGGGTTTGCAAGATAGGAAATAATAATTGCAAATATTATCATTATTATTTTCATGGCTTATAGAGAACTGACACGAGATCAGAAGGCTGTATTTAAACTGAATTGTGAACTTGCGCAGCAATCATAGTAGGTTGCTAAGGTTAGGTTGTAATAGCTGACCAAAGCCTTATGTGTGAAAAAGAAAAAAAGGGCAGTTCATTTCCTTGGTAAGACTTTTTGCACTGGTTGCTTTAGTATTGTGGCAGTTCTTAAGAAATTGGTCAACAGAACTTCTCCGAATGGTGAAAACAAAGGGTAGTTATTTCTACCACTTTAATATATCAACTGATTGTCGGGGATGTTTGGAGCTGAAACTAAGACACAATTTACGACACCAAGACCAACAACTTATTTGTAGTTTTTTGTGTTTCACTGAACATGATATATCAGACAGTTTGGTGCACACAGATGAATTCCTACCCATTTTAGCTAAGCCGAGTTGCATTCATATGCGTTTCTATTTGGAATTGTTCTTGACCAGGGTCTGCGACCTTAGGCCAATTGTATACCGGAGCCTTTTCTCAGACAGCTGTGGCTTGGCTGGCTTTCAGCTCCCCCTGTCTTAACCTGAAGAATTATGTGCTCAGATAATTAGCTCTTATAGGTACACTCTCCATTTCTCCACTCCACTGGGCACATCATCTTCCTCGCCTCTTTATTGTTTGGTTTGCTTTGTCAGATCGATGTCTTGCTACTGCGTAACCAGCACTCATATCTCAGGCTGCATAAATCACAACAAGGTTTCTGTCGCTCGGGAGAGTGGTGTGGCTTTGCTGCACACATGCACGCTCATAAACACACACACATAAACAAGTGGGTGGACCACTTTATGCTTCCCATCCAGCAAATCCTCTCCTCTCCTCTCCTTGTTTCCTCCCTGTATCCTTACTACTGCTGAGCGACCACTGAAGAGGAACCCATCAGATTATCCTCTACCCGGTAGCGATGGGTAGGGTGGGTGTACCAGAATGGAGGGAGGGTAGGGGTCTGTATTACGGCTTATGATTGCAGCACCACCCATGTAATGAATTCAAAAAATGCAAATGGCTCTCCCCATGTAAAAGTTGACATTGTCTCCTGTGATAAATTTTCTGCTGAGGTAAGAGACAATTTAGATGCGAATTACAAACAGGCTCTTTGTCACTCTTCAGTTCCATTTACATCCTTAATTAGCTGATTCTCTCCCGCTTTCAGTACAGGATGGACAAAAAAAACAGACAGACAACAAGACAGAGCAACACTGACATATACAGATAGTACTGGCATCTGTGCTGAGCTCATGTTGCACAAAAGGAATTTTTCATGTCTAAACACTCACACGTCTATCCAACTTCACATAAAGGTGCATAAGCCTTGATTATGGTGGAGGAAATGAGCCAGAAACACCATCACACGTGTTAGGACCTCAGGGTTGATCAGCATCCTTGGGTCTGTGCCTCTGTTAATGCCATCCTTAACAGCAAAATAAACATCGGAGGTTTGTAGACACTGGCTACGACTGTTAAAATACTCATTTACGAAGCCTTCTTATCACACAACAGTCCTTTGCTGTGAATGACAGGCCTAAACATGGCATTCTATTAGGAGGTTTGCTCAACAGAGCAATGTTCAGTCATTCGCATCCCTCTCAAGTGCATGGTATGTCTGCAAGACTCCACAAAGAATGTGTGCAACGCGAGGTCATATACTACAGTTTACAATAAATGCTTGGTCTCCATAACAGTGGAGATTCACTCAAAGCATGACATCAAAGCGCAGATTGGCACGCATGCGACGGCTCCTAACGATGTAAACCGAAGCATGGGGTGAATGTGCATGTTTAGACCAAAGGGTGATGATGTCCTGATTTCATGGCGCAGAGTAGGCCTTGGTGTCTGATTTTGTTCTGCTAACTTTAATGTATACATTTGAACAGTGGGGACTAATAGAGCATGTAGCAGCTTTACAATGCAAGGGATCTGTGGGTGGCCAATTCATTCTGCAAGCTGACTATCTCTAAATATAGTCTGCCAAACACAGTCTGGTTTGTGTGAATAAAGTGACAGTTTAACTTATACTTAGTTCATTCATATATGCACTTTGCTACTGTAAAAAGGTTTTTTTTAAAACAAGGTTTTGAAACATGAAAACAGTCTCTGACCTTTTAAATGTTAAAATCCAACAACAGGCTTTATGGTAGTTGCAGTGACAGATGGATTTAACAGCATGTGGATGCCCCTGCCCTTCAATAAGCATGTTGTTTAGGTTGTTCTTTGTTTATTTATGACATTCAAAAATTATAAATACATAATCACAGGTGTGTCCAGAAGAGGTGTGTGGGGTGGCATCACCCCCCCACCCCCCCCACCCCCACCTGAAAATGATTGGTCCCCCTGGTGCCCTCCCCACCAAAGCCATTGGAGTAGAGTACAGTCCCAACACTATAAAATGAGGGCATGGCTAGAGTACATGGAGTACACTCACTCAAGTATTTTACTGAAGTTTAATGTAACTTTATGTACTTTGCTATATTTTGGATGTAGCAACTGTACTTTGGTTTTCAACACAGATTTTATTTTTGTTTAAATAATATGGGCTCAAATTGTGGTCATAAATATTTTGTACTTGTAAATCAGTTTTGTACTTGTAAATCGGAATTTGTATGTGTAAAAAGAATTTGTGTGTGTGTAAAAAAGATTTGTGTTTGGACTTAGCCAACAAAATACGTGTGAAACTCAAGTTTCAAGTTACAAGTACGAATTCTGACCCTGTTTTTCTTCCTTCATCTGATTGGCCAATGTCATGTCAATCACAAATGTAACTATCCAATCAGAGAACAGATGGCTTTGGCTGTCAGAGGGGCTCTGTTTTTTTTACTTTTTAAAAACATTTTACACCCTGAATAGGTAATGGAGCGATAGATCTTCACTCGCTTCAATCCCAATTCTACTTTTTCTGCATAATCCATCATATAAAATGTAATCAAATGAAAAAGTCTCTTTTTAAAACTTATTTTATTAGTTTTAATCTTTTAACTTTATGCATCAAGCAAAAATTAAATTATATGCAACATTCTCTGACTGGAAGAAATTTCTTTAACATTTAAACCTATTTTCTGCACATTCCAGCACATAAAATAAAATAGTTTTTTGTGTTTACACTCACTCTTTCAAATAGATGCAAGTAAAACACAGCAGAAAATAAATAAAATCAAAGAATCAGCGGTGCTGTTGCTCTATTTTCACCTGTTTAGCAGGAGTGAGGCAGGCGGAGGTGTGCCATGGTGCAGGTTGTGTTGCAGCCGTCATGTCAGTGGAAGAATCTGGGAGTTTCCCTGTGAATTTCACATCCCCATGGCAGCGTAGCCTACTCGTTGCTTGCGTGGAAGTTTAAGGGTTTTTTTCGCTGTAAAAAGAAGTTTTCTTCGAACAGCGGATGCTTATGTTTTTGTCACTTTTTACAGAATCAAACTCAAAGTAAGGTCAGTACTTCCACGCTTTAAACGCTGCACGTCATACTCTCTCCCACACTCGATATATTATCCATTGTTGATCTGCACACAGCTGTTGCCACAAACGTCGCACTCGCTTACGTCATTGTCATGAGACGCTCTCGCAAAAAAAAAATCACGGTTTTAGTAACGCAGCGTGCTCACGGGAACGTAACAGTAATCTAATTACCTTTTTTGCAATAGTAACAGTAACGTGTTACTTGTAACGTGTAACGCGTTGCTGCCTCTCTGCTTATGAGCGAGCGTTAGGCAAGACAATAGTGTGAACAAAATACTCTGTTTTCCTTTTAACAGGAAAAAACCTCCAGCAGAACCAGGCCACCCATATGTATATATACCCCCACCCCACAGGTCATTCTTTGAGTAGTTTATTATAACCAATAGCTATGTTTCATTGTGACAGCACCCTTTCATGGCTTTATTTATTATAGTGGAAACCAAGGAAAGTGAGTGTCATATAGAACAAGGAGGTCAGAGGAAGGGTTTACACTGAGATGACTATTCTTTTTATCTATTTTAAACTAAAATAGAAACATGCCTTTGTCTACTCATTCATTATTGTCACCATAATGACAAGATTCTTCTATTTTAACCCAAACCCATTCCACACACCCAACCAAGTTTGGCCTTTTTTAAATTAATTTTATTTAACCTCAACCTACCCAAACAAAGTTAGCACATACCTGTGTTATAATTTTGTATAATTGTAACAATTAAAATGTTATATAAAATATAACTTTTGTACTTCTATTGAACATCCACCTGGACATTTAAAGCAATGAACTTTCCTTGGCATGTGATCATGATGAGAAATTTGATGAAATTTAATATATTACAATGGCAACCATGGTGAACACACAAATTATAACGAACAATACAGATATATAGTATACTGATTTCTTAAAATAACTACAGTTACCCAGTTTTTGGATAAAAATTGAACTGCCACTCTTTGCAAGACTCCTTCCAAAGTAAAGTACCATAACTGGAGGAGAAAATATGGCTACGTGAGCCACTTTCAGATCCATAGCTTGCCAAATTTTTAGTCAGAGTTCATTGGTTTTGTCTGGAATGCAGCTTCCTCCTGTAAGCTGCTAAATGAAAAGCAACTTGTTTGCTATTTACTGTACACACAATCGACCAGAGAGACAATGCCATAATTGACCACCCACTTGACCTGGCGTCATAGATGTGGCAAATCAAGTGGGCCTATTTTTTGAGACTCATATGTAAGTGGTTTATAATTGTGGTTTTCTCACTAATAGGGCTGGGGATGCTTTTGAAGCAAAGACTTTGTTTATGCTACTGCCTCATTGTGTGGTACTCCTAATTGATTCGGAAGACCAGCACGTCAAAATAATTAATATGATTCATTGTCTCTGATAGCTTGTCTCCCATCAAGATGTTCTGAGAATTTAACTACATGTTTCAAATACTTCACAGCTGACATCATTGTTATCCCTCTGTTTCGTTTCTTTGTCATCTTTTGTTGATGTCAGGGATCTGATATTTTCTTTTCTTGGGGGCTTTAAATGTGGAGAAAAACCACATAGATGACTAACATGGTGAAGAAACACTGTCATTACCAACATCAATCATCTATAATATTTTCAGACATATTGCTTTAATGTACCATTTTAAATGCAAAGTCTGAGGGGCATGCCGCTGCTGTCCTATCATGGTGTAGGTACATGTTTTTTAGCCATTGTAAAATGTGTATGAACAGAGAGAAGCACGGAAGAGAAAGGATGCATTGTCTGTCTTTTGCTGTCATTAGGCGGCGTCTGGAGGATGATGTGGAAGCAGCATGGGGTCTGGGGGAAGTATTTATGACCCCACAGGAAACTCGTTGGACTGCGGTGATCGCGGAGAGATAATGGGAGGGAATGGGATGCAGCGAGGTGTTCTGAAGGCACCAACCAGACAAGAGAACAGCCAGGATAAATCAATGTTGGTCATTTTCTCTCCTCCGCCCCCTGGCTCAGTGCACCCACCCAGAGTCATTTACACAATTTATCATTAAGGTCCATCCACAAATTTTTAATGAAACTGCAAAACAACAAGGAAAAAAAAGGGGGGGAAAGCAAATTTTAAGTAAAATTGACTGAATCAAACTGTTTTTACTTGAACGGTTTGATGTAAAATGGCAGCATAATAAAGTATAATAATGTTAATTTGATTTAATTCTGACACAGCCGCATGAATGACTTTTCCAGTGACATTGGGAGGCATACAAACAAGACTTCACCTCATTAAACAGGAACAAACTGAGGGGAAATTGCACTTAGTTATGGAAATGGATTTTAAGCATGCAAAGCATTACTTGCATTGACTTTAAGCTGAAATATGAAAAACATCAGTGTTGATGCGAGCTTGGTTGTTATGCCAGCACCATTAAAGGGAGTCAGGATCAAGGTGCAATCTAACCTTTGATGATCAAAAGAGACAACTCATTACAGAAGTATATTGACCTTAAAGATGGCTTAATTTAATAAAGTACTACCTCCAAAGGTAGGAGTGCATTTATGGTTGCTCGAGTACAATGCACACACTGTCATACAAGCGCAGCTAAAACAGATAGATGAACTACTGTAGTGAATTTAGAGAGGTGCTTTTTTTATCGGAGATAGTTTGCTGTCTAAATACAGCCTAGAGAACAAGAGTGTGGGCTATCAGAATAAAAAAAAAAATTAAATGTGGCATACAGTACATTAACTTTATGGCCAAGTGACAACATTAAATGCTGATGTCTGTTGTACTGCTGAATTGTTTAAATTGGGTAAACAAACTGTAATGTACCACCAAAATACATATCAAACAATGGTATACAATTTCGGTTCTACAAATGGCTTAATGGGTGACTGTGTCAAATTATAAAGCAAAAAGAGCTCATTCTTTTTACACTGATAAGACCAGAAGACAGATCTCATTATTAAACTTGAGATAAATGTACTACATAGCGTCACTGTGTTTGTTCTCTAACCTTGTGGCTCTTCTTTACTTCTGCTGTTGCCTAGTGAGAGGCAACTTGTCTCCAAACAGTAGCAGTAAAACGCAGACTGAGTGCAATCACTCTCAGATTGCACAGACTGGCAAAGGTTTGCAAATAACTGCTGTCTTATTTATAAACACAGACAGCTTGCCAACATTTTGCAATCAATCTGAGTCAGTCTCCGCCGATGAGTGAAGCTCATCTGTAACACGTCTTTGTGAGAGGGGATACAACTTAACCAGTTGCCATCCTGCAGCCACTACGTGCTGCAAGTTGTAGTTGAAGATAGCAAATAATTGTGGGTCTGGGCTGTTCTCCATCTTCAAAGCGACCATTTTAAAGGCAACATTCATTGTAATTTGACCGTTCTGTGGTCTCCAACCATTGTTTTCCCAAGTGTGACCGCAGTACTAAAATCACAAATTCAAACCATCACCAAAAGTCAGTGCAGAGTATTAATATCTGTTTTCACTGCCTTCTTTTATGACTTTCCTTTATCTGATTTATATGCGTAGGGTTTGTAGAACAAGATAATTTGCATTTGCAAAGAACCAAAATTATTATTTCAATTTTATTTAGGTCAAAAATATTAGAGTGACAGTATACCTTTAAAACGCCTATTGCCATGAAGACAAGCTGTGTTTTTCTCTTTTTGTCCTTGAGCTTGTTTTTGTTTTCCAAGGCACTTAAAGGTGACATTGAACAGGACGGGTGTTTATCTGTTGTCTTCAAACTAATCTGTTTGCATTACCGCTTGTATTCCAATGGCCCCATTATGTATTAGAAAAGCAATTAACAGTTCATTAAACTTCGAAGATGTTAATACAAGTCATAAGACTAAGCCATCTGTTGGATTCTCTCCCAAGCCCGACTTTGATACCATCCACTAAACAACGTTTCAGATCAATTAAGGTTAGACTTGGTAATTTAAATTTGAAAACAGAACATCTTCTGCTGGTTGTCTAATAATAGGGATACATATGGTGTGGGTTTGGAGAGTGATAATGAGAGAAATAGCCTCCTTAATTTGTCTGATAAATATTAGGGATGGAGGCAGATTGAGGCCTCAGGACATAACATATGTCTGCCTTCAACCTCCATCCTATGTTTCAAGTAAGACAAGGAGGATAAAAGAGAGTAAATCAGTGCTATAGTATCCTCAATTTAATATGATTTTTTTTTTTAAAAACAGACAATGCATGAACAATGAGGGATCCACCTACTCATTTGCTATTTGTTGACTAGATAAATGTTGCATTTTGTCTCATCTGTGAACACGACAAATGAACAGGGTGAACATGATTCAATTCATCACGTTTCTTGAGGATTTTGTGAGATTTGCTCTCATTAGCGGCTCATCTGTCAGGGAGACACTCTGATCCTGGGGAGGAAAAAAAGCTGCCTCTCCTCACTTAATTGGAAGCCACACACACAGTGAAAGAGACACAGCAGCTATGTCAACCTTTTACATCCCAAATTTATCTTCCAAAATCAATCCGTCAACATCCTAATTGGCCCTCACTTTATGATTGCTGTGTTGGCTCACTCTCTGAGGATCTAAAACTAAATGGAGTCATAAGCTCAAAGATAAAATGTTGAAATATGCGATGCTTAGCCATCATCTGTTTATATAAATCTTAAACTGAAAGATCGGGTTTAGATGAGTGTGTCTGTTGATGTTCAAGGAAGAGTAGGAGGAGGAGGCAGCTTTAAAGTCCTTCAGAGTTTATCAAATGTTGCCGCTGAGCTTCTACATTACAGGAATTTTAAATTATTATTGCAATATTAGCTTCCTGGACAGTTTGTCAACTGCTGGAAATATGCCTCAAAGAAAGAATCTGTAACACATCAAATGACAGTAAAGCAGGTAGCGTTCAACATAGCCTGAACGAGTATTGACATATTATTCTTGGTGCTGGAAAAAGAATGAGTCTCATTAGTCTTCCGTGAGTCAGTAATGGCAGATCACCTTTTAGGGTCACGGGATTGACAGGCTCTGGTCTCCCTCTGTAGATATCTGAGAGCTTTTTATTGGCTTCCCCTCCTAACTCGCTCCCACTAATGCTGCCCGATGGCCTGGTTAACCTTGGTGATGGCTCGGAAGCTGGAAAGGTTTCACACAAAGTTCACTGAGTCATTAGTAAAGCAGAGGGGTTCAATTCTGCATGCTCTGAAGTTCATTGATATTTGTATCTGGATTAACATGGAACTAGAAAGTTTTTTGGAAGCCTGCAATTCTTTACTGTAGGATAAATTCATACTGTTTGTCTTGTAAGTGCAGGAAAGCCATTGAATCTGCTATTTTGTATAAAATACACTGCAGTGAGAAAAGTTTCTTTCTCCTACTTAATGAACAGGTGTCTACATAACACAGCCCACCTCACAGATGGCAGCATAATTAGCAGTCATTATGGTGGTCTTCAAGAAGGCTGGGATCTGTGCGGCCGCACAGAGCGCCTAACCTCTTCACCCCCTGACAGGGCCCACAGGAGGCCGCTGACACGTGTTGTTCTCCAAGTGAAGCCAAAGGTGGAGTTCCCTTTTTATGAGGTGTCATCCTGATGTGCTGGAAACTCGGAGACATGCGTTAAAGGATCAGAATGTCAAGGGCCTCTGTCTGGTCACGGCACCATAGGAACAATGAGCAGAAAAGTCCAGGGCCTTCAATAAAAGGCATTAGCGTTGTCTGGAAGGCTGCTTTATGGAGAGGTCTTCATTCCAAATGATTTAACATTTACATGAGTATTGTCCTCCGGTTTGATGTTTTGGCATTAAGCAAATCAGAAATGCTTTTCTTTAAAAAAAAAAAAAAAAGTCTATTATTTTAATTCAGCTGCAGTGTGGCGGTGTATCCAAGCAGCAGACATATGCTTCTGCACCTCACACCGATCTGACCTTTAAAACAACATAGCCTTCTCCTGCCATACAGAAGGTGGCTACAGATGTGGTTTGCAGGGTCATTCCCTGTTCATGTCACTGTTCATGCCCGACTACCCCTCTGTTGTTGGGCCACTAGTGGGGTTGAGCAGAGGCTGCTGTCATGAGGGTTTGGGGGAGGCATGGTTGCCAATAGGCTTGTAATTTCCCCTCACTTAGAAATGAATTCCATCTAATCTCATTCCACCATGTCAAATAGTAGCGCGACATGCTGTTTTATACTGTAACATTTGGTTAAACTGAAGCAGCTGAGTGCTTCTCGCTTCAGCCCGACACCCTCTGGATATTAAAGCTCTGTATAATATTTCACAGAGATCTGATGTGGCTTAAACACTGTATTTAGCGTGCCCCTGATAAATACCTCCAAATTTGCTGCCTTACATCTCAACTGTCCAATAAACTTGTCTGACTCTGCCTGTGATTTACAGCTATCTCCAGACATTACGAATCAAGGATGAACTTATAGAAGACATGACCTCTTGCTTTATTTATTTATTTATTTTTGCTTTTTACCAAAGCAGTCTTATTTTAAATAATAAAATCTTAGGAAAAAGAATATAAAAAATAATTATAAAGATATACTCAAGCCCACTAAATCTAGTCCTCTGCAAGTATTCTTTGAAAAGAATAGTAAACATTTACAGCATTTGGTGCAGATGCACATTTGCAAAAGCATAGGTGCATATATGTATGATGACATCCTGCACTTTATATCAGTCATCCCAATCATCAGTAAATTAAGATTACAAAATAAGCTAAATATTATGTTTGCAGTTACTGCATTATTTTTTCCCTTACCTTGAAAAGAGATCTATTTTTTTTTTCTTTTGAGCAAAATGAAGCCCTGCAGGGATTTAAGATTCTGAGGTTGTTTGCAGCAGTAATTTATTCCTTTAAAGTCATAATCAGGCAGCATCAGAGGAATGTAAGAAGTTCAGCTCCATTGCTACCCTCCCATCAGTAAGTCATTATTACAATATTGCTGCTCTTAAGTAGCTCACTGACTGGCTGACCAGCTTTGAAATACACACTAAACCACTTGCAAGTCTGAACAAAATGGCCAGTCGGCTCATTGCTTTCAGGAATAAAATGAAGAAACTCACAACAAGGAGAACACTGACACCTGCTAACACAAAGTTGTTTGTCAGCTCAGACCCGAGGCATTTTGAAATAAACCCTTTAAAATGTGCTACTCAGTAAATTGCATAACAGTAGAGCTTCTATTTTGTTTGGACAGTAGAGTGCAGGGTGGTATGCATATTCACATATTTGTATGTAGAAAGTATTAGTCACCATAGTATTAACAGATCAGCTCAGTTCACATCTTGGGTGAGGATCCTAATTTTCTCCAAACAAAACTGTTGGGACAATATTGGTCAGTTAAATTCAATTTGTGCTATTGTGCAATTTGTGCTATTTGTGCTATTGTGCACAAATTGAATTTAACTGACCAATATTGTCCCAACAGCTTCTTTTAGTTAGCATAATTGCTGCAGGATCTTATTTTGTAAATTTACAAGCTTACATTATTTTGTGGAACTACAGTAAAATTGTTAATAAATTGAAGCAGCATTTGTTGATATAATTCTGAAACTGATGCAATGCCACAAACAAACTCCAACAATTAACATCACCCTCATGGTTCGTGTACAAAACGCATGTGGTAACAGTTTGCAAATTATGTAAAAAAGGGATATTATTAACACTTATGTGGCTGTCCACGGTTTATTTAAAAAAGAAAATACCTCAGAGAGATGAGCTATCAATATTTACAAAATCAGACATAAATATATACACAGCACACAGCACCAAAAGTAAAGGAAGCAACTAAAATGAATTCATTTGTCCTATGTTAAGCTTATTTCCACAAGATGAGGAAACGGAGTGGATTTTTCTTTTTCTTCCTTTTAATCTTTCGATAGGATTTAGGAACCATGTAAGTGAGGTTTTTCTTTGTTATTTATACCAGGGCCAGGGCCTCTAAGTTTATCCTGCCTCATATGGAGACAGCTTAAAGGAGGCGGTGAGCCCTGGGAACAATAGTTCTTAGTGGAAGCAAAATGACTCCTGTGTTTCATCTGTTGTTATGGTAAAAAGTGGTGGCTCTAAATGACCACTTCTATGCATATGTGGATTGGTGTTTGCCTTTGCTCTGGCAGGGAGCCAGTGGCTGATCCTTCTGTTCCCCATATGGCAGCATTGTGGTGAAAATGCTGGACAATCGCCCCCTTCCTGGGAGAAGCCTCTGGGTCTCGCTGCTGGAAATGAAACTGTTGGTTTCACTTTTTATCAAAACCCCCATAGTGCTGAGACAGCCTGCAGGCATACACACACACACACAAACGCACACAGTCATGCTCACAATTGCAAACAATCATTGGCAGATATGCATTCGTCATAAAGACAAATAATTTGCATTAAAGGAGAGAAAAGTTATGAAGGTGACAGAACAGTGCCGCGAAAGTGAGCGTTAAATGTTTTCACTCCATATTAAAAGAATTAAAAGAAATCAAATATACATACGAATGGTGTTTCCTACAAAAAATCTAATCTATTTCTATTTGTAGTAATCCAATAAGGAGATATTTGAGTTCAATTCAATCAGTTCATAGGCTTACAAATTTGATCTGAGACTTTCCCTTCCTCTGATGAACATCTAAATAAACATCATTACACCACTTCTGTCTTCATGTAATAAATCACTTTGTTTCATTTGCGCGTACTTGATTAAAAAGGGGGGAAAAAGAAAAAACTAAAGGGAAAAACAGAAAGTGTAAAACTTACAAGTGAGTGAGGCCCCTGGTGGAAATACCCACAGGCTCTAATAGCTCACTTGACTAATTTGGAATGAATTTTAAAAAGTTCATTACTATATGTAAATGCATAGCCACGATGAAATCTGCCAGATCTGCAAATATGCTGATGATGCCACGACAGACAATGTAGCCCGTGTTGTTTTCTTTTAATGAACAATGCTTTCCCTGCAGACGGATAATGTGATTACCCGTTGCTCCTCCTCGGCAGTTGGATCGTCTCAGTTTGCTGAAGTTATTGTGTCCTCCCTGTCACTGCGCTCTGTTTGCATGGCTGTCACATCGGCCACCCTTAATGGAGAAATTAATTACCACTGGTGTCATCTCTCATGACACAGGAGTCAATTTGATCATGTTAACCAAATGAAAGGACCACTTGATAAACCCGTCCGTTGTAATCATGATTTGATGGAAAGGATTAAAATGCATTTAGGCTATTTAACAATATTCATTAGATACAACTGCCATTATGTGATGTGAACTATTAATTGATTAAAGAGGTCACATTCTCACTCTTTAACCTTGATAAAGGTGCAGGATTGAGACATCAGAATCAAAAAGAGATCAACTTGGAAGGCGTCAACATTGGAATACAACTTCAAGTAAAACACTGAAAGCTCAGAAAATCTTTTAAAAGTTGTTGCTAAACTGATGCCTTACGGCAGCTAAGATAGATTTACTAAAAAAAACCCTATGTAGTTCAATTTTAAATTACTTTAGTACTTGATGTATCTACTGCATATTACATTATGCAACCTCACTGCAATGTACTTGAAAGCTATAGTTAATAGTTGCTTTGCAAAATAAGATCTATAAAAACAATACGTTTTAGGCAATGTTAATATTATCAGTGGTGCTCATTCTTTAGGGTTCGTGATAACTAAAAAAGCAGTGCAGCTCTTTGTTGCCTTGGACCAACAAAAGTCTAATATTTCTTAAAGAATAATGTTAATAATCACTAAAGTATAATAAAAACATCTTTAATTTTTTCTCTTCCACTTAATTATGACCACCAAGACTTACCTGATGAACCCACAGTGAAGGTTTGACAGTTAGATCATATACGGCTTTAAAATGCTGCTTATATAAATACTGATGCAATTATAATGTAAATCTAGTAAGGATATAACATATAACAAAATATTCAACATTGAAATATCAGCAATTGGAGAGATTTAAAAATTTAAGTTGTTGCTTTAAGTTTATTTTAAGTTTATTTTTCCTACAATAATTTTGTACTTTTACTTGAGTGGTTGTTTTAATGCAGGACTTTTACTTGTAACAAAAAAAGTAAAGTATTTTATTTTGCTTTTGTTGTATTTTCACTTGAGTAAAGCATCTGAATACTTCTTTCCAGACTGTTTGCAGTCCTAATGTATCTTGTTAACCTACTTCTCACTTAAATGGGAATCCCCTGCCTGCTTCATGAAAACAACCAGTACACACACATGGGAAAGACACACACACACACTAGACCTGTCAAAGGACTCCTTTGTTTATCATTCATTTCTTTTTCTGCCAAAGTTCACCTCTAAGCCTACGCTGGACTTCTCTGACTAGAGCCATCTGAATGTTGCTTTGTCGCTCCTCACAGGATCTTCATAGAACTCAGGCGAAGCTTAACTAATCACTCATAAATGTCGCTGAGCGGACGGCCGCTGCACACGGCAAAACAAATCACCCGCCAGGAACACGCTAATTGGCCTCAAGGTCAGAGGCGAGTTTAAAGAGAAAAACACATTACTGTTTCTGGAGAAAGAAATGTATCATTTTCCTTTCTTTATTCTAAACAACCCCAAATGCTAATGCAAACCAACTTGCAGTATGTGCACACTTATAACCAGCCCGCTCCACAGCCGTACAGCCGTACAGCCGTGTGAATTGTTAAAGAGTAACAAAGCTGTTTTGTGCCCGGCAGATAAAAGACCTGTGTATCAGCGAGGTCGGCCACTCCATAAATATGTTGGCTCTTCTTATTACAAGCTGTGTGCATGACAAAGGACAAACAGCTGGGGAAAGAAATGCTACATGGCAGGAATGGACAAGGGCCATTTTCAGCCTGGCTGGTCAGACACCAACCCCTGAGCTGTCCCCGCAAAGGCTGTTTACTTGACCCACAGGAGAGAGGAAAGAGAGAGAGAGCGAGAGAAAGTTGACACGGTAAGCCTTTAGCTCTCCTTCCTCCATCTCACATGCACAATCTCTCTGTCTTTCTCTGATGACAAAGATTAAGCCTTGGAACGATATTCCCAGTGCTGAAAACAGGTCATCAATTACCCTATGATACTCTTCATTACCTTCCACCTGTTTCATCCACCACATCCTCTCAATGATTCGCCCGGCCATGCAATGTTAGCCACACCATGAAGAAATGTTTAAAACAACATGCAGCATCAGGAAATTACAATTTATATTAAAACAGTTTACACTGTGTTTGGGAATTTGGATCTGTAAAAGAGTTTAGAGTCTACACTGATACACATGTTGTACATGGCCTTTGAAATTAGGTAGGAATTTTTGAAACTTTAAATGTATTTGAGTAGTTGAATAGATTAATACTTGGCCACCAGCTAGTCGTTTTTTATTGTTAAAAATCATTTCTCCGGGGCTTTCTTTTGATAGGATGTGTCTAAGATCAGAATTGTCTTAAATCCTAAATAAGGCCTCAAAGCTCCATGGATGAACACATTAGTGACTTCTTTTTCATTAATAGCTATTTTTATTTGTAATGTGATAGCAGTTAAGCAAAAATGATGAAGTGACGCAAATTTAAAAAAAATGCGAGCATCTAGGAAACATTATTATTTTTGATTAACTGTTTTGATGTGTTTATGCTGCAAATCAAATCAGATTATTTATTTTCCCCGAGTGGTTTTTCATTTTACTGTGAGATTCTTGCTGTGATTTATTTATTTACTTGTTTGTCTTCTGAGTTAGAATCTGATTTTAACACACACGTAAGTAACAGTTGAGGAACCCCTTTAATATAAAGAAATGATTTCTGAAAGAAAACAAACTAATTGGGGGAGGTATGGCTTCAGAAAATGTCAAATGCTAAGCAACTTGTACATAATGTAAGAATGTAAGGCTTGAAAACAGAGAGACTGGTGAAACTAGTCAATCAATATACCTCGAAAAATCCATGTTTAACCAGTTTATTAACACACTGCTTTTCATCTGCTGTACTTTCCTTGAGAAAATCAGCAGGATTAGCTACAGCGAAGATTATTTATCGTCTTGTTGCTACATTTTTTTTTAAAATTCTCGTTATGTTTATTTGTTGTGGTTTGCATAAATTGAACAACCAACAGATGAATTTACCATAAGTAGATTTTTGGTTTTAGCAGCTGTCAGATAGAAAGTCAAGTTTTTCAGTTTTTTTGGCATAAGGCATCCTGCACAGGGGAGGGACCCCTGCTGGAGACTGCCAAATCTTCCCCTATTATATATTCATGTAAAGTATGATCTTCCTTATCTGCGCTGACCCTCTGTGCTTGCTCTGTCTCATTCTGGGTATGACAGCGGGGATTTGTTTATTCAGTTGATTTTGGCTGCAGTGTTTCTCATTTTGTTTCGGATGATGTTCATCAGTGCGGTGCTCTCTTGGGAACTGTGCTCCTGCTTCTCGCTCTTTCTGAGATAAATAATATTTAAAAAGACTTTGAAACCCCTACTTATAAATGCTAATTAGCTGTTCAGATACTGCTTTTAAATCACATGAAGTAGCACTCTCTCAGATGTGCAAACGTCAGAATTACATATAACATTATGTCTCAATTTATGGTGTATATTTCAAATATTTCTCCTTTTTTGTCAGCTGGTGGATTAATGGCAACCAAGCTTTATTATTTTCAAGTGATTTTTTATTGCATATGTCAGTTATTAAATAGCTTACATGAGCTCTAATGGCTGCTCATACTTTTTCTTTTTCTTTTTTTCTTTTTTTTGCTGTCTCAATGCTATCTGTTATCTTCAAAGGCCGAATGCAAAATAAGGGGTATGGAGGACACTTCGTTCCTAAGGGAGAGGGATTTGTCAAGGAGTATTTAAAAAGCAATTCTTGTAATTTATTAGGTTATGTTTTTTTTGTAATTAAATACCACCTGAATAGTTGTGGCTCTGCAGCAAAATGGGTGCAATGCTGTTTGGACTAACTGTCTCACAAAATGAGATATTAACTGAATTGAAAACCATCCCCTGTCGCATTTGATAATTTATTTGCATAATTAGGTCTTAATTTTAATTCACTATGCAAATATATGCCCCTTTTAAATTGCATTTAAATGTGAACTGGATCCACTGTCAGGCCTAATGTGAATGTATTTAATTTTATTATCTGGAAAGCATGAGAAATGGTTCAAGGCATAATAATGGAAAAAAAGAAGACTGCTGATGATTTACCAGTATTTGAAATGAAATAGAAAAATGTTTCAGAACATTTGAGTATTTTAATTGTTATGCCTCAGAAACATATAATGTTTTCTCCTGCAATAATCTTGTTTTCACATGTCCCACAAGAAGTCTGTGTTTGAAACTAGAGAGAATTATACTGTATCCGTTTCTGTTTGGATGTCCTTTCCTTTCAAGGGAGTGTTATCTCTTGTTTCACATTTTAAAAAGGAGTTGTGCTTAGGAAGCATGTATTGCCATCTATTATTCTGTGAATCAAATGAGGGCAGCAACAGGGCAGCTGAGAGAGAGTGAGCCTCCGGTTCAGTCCAATGGTGGCCTTTGTGGACCGAGGGAATACAAACTCTAAGACAGGACAAAGTCAGAGGAAATTGACCTGCTTGATCCTTTCCTTGAGAGGGAGGCGGCTCTCCTCCTTTCATCTTTTCCCAAGGGCCCAGATCTTTGTGCTACACTTAACAAACAAAATACTGTCTGGACCTAACTCTTGGTTGTGGATGTCTTTGGAGCTGGGAGATGCTGATACCCAGGGTGGCAGTGGGCTGGTAAGGAGGAGGAGGGGGTAACTTGAGACAGACAGGCCTCTGGGGTAGGGAAGTAGCCAAAAGGGACAAATTAGCTTTAGACAATAGGGGACCTTTTCCATCACAGGATAATCAAACGTTTCTTCATCAAAGCTGAGACAATTTGCAAGCTGCTCATTTTGTAATTCTATCATGTTTGCCCCTGAGATATTCTTTCTGTATTTTGTCTACCCCCACCACTTAAACCCCTTTTTTCAATTCATCACCATTAATTCAGATTCTGTTTGATTACACTGTTGGGGTTGTTAATTATACAGAGTTAACAGTGGTCTAATTGAGCTCAGAGGAAACAGAGGGTCTATTGGAGTGGCAACATATATGCTCCCTCTTAGCATACTGCAAAATAGACCTTTGTTAGAACCGCTCCTCAGCCCATACTTGCGATGTTGTGTTTTCCTGTTGTTACAGGGCAATCTCTGAAGGTAAATGGTCAATGGTAATGGGCCACTGAAGATAAGTCAGACTCAGGTAAGTTACAGTAGATTAAATAAACACTGTGAGTTAATTTATCACATATCATTAAAAAAAAAACAGAAATACACCAAAGTTATAAAACAGAAACCTACCTTTTCTTTAGTATGTGTGCATCTGTGCTGTGTAGTACATGCCCGAACGGGGGTGATGCATAATATGCTTGCCTCTGAATGTGCATATGGGTAAAAGACAATGTGTGACGGGTCTTTTTCCTTGGCCACTGAGCTGTGGACCACAGGGTTTGTTGTGTGCCTTGAATCACACGAAGGAAACTGAATGATGTTGCCCCAGCTCTCTGAAGGAAGGCCATGCTTGGCTGGCTCCAGAACAGCCTTAACAGGATATCACAGAAGAAATTGCGGCTTTTGTCCAGCTCTCCTTTAAAAAAGGCTGTGTCAAAGGGACTTGGGAGGGTGTTTCTTTTTCAGCAGATGCTAGAACAGTGTGTAGTGGTTCTCTGGAAGCCCATATCTACAATGGCGCCTATCTAACCCTGTGACATCATCAAAAAGCGTGCTGCGTGGGGCTGCAGTGTAGGATTCATGCATTACAACAGCAGCAACATGTCTCTTAAGGCACCAGTGAACAAAGTTGAGCCCCAGTGCTTTTAGCCCCACTGGAGGCTTTTCTTACATAGTCTTACAACAAGGTAACACAGAGTTCGGATTATGACTCAGACTCTAAAACAGCTGCTTTTTATGTGCGGCTGCGGAAAATTATTATTTTGCATAATCACTCCCCACAATATTTATTCAATCACCATATACAGCAAAAACCAACATGGTTTTATGTGCCTGCGTGTACATAAAAGTACAGCGTGCTAACAATATACATGCATTTACACGGGGAGCATTACAGTTTCAGACAGTGTGTTTGTCAGGGAATAGCCATGCTGTGAGCAGCCTATCCCTATGAAAGCCTTAGCCTCGGGGCTATAGACAGACCCCTGGGACCAGCCGGCACTCAAGGGTCTATTTGTTCAACAGAATGTGTTATTCTATCACAGCAAGCCTGTCACAGCAGCAATCATTCAAATACCCATTCATTTCTGGAATTCCGAATCCTCAGGCTTCTAAAGACCATCAAGGAGCTACTTATTTGTTTAGTTTCTGTGCAGCCTTGTGTTTTTGATTCTTAGATACGAAGGGCAATATCAGAAGTTTACACGTTAAGCAAGTTTTTAAGGGTTTAAATGCAATTTCTTAACAGAAATTTTTTTACTTAGAATTAAAATGACTGTTTTTGCTTGCAAAAAACCCAGACTAGCGGCCTGGTGGTTGCTGCCGTCACTTCAAAATTGCCCGCATCCCTGTCCTTGAATGTTTTTCTAATTGAAAGTGATATCTTGGTGCGAATTGTTGGTCACAGCTTTTGAAGGGTGCTGGTACAATAGACCTGTCAGGGTTGATAGATCTCCAACACAGCTGGGACATAGATCCCCACACCGAAACCAATAAGAGCAGCACCGGTATGTAAAAACTTCAGCTTGGAGCTGTCTATCTGCTACTCACAGTGTTATATACACACATGTGTGTCTAATCTGTGACATACACACACGCAGAGGCCTGATCAATAGCATATTTTTGTGAGGGAGGGCAGGGTGTGCTTTAATTCATAACAAGGATTAGAGTGAATGACATTGGCTAGAAGTGAAGGAGGCTGAGAGGATAGTTTCTCATAATCAGTATTTTGTGTTGGACCCCTGGAATTATTTTTTCTGTTTGAGTATAATCAATAAAACAGCCCATTTTAGCTCGGCCGGTTGATGATAGCCAGTCATTACAGATTAGCCCCAGTGAGTAATGGGAGTCCCACAGAGCAATATAATGCAATTCGATGACTGCACTTGTGGGAGGGGTTGTGGTTGGTACAGCAGTGATGATGTTTTTGGTCTGGGGAAAACATGTTAACCTGGACAGATTTCAAGAAACATGACAAAAGCTTCATTTTATAGGGTGGTTTTTGGTTTCTTTGGTTTTGTTTTCATCCATGCTTATCTGTAAAATCCCAAATAGAAATGAATATATAAAGATGTTTATTTCTATTCTATAACTTCATTTAAAAATGCTATCACCTTCTGCTTATTTTTCTGTTGTACTACTTGAAAAACAAAACAAGGCACCCCTCTGATGCCAATTAATTAGGAGGATATGAATATTTCAGTGCTCTATGATACACTGGTGGCTGCACCGAGATAGAATTCACAACAGCTCCTAATGGAATATTAATAATGTGGTGACGTTATGCTCTTCTTTTTCTCAGCTTTCAGTGAAGGTGCGTGAGTGGAAAGGGTTCATACACTGGTCACTCCTTGGTAGAGAGTCATCAGCCAAATACAAAAAAAAGGCTTCAAGTGCAGAAAAAGTTAAAAGAGTTAAAACCACTGAAAAGCTTCTGCATGAGCTGTAGATATTGTTTAAACAAACAAAAGAAGCTTTTATTTTTAAGCATATTTGGCAGCAGTATAGTTGACTTTAGTAAGTTCATAAGTATAAAATATGGATGTAGCCACTATACTGTAACTTTTGTTATTCTTCTGAGCCACATGATCACATTTGGACTCCAAATTTATCAGCTAGCAGTAGATATTTATGCATCATTCGCCATTTTCCTTACTTTTCGATGTTCATTGTATATTGCAACTTATGCCAATACAAGTGCATGGTGTATCATTAATAACAATGGCAACTTGTACAGGGTGATATGCTC
Source organism: Rhamphochromis sp. 'chilingali' (assembly GCF_963969265.1). Lineage (NCBI taxonomy): Eukaryota > Metazoa > Chordata > Actinopteri > Cichliformes > Cichlidae > Rhamphochromis > Rhamphochromis sp. 'chilingali'. The sequence continues at coordinate 17,351,254 of NC_137947.1, read as the reverse complement.
CATCATTCCTGCAACGCTTAAAAGTAAGAGAATACATGGATGAAAGTATATACTAGCACATGTCCATGGTACATTACTGTCTGGTCATTTAGTCTGTTGTTGGGTGGTTGCTAGGCAACATGATGACTTTGTAATATGCAAAACGTAACTTTTTGGGATATCAATGTGATTTCTGTGATATGAAAATGACGCAATGAATTTATAAAGTATTATAGGCACATAAATGCTGTAAATGCCTCATTTTAGCCAGTTGATACCAGAACATGATGACAGCATAAGATCTGATATAGATAACCTTTAAATTGTAACGCATCAATTTGAAGCTTGCTGTAATAATTTTGCTTGCTCAACTCCTCATGCAGGAGGCAAACAAACAGACAGAGGATTGTGCATTATAGTATAGCTAATACTATTATTACAAATAATAAATATAAAACTATATTTAACTGAATGCTTTGAACATTCTGTCAAATTGATGATGATGCTTTTTTAGTTCTTTAATCTCTCTCTTTTTAATCTTTTCTCTTTTTGCCATGTGTTGTATCATGCGATTCTACATGGAACAGTTTACATAGTTGGCTGCTAGGACATTTCTTAAGTTTTTAAGTTAATCACTACTTTAAAACAAGCTGGGTGCTCATAATTTACAAAAGATGGCTGCTTTTCCCTGCGCCTCGTTCTGCTGGAAATTTTTTCCTGTTAAAAGGGAGTTTTTCCTTCCCACTATCGCCAAAGCCCTTGATCATGGGTTTTCTCTGTTTTTTATTGATTATTGTATTTACATTACCTTAGGAAGGACTTCTGGGTGACGGCATGTTGGAATAGTCGATCTTCACAGAGCTCCTACTTTTATCAGCCACAAAGTGGGGACTTATATTGGTGGTATTGTTTGTCTGGCGTCATAATCTGCCAAGATGACCAGCAGAAACACCAGGAACCAGGAGCAAAAGAGAGATGAGCTCGGCGCGGCTAATGGGGCTATCATGGCTATGCTAAAAACCACGTTGGAGGAGCACAAAGCCTCGCTTTCCGGGAAATTTCAAAACATCCGTTCAACGATTTGAAAACAAGCTGGACAGCATCCAAACGACTCTTAACACCCATGACCAACGGATTACGTCTTTGAAAACCACGGCCACAGCTACAAATGTGGAGCTGCAGGACGTGGTGGCTAAGCTAGCGGTAGTGGTGGAGGTATTTACATTACCTTTATAATATAAAGCGCCTTGACACTACTGCTGCAAATAAAATTGAATTGAACTCAATTTAATTTAATACCAATGCTACAGAAGTGTACAAAAATTACTCAGATGAATCCCATAGTACTTTTAAGTATCATCAAGTAAAAACTACTTTAGTAATATTTTCATCTTTAGTCACCTCAGATACCTTTTATGTAGTTCAACTTAATTTTTTTAATACTGACTAAGATTCGCATGAAGGTGTTCACAGATACCACAGGGGAAATTTTTGGGACACAAAAATCTTTTCTGTGCCAACAAAACATTTCAAAGCTGTTGTTTTACATTTATTCATTTAATTATTCCTCACTTTCTTGCCAAACCCCTAATTATTTTCACATTAACACCTGCTGCATTTCCCATGTGTGTATGCTCTATCTCTTTAATCTTCATCATTAGGTGGGTTAGCTTTGGCTATGCACTGATATTTAATAAGCTAGAAAGTCAGATACATATACTTTATGCTGGAAACTGCTCTGCAAAGGATAAACTTGTACTTATGATATGAAAGAGATGCTGATTATATTTCCCTTACTCCTCTCTGGCAAGGAAGACACTGCCAGAGCTTGTGTTATTCATGGACAGACTCATTTCCTGCAGCAGCAGCAGCACGGTTCAATAGTAAAGCTGTAAAACAGTTTCAGCTAGCCATAAACACATTTGATGAAAACAAATTAGGAGCGAGAAATATAACTGACGGAAAACATAACAGCCGGCAATGGAATCACATTAGAGGGGACTCTAGATGCCGCTGCAAATAAATGTACATTTAATAAATGGATAAATACAACACATAAAGCCCTATGTTGCCAAAACTCATTCATCATTTAAATATCTCCTTCTTTTTCCATTAAATCCTATATTAAAACACCTTGCAAATAAATGTGAGGTTTTAACAAGTTGACATTTCACCAGTAAAGTAACCTGTTGACACTCAAGTCCTGAAATATCGCTTGAGGAGAATTTAACGCCTTTCAGATGAAATCACTAATGGCAATAATCTTTTGACAACATGAGATGAAAGTCTCACTGATTTGTTGCTGTGACGCAGTACTATTCTTGTTAATGAATTTTTAATATCCTTAATGACAGGAGAGGAACGATGTAATTAAAAGAGCAAGTTAGGAAAAACGCTGACTCCAACTCTGTATGGGGACCATTTTAATGTTAGTTTAATTGGAACTAACACATTATCTTAATGAACAGATTGCCTTCAAGGAGACCATTTCCCCTCCCCTATAGCAAGCTCAAACTAGCCCCTACGCATATAAAGACATTTCTTTTAGAATCTATGACACAAGGAAGAAGAGGATTTGGGGGAAAAGATACAGAGAAACTTTTCCCTCCCCCTAGCATAATTTACCTTTTGAAAACCTAAACCTTTACAAATTCTTCATGCAGAGCCTGGAATAAATGGATTGGGGTGGTGGTGCAGGGATTGTGGGCATGCCCGGCTGCAGGAGAAACTTTGTGGCATGAAATAAATGCATAAAGCAAGCCAACAAGCAGACAAATTGACCATTCCACAACCTTGACACTGTTGACACCTGGACACCTATCGGGGCTCTGTCTGTCCATTTACACCCCGTGGAGCTGAGAGGAAGACATGGGGAGGTGGGATTGAGGTAAGGGTGTTTTTATGCTGTGAAGCTTTGGGCAGTTGAGTTTAATTTGGGATTTACAAGTGACATTGTGCCCCCATGGCTGTCTTCTTACTGGGCCTGGTTTATGGAGTGAGACAGCTGGGTCTTTTCCTTGTGATTAGCAGGCCTGCGACCAGCCATGCAAAAAGTATTATAGCTCACAGCATTATGTATCAGAGTTTACAGACCCCCTCCATCTCTACAGACCCCCTTCATCAACCAGTGATCAAACCCCCACCTTCACTCACACCTTTGGAAGGTCAAGGCTTTCAAACAAGTCAATAACTAATGAAGATGTGCAATGTCTATAATACACGGCGAGAAACAGCAAAAAAAAGAAAAAAAATTGAAACAAAAAAATTACAGGCACATGGGAAAGGCACGCACAAGCCCTCACATAGACACACACACACACACACACACACACACACACACACACACACACACATTAAAAAACAGATTAATATTATTAAATGATTTGGAGTTTCCAACTAAGGGGGGAAAGTGGAGTATGAACTGTGAACAGCCACATGACGACCCAGAGGCTTATCTCACAGAGGCTGTTTGGCTTAAGCCATGGCATTAATACACTGATAGCCTACGGAATAGCCAAGCATAAAATGAATGTGAAAGGATGAAGAAACAACAAGAAAAGGCAGGAAGAAAGAGGATGAAAGTGGTTAGGCCTCCAGCTTAACAGACCAGAAATATAGAACTACCAGAAGCATTACAGGGAGGCCCTTATTGATATGAGTGTTATTTCTGAGACATGCTTTTGTCGCTGCTTTACAAACAATACCAAGAAACACTAATAGAAATAACTTTTTGGGAAAGTTCTCCAGGGGCCAAAAGATTTAGAAATATGTAATATTGGAAGGGAAAAAGAGATAACGAACTTAGAAACATTCATCAACAAGATGGAACAGTAAAGTGTGCTACGACTGGTAATTCAATTTAAACAAATATAAAGATCTTTTAAAACACAAGCGATTGAAACAAGTCCTCTACACAGAATCTGTAACCTAGCTCAGTGCAGAGGCTCTTATTCCTTTATTTTATTGATTAAAAAAAATCCCAGAGGCACTAAAACGTACAGTCAATGATTAATGTCCCTCTCAGAAAAAGAAATTATATGGAATAAATTAAACTACTGCAGCAGCAAATTGAAAAATAAGAATGTAAATGAGCTTTGAATACTTAATATCATAGAGAAAAATAGGCAATGAGGCCCAAAAATGATGAGGGATTAGCACAGAAACATGACATTAGCTCTAATGGCAACGAGTAGATTTTCTCTACTGTCAAAATTTAACTGTCGCAACTGATTTTCTGCCAGGTAAATGAAAAATGGGAGACAGTGTGTCACAATCAAAAGCTGTAACCTTGTTCACTAGGTGAAAAATTTGGACTCAGAGCTGCATATCACTACTTCGAGTCTGAAACAAGATAATAGAAAAATAATATGATTTGAAATACAATTATAGGGACTAAGTGGCACTTACCCATTCTACAGTATTGCTGTGTAGTGTACTGTGTGTTTTACAGCTGTAGCATTTGCAGGAATACCAGGAAAAAACTAACTAATAAATAAGAACAGATCGCATTTAGAAACTAAGTGATATTAACCTCTTGCAGCTTTATCCTTTCTTTTTCTTTCAATGCTATATTCATATTGGCACAGGAAGAAACAACCTCTGCTTCAATCCTGCGTTTCACATTACTCGTTTAGTTATCCTGCAGAAGAGAGGAAAGGTGTGAACTGCATCAAGCCAGGGTCTCTCAGTTGGAACCTTTAATTATAACTTCACAGTATCAGTTACAGCAACTTGCGCAGATGCTAAAACCGTCAGAGGCTTGGCTACTCTACCTCACTTAATCTGAGCGAGACGCAACGAGACAGTGCTGTACCATCAGCCAGTTCAATCAGAAGCTAGGAGTGCATCAGGGACCAATCATAGCACAAAGCATTTTAAGTCACGTGACCTATAGCTACTTAGCATCCTCCACGAGCACCAATTTTCTTTTTTTGCACTGGCAATATTGTTATTTGCCTCTTTCACCCTGCCGCTTGCAGCCTCTCTCTTTCCGGAGAATATAGTGAGGTCTGTGCGTGCAGAGCTAAAGATGCTATAAAAATTGCTGAGGTATAAAATCGAAAGTGCTCAAGCTGTCTGCGACTGGAATTGCTGGCTGGCTAAGGCCTGTTGGAGGTGGTAAAGGATTCCCAGCCAAGACCTGCTAATGTTGTAAATCAGAGAAAGTTTGGGCTTGTTTGTTTACATATTTCAGGCTTTACAGTGGGCCCACTACAGTACACAAGGAGCTATGCTTGGCCCAGGCTATTGTATGGGTCATAAAACTAAAGAACATAATGGCAGTTTAAACCACCCACTCCTGCACTTGTTCACTTGTAATAGGGTTTTGTTCAGATTGGGAAAAACTTGTGTTACAAGAATAAACAACAAAAAATAGCAACAAGGGATTCTATTAGCTGCCTGGGTAGGATTTTTTTCTTCCACAAATGCTCAGATTGATTAGTTACAAACTGGAATAAAACAACACAACTACTCCAAAAATACATAAATGAACTAAACAGCTGATATTTTGTTAACAAGTCATCTTTGTTTTTTTAGTGCTGGTAATAATTAATCGTTATTTAAGTAATAACAATAAAACCCTTCTTTTTTCTAATTTGGGCTAAACAAAAATGCATAATTTGTCAAAACTTTTCAAGCACTTTCTTTAGACAGTTTCTTAGAAGTCAGGAAAAATCTCTCAAAAACCATACAGAACAGGGGAAAGTATTATAAATGTGTGTGTGAAAGGGGGTGTAATCCCTAGTTGGTTCAGTGATATATATACGGCTGTACCATGGTATACAGTATGTTTTAAAAACATCCACTCAGGTGTTACCATGTCTTTCCAGGTGCACTGTGAGCCAAAGCACTTATCCTTAAGAGAGATCAAGCTTGCACGCTATCTTATCAGTGCTTACAGTGGTACAAGTACAGTAGAACTACACTCAGCTGCTCATGCAGACCCTGCTTACAGAAGATCAAACGCAGGTCAGAGACTCCCAGCATACTCCTGCTTATAATCCACACTGGTGTGTCGTCTTATGTATGTGTATAATTGTATGTGTTTGTGTGATAGGGAAAGAGAAAGCGCGAGAAAAGGGGAAAAAAGGTAGTAAGAGAGCTCGAGCACTTTTTTTCGTGTGTGTCAACAGCAGCGGTCTGGTCGTTTTGTGACAGTCATAGGCAGAGCACAGGAAATGTACCACGATGTGGCCAGTCACAGTTGAATTTCTTCAGTGATAAGGACAGATTTTTTTCCCCCTCAGAGGCCTGACAGTTCATCCTTACAGTACCATAATGCATTTTTCTGAGGTTTGATCAGTAAAGCAAAATACACCAGAAAATGTTACACATATTCTAAAGTTACTAAAGTCAGGAGTGGCTTCTTTTTTTTGTTACAAATTTAAATTTTGATTTTGATTTTATCTGGTCTAATTTAAGAGTGTCAAGCCTGACCTCACACAAAGTCATACACACTCACACACACACAAAAGTGTGTGTGTGGGGGGGATGAAGGATGGAGGAAGGTGACAGGTAAACAAATTCAATGTCATATTCTCCTGCTGTCTTCACTGTGCCACTTGGCATTTTAATGGAAGGGAATCTGATGTAACATATAGTGGTAACTACAACAGCAGCCTCGTACCAGAGGGGAAAACTTAACTCCTCAGACCTATGCATTAAACATATTGTAGAATAGAGTGTAACATTTATCACTGTCATTCCTAGAGAGTTTGTGTAAATTTAAATGCGCTCAAGCGTGCTGATTCCCCCCCTCCACAATGTATGCGTACAATGCCACCCCAAAGCCCATTTTCCTGAAATCCCTCTCATTGTTCTGCACGACCATACCACCAAACAGCTATTCATCTTTGGGGAATATGCTGTACAGAAATGTCTTTGTATGTGGGCTTGTTTTTTTCTGTTTCTCCGTTCCATGTTTAATAATGCAGAATCTGTCCACCTAGATTTCATGGTTTAATATAACAAAAAAAAAAACTTAAATAAGAAACAAAATAAAATATATCGAACAAGATTATACTTTTATTTCTCAAATTTGAGAGGTGATTTCAGCAAGATAAGTTTAAATGACTACCTGAAAATGAGTTTCTGTTATAAGAAATATTTTATAGAGGTTATGCATTTAGCCATTTTATAAAAATATATGTTATATTGATTTAGTATATTACTGGATTTCAGTTTTTAAAAAATGCCTATAGACAATTAAATAAGGCTGAGGTTTATTCATGACAAGTACTTTTCCAGGATTGTGAGCTGGAGTAAAATGGAACAATAATGCTTTTAAGTGTGGAATATATCGGGACAGCAGTGCACGGAAACACCAGATGACACATGAAACATTAAAATAAATCACCTAACCTTTACAATTTGCAGTGCCAATAACAGGAAAAATGACAGATCATGGGTTATTATTCACTGAGAGATCTTATACATAGTAATGATGTCATCAATAATGGCCACGATATCATGGCTCTTGCAGCTTTTAAAAAACATTTAAGGGAATTACTTTATTTAAAATCATCGGCCCAAGCCCAGGCCTCAACCAGTCAGCTGGAAAAAGGACAGAGTCTTTAAAGGTTGCAAGAGAGACAGAAAGAGAGCCACAAAGAGGGAATAAAGAGTGCTGAGAGAGGACAAAAGAAAGAAAAATGTGTCACGTTAACTTTCTGGTACCAAAAGGAAGGCATGAGTCAATTCCCCACATCATACATCTAGAGTGTTACCTTAACACGTGAGGTTGTGAGAGATCAGCAAACTACAAGTATATTTCATCAGACTAACAGAATTAAAAGAGTTTACAGTCATTTGTGGCCTTTCAGTTTTGGCTAAATGGAATACAGAGCCTGTTAATGTCTGTCTACATTATTATGCTTGTTATGGTTTACTCTCCTTTTCTGAACACAACACATGCAGTTATTCATGTGCTGCATAGCTGACTGCATGTATATACTTAACAAAGGATTGTTGGAATAGATGTGTGAGGTTGCAGTCATGTTTCTAAATTAACTTGGAGGGAATCAGATTTCTACCTTATTTACAAAATCACAAAATAAAAGCATAAATAAGCTGAAAAACGTGCCTAAAATGTTTGCATTTTACTAAATCTTAAATCAAGGTCTACTCATTATCTTTTTTCAAACTTTAAACCACATCCTCACAGTTAATAGTTTGCTTTCACAGAAATTAGATAGCAACGTACATTTATCTCTCTTGTCCTGTTTTTTAAAATTGACTTTTTCTTTTATTACATCATTTAAAAAGCTAAAATTTCTTCTCTACTTTCCAATGACGCCCTACTGATTGATGCCTTCTGTTCACACTGATCACACATTATAGAACACATTACAGCATATTGTGCATTTCAGGAAGGGTCATTTTCAGAAAGCCGTTTACTCTGCCTCTGCAGAAAATCTTTAAATAAATTTAATTGTCTGCATCCACCATCAGAAATGGCTTTATGCATTTTGCTTCATAATTAAGAGCTTTCACATCCATAAACTTAAATCACTGTGCACAGCTGTTGAGGTGTAATTAAAGCATTAAATATGTGAACGATCGACTCCCACTAAACAAGATGACACCCCCGACACAGAACTTAGAGGTGAACCATAAGCTAGCTGGGCTTTTTCTAAAACTAAGACCCAAGCTCCCGGAGTGTTTATCCTGTTTTCCAATTCTCAGATGTCATTCCCATAAATCTTAGTGGTTCGCCTCAGCATTAGTAGCTGAACTGATGCTAACACCATTAGCTGATGATTTAATGACACTGTAGATGAGGACAGCCATCCTCTTTCTATCATTCTTTTTTTTCCACCCTTGCCTCCTGGCTGAAGATACAGTGAATCTGTGTGTTTTTGAGGATGTGGGTGGTGGCAGTCGTATGTCATCTACCTCCATAACGCCAAGGTCACTCCGTTGCATTTCTTAATGTGATCAAGGAAAGTGTCACTTTTGCAGTTCTGTGGCAGTAAATAAGATCTGGCTCTAATTTGAATGTAGTGTACCAGAGGCCCTTTATGGGTTGTTAATTTAGTGTTTAAATACATTTAACAGTTGAGAGAAAGTACTGATTAGACTGGCTCTCCAAAGTGAAGGCTATTTTTCTCTCTGACTTGCTGTAGATTATTATTGTTATGATGTGACAGATGAATGCCAAGACTATTTTGAATTAAGAGGAACTCCAAAGGCAAAGAGAACATTGAAACCTGCCCTTTTTATTAGGTAATTTTCATTAATTCACCTTTAAATTCCTTATTTATTTTTGTTTTAACTAAAAGGTACAAGCTTTTTGCATATACTATTGCTAGGTGTCTCGGTGACCTATACCTGTCATAATGCCAATTGATTATAATAGCTCCAGTTCATTTCATTATTGTATTAATGTATGTATTAATTTATGTATGTATTAATTTATGCACAATGTATTTTTTTACTATGTACCTGCCCATATCAAATACAGTATAATAAACTTTAGTAACGTTCAAGCACTCGAAACAATTAATAAATCTATAAAATTTAGGAAAAGTGGTAGTTGTGCTTAAACACTCAAAAAGTTCATGACTTGTAATGTAATAATAAATGTAATAATTTTTTTCTAAGCTTAAAAGCCCAGTGATTGATGTTATAGTATTAAACCTTTTGGTATCAATTATGTGACCCTGTGTCAATTGAACCAAAATAATTTAAAGCAAATCTACAGTGTTGGATTTGGTAAAACCACAGAATATATTGGATACACCCCTGATATCTCATAGGGATGCCATGATACTAGAATTTTAAAAACACAAAAAATACAAGAAGTACTTAAACCATTTAGAAAGAAAGAAAGCTTTATTGGTCACATACACAATCATACAGAGTACAATATGCAGTGAAATGTGTTGTGTCCGAGCTGCGTTCAGGCTGCAGACATAGCCATGCCGTTCCAGGGCTTGATGTTTGGCATGGGGGGCCTAGCCAGGACCCTTACTGGCTACTGGGAGAGAATCGAACTTGTGATTTCCGCTCCAAAGGTGTGTGGTCTTCCCACTACACTATCCAGCTGCTGTCCAGCTGTCAGCTCCATTTGAAGTAGTGTCATGTCTCTGTTGACTTGGTACCGTCTTTTCATTGCTGATCAAACAGAGTTGCTAAAATAGGTAGCCACTGTTTATGTCTAGTTGCTAGCAGACTTTTCTCTGCTTCAGTATGGGACTTTAGCAAAAACATGACAAGTTTTAGACACAAATAATTTTTCTTATACTGTTAAAGTTACACTCTCTATTAATGTTACAGAAGGGAATGAGTGCTAATGTTAGCTGTTTAGCTCTCACATGACATTGTTTCATTATTAGCCATAGCTATTAGCCTCTGACTTAATAATATAAGCCAGCTATTGGGTAATTACTAATAGTTAAAAGGCTAATGTTAATGGCGAGGTTAACATTTTTGATAACTGCATAATATCTAAATATTGCCAAAACAGGAGCTTTACTGACCTTTAGAAAGTCCTCCTAAAGTGTTGTTTAGGGTTGTGAACATCAACGACTTTGGCTGCAATTGAGGGGAGGGACTGTGTGAAGTCGCAGATGGCACTGTTGGTACTGATTCTGTTGTATATAGCGTTGTTAATCTGAGTATTCGTTTTTCAGACAGTCCTAAAGTCCTCTAATTTTATATTAGTAATGATCAATAATGAATTTGTAGATATTTATCAACAGACTCATCAACAGACTAACATGGCAAAATATACATTTTATATACAGTATATATATGTCTATAGAGAGATAGATAATTGACAAGCTATAAGCCGAAAGAACAGTCAGCACTGTTTGTTGCTCCCTAAGAACCAACCAGGAGCAGCATGATGAAGTCCTTGAGATTCCATTGTCTTTTATTATTTTTCTGTAGCGCTCCACTTTCAACTACTCCCTCCACCAGCTGACAACACACATTGGCCATGAAAGCCAATAAGGCCCGACCAGCCACCTCCACAACACAGATTTCTCCTGACACCTAATGCCAGTTATGAAATTGGGGGATAAGTTAATGTGTCACAGTACCATTGATTTTTCATTTACTACTTGCTGCCCTCAGTCCCAGAGCCAACCCGGGCCTTTCCTCCCAGCTTCAGAATGAATTACTGTGGCCCCCATCAAAACAGAGGATCGTGGGGTGACACAAGAGCCAGAGTGGGTGTTCATGAAAGGTGCCATACCTGATTACAGATGACTTCATACCATTGTCATGTGGCATACCAGGACTTCAGATATCATGATCAGTTTACCCTGTATCAGCATAGACCAACAAAATGGTCTGCAAAATATATGAATATAGTATATGATACAATATATAATGCACATTTTAAACTTTTAAAATGTAAACTTTGATGCAAGTTATTTTCCCTGTCTGATCTATAAAGTGTGAGAAATTTGAATAGTGTCTATGATATATAGAACAATAAAGGGGGCTGCTACAGTAGGGATAAAATGAGAGGTAGAAAAAATCTGTGGCTGCTCCCTATGAAAGGAAAAATACGCTCACGTAACAACAACATGGTGCTCAATGAGCTATGTCCTCAGTTCCATATGAGATTGGTTAATACAAAAGCTTGGTGGTGAAAAACATTGTCCTGCTCCCAGTGACAAAGACAAAGTGCCTGTGTTTGGCGTATGCGAGTCAAAGGGACAGGTGACGACAAGGAGGGAGACCAGGGAGGGAATTTGAATTTCACATCTAGGAGGAGGCAGCATGTCATTAAAAACCCTAATTTCAGTGTCAGGTAGACTTACAGGTGATCCATCATCTTGTCAGTATAATTTTATTTTATTTCAAAGGAGTTCAAAGCAGGCTTTCCAGACTTTTTAGTTCAGTTTCAATTAGATTTAAACCCAATTAACAGAAAAGTCCCATGAGTGCATTCAACAGATACCTGTTTACTCAAGCAGATCCGGGGGAAAACAACCTATAGTACAACTGAGTGCCAAACATTCAGCATAAACAAGAACGTAAAAATAAATATATAAATTATCCACCAGCACAATGAAACTATAATATAATTAATAGATTATTACTACCTTCAAGTTAGATATGACAGTTTTGCACAGGAAGCTACTGCACTACTCTTCATGTACTACCAGCAAACTGCATATCAGCACCCATGAATGCCATTTATTGGTACATTTCTAAATGTTAACGCCTGTCAACTCCAATCTCTCCGAAGGAGGCACTCGGGGAAATAAAATACATCGGAGGGGACCTGAGAGTAGGACACACGTTAACCCAGATAAGCTGTGACAAAACACCATTACCCTCTCCTGTTCACACAGCAACATACAGGACAGCTAGTAGTCCCCTGTCCCTGAGAGGAATCCATCTAAATGAGAGACAACACACACAATCATGCACACACGTTCATGTATACCATATTGTAAAAAAAAGATCCATCCTGTGTATGTATATATATATATATATATATGGATAGCGTAGTGGTTAGACTACACACCTTTGGAACAGAGGATCGCAAGTTCGATTCCTGCCTGGGGCGTCTGTATCCAGTAAGGGTCCTAAGGCTAGACCCCCTATGCTAAGCAAGCCTACCGCAGACATGAGCGAGACAGATAAATATGAAGGCATGCCGGCTCGGACGTCGCCCGGATCAACAAGGTCCGCGTCAGGTGTTGAGGAACCAGGGCACCCTGACGAAAAGTGGGCTACTGGAACAAGAAGGCATCGGTGGGCAAGAGACGAAAACAGGGCGTTGTTGGAATGCTACTACGCAAGTAACCCCGGCGGAAGGGGCTACATGAATAGGATGAGGGACCTATGGATTCTTCGATACCCAACATCCACAATGACGGCGAAACAACTAGTAGCTCAGTGTTCCAACATTCGAAAGAAGGGACTGCTCTCACAGCTAGAGATTGACGAGGTACAACACAAATGCTACGTCAAGGAGGAGTCAGGACGCCAGGTCAGGGGGGCGATATCATCACCCCCACCCGAGATTGGGTACATAGCCCCAAGTGCGATAGGAGAAGGATCGTTGAGTGCGAGAGGAACTGACCTGAAAAATAGGATCATGGCCAAGCTTGAAACCTGGATCCCCCGTAGCCGGTTACCAAGATTACGTGAAGTACCCTCAGAAGGTCTGCTAGATGATGTTAATGCAGCACTACGGGCAATACCGACACTAACAAGCTGATCTACAATACGGCAGCAGTGATCAGTGAGATGCTTGGCTACAAGTTGAACAGCGACAAGGGGCAGTACCCTCCATGGAGAAGGAGGCTAGAGGGCAAGATCAAAGTAGCACGGAGGGAGGTTAGCCAACTAACGGAGTTGCAGAAAGGTAAGACAAATAAGGTGCCTAAGAAATACAGCAAGCTGTCCATACCTGAGGCCTTGAAAACTGCCAAGCAAAGACTCACAGCCTTGGCCAGCCGCTTGAGGAGGTACACCAGAGAGATAGAAGGCAGGAGAATAAACCAGCTGTTCTCCACAGAACCAGCAAAGGTGTACTCTCAGTGGCAAGGGAACAATAAGAGAACAGCACCACCAAGGCTGGAGACGGAGCAATACTGGAAGAGCATATGGGAGAAGGATGCAACCCATAACGGCAATGCTCAGTGGCTAGAGGATCTGAGGGCAGACCACAGCGACCTCCCTGAACAGGGTCCAGTAACCATCACAGTGGCAGATATCCAAGAAAGGGTCTCCAGTATGAAGAGTTGGACAGCACCAGGGCCCGACATGGTTCACGCCTACTGGCTGAAGAAGCTGACTGCACTCCACGAGCGTCTGGCAGCACAAATGAACCAGCTGCTAGTTAACGAGAGACACCCGGAATGGCTAACTGAAGGCCGGACGGTCCTGATCCCCAAGGACCCCAAGAAGGGACCGGTCCCCTCCAACTACCGACCAATAACCTGCCTCAGTACTACATGGAAGCTCCTGTCAGGCATCATATCGGCTAAGATGAACAGGCACATGGGTCAATACATGAGCGGGACACAGAAAGGAATTGGCAAGAATACCAGAGGCGCAAAACACCAGCTACTGGTAGACAGAACAATCAGCCGAGACTGCAAGACCAGACTGACCAACCTGTGCACTGCCTGGATTGATTACAAGAAGGCCTATGACTCAATGCCCCACAGCTGGATACTGGAATGCCTAGAATTGTACAAGATCAATGGGACCCTAAGAGCCTTCATCAGGAACTCAATGGGGATGTGGCGTACAACACTAGAGGCCAACTCCAAGCCCATAGCACAAGTCACCATCAAGTGCGGGATCTACCAAGGAGATGCTCTGTCCCCACTGCTGTTCTGCATAGGCCTGAACCCCCTCAGTGAGATCATTAACAAGACTGGCTACGGATACCGACTACGGAACGGAGCAGTTGTCAGCCACCTCCTGTACATGGATGACATCAAGCTGTATGCCAAGAGTGAACGAGACATCGATTCACTGATCCACACTACCAGGCTATACAGCAATGACATTGGAATGTCGTTCGGACTGGAGAAGTGTAGCCGGATGGTAACAAAGAGAGGGAAGGTAGTCAGAACTGAGGGGATTGAACTACCAGAAGGCAACATTGCAGACATAGAGGACAGTTACAAGTACTTGGGGATCCCGCAGGCGAATGGGAACCATGAAGAGGCCGCTAGAAAAGCTGCAACCACCAAGTACCTGCAGAGGGTCAGGCAAGTCCTGAGGAGTCAGCTGAATGGTAAGAACAAGATCCGGGCCATCAACACGTACGCCCTACCCGTGATCAGGTACCCTGCTGGGGTAATAGGCTGGCCAAAGGAGGAGATAGAAGCCACTGACATAAAGACAAGAAAGCTCCTTACCATGCATGGAGGGTTTCACCCCAAGTCCAGCACCCTGAGGCTGTACGCTAAGCGGAAGGAAGGGGGCCGGGGACTGGTGAGTGTCAGCACCACAGTCCAGGATGAGACAACGAACATCCAAGAATACATTGGGAAGATGGCCCCAACTGACCGAGTGCTCAGTGAATACCTCAGGCAGCAGAAACCCAAGAAAGAGGAGGGAGACGAGGAACCATCATGGAAGGACAGGCCCCTGCACGGTATGTACCACCGGCAGATAGAGGAGGTGGCTGATATCCAGAAATCCTACCAGTGGCTGGACAAAGCTGGACTGAAAGACAGCACAGAGGCACTAATCATGGCAGCACAGGAACAAGCTCTGAGCACAAGATCCATAGAGGCTGGGGTCTATCACACCAGGCAAGACCCCAGGTGCAGGCTGTGTAAAGATGCCCCAGAGACAATCCAGCACATAACAGCAGGGTGCAAGATGCTAGCAGGCAAGGCATACATGGAACGCCATAACCAAGTGGCCGGCATAGTGTACAGGAACATCTGTGCCGAGTATAACCTGGAAATCCCGAGGTCAAAATGGGAGATGCCCCCAAGGGTGGTGGAGAATGACCGAGCTAAGATTCTGTGGGACTTCCAGATACAGACGGACAAAATGGTGGTGGCTAACCAACCGGACATAGTGGTGGTAGACAAACAGAAGAAGACGGCCGTAGTGATCGATGTAGCGGTTCCGAATGACAGCAATATCAGGAAGAAGGAACACGAGAAGCTGGAGAAATACCAAGGGCTCAGAGAAGAGCTCGAGAGGATGTGGAGGGTGAAGGTAACGGTGGTCCCCGTGGTAATCGGAGCACTAGGTGCGGTGACTCCCAAGCTAGGCGAGTGGCTCCAGCAGATCCCAGGAACAACATCGGAGATCTCTGTCCAGAAGAGCGCAGTCCTGGGAACAGCTAAGATACTGCGCAGGACCCTCAAGCTCCCAGGCCTCTGGTAGAGGACCCGAGCTTGAAGGATAAACCGCCCGCAGGGGCGTGCTGGGTGTTTTTTTATATATATATAAAATATATATAATAGTATCTGTAACTACTTCTCAATATCTTTTCAGTTGGGTTTTTGTTTCTTTTTGTATTGTTTTTAATTTGAGATTTTCACTCATATGTAAGTCTCATGCTGGTGGAAGTACAGTAGTATTCAGATTTTGCACCAAAACTAAAATGGGAAAAGTGCCATTAAAAAGTACTGAAGATATATAAAAAAGTACTTGCAATAGAGAAATTGTGTTGTTGCGTATTTATATGCACTTTTATAATTTGCTACTTTAGATTTTGAACTTTCAGAAGAGGTTTTGGGTAATTTACTTGAGATACACTACCATAACAACAAGACATTACAGATATAGTTTTAAATTCCAAAGTTTCTCTAAACAGATTTATTAGAATGAAAATATTTTTAAAGTAAACAATCTTATGCAGAATTATTGTATTTAAGAACTTTAATGTTGTAGCTTGTCAGGGTGAAGCTAATTTACGTGTTGTGTGAATGTGAAAGAGATGTGATAAAATAGAAGGTGTTAAAATTGTATAAAAGTACAGGTATGGACTAATATCACCCAGTGGGCTTGATTTGTACCAATGCTTTATGTTTTCTGACTTTTTTTGCCTTTAAATCTTATAAATTATTCAGAATAAATTCTATATGCTAAAGGCTACAAAATTTCAAATGTAATGTAGAGGATTAAAACGCAACATTAATAGAGTGGAAGAGACAAGTTCTTAGTTGCAATACTTTTAAATTTAGGTATGTAAGTAGTAATATTATGTTATTTTATATGGAATGTGCAAAAAGAGCTTATTCACTCTGTAGTTTCTTTGTTAAAAAGAAGAAGCACAGTTTAATATACAGTCCCAGATCCCCCGAGTGCTGAATGGTGACAGACCTCAGATGGATGTGACACCAGCAGTCCAACCACACTGTGCTCCTGCTAGTGTCGTAACACTGGATATATAACCACTCCCGTCCGTACATCAGGCTGGCTAAATGGACAAAAATGCCAGGGCAGCAAAAAATGGCGAACAAACGCGAGGCTTCATTAGCAGAACCTTCCCGGCATGCTTTGCGATGACAAATGATTGACTTGGAACAATATCTAAGGCGATCAGGATAAAGTACCAGCCATTTCAAGGCTCAGCAAAATTCAAATTCTAATTAGACCTTGCACCACATTCCAAATAAAAATGGGTCCCTAGGTGGTTTACCCAATCAGGTGTCTCTCCCAGACCACTGAAACAAAACGAATAAAGAAAATGATTAAAGCGATAACAAAGGCATAAAATTCAAATTATGGCAGCATCACATCTGGGATCTGTATGTCACTGCACTACCCATTCTGCTCTCTACTTCTTTTTCTCGGACTCTCTTTAACCTGTTCACACACACATACACAGTGCATTCCTTTCTTTCTGCATGAGGGCAACCAAAGAACAGAAAAAAGACAGAGGGTGTGAAAAAGCAGGGAAATTAAAAGGTAGAGAGCGAGATCGCAAATAGGCTCTCAGCTTTAAGGTTATTAATGACTCCTCAAAAATGTGCGACTTTTCCAATCTCTCTGAGAAGCGCTTGAAGGAGCCTGCAGATGAAGCTGACCTTCACAATGTTCTTTGGTCTTTAGTTAAGAAATTCACTCACCATTATGGCATCATTAGGGAAACAAGGATAAAATTACTCCATGGTTAATGACCTATAGGATCCCCACCAAAATTTGTTTCAGATCTAATAAAACTGAGCTTAACACACTTGAATGAATTATGAGGAGTGCTACGCGGGGGTATTAAAATGTGGGGAAATAGATTTTCTGAAGCTAGGAGGACTGGACTTTTCAAATCAGATAGTAGAATGGAATTTTCTGGGCAATAAATTCTACCATGTCTCAATTTCATTTTTTTTTACCTCACAGAATTTTTCAGGCTGTGATGGAATCTGTGAGTGGGATGGCCTCTAAAAATTCATTGCCAATTGCCGTCTCCTCCTCTATCCCCTTAAGGTAGATAGATTGATGGATGAATGGCTAAATGGGCAAATAAGTGGAGAAAAGTATAACCGAATGAAAACTCAATGTATGATGGAAATAAATGATTAGATACACATATAGATACTTAAAAAATCCCAGAAGGTGCAAAAAAGAAGATGCGATAAGCTAAAGAAAAATCTCTCTAAAAGGGTATCAAAATCTGCATCGGTGCTTATTATTTTATGTGTTTACATTTTCTCTAGCTTGCCGCTATATTTAGTACATGCCAGGCTAGTCATTAACGTAACGCAGGGGCAGTTGAGAGGACACATGGAAACTCATTAAAGAGGACAACATAAAGCTTCAGGCGACTTTGCCTGTGCAACACGCAGCACATACATGCTTTAAAGAGCACACGCTACTACACCCACGAAACTTTGCATGTAATATGGTGAATACTTTTTTTTTTTTAATAAAAAGGCCATTTTAAAATCAGAATTGGTTTAGCATGGTTTGGTTGCAGCCCTGGAGAAGGGGTTTGTGAGCTAATGGCATTTGCTCTCTTTAAACTTTAATCTTTCCTATTAATTCCCTGCAACTGGAGAATGTGCGAGAGTTAATGTTCCATGAACGTGTTTCTCACTCTGCAATCTCTTCAAGCTAATTACCTTCAGGTGCTAAATGGGGGGAAATTGCAATCCATTTGGAAGGGAGAAATTTCACCTCCCCTTTGCCTATGTAACACTGTGGGTGCAGTTAAAAAGAAAGAAAATCAAACATAAGAAGCCAGGTCTAGAGCACATTTAATCAAAAAATGGACACTCAGGCAGAGCCCTGATAGGCTCTGCCATTCCAAGGTAGCTTTGGGAGAGTAAATTGCTTCCTGTAGCTTCCCGCCTCACTGCTTATTTTGCAGGTCACCTAGAGGTCAGCAGGTGCAGCAGTGGACAAAACACTGAACAGATGTTTGATTGACAAAGATCACACAGATTGGCAATCAAAGTTTTCAGATGAGAAAGGAGAGGCTCACTGAACGGTCATTTCATGAAGGAGATGCACAAGAAGTCAAAATCCAAATTAAAAGCAGAGTCACAGATGAATGCGCAAAACAGTAAATCTCACATAGCGACATGGTATTTGTCAACGACAGAATCAAATACATACTAATGGCTCCGGAGTCAATCACTAATCAGTAAGGCAGGATGAACAGGCTCGTTGCAGACAAATAGCTTTGATAAGTTTTATCTTTTCAGGTCTAGCTTGGAGAAAAGTGAAGAGGAAGTGGAGAGAGATATGGTCAGGCTGAGTGAACAGTGGGGGCTCTTCAGTCTACCCAGAGGTGTCTAGAGCGTGGAGGGTCTCTTTGTCCCCCGTTTGATCTTTGTCTTCTGATGACACAGCAGGAAACTGAAGAAGAAAGGAGGTTCGGACTACTGTCTAATAAACACACAGACAGAATACCCTTATTTTCTGCCACATATCCGGTCTATATAACTGGATACATGGGTGATTCAACCATAGACCTGTATTAGCCAAGCTGTCCTGAACACAGTGTTCTCAAGAGAGCAAACTCTTTGCGCAATATCAACTTTAAGAATGTAACTTTATCATTACCGCTTTGTTTTTGCATTCAGTAAAAAGTTACAAATGAAAACTGTCCGTGCCAACATTTATTGTTTTTCTGACTCATTGCGACAGTCTTTTCATAGCAAGGCACACTAAATGGTATTTTTCAGTCATTAGATACAGTGGCTGTGTTTAATTCATCACTGAAAATATTTTATGAGCATATTTAAGAGATACAATGATTTGTATCAAAAAATGTCATATCTAATTTATGTTACTGACTCCAATAGTTAAAGGGAGGTGATGCCCTGATGTATAACAAAAACAGAAACACGTATATATTTTTTTTACGCTGCCATATCTCTTGTGTGTAATAATAAATGAATTAGTTGTGGGGAGTACTACAAATAGTCCGTGTCTTAGACAAACAGTCATACTGACGGCCCTGAGCTCCCACTGTGTTGAGGAATCTCCCACTAACAGCACTCCCTCCCATTTATCTCAGTGGCTGAGAGAAGGAAAAAAAGAGCGTGGGCTGGGAGCTGAGGAAACATCAAAAGAAGAGCATCCCTGATAACTGTAGCTCTGTTTTTCTAGCACCTAATGAAAAACTTCTATGCTGGTAACTAAAACCCAAGAAGCTAGATAGCTTATTCGTTTGCACTCTGTGTGGCCTTTTGTTTGATGATTTCATGCAGATTGCTTGAAGGCAAAAGTAAACCCTGAATGGCTGCAGATGTTTTCTTGCGTTTTTATTTTTATTTTTTTTTCTGAATCTCCGTTAGTGTTCATTTTATCTATCTAAAATGCCAAAGCTATTTGGTAAAATCATTAGAGGTGTTATGGTCGCAGAATGGCTCAGTCGAGCAGCATCCTTGTGTAGTGCTGAAAGGTTATTTTCTTCATGAACACTTGAGGGTCCACTGATCCCTTGTAAGTGTCTGTTGGAAAATGCATTGACATTTTACATGAATGGAAAAACCCTCCTCAATAGACTCTCTTTCATTGCTCTTCAGGTTTCAGGTCATTATACCCGCAATAGGGGACCACTCAACCTAGTTTGGTATTACCTCAGAGAAAACCCTTATGCTAGTTCACTTACTCTATTCACAAATTTAGTTTGGAAGTGAGAGATGTAAACCTTTGACCCGAACATGTAAAGGTGTTTGTTTAGTGTAAGCATCAGTGAATATTTCGCAAGATCATAAAAGATGGGCATCACCTACTGTAAAACAAAAAAGAAAAAAAACTTTCTATCATATTTGTCAGTGGCTTTAGGCAACTATATATGTGCAAATACTGGGAAAGAATTCATGTGCGTTTATACCTGGATATGTGCTAAGAAGAGTGGGGAAAACAGCAAAATTCATAAAAGACACACTTTTTTAAATAAGGGTCGAAAACAACAAAAATATTTTTTTTAAAAAAGTTTATGTATAAAATATTAAAAATTATAAATGTAAAAATATATTTGATTATAGGTAGATTAAAGTAGATTAAAATTTTGCTGGAGGCCGAGTGCCGAGTAATAATGTAAATGTAAAAGTGCATATTATGTGGACTGGCCCCTTAGACAAGGCTTTATGTTAATATATTAGTAATTGTGGTAATGAGTTTTTTAAATCTTATATGTATTCAGCATCATAATGCACTGATTTGACAAATTTATCATAAAAAATAAAAATTATAAACAGCTACACAAGTCTTTTTTTAAATGTAGTTACTGTGTTATAGTACATTTTATAGGTGTCAATGTCCTCATTCTTTATAGCTGAATTTGGCAGGTGTGTAAAAAAGAAAAGTTACGGCAAAGTTTAATCAAGCAGGGTTTAGATATAGTCACAGGCACCAATCTGAATAGACAAGTCCATTCAATGCAAATGCTGCACCTGCCATGAGTTGGTAAAGCTTTTGCGATTTCAGTGAAAACAGGGTTCTCATCATTTGGAAAGGTAGACTTGCCATTTCACGCACCAGTATCCCAGAAATCCGTAAATACCTGGAGACATTCCTCGACAGGATTAAAATTTTACGATCGCCAGGAAAATGACTTCAGAGCCAAAAAGTCATCCTTTCCCTATCTGCTTTTCTTACTTTGTCCTCCAAATTTTGATTTTAACTGCCTATATGCTATTTCTAGCACATAATGTTTTATCAGTATATACCATACTCAGGAGTGTGAGCATCCTTTCTCCTTTACTGTAAGTAAAAATGTCACATATCTTCTGCAAATCAGTAAATAACTACCAGATCAATTAAGCAAACTATACTTCAGGTGCCCACCAGCAGTGAAGAGAGCTACAATACTGAGATGGTCAGAAAGTGTATGGTAAGCAGTTGGCCAAGCTTCCCAGTCCAGTCAGGCTGAGTCGGCTCACACTGATAACGTAGGTAATGGTGTTTCTGGAAGAGTGAGGCCAGATGAAACACACCACACGGACAGATACCACAGGCATACTGGCCCCTTCTGTTGTAAAATTTCATTTTTTCCGGCAGGAAGCCATGAATGCTGAGGCTGAATCCAAATCCGGTTTTCCGCACCTTATCAGCGTGTGGCCCACCAAGTGGTGAGATGGCGGGGGAAGTGAAGGACTGAGGGGGGAGCGAGTGAGGTGCGGGGGCGGGGGGGGGGGGGTGATCCGCTCAGCCGAGACCCTCCACTTTAATCCAATTTACAGCCTCCCCCAGCAAAAGATAATTACAACCCTTAAACCAGCTAGGAGAGGGGTAGAAGAAAAGGCCTCACTCACCAAAACTGTGCCTCTGGTCCCTGAAGTCTCCACCTAGAGACAGAGAAGAGGGGGGCACTGTTAGCAGGACTCAAGCAAAGGCATTGTGACAAACTAAGAGTGTGTGTAGCTAATGAGGCAAAGTGATTTTTTTTGCAGCAAATGGATGCCTGCTGGGTAGCAGTAGAATGTACCCCAGGACTTCTTTGCTAGCTGATGTTCACCATAGACATAGGGGAGGTATATTTTAGGTTGTTATTTCAGTAAGTGGGCGTGTATCAGTGTATTTCAATAATGCATATTAGTAAATCTCTCTGAAGTCTGTGGTTATCTAAGTCATGCTTGTCTATTTACATGTTATTTTTATGTTTACTTTGCCAAAAGATTCAGTTATTCTTCTTTATTTTGCCGTTGCTTTCAGTGAACATCATTACTTTGGAATGAAATAGTTTTTTAAATGCTTTCAAATTCAAGCATTAATTTCCTGCTTTTTTCTGTACTTTGTATTTGGCACTGGTCTTTGAAGTGAGAATGAAGGAATGGGGTTAATTTTTGCAAAAGAATGCGAAGAAAAAATAATGGAGGGGCACACAGGGGAGCGGAAACGCTGGCCAGTCCTAATTAACAGAAGGAGAGACACTCCCAAAGTCTCCCATTCACAGACTCACAATGGACTTCTCCACCAAGCAGAACCTGGAATGGAATATGGGAGGAGTGAATGGAAACAGGGCAGAAAAAAAAGAGAAAGAGACTAAAGCACTCGTCTCTCTTATTGTATTTCTATTTTATAGCATTAGCCCCAGGCCTAAGGTCCTATAGTCCAAGTTCTATTCACTGAAACTGTGTCCAGAGATTCCCACTGGTCAGTTTTGTAAATATGGGTCCTGGCAGTCCAGTGTAGGCCTCTTTCAAATACTGCTCCATCCCCTCCTCACCCTTTCTCACACTCTCTCTGTCAGGTGCATTAACCGCGGTTAGAGTTAAGAGCAACGTAGCCTATGCAGAGGACAGGCTTATTTTACCACAAGTCAAGAGGGGAGGGGAGGAAAATAGGAGAAGTGTGGACCCACCTGCCACTGATTATCCTCCGAGTTAGAGGGTTTAGTCTTGACCTCTGAACTTCAGAGCTGCCCCACACCACTAATCTGTTAATTAACCGAGAAATACCCTGGAAAAACTTTGAACAGCCATTGTGCATATGCGTGTGTGTATTTAAGTGTGTAAAAAAGGAAGAGAGAGCAACAGAGAAGGAGAGAGAGCCGAGCACAGTGTGGCATGTGCTAACTGTGGGCGTAGCTGGCAAATTCTCTCACTGCTGTTTTACTGGATAAGTAGGACACATCAGTCTTTTTTCTTTCTTTCTTTCTTTTTGTTGTCTGTATCTGTGTGTGTTGCCAGGTTATGGACACCTCCATCCCTTCAGCTTGATAGCACTTCATTTGATTGTACGCAAGACCTCAAGAAGTATCTACAGGGCATTTATAGACTGCATTTTTTTCTGTGACTTACTTTTTGATATATATTACTTATACAACTATACAACTATTATCTTTACATTTTGTAATACATTTGTTACTATGTTTTTATGCATATATACCAAGCTTGAATTTATGTAGGTTGGGATCACATGAAGGTCTTAATGATAAATCTGAGCAGCTACAAGACAAAAAAAAAAAAATCACCATGTGATATTTTCTAATGTTTGATATATTATTGTGATAATCTCTTTGGATGCTTAAATTATTCAAACTACACAACACAAGATTAAGTGTTCATTAAGCAATTGAGCATAAACTGACAGGTAGTGTACTGACTTGCATAAAACAGTGATAAACCCAGAAAAGTGAAAAGGTTAGTTTATCCTTCATCCCCCCCAAATAGGATATAGATATATATGTGTGTGTGTGTGTGTGTGTGTGTGTGTGTGTGTGTGTGTGTGTGTGTGTGTGTGTGTGTGTGTGTGTGTGTGTGTGTGTGTGTGTGTGTGTGTAAGGATGAAGGGTATGTTACAAGTTATGTTTATGTCTGACATATTTTCCAACACTGCAACAGCATATTTCTTATGAGTCCCAGTGGGTCTGTCATTCGACTGTGCATGACACAATAAAAAACATCACTAACTAGCTATAAAGTGCAGCAGGACATAAATAAAACAGCATCTATTAATTCATTTGCAAATGTGAACCAAAATCTGAACCTTCCAGCTGTGTTCCTTTTCACCTGTCCTCATAAAAAAGCCGATATTTAACTGAATTTTACACAATAATGCATTTTATTTATATATCTAGATATATATATATCATGCGATAAACATAGTAGTCCTGCTGTAAACAGTCAAAGGTGGCTTTGCTGGTGTGGATGCTTATAAGTAGGGCAACAAAGTCAATTAGTTCTGTGTTTATTAGTATGTGACAGGTGCTGGGTCATGCAGATTAACTCACAACCCTTGGAGGGATGGGACAACAATAATGGTGAAACATGCCCGTCCGACCAGAAAGTAAAGGTAGCAAAAGGAACATAGCAAAGCCTGCTCAATTAATTATGGGGATTAATGAAGTTCTGCTTGATTAAATGTCAATGGCATAAAAAACGCCTATTTTGTCTCCCCAATGTGACATAATGGACACTCTTACATAAATAATGGAATCCTTCATGGTTATGGAAACTAACCCATTATATGTTATAAACCACTCCTCCTCCTGAACACTCAATCGATTAATTAAAGCTATTGCCCTTGATTATCCAATCACAGGATTCATAAAGGTTTGACCTCTAACCTTCAACCTTCCCTGACTGGAAGACTATTGATTGAGGTGAATGGTTTATTTTCAGCTACTGGAACAAGAATGACTTTAAAAAGAATAGCTGGCAGACTTTCTTTTCATTGACTTCCGAGAACTGTTGTGGCTATTGTTTTTGTACTAAGGTTGAATGAATGGCCGAAACATCAACTGCACCCATTTAGACAACTATTACATTAAATTATTGTCAAAACGAAGTGAGGGATCAATAACAGGCACTCTTTTCTAAAAGTCATTGATGCAAAAAGTACCAATCCTGTGTTTCCAACAAAATAATACCTGGTGTTTTAATTTAATAAATAAGTTTGGTTTATTTTACTCTGTGTTTTGCATTGCTTTTATAGTATGTCCACTGTATTGCTTTGTGCCAGTTTAGTAGCTAATAACACATCTGATGTTTGTAACTGCAATTACAATTTTATACACATAAAAAAAAATCTGTTCTTCACATCATCCTGACATGAGGCCGCTCGCGACTCAGTGAGGCATAATAAGCTTGGTCAAGATATGGTCAGCCGCAGATTGTCAGTTTCATGGAAACACTGAGGTTGAATCAATAACCTGATCTGGGTTTGTTCACACATCCTTTAAATCAAAATGTGATACACAAGCATTAAATGAGCTCAGCAGGAGTGTATAATTAAAATAAACCTCATATGTGATGAACTTCCATTTATATTAGTCACATGCATGTTTCTCTGAACTAAGTGTAATTATTCATTATCACCATGAGATCCAACTGTAAACAGCACGAACATGTTAATATTTAAACAACCAAAGTCATGACACAAACTCAAAACGTAACTAGATTTGGCCGTCCAAATATCAACTTTTGGGTAGATGGTTTACTAAAGGTCACATGTATCTGCTTTTTTTAAATTTTATTTTAGATCATATCCACCAGGGTGACTAAAATATTAGTTCTACTGCACCAACCCCAAATGGTTTAGAACAGCAAGGATTTGTGTGAACAAAAATCCCCCTGGCAGAATTCGAAACACCACTGATGTGTCAACATATCAAATAACCATTGTGAAATGCCATGGCTGTATTCATTCCTTGTTTTGGTGCTTGTTGAACACGGTGGCGTGGGATTGCTCTCCCTCACCCTGTGGTCTGTCCTCTAGGACGCAAGGAATATAAGTCACTCACTGCACATCAGGCTTTTCCCCCAGGGGCCCTAGCACTGGCAGAGGCAGGTTAACAAACTGTAAAAGCTTCAACTGAGCAGCACACAAACTGTTTTCTCTCCACAAAGGGATTGGCTCCAACAAATGTGATAAGCCTATAATGAGATAGCTGATCTCGGTAGTAAAGAAGAAAAGAAAAGAAAAATGTTTCCCCTCTCCAGTCAGTGGCTATTAGAGTCAGTGAGAGTAAAAAGGGGAAGCTTCCCCATTTTCTTGGAAGCCCTTGGAGGTTGGCCAACATGACAATGCTGGTCAATTAATTGGTGAAAAGTGAAAATCCAATTAATGTGTATCAAGCTGGCAGTTTTGCATGATGATGGCTCATTAGGAGTCCAAGCTGAGGGTGGAGGAGCAGAGAGGTGGAGGGGCTTAAACCCCACTCATTAAAGCTCTGTCTTTCTCAGTGGGGTTTTAGAGACTGACTTATTTATGCAACAGGTTCTAAACACAACCCCAATGTAACGCTCATTTACTAGATTTGAAAGTGCTGAATTCCTAAATGGCATGGGTGGGGATTCTTTGCTTGTTGACATAGCTTCTGTACTTACACGGCCTATATTCATACAGGTGGCAACTCACAATAAACAATTTAAATGCACACACAACGTAATGGTTTAAACAACAACAAGAACAAAAATTGCAAATATTGCATAACTTTTTCAATTTATCCCCTTTTTCAAGCAGTAGTTATACAGAAACCAGTATATACAGCAAATGTACTAAACACACTTATCTACACTCTCATTATAATTTGGTGTTTTTTCTGAACATGTTTTTTAGTCTTTGTTTGTTTAGCAATATCTATCCTAACTTTAGAAGCCGTTTACACTGTGGCCTGAAGCTTTTATTTTCTATGTCAGCCCAGCTTTCAGCTCTCTCTAAAATCTGTCCTGTGTTAACAAGAATAGTAAATTAAATATGTAACATCAGTAACATCCACTACAGTTCAATTCTATAACAGTTACGCACAAGGGGTGGTGCTGAAATACTCTAAAGTAGGTTTTGGCCTCATCAGTGCATCGTAAAATAAGATGATGATGCTCTCACTGCTATTTCTGAACTTCACTATATACTGACAAAATAAAGAATGTGCTCCCATACCGCTGCAGCCAACCCGTGTTTGTGTAGCCTCGGCCTCTATGTGTAAGATTAATACTCTTGCCACACTCTCATAGAATAATGTCACTTTAATCTTGTTTGGGGCGAAATTCGAAGTGGAGTGTGTCTACTTGTTTCCTGAGATTACTTCATCTTTCTTTCGGCAGCAGTGTGTGACTCTGCCGCCTGCTGTCCCCTGGCGTTGGATGTCCCATTACCCTTCACACGCTGCAACTTTCTGCTGTTTGCACAACACTGGCCACAGGACCCAACAGGAGGCCAGTATACTATTGATGTTTTTAGTTTTTCTTTACTAGTGCCAAGCTCTTTTTTTAGTTGGGCTGCTATAGAGGACGATCGCCAGTAGCTGAGACGCTGTGAAAATTTCAGCTGCTTTAAAGTGTTTCACATGTCAAATAATGTTATGTACCGGCTGTTTCTCCTAAAAATTGCATTCCCATCCAAATAAACTGCACTTCTAATAATAGTTAATGTCAATTTTCTAATCAAGCTTCTAACTTGCAGTAGATTGGGAAAGAGTGTAATTTAATCCTAAATCCTCTTTTTCTAAACCTAACCAAACAACAAATAAAAAAAATGTTCTTTCACGTTTCCAGGTCAAGGTTGGGAGAGGGATTGGAGCCTATCCCAACGGTCAAAGGGCAAAAGGCAAAATACAAAATGGCCCTTCAATGCAGGCCAGTGAATCGAAGGGCCAAAACCAAAAAGTATGTGGAAAAATTCAGGAAAGTCCAAGTCTTCCCCGCTCTTTTTCTTTCCTTCTTTCTTTCTCCCTTTTCTTTTCCCCAGTCAAGTCTGTCCCATGTTCAGCAAATGAAAATAAATAAACAATAAAAGGAAAGGTGAATCAAATAGACCAATACGGCAAGGCTGGGATGGTCCATTTATTTATTTATTTATTTTTGCCTGTCCCGTTGGGCATCTTTCTTTGCCTTTAGACAACAATTCTGATGGCAAAAGAGCCAAACGGGACAGGCAAAAAAAAAAAAAAAAAAAAGGAAAGTCCAAGTCTAGTCTTCTGAGTTAAAGTGTTGTAGCATTTGCCTTTCCTGCCACAGCAACCACCTTAAGTGAAGCTTGTCTGTTTTTAATCAGAATGTCTTTGTGTGTTGAAAAAATAAGTAAGCTACCCTGGAACCTTAGCGGAGAATGTTGGGATGTATTTTCATGGGGACAGGGCTGCATATGCTGCTCTTGTTGTCTGTAACAGGAAACATGTTTACCAGGCACAATAGTGAAGCTGTTAAGCAGTGATTAAACTCTGTTGCAGACACGGACAGCTAGAGACACCACGGCCAAGTAGTCATTCCTGTTATACGTCTTTGAAGCACACCTGAAGGGCTCATGTGTAGCTGGTGCATTGTAATATAGAGCCTCTGTGGATGAGTCTGCACAGTCCCACACACACACAACAAAGGGCAGGCATGCAAATGTCTGCTCAGCGCCTTGCGCCCGCCGTCTGATGATGAACTTTACGTCACTTAGACTCGAGTGGACCCAGCTGATCACAGAACTACAACACTGGCGTTACTGTTTTCATTTTGTGAGTGTATATGTTTGTTATCATGGCAGAAAGTGAGAGACATCCACCATAGAGGGAGGTTTGGCAGGTGTATATTTTTGGATTATAGCAGCATAGGTTATAGAAACATTGCGGACTACAGACTTTACACAGACTTTACAAGTAACTGCATCAGTACAAAATCACACAAATGACACTTTTTTATTTTTGAAGTAAATACAGGTGTATGGTTGCAGCTGATGTGATGCTGTTGCAAGATGGTCATGACTCTACTTGCTTTCTGTTTCATACACTAGTAACATTAAACTGAAATTGTGCTAAATATCAAGAAAAGTATTGTGTAACTTTCAAACTGTACAGTTTAAATAACATTTGCTAAACTTATTTTTCCAGTGACTGAAGAACAAACATCTTTGAAACTTATACCTTTAACTTTTTAAGGCAACCCAGGAAAACAGTGAAAAAGCCAGTGTACAGGTATACGGAGCCACAAGGTTTCTTTTTCTGATTCTGAGCCCATTTGCCATTCAGTAACATGTATTTGTGTACTCTTCATTAGTAACTTACAGTAAATATGTTCATTCCTTCCTATTATGTTGACCCCGCATTCTGAATGAATGAGCTACACTGAGTCAGCTATAAATCTCTAATGAGACTCAATGTAAACAAGACAATACAAACCACATAAATTCTTTACGCTACAATCAAGCATTTCCACCTTTTACAAACAGACACAAAACAACCTCTGGTCCAATGGTTACAATTAAGATGTTTATTGAATGTTTATGGTCTCCCATGTAATTACCGTGTTTTCAACCTGCTCTTTAAAAACTGTAAATAATTCATTTGTCTTGACTAATACACAGTAGGTCCAAATGTATTTAGATAATTAAATGTTTAATATTCTTGTTAGTGAATATGAGTTACGATTTATGCCAGCAAATGGACAATGCTGGTATCGCCACAGCTTCTTTATGTCTGAGGCAAAGAAACACACTTTGTATGGTAAGCATTGTGCTGTTTGGAGAAGCAGTGTGTTTTTCCCCTCACTTCCTAATAATCTATTCTGTTCAGCCAGCTGCATACATTGACAAATGTTTCCAGCATTAGGTATTTACCCGGTGAAAGGTAATAGATGCAAGGGTTTAAAAATGCCTGATGCAAGAAACAGCAGGCACAATGGCAAAAAATATCACAACAGGAAGCATTTGTCTTTCCTTTGCAACAGTTTATTTGCAAAAGACGACTTTAAAAAAAATTATATTACAAAAGCAAAGAAAGAAGAACATCATATAAAATACTTGCACAAAGCTTTGTTTTGCTTTTTCCCCCTTCTAATTTCAATTGATTTTATTTTTTTCACATTTTATGACATTTACAAAAGTGTGCACTGTTTTATTTAAATTCAGTATCTGACAGTATAGAATAGACAGTATCTATTGTGTCCTATAAGGGAAGAAGACTCTACATAGAGAAATGCTCAGTGTTTTTTTTTTTATCGCAAGCTGCTCTGTGGTTCTCTTTGACAAACAAGCTAATACACTGCCACACGTAAAGTGAAACACATCATCTCAATAGTTAAGTTTTTCCTAATCTGTTGACTGTGATTTAGTTGGTTTGTTGTAATTTTTTTTTTCTTTTACATCTCTTTCTTTCTGGTTTATATTTGTGCACCTTGTTCCTGGGAGTTAATGAAAGCTGTGACGGTGCATTAATGAGGCTGCTTATTTCAACTGTATTCCACTTCCTCCATTTACCTCCTTCACCTCATTCTCCCAGTCCACATTTCCTTTGCAGCTCATGCATACTCTGTGTCATGCTGTTGCCACTTCTTTACATTTTTATTTCATATCTTCCTGAATAATCTCCACATTTACTGCCTCTGACTCATGTTGCATTCTATAACATGAAACAATCTCACTAATAGTGTTAGCAACATAAATAAATATGATGCTGAATAATGTAATGAAAATAGCTGTCAGTGTTTAAGATGCTCACAATGAGATTTCTGATCATCTATGTGTCTTCTGGCTTACCGTTTATATAATGTGCACTATGTGCTATATTAATATATCATTGACTATTACAAAGGGAGGATTGCCATTGTTCCATCTTTCTCAGTATACTGTACACACACACTAGTGGAGAAACAAAAGGTGTGTATCATGCATTTATATTAACATTATATTCAGAGTGTTTGATTAGATGTTGTCTAAATGCTGCCTTAAAACACTTGAAACAAGTACATTTAATAATGTCACGTGCTACTATCTATCAATGTCATATGTTTTAAAGATTATAATAACTAAGAAGCTAAAAGTAAAAAGCATTCAAAATAAATGTCTCAACAATAAGAGATTTCTTCAAATGCACAAACTCTGCTAACAAGGATAAACACAGTTACTGAATTAAGAATGAAAGAATCTGTTGGTGTCGTGTGCTCGTACTCTCAGCCTGCTGGGATTAATGAATAACCTCAGTAAGAAACGCCTCTGTTCTTAGGCAAGGCAAAATGACCACAGGCAGCCAAAGAATTTGGCGGTCAGTAACTGTAGCTGTTTCCCATACATATATTATTATAGCAATAGCAGCAGTGGTGATTGAATTTCTGACCTTTTGTTGAAATGGAAAGGGGGAGAGAGGGAGCGCATTTCAATTTTTGTTGTGTCATTCATGTCTTAAAATAACTACAGGGATGAAAGATCGTGGCTTGATTCAATTACAGTGCTTTGTAAAGGCTAAAGATTACTGTATTCTACATGGAACCTCACTTGTATCTGAGATAAATATAGATGCCGATTTCACACACATGCAGTGGAGTAAAATAGGTTAAGTGAACACTCTTGCTCTTTGGAGCTACTTTGAAGTCTAGAAGTTTTAAATTACAGTATATACTCCCACTCCACAGCTAGGGGGGAAAAATGAAACAACACAGTTTTTTCACCCATAAATAAATCCAACACATGGCTCAGCCACTGACATTAAAGCGTGATGATAGAATGGACCATAAGTCCGAACATTTTGACGACGACAAACCTGACACTCTTAACACTCACCATACAATCCACCCAACACTGGAAAAAGCAGAAGCCCCAAACCAGAAAAGTTTGGCATTAGAACCTGGCTGGACAACTTTGCCAATCAATAGCAAAGTTCACATTAAAAACTGCTGACAGCTGGGGGAGAGAGTTCCCACTTTCATCTAGCGCTGGCCCTCTAGCTAACCTCACCGTCACCCTCTCCCTTTGCAGACCTCTTTATTAATCTATGTCGCATCCCACAGCCTGACCCAAAATACTGCCACATTCTGTTTATCAACAAAGCTTTGTAAATATATATACAGACTATATATAGTCTATAAAACAAAATACTTCACAAAGATGCTTAATTTGATAGCCTTGAACCAAGGACCCTCCAGTTCTACAGAAGAGAGCCCACCCAGCAGCTGTGTCACCATATCAACCTGTTTACTGAAAGGACAATGAGCCCTCTGAATGAAGCTTGTGTGTGTATGACAGAAAAAAGAAGATTTGTTTTCCATTTAAACTTACCTTACTTGTTCTTCCTGTAAACCTCAGTTTAGTTCTTAGCTGGAGACCAGAATATAGAGATAAATACATATAAATAAACTCACTATGATGACTAATGAATAAATACTTTGACTTTAATAGTTGAACCGATTGAACTTTGGTCCTTTGTTCCTTTTTGTTGTATTCATGATCATGAAAAAAAAACAGAGGGCCCTACTTGACAGTCTTTGCTCAAAGATGAGCTACCTTGAGTTAACACAGGTCTCTGCTGCCCCTTAGGGGTGGAAGGCAAAAAGAGAATTTAAGGACTTCGATTAACAACCAGGGAAGCGCAGAACCAAAATTGTTTTTATGTTGCTACGCTGATTAAATTTCACTTTGAGTAAACTTCAGATCTTTTCGCTCGGGTGAGTGAGGTGTTGGGTGTGAGCATGGCAGGTCTAATCACGTTGATGCTGCTGAACCTCGGCTTTAGTTTGCTGTCTCTCTACCAAACCATGTCAGGGCTAGGGGCAAAGCATTTCTAACATAATCCAGTAAAAGGAGATGTCTGACATAGGAAGTGCTGTAATTGTTGCAATTTCCCTTAGTGGACAAAGTAGTCTCTGATGTACAACAACAAAATTATTATATTTCTCATCCTGTGTATGCACACACTGATTTTCGTAACAACTGAGAGGCCCTGGAGATCAGACTCAAATGGTGCATCGTCACAACTGTGCATATCAAACCAAACACATAATAGAAGAGTCTGCGATCATAGACTGAATCAATGGCTGCTCATCAGAAATTGTTCTTGGCAGGACTGAAAGGAGCTCATGTAGTTCTAATTTTAACTATGAAAAGATGACAGTGTTGAATGCCTGAATGTCACAGAACACCCAACTGGATTTCAGATACTAAGGCAACCACAAGGGTTTTGCTTTCTGTGTTTTGTGGGTCTGGATGAGATCTGCAACAAAGTGGAACTATCTTTTTGGAGAGAATGGATTGGTGAAACCAGTACTGCACACACTTTTCTTGTATGTTAGCAACAGCAGCCCTCTGAGTATTAGCATATGAGTCTCCTAAACCTGGGTCCAATATGCTAGTGTTTAGACAATGTCTGTGCTGTTTGGGATCTCACATGTGTTCTCATGCACAGTGTGCCGACAGGACCACAGAAAAGGTTTACAGCTGAAAGCCTGGAGCCATGGCGTGATTATTTCCTGAAGAAAAGGTAGTTTGTCCAAGTAAAATGAAGGTTGGCCTACTAGTGTGACTTTGGATTTCTGAAGGAATAATTTATGAGAGAGCTTAAAAGACATTAACCTCCAATTAGGTGCTGTAGTTACAGTATTATGAATGACATAATGGACATAGGTGATCAATGGGCCTTTCATTTTGCCTTTCCAAATTATGTAAGATGATAACACGGTAGTTGTGCTATTTAACGCCGGGGATGGTGACCAAATGGAAGGTCAAGAGGAAGTATATGCAGGGTCATTATATTCTGGTTTTAAGTTGCTTTTTGTGAGT
Source organism: Rhamphochromis sp. 'chilingali' (assembly GCF_963969265.1). Lineage (NCBI taxonomy): Eukaryota > Metazoa > Chordata > Actinopteri > Cichliformes > Cichlidae > Rhamphochromis > Rhamphochromis sp. 'chilingali'. The sequence continues at coordinate 17,317,456 of NC_137947.1, read as the reverse complement.
ATTAGTACATGCACTTAACCTTCAATCCCTGGGCATAGCCCCTTTGGGCTTGTTACCTAAGAAATATGTCTCCTCTTTTCTCTCCTCAGAGAGGTTCCCATGAAACTTGTCAAGAAGACAATGTAGAGGGAAGTAAGAGATAAAGTTGCAAGGCTTTCTTTCTGTGCAGTGTTTATTTGCTGTGTCAAAAATTGAGAGATTACACCATTTCTATGCAGCAAGGGAAGAATCTGGTCAAGCATTTCCTCGGGCTAAAACCTTCATTTGGAGAGGCAGAGGAGGATTACTGACACCTGCATTTAGAACAAAAATTTGGCCCATTGGCTTTGAGTAGGCAGTCATCATCAATCATTTATTTTAAGTGTGGAGAGGCCATTTCCACTGTAGAGGCTTTATTTTGGGCTGGCATGGTGGAGTCCGCAAGGCAATTAATAAATCTTTTTAAAGAGTTTTTGCAGGATTCCTTTTACTGTCAAAACACTGCAATAAACATGTTATTGAAGATTATTTAAAATCTCAGCTTGATTGTAAGCATTTATTCAAAGTAGATTAATTCATAGGTTAAAATTCATATAATAAAGCAGATTTTTGTTGATAGATGCCAGGTAGTGTTAAGTTTGTATGTCATTTACCACACTCGTGCATACACTGTGCAGCTTTCAAACACATACTGGCATATATTTGATTAACACATGTAGACTGATTCTTATTAGTTGTTGCCTGTCCTGTGTATTGAATCTAAATGCCCACTCTGAGGCAGCAGGGATGGTAACACTAACCCTCATGCTGTCAGCAGTGTGACTGATCACCAGCAGATAAACATCAGATCACTGAGAGAACAGGACAGACATTGATCCCCAGAGGAAGAGAGGACTTGTCACACATCAGCATACACAAACCTCTGTCAAACATCTGTCAAAATACCACAACGAGGACGACAGAGAACTGTACCTGTGTGACTAACATGAGAACCCACGGATGCTGTCAGCTGTTTGGGATGCTGGTTGATGACCAAAAAGTATAACTCCTCACTATACCCCAAACATTATTCTGATTAGAGAGTTGTATTTTTTTAATACCTCACATGCAGAATTAGACAAATAGAGAGTGAGGATACTTTCTAATTTTATCCTGCAGAATAATAGGGGAAACCTCTTCTTGCCCTTAGGCACACAAAACAACAGAAGAGCATGACACATTTCCTGTGTTGTTCATTTCAGCTGCCATAAAGAATCCCCTGTGGCAGTACTGTCCCAAACAGAACACAAAACAAAGCAGGAAATGTGTGTTTTCACTAAATGTCAGTCCCGACTGGTCACATGAAAGTCTTTCACCTGGCTGGGCCCTGAATATGTTTTTCCCGTCATTAGCAACAGACCTCATGCAATGCCATACTTAAGAACAGAAGAAAGAGGGCAAGAAAATCAATGAGAAGTGAATGGTCAGTGCGACAAAAGGGGGCCAGCCTTGCGTTGACAGGAAGAAAAGCATTAGCGCCCTTTATGTGCATGGTGGCGGATTTCCGTGTGCTACACTGTCAGTGTACTTTCCCCTTAATTAAAACAGTCACAAGTTTCATTGAGCGGTGAATCAAAGGGTGGCTACGCCATAAAGCAGATTCAACTCTGTAACCCTGTGTGTGTGTGTCTCTGTGTGTGTGTGTGTGTAGAGTTTGGGAATCAAACTAAAGCACACAGAGTGACTAGGATGAAGGGGATTTAAGCTGTGCTCATTCCCATGGTCAGTCACTCAGAATTGGTCATTACTGTCCTGCTTGGAGATGAAAACACAGCGATTAAGAATTACTTGCCCATTTCTAAACATCCCCCTCAAAGACAAGAACAATGTTAGGTTCCTTTGACCTGTTTTCTTGGCAGTTCTTTAGTCAAATAATATAGTTGGGTGTATAAGCTGCACATGAAGATAGATAGATAGATAGATAGATAGATAGATAGATAGATAGATAGATAGATAGATAGATAGATAGATAGATAGATAGATAGATAGATAGATAGATAGATAGATAGATAGATAGATAGATAGATAGATAGATAGATAGATAGATAGATAGATAGATAGATAGATAGATAGATAGATAGATAGATAGAACATTTGAATCAACCAAAGCCAATAACTCATTAGAAGTACTAAGTGTGGTTACACAGGTAGGACATTTCTCTTAAACCAACCCCAGAAAGGTCAGGTTGACACTAACATTCAACAGTGAATAGGGTAAAACAACACGACTGAATGAGCAGACTCAATTGAGGGAAGGGAAAATGCTGGCCCTGTTTTAGCCAGTGATGGTGAATTGTCATACGCAGCTGACCCGCACCATTTCATTTCCTTGACAGTGGAGGGGCAAACCTGCAAGCCCCCAATCATACCCTCATCAATTATAAATCATCTAGTAGTTGGATAATTAAAAATGCAACATTATTTTTTTCACTTGAGACAAGGCCTCTAGGATTGTTAAAGAAGGGTGGGATTCCCCTCTCATGTTCTCTCCATCCCACAGTTGGAAAGAACCAAGAGTATGAATTATGTAGGAAGGATACATAATGGCAGAAATTGCTAATCATAACGTATGCAACTCAAGAAGGTTGGACTGGCAGGCTGATTGACAGAGGGGTGCAAAGGAGATGGTACAGGATAAGGTAACAGTGAGAATCTCCAGAATGGATTTGCTTTGGGCTAGCCTTGATGGGGAAGACCCATCACTCAGGGTGTGCTGAGTAGTACTAAACAATGATGGCACTTGGGGTTTGGACAAATGGGAGACTTGAGACTTAAAGAGGACTTAAAATGACTGATGGGATAGAAAAATATCATATATTTAATTTTAAATTTCTTCAAACTTGTGATTTGATGTCATGATGTCATCTTGTCTTGCAGAATAGTTGTAATAACTAAAAATGACAAATTTATCACCTGGATCTGCTTTGCTGAGCTTTATGATAGTTTTAAACTATGCCTAGTTTGTTAGCTGTTCTGCCAGTAACTCCGTGCCTTTGCATCTTATTCAGCCTCGATAAGTTAATAAATACAACATAGTCTACTTTATTTGCTAAGTATCAAATTGCAGGGAAGCATGCTTAACAACAAAGCTGGTGAACACTGTGGTGCTTTCAGCAATTAAAGAGCCAGAGATTTCCCCTTGGGAGGTCATAAAGAGACCAAAAGAAAGGCTAAAAGAGTAAACATTGTACTTCAAGATGTGGCAAATGACAGCCACATGACCGTCAGCATTGCTCTGTCACTTCTCCTTGTGTAAATTACCAAATCTTTGAAAAGAATTTGTTATATCAGTTGAAAAGATGATGATTTGTCAATGTTTTGTTTGCAACTTGTTTCCCCTGCCCCCAAGTGGCTGGACTTATTTCTTAATTTATTTGTTTTTGGCTTAATTAGAAACATTACCAGCTGTTACCAAAACCCCGAAAAACCTGTACTGGGGATTTAAAATCGTAAATATGGCGCTGACAACTTATTATCCAATTATGTGCTGTTACAGGTTTGTCTCTGTACAACACAAAGACAGGATAAAGACAAGGTGGTTTGTTAAGCTGCAAAAATGAAAACCTGTAATGAAGAGAATGGGACAAGTGCAAAATATGAATCAAGCGTACTCTGCTAATCAAGGTTCTATATACATTTTTGCTCTCTAATGGAAGAAAATGGGGTTATTTGGTTGTGAGCATTTGTGCCATTTGTTGCCAGTCCTCCCTGTCACAATGATGGAGTGCCTGTCTGACAGGTGCTGTGATTTCCCTGACCCCATTGTATTCAAACAACACAGACTTCTCACACAGGAAGAGCAGAAGAAACAATACAGGTGAGTCTGGAAGAATTCCCCCTGAGGGCCTGTCCACCTGACAGTTAAAAGGTAGAGGTGTGTGTGTGTGTGTGTGTGTGTGTGTGTGTGTGTGTGTGTGTGTGTGTGTGTGTGTGTGTGTGTGTGTGTGTGTGTGTGTGTGTGTGTGTGTGTGTGTGTGTGTGTGAGCCTTCACACTCAGCAGCCTCAACAAAATAACAAAACATAAGACCCGACTTTTTAAAGGTGTCTTGAAATCCGTTTCCCTTCTGTGACTCCCGTGACGGTTCTAACTCATCTTTATCAGAAGTAGAAGTGCTGTACAACGACAACCTCATGAGGGACTGCTCTATACCGTCCCAGATTATAAGGGGACATGTGTGTTAAACTCAACCCTGCCTGCCCGTCATTATTTGCGGATTAGTGCTGGCCTGCACCCTCTTTGATGTGGACATGTTTCACACTTCCATGCCACTGAGCTCCAGGGATAAGGTGAAGGGAACAGAAAGCCCAACAATGGATTGAGAAAGAGAAGCAGGCATAAGCAGGAGCCTTCTTCTGCTTGTTTCGAAGCAGCAGGAAAACTTCCGTCTAATGAGGAAGATAATGCGTCACAACAATTACAGCTGTACGGATGAGCAGTCACCAGAAAGAGGCCCCACAGACATGCAAATGCAAATATGCCCACATGCATAATAACGCATACATATATGCATTTCCACACTGCTCACACACATATTGTACAGTCGTATGACACCGACACACACACACACAGAGTCCCATACAGGAGACGCACGTTGATCCTTTGGGGTCTACTGCCCTCTGCAGGACTAAAGCAAAACAGCAGAATTTTATAATATTGTTATGGATTCAAATTTTGGGGATGGATACAAGAGGAAAAACCAAAATAACCACACTGGTCCGGCCGGGTTGAGTCAAACGATGATTTTAATGATCACACGCATGGGAGATGGACACTGTACGCAGACAGCATCAGATCTCAAAATGGTGGAGCATTGATCAAACTCTTATAGCCTCTAGTGGCCCCCACCTTATCATACAAGCCTAAACATTCACATTCTTTCTCTCACAAGCTACGACCTTGGCTCCCTGTTTATCTGCTCCTGCTGAGATGGGGCAGAAAACTCCAGTATGTTCTGTTCTCTTCTAATCAGACAAACAAGGCGATGACTTTCTGCGAACAGTATTTCTTATAACTCAGCAGTATAATGCATCATAAAACAATATCATTCATTCACAATAAATCAGCAGTCTAATGTAATGCAAATCAGTTTAACAAATGCAATAGTTATCACCTTCTTCTAATTCAGGAGAATAATGCAAACTAAAACTACATAATAATTCACAATCTTTAATTAGGGGTCTACCATGGCATAAAATAATATTATAATCTCACACTCCCCCTGTTGAGCTCTTTAGAATAAAGAGCTCACCTACACCCTGTAATCCAGTGTGGCCTGGTTCATTTCTTCTCACTCCAGAGCGTTCTCACTCCCGAGGCGTAACATGTCGACGTTTTGTCTCGTCCCGCGGCGTTCCTGAGGAACGTGAAAGGAGACCTTCGGCGTTCTTATGATACGCGGCAGGTTATGGCTGGAATCCAGTGCAATCACGCTCCCGCGGTAATAGACGTTCCAGCCCTGTATTCCAGCCCTAAACCTAACCTTAACCAGGACTTTAATGATGTTAAATAGCGCGTTTCTAAGCGATTTGAAGAAAAAGAGCGAACATGTGTAGATTCAGTCTCTTTTGCGAGATCCCGAGTTAGTTTTGCGAGATCTCGCAAAAGTCCGTCTTAATTTTTTTTTTCTCCCATGTCCCCTGCGGGGCTCCGTACAATGCTCCATCCTTATTTGGTTTGCGACATTATGTTTATCTAGAACTCCACTCTGTCTCTAAATGTTTGTAGAATTTTTCATATTTGGGGTCAAATTTTAAGAATTTGACCATACGTGAAATTTATTGTGTTATCACCCCCTTCGGGGCTTACTTTTCCCAGTTTTGATGATATTCCTCCCTATTCTTTGCAAGTGCCCCCTTTTGGTGGCGAGAAACTGTTGGTGTGGTCAAGTGGGTGCTGTAAAAACAAAAGCTCAGGACAGAACAGTTATCAGTCATGTACTTACATACAAAATTAGCATATATTGAATTTCATATTGATCCTCTGAGTGTAATGGTACATTTTAATTTGAATTTATCAAAGATAAACACAATAATTTTTCTTTGTTTTGCTCTTGTTCTTGTGCAGCACCACCTCCTATCACATGCCCCTGTCGGTTATATCTCTACTTTTCTGAATTATTGACTATTTCAATGAAAGCACCCAAAAGACGGGGACCAGTGTTTATTATTACATATCTCCATTTTGAATGTGACAAGCCTAGATTTTAATAGAGTTTTTTGGCCTTTTTTTTCCCTCTATAAAAGTTAATTGACTCTTTACAGTGGCCTGCTATGGTTAATAATAACATGTTCAGTCATGAGTGAAATCAACCCTCTTCTTCCCTTTAGCATTTAACATTCCCAACAATATACTGTGATACATTAATCGAAACAAAGCTACTAAAACACACTTTTCTTAATGCAAACATCAGTAACTCAAAATTAGCAACCAAAGGGTTAAGTCTGCAGTTCACACTCCTGTGAAGCTACAGCCTCCTCCTTCAGTCCCTGTCATCCTTCTGTTCTTGCAAAAACAAAACAAAGCAAGACAAAACATCCACCCTTCTTTTACAGGCTGGGTGAATTGTCTGTGGACATCTACTAATCCTAAAGTCAGTACCGTTTTTTTTGTCTCAGTATCAAGTCAGTTAAAACTTTTAGTCGTCAGTCCATCACAGTCCAGTTACATGCATACATCCACACACATTCATACCAGAAGTTGCTGATAATGGAGTCTCACGCGCAACCTAGTTGAGCCTCCATCACCAGCAAGATGACGTCATCATTTTAAAGGAAAACAGTTCCTCGTTTTTTGGACTGGATTGACTCGCTGCAATCCTTTTAGGCTCAGGACTTCTCATGTGATCAATGTCCCATATAAGTGAATCTCTTCCAAGCCCATTATAATCATGGAGAAAAATACTTTGCGACTGTTTCCAGTAAGAATATTTTATAGCGCTTTAAAGTTCTATCTCTCAGGCCTGGATTAAAGAGCTGATTTGTTAAATCAGGAACTCACAAAATACCAAAATATCACCACCGGTGGATCACACCTCTCAGATGTTCTTATTTCAGTGCACTGTAACAAAAGCAAAAACAAACGTAACCAATAAAATACTCATATAATAACAAATACTGGGGCCCATTGCATGTCCAAGCATAAAACCATCTTTCTCTCTCTTAGAGAAAGAAAACAATCCAAACCTCACTGATAAAATCAACCTAGTGTTAAGCAAAACCCAAAAATCAACCAAAACTTCACCAGAAGGTTTTTCTCCCTCCCGGGACAATATTGTGTAGGAATACAGGTACCGTAACTCCTTTTTGCACTAAAAAAAACATGTTGGATTTACTTGATTCAATAGTGGACACTGGTTGCACACAAATGTTTTGCTTTGGCAGAAACTTAAACACCTGAGTTAAATCAACACAACCTTTTCATATTCAGTAAACCTGTGCATGTTGTGTTCATAAAACACGATTGAAACATGTTCAGATGGAGTAAGTTGAGCTCTTGGAATATTTTAATCCTTCACAATTCTGTCAGTTTATTTCAACACTATTCAATAACTTTTATGCATGTATGCCAACAATGTAGGAAATACAGGAAAGCTATGATTTCCTGTATTTGAGGCAGAATTCTTTTGTTCTTGCCCTTGACAGGTTAATCCACAATAAATAGCAATAGCATGCATGGGGTGTGTGTGTCGTTGTCTGCCTCTTATAACTCCACTGATTTTCCTGTAGTTTGAAATCTTATGCGGTGTTGTGAATTCTGTGAGTTCAGCAACTAACCACTCTTATTAGATTATATCTGTTAGGAGGTGGTGGGTAGGTGTACTGTTGTTGTTTGGGTTTTGTTTTCCTTTTGGTTATAGGTAGGCGAGGCGGGGCTTGATGGCATTCCAACACACCTGCGACGCATCGGACGTCATCAGTGAGCGCTTTTAGGGAGCAGAGTCACGGACGTCTGGTGTCGGAGTATTATCGCTGTCACAAGTGGTAACGAGTTAGCACAGGCTGCATCTGTTGATTTTACGCTGTGGAGCTGTATGTTTTAAAGGATCCACGTTTCGCCTACTTTTCTTTGTCTTAGCCTGTTCCATCGCCTGCCCGCCTACCTAGGATTTTGTGTTGGCTATTCTGGATCCGCGACGGAGTGCTACGTACCATCAGGCGGCGATCACCGCAGCGGCTGTGGTTTGGGTGGTCAAGTAAGCTCTCCAACTCTCTCCGTCCACTTGTGTTTAACGTTCGGCTATCAACGGTATGCCATAAACCCTGTTTTGTTCCCTGTTGTCAGGTAGCTCCGGTGCGTCTGCTACCTACCTGTATGCTTCGGCTCCATCTCATCGCCTCGGTGTTTTCCTGCTGGCACATTTTTATTTATCACTGTATATAGCCCCTTTCCCTTGTAAATATTCCCCCTTACTTGTGTATATATAAAACTTGCATCACCAACTATTCTGCGTCCGTGTGTGTTTCTGCCACGTAATCCATCTGTGTAATCCAGCTAACCTAACAGAATACTCCGACCATTTTTGATGGATTCGGCAGAACACACAGGTCCCGCGTCCGGCGATTTACTCCAGAAACACGAGGAGTCTTTGTCTAGTTTGTCTCGGCAGTTGGCGGCGTCCGAGCAATGGGCAGGCCGAGTTAATGAGACCCTGTCGGCCATTCAAGAGACTTTGGCTCGGCTAGTTCCTCCTACTGCTCCCGTTGTTCCTGCTCCCCCACCCGTACCGTCTGCCTCACTGAGTGTGGGCTCTGTTCGTGACCCCGCTCCCCCGGCTCTGGTGCCTTTTACGGGAGAGTTGGGCCGTTGCGGGGGTTTTTTGATTCAGGTTTCTTTGCTTTTTCAGCGTTATCCCCAAGCGTTTTCCAATGATGCTGTTAAGATTTCTCATGTTATCGGTGCCCTTCGTGATCGTGCTTTGGACTGGGCCGAGGCTTATCTCGCTTTGCATCCCGTGGAGACTGTCACGTATGAGCAGTTTGTTCAGGATTTTAAGGCGGTTTTTCACCACCCCCTGCGCTCGGATGAGGCCGCGCGGCAACCGCACGGGCTCCGCCAAGGGGGCCGGTCGGTTTTTCTATTGATTTCCGGGTTAAAGCCGCGGAGACGGGGTGGGGTGAGGACGCGTTGCGCGGGGCTTTCGTCATTGGATTGGACGATCGCATGAAGGATGAGCTCGCCACTCGTGACAAACCGGAGAGTTTCGAGGCTCTAGTTAATCTGGCTATTCGTATCGATAATCGCCTTCGCGAGCGTGAGTGGGAGAGGGGTGGCCGGGTCTGTGCTGGAAGTGCTGAGCGCGCCGCGGTGCGCACAATATTCCGTCCTCCTCCTCCCGGTCCGGCCCGCGCACGGTCTCCTCCGGCGTCCGCCGCTGAGGAGCCTATGCAGTTGGGTCGTACACGGCTGACGCTGGAGGAGCGTCGGAGGCGGTTTGAGGGACGGTTGTGTTTGTATTGTGGCCAGTCGGGCCATTTTGTGTCCACCTGCCCGTTGCGGTCAAAAGGCGGTGCCCACCAGTAACTGTGGGGGTACTGGTGGGTGGCACTTCCTCTCTTTCCCAAATTCCCCGCATGCAACTTCCTGCTGTCGTGAATGCCGCGTCTGGCGCTTTCTCTACTAACGCGCTTTTGGATTCTGGCGCTGAGCAGAATTTTATTGACGGCGGTCTAACGAGGCGCCTCGGGATTAAGACTATACCCTTGCGGGTTCCCGTCTCTGTTGTGGCTCTCACCGGTCAGTTACTGCCCTCCGTCACTCATGAGACTGAACCGGTTTCGTTGATTCTTTCTGGCAATCATCGTGAGGTTCTTCGTTTTTTTGTTTTTTCCTCCCCGGAGTCTCCCATCGTTTTAGGTTATCCGTGGTTCGAGCGTCATAATCCTCATATCAATTGGTCCTCCCGTCGCATTGAGAGTTGGAGTAGCCACTGCTTGTCTCACTGTTTACAGTCTGCTCTTCCGCCTTCGCCTGTCTGCTCGTCTAAGCTGGCGCCCGAGGAGGTGGACCTTTCGTCTGTACCCGAACAATATCATGATCTGTTGGCGGTTTTCAGTAAACGCTGTGCGCTCTCGCTTCCTCCCCATCGCCCTTATGATTGTGGCATTGAACTGTTACCTGGAGCTCCTTTGCCCACCAGCCGGCTGTATAACCTCTCTGGTCCAGAGAAGGCAGCCATGGAGAGGTATATTACGGAGTCACTGGAGGCGGGCCTGATTCGTCCATCATCTTCGCCGTTGGCGGCGGGTTTTTTCTTTGTGGATAAGAAAGATGGATCTCTCCGACCCTGCATTGATTTTCGGGGTCTTAATGACATTACTGTGAAGAACAAATATCCTCTTCCCCTGATCTCTTCTGCTTTTGAACCTTTACAGGACGCGGTCATTTTTACGAAGCTGGACCTTCGCAATGCATACCATCTGGTGCGCATGCGCCAGGGAGATGAGTGGAAGACGGCCTTTAACACTCACCGTGGACATTACGAATACTTGGTAATGCCTTTTGGTCTGACGAATGCGCCGGCAGTGTTTCAGGCGTTGATTAATGATGTGCTTCGGGACTTTTTGAATCGGTGGGTGTTCGTTTACTTGGATGACATCCTTGTTTTTTCGCGGTCGTTTGAGGACCATGTTCAGCAGGTGCGCAGCATTTTGCAGCGCCTCCTGGAAAACAAACTTTTTGTGAAAGCGGAGAAGTGCGAGTTTCATGCTCATTCTGTGTCGTTCCTGGGCTATGTCTTTGCTAAGGGGCGGGTGGGGCCGGATCCTGGCAAAATCAGGGCGATTGCGGATTGGCCGACTCCTTCCTCGCGCAAACACCTGCAGAGGTTTTTGGGGTTTGCTAATTTTTATCGCCGATTTATTAAGAACTTCAGTCAGATCACCCTTCCGCTCACCCGGCTTACGTCCTCGGCTCGAGTTTTCTGTTGGTCTCCTGAGGCCGAGCAGGCGTTTGCTCGGTTGAAGGAGTTGTTTTGTTCCGCGCCCGTTCTCGCCCACCCGGATGGTGCCAGACAGTTTGTGGTGGAGGTGGATGCTTCTGATGTGGGTGCGGGGGCGGTGTTGTCGCAGCGCTCGCCCGATGATGGCCGTCTCCATCCGTGCGCATTTTTTTCGCGGCGGTTTTCTCCGGCTGAGCGGAACTATGACGTGGGTAATCGTGAGCTGCTGGCGGTTAAGCTGGCTTTGGAGGAGTGGCGTCACTGGTTGGAGGGGGCGGAACAGCCGTTTGTGGTTTGGACGGACCATAGGAACCTCTCTTATATTCGGAGTGCGAAGCGGCTTAACTCCAGGCAGGCCAGGTGGCAGCTGTTTTTTAGCCGGTTCCATTTTACGATCTCGTTTCGCCCGGGTTCTCGCAATGTTAAGCCGGACTCTTTGTCCCGTCAGTTTTCCCCCGCGTCTGAGTCTACGGGGGTGGTTCCGATCATCCCCTCGTTTTGCGTGGTGGGGGCCGTGACATGGGAGATCGAGAGCTTGGTGCGCCAGGCACAGCGGCAGGATCCGGACCCGGGTTCGGGCCCGCAGGGTAAACTGTTTGTTCCGGCGGCCGTGCGCGCGCGTGTCTTGCACTGGGCGCACGCGTCTCGTTTTGCTTGTCATCCTGGCGTGCGTCGTACGGTTTCCCTGCTACGGCGCTCCTTTTGGTGGCCCGCTTTGGCGAGGGATGCCCGCGAGTATGTGCTGGCCTGTGACACTTGTGCGCGCAATAAGAGCCGTCACCTGGCCCCCCCCGGGTTGCTGCATCCCCTGCCTGTCCCTGGTCGACCTTGGTCGCATATTGCAGTTGACTTTGTTACCGGGTTGCCGCGTTCCGCTGGTCACTCGGTGATCCTCACCATTGTGGACAGGTTCTCCAAGGCGGCGCATTTTGTCCCTCTGTCTAAACTTCCTTCTGCCCTGGAGACTGCTCGCGTGCTCGTGGATCATGTTTTTCGGTTACATGGACTTCCTTTGGACATTGTGTCGGACCGGGGGCCTCAGTTTGTTTCTCGGGTGTGGAAGGCTTTTTGTACCGCGTTGGGAGTGGGGGTGAGCCTTTCCTCGGGCTATCACCCACAGTCTAATGGACAGACTGAAAGGGCCAATCAGCAGCTGGAGTCCGCCTTGCGCTGTGTGGCCTCCTCTGACCCCGCTTCCTGGAGTGGTCATCTTGCTTGGATTGAGTATGCTTATAACTCTCTCACCTCGGCAGCTACGGGGTTTTCTCCGTTTGAGGTCTGTCTGGGATATCAGCCGCCGTTGTTTCCTTCTCAGGAGGCGGAGATTGCGGTTCCGGCCGTGCGGGATCATCTACGTCGCAGTCGGAGGATTTGGCGCCGGACCAAGGCGGCGCTGCTCCGGACCGTGTCTCAGACTCGCCGGGCTGCTGATCGGAGGAGAACGCCTGCGCCTCCATACACCGTGGGCCAACAGGTTTGGCTGTCCTCTGCGAATGTTCCTTTGAAGTGCGTGGCCAGGAAGCTTGCCCCTCGCTTCCTGGGTCCTTTCACCATCCAACGCATCATCAATCCTGTTTCTGTGAGGCTGCAACTACCGGCTTCTATGAGGATTCATCCTACGTTCCATGTTTCTCAACTGCAGCCAGTCTCTCACAGCCCGCTGTGCCCACCCGTGGAACCTCCTCCGCCCGCCCGGGTGGTGGACGGGGGTCCTGTCTATTCAGTCCGGCGGCTGCTGGATGTGCGCCGTCGTGGCCGAGGTTTCCAGTTTCTGGTGGACTGGGAGGGGTATGGCCCGGAGGAGCGCTCTTGGGTCTCGAGGGCCTTCATTGTGGACCCAGCGCTTATTGTGGATTTTTACAGGAGGCATCCTGACAAGCCTGGAGGACCGCCGGGTGGCGTTCCTTGAGGGGGGGATACTGTTAGGAGGTGGTGGGTAGGTGTACTGTTGTTGTTTGGGTTTTGTTTTCCTTTTGGTTATAGGTAGGCGAGGCGGGGCTTGATGGCATTCCAACACACCTGCGACGCATCGGACGTCATCAGTGAGCGCTTTTAGGGAGCAGAGTCACGGACGTCTGGTGTCGGAGTATTATCGCTGTCACAAGTGGTAACGAGTTAGCACAGGCTGCATCTGTTGATTTTACGCTGTGGAGCTGTATGTTTTAAAGGATCCACGTTTCGCCTACTTTTCTTTGTCTTAGCCTGTTCCATCGCCTGCCCGCCTACCTAGGATTTTGTGTTGGCTATTCTGGATCCGCGACGGAGTGCTACGTACCATCAGGCGGCGATCACCGCAGCGGCTGTGGTTTGGGTGGTCAAGTAAGCTCTCCAACTCTCTCCGTCCACTTGTGTTTAACGTTCGGCTATCAACGGTATGCCATAAACCCTGTTTTGTTCCCTGTTGTCAGGTAGCTCCGGTGCGTCTGCTACCTACCTGTATGCTTCGGCTCCATCTCATCGCCTCGGTGTTTTCCTGCTGGCACATTTTTATTTATCACTGTATATAGCCCCTTTCCCTTGTAAATATTCCCCCTTACTTGTGTATATATAAAACTTGCATCACCAACTATTCTGCGTCCGTGTGTGTTTCTGCCACATAATCCATCTGTGTAATCCAGCTAACCTAACAATATCGTGTCATCTCAATGAGAACAAATTGAGTTGTTGGATTTCGTACAGATCTTTAAAGCCTGAGGCAGTTGTGTTAAATACACGCGAGATGCTTACGTAAATCCAAGGGCTGGCCCCCTTTTTTTTTTTTTTCAGTGTGTTCCTCCTTCAATTAAATCTCAATCACAAAAATGTGGCGCTCCGAAATAAGGCTCACGCCGTTAATTCATCATTTTCCCTCTGTACCACTGCTCCTTATCAGGCTGTGTGAAGCACAGTAAACAATTCAGTGGAGGCCTTAAGCCATAAACAGACATCACGCACACACATTGTTTTCATAACCAAACTGCCTCAGACCTTGTCCCCTAAATCTACACAAATGCCCTCTGGGTGATATGAAATGTATTTAACCAATAAACAATCAATGGCTTCGTGTTGTTGCAACAGATTCTGTATTTGGATGTTTGTGTGCAGCATTTTGCGTGTCAGCATAAGCATTTGTTAGTAAAGCATTCTTCATTGCATCAGCGTGTGTGTGTATCACTCTTCATTGCACAAGCATGTGCGTGTGTGTGTGGATCACTTCTCAGTGAATTGAATCAGCATTTCGATTTGTGCACGTGTGTGTGTCATTTCTCACTCAATCAACGAGTGCATATGTGTTCATATGTGTGTTTCTCTTCATTCTGAGTCAGTGTATGTAGATGTGTGTGTTTGTGTGTTTGTGTTCATCACTTTCCTGTTCTGGCGTTCTGGGTAAACCATGGCCTGAAGCGTGCCCTGGGGTCCTGCCCTCCTCCATTTCAGTCTGTTTGCATCCATTGGTGCTGCTGCTCAAAGTTCTGTCCATACTGGTTCTGGCCCCAATTGAGGCAGTCCTTTTCTCCAGTGTCCTGCATCTTCTCCTTGTTCCGCTCCTCCTTAACTTGACCCTTTTGCTTCTGTAGCTCCTTCAGGGTTTGCTCCTGCTGTTGGAGCTTTTTCGTCAGGTTTGGCGACCTCCTGCTCCAGCAAGCTCCGGCCTGATATCAAGTCCTGTGTCTGGGACTCCAAGCCTGACTGATGGGTTTGATTATCAGCCAGCTCCTCCTGAGCCATGCTCAGTTTCTGCTCTGATGCCTTGAGCTCTTACTGAGGGCAGAAACCTCAGAGTCTTTTCCGTACAAGTCAGATTGAAGTCCATTGATGTTTCTCTTGCTTTGCTTCCACGGCCTTCTGCAGCTCTGCTGTTCGGCTCTTCTCAGAGGTCAGCTCCTGGCCGAGCCCCGACACCTGTGCCTTCAGCTTATTTTCTTCTGGTGCTTTTGTCCATTCTGAGGTGCCTCCTGACCTCAGTTACTCCTCCTGTCTCTGGCACGCCCTTTTTGCCGCCCGATCATCCGTGTTGATCTGTCACTGTCCTGTACAGTTTTAATGCAGAGTTGCTAAGGTCAGCATTCTTTTGCTCGGCCTCACTTTTCATCTGGGCTTAATGGGCGTCTCGTCACAGCTCTGTCAGCTGAAGCTGTCTGGAAATCTCCCCCGTGTAGTGAAACAGGCCTTGGGTTTAATGCTCTCCGTCTCCGCTGCATGAGATCGTTTTCCTGCAGCAGTGTTGACATTTTCAGGTTGTTGTTGTGGGTCCAGCTGCTGTAGCATTTGGTCAGGGTCACATCAAAGATGGTAGAGGAGAGAGCAAAGATGGTAGGGGAGAGCAGGAGTCCAGGTCAGCCTCGGCTTTCCGGGCCGACAAAGCAGCCTGTAATCAAGCATAAAGAGAAAAAACAAAAACAAAACAAAAACAGACGAACAGGAAAATGATGTTGTGTTGGCTGTGTTATTCAGAGAGGGGAGAAACAACGGGGCCAGGCCCTGTGTCAGCCTTCTCTCCCCCTTTTTTTGTTTTTTCTCACCATATAATCAACTCATAACCCACCAAGTTGACAGGACAACACAGGTACATGTTAAAATTCTTAAGATCATGTTTAAAAGCTCAAACAAGGAATTTTCTTTCATTCAGTAATCACTTGTATTAATCAATCAGCAGAAAACATCTCACAATTTGAATCTTTTAACCACTAAATCTGTCGTGTCATCACTGGTTGGTCAGACCAGTGTCTTTTTTTTTTTGAAGTTAAGTTGTTGTCCTGCAACCCAGAGAGTTTATTTGTTAGTAGTGGATAAACTTTATCATTCAACAACAGGTGTATGTTAAGTTTCGCTGCTTTAACCTTGCTGGAAAATCTTCACGTGTTCATGAATGTAAGCTGTTTCTTCATTGCGTGTGTGTGTGTGTTGGTAGGTGGGTTATTTTAACTTTTTTCTCAAACAAGGCATTCCTCTAACACGTGCCTTTCTTATATGTTTCTTTGGTTGTGTGTGTGTGTTTTTATTTTGTTTCCCAAATTTTGATTTCCCACCTTAAATAACAGCATTCCATGTCTACAGCCAGGAGTTAGAGCTTGCTTGTGAGATTCAGGGACACATGGTGCCAATAACAATTCAGCCAAAAACTTGCCTGAAAATTTCCCGTGATGGTAACCGATAACTGGAGGAGAAGATGTCCTTTAAGCTTCTTTTCCGGGTGGGGACAAAGACGTCTTATATTTACAATTACTCTCAGGCCTGACAGATTTAGCGCCTACACAATTTTGACAAATTTAAGTTAACGGGTCCAATCGAAGAAAGTCCAACTTTTTTGTGATCAATTAACCAGTATCTGTCCAACAGTTTCTGGCCTCATCTCTAAAGTCCCTAACTTAATTTAAAAGTGTCCAACACCCAAGGTCCAACCTTTGCTGCCCAAAAAAGCGCAGATACCGTTCCAAACGGTAAAGTGGTCCAACCACTAGTTATTCTGGAGTACCCCAAGCTCCACAGTGACCAACTGACTATCCCTCAAAGAGGACAGGGCCTAGGCGTCCGCGGCCTTGGCAAGCATTACCTCTGAGCACTGCGCTTCTTAGCGGTCCAACCGCCATTCTATAATAATTTATAATACTTTGAAACAACAGTCAACACCCCAAAACAAGTGTATGACTGACGCAGGTCCAACCTGTCTGACCAATGGGGACTCTAACCCACAAAATGACCAATTCCCTATCAAACTAAATTCACTCAGCAGTCCAACTGCTTTAACTTCAATCAGCAGTCCAACTGCTTTAAATACTCAGTACTGTCACTTTCAACGTTTCATTATCATTACTTCAGCTTCAGTTCTCATGAGATTTTTTCATCAAAATCAAAACAGGCCTTCACCAGTAATTTCAGTGAGTAGACTTTAATTTTATCATGTCCAATTTGGCACACTTTGGAAATAGATTCAACAGGTAGTGCCTTACCTTTGTATAAGCCGGCTTATGCCCACTCCCGTCAGACCACTGGCTTGTGCCTGTCCGTTCAACAACCTCGGACCGTCCAAACCTCCAACTTCCACCCCAATACCACAGGACGAGCCCCCAAACTGTTACGGATTCAAATATTGGAGATGGATACAAGAGGAAAAACCAAAATAACAACACTGGTCCGGCCGGGTTGAGTCAAACGATGATTTTAATGATCACACGCGTGGGAGATGGACACCGTACGCAGACAGCATCAGATCTCAAAATGGTGGAGCATTGATCAAACTCTTATAGCCTTTAGTGGCCCCCACCTTATCATACAAGCCTAAACATTCACATGCTTTCTCTCACACGGCGCCTAAGCTACGACCTTGGCTCCCTGTTTATCTGCTCCTACTGAGATGGGGCAGAAAACTCCAGTATGTTCTGTTCTCTTCTAATCAGACAAACAAGGCGATGACTTTCTGCGAACAGTATTTCTTATAACTCAGCAGTATAATGCATCATAAAACAATATCATTCATTCACAATAAATCAGCAGTCTAATGTAATGCAAATCAGTTTAACAAATGCAATAATTATCACCTTCTTCTAATTCAGGAGAATAATGCAAACTAAAACTACATAATAATTCACAAACTTTAATTAGGGGTCTACCATGGCATAAAATAATATTATAATCTCACAATATGTAGCCAACATAGATATATCAAAGCTTTTATTCAACATTACATATCTAAAATTATTATTGCATATAGCTAAAACAGGAGAATATATTTTAGAATAGGCCAAGTTTATGTTTAGACTGAAATCATATTTATAAGGACTCTATTTCTATTTAGAGGTGGTCCAACAGAGCACCATTTCTGTTTGTGGGCAGGGAATGGTTGAGTGAATCTACCTTGCCGAATCAAACACAAGGCTTCTTTCAGGCACAGTACCTCCAGAGCCATATGAGGGCACTCAGTGTTCCACCCCAACCACGGGATTTATTTACCTTCCAACGACAGGCAGCCAGAAAGAGGAGCCTGAGTGTGCTTAAAGAAAAGTAGGGGTGAAGAAAGTGTGTGCATGAGGGGTGGAGGGGCTGGGAGGAAGCATAAGGATTGTGTGACACAGAATTAAAACGCTAAAAAACTATGTGTCATAATCCTTAAGAAAAAGAAAACTCAACATAGGAACAGAAACAAAACCATGTGATTTCAATTGCGATATGAGTCAAGTAAACTCCCCTATCTGCTGAAAGAAGAACAATTCTCAAAGGAGATGTCTGAAAGAGGAGGAACATGGATAAGAGTTCGAAAAAGTTGATAAGGTGGGGGTGTGTTTCCTGTTGCATTAGCTCGCTCTCCACCCCTTCGTTCTCGAGCACAAGCTGACTCATTGAATCTGTGTGTGAATAAAAGCCACTGTGTGAAATGCTGGTACAGTAATGGCATGACAGTCTGAAGCAAGTGTCACGCTTGAAATTTCAAATGTTAGCAATTAAGTGTGTTAGTAATAAGGTGAACATTAAGGTTGTTATGAATTACAAATATCTAAAAAATAAAAATAAGTGCATCTTTACAAGCTACCAAAACAGAAACTCAGTAATAATAATAATATCATTATCACAATTGCATGTTATATTGTAAGGTAGACCGTACAATAATCCATATAGAGAAAACCCCAATAATCATATGGCCCCCCTATGAGGAAGTAGTGGCAATAGTGGGAAGGGAAAACTCCCTTTTAACAGGAAGAAACCTCCGGCTGAACCGAGCTCAGGGCTCAACCTCGATGACCGGTTGAGGGGAGGGGAGGAAGACAAGACAAAAGACATGCTGTGGAAAGGAGTCAGGTCATTAAGATAAGATGGGGCCTGATTATTCAAGACCTTGTATGTGAGGAGCATTTTGAAATCAACTCTGGATTTAACAGCCAATGAAGGGAAGCCAATATAGGAGAGAAAGGCTCTCTTTCTAGTCCCTGTCAGGACTCTTGCTGCAGCATTTTGGATTAACTGAAGGCCTTTCAGGAAGTTTTTAGGACATCTTGATAATAATGAATTACAGTAGTCCACACTAGAAGTAATAAATGCATGAGCTAGTTTTTCAGCGTCATTCTTAGACAGGATATTTCTAATTTTAAAGGTGTTGCGCAAATGGAAGAACGCAGTCCTACATATTTGTTTAATATGTGCATTGAAGGACATGTCCTGATCAAAAATGACTCCAAGGTTCCTCACAGTGTTACTGGAGGCCAAGGTAATGCCATCTACAGTAAGTATCTGGTTAGATAACATATTTCCAAGATTTCTAGGGCCAATAACTTCAGTTTTATCTGAATTTAGAAGCAGGACGTTAGATGTCCTCCAGGTCTTTGTATCTTTAAGACATTCCTGCAGTTTAACTAATTTGTGTTTGTTATCTGGCTTCATGGATAGATAAATAACAGTGAATATGTATGCTATGCCTTCTAATGATACACCTATAATGCAAACAGAACTGGTCATAGCACAGAGCCTGTCGACGTCCATAAATAACCTTAGTGTGTGAAAAGGACTTGCCATTTATATGAACAAATTGGAGTCTAATAAATAGATATGGAACAAACCATTGCAGTTCAGTACCTGTAATACCTGCAGCATGCTCTAATTTTTCCTTATAGAATATTATAGTCAACAGTATCGATTACACAACAGAAAATGCTTATATTTTTACATTCAAAACATTATATTTATGATTTTATTTAATGCCATTAATGCATGTGGCCTGCTATCTCAACATTTCCCCACATGCAAATGCTGAAGAAATCCAAAGAATTTCTTTTCTGTGCTCACTTTGAGCAATGTGATTGAATGCATTGCAAATTACAGTTAAGAGAACCTAATTGTGTAATTTTACAAACAGAAGTTCAGATCCCAGATCATCAACAATAATAACCCAAATAATAATAAAAATAATAATAACCCAAAATACAGCCTTATAGTATGAGTTACTTGCTCCTCCTCAAATCTGTGTTAGTCTCCAGTTGTCGCACCAACAACCACGAGTAAACTTTCCAGGGTAGGTGGACAAAACCAAGCAAACAAATTGCTTTTGGAAACAATCCATTTATTTTCAGAACTTGCACTCAGTTATAGTCAATAACTTAAATCACTCAATTATTTATTATTTTGGTCATTTCACCGAGTGAGTGAGTGAGTGAGTGAGTGAGTGAGTGAGTGAGTGAGTGAGTGAGTGAGTGAGTGAGTGAGTGAGTGAGTGAGTGCAACCATGTGAATGAACATGATTCGAGTGGGTGATTCATGGTGAAATCTGCGAGATGAAAAATGGGTGGCTGAAAACCGTCTCACATCTTGTGAGGGAATGGTGCATGTTCAGTGATTCATCCTCTGAACATAATAGTGAATCTAAGACCTGAGTGATAGCCAGGGGCTTAAACCAGGCCCAACAAGTCGAGTGTGTCAGTTAAAAACACTTGAAACCAAAGTCAGGAAAACTTTCAAAATATTAGCAATTATAAACACATGGCAAAGTGAAAAGACAAGGTTGTATTTCAGCTCAGTGAGTGTAACTAAGTTGGTCTGAGTTCTGGTCAAAAACACTGGATACCTTGAGAAAACCTGACACATTGCCAGGTTCAACTCTTCAATGACCCATTGTGGAAACCTTTTCTCATTTGCAGGGAAGAAACAGCTGCTGCTCTGCTGTGGAAATAACATCAGGGAAATGATCTGGGAGAAAATCAGCTTGACCAACAGCTGTGCACTCTAAAGTGCTCTCTCTCAGTTGAGATGTGAGGCAGATAGACGGAATGCAGGCCTGAATGGGTTCCCTGTTTCTGCTTTACTCACACTAAGCCTTTAGAGGATCACAGGCAGCAGCAGTGTGTATTTTAATATGCAGCTGAACTACATCAACAATTCCACAGGAATTTGCATTTTGGCCATTTCATTCTCAAACTGCTTCCATTCCAAGCAAAATAAGCTGATCGGATAGTTGGATATCAAAGCAATGACTATAGTAAACATAGTGCCAGTGTTTGCTTACCAATTGCATTCTGTACAACTTACTGCTCTATCGTTCTGTCAAGTCAAGGTTTGTCAAGTTTTCCACTGTTTGGTTAATTCAGTAAAATGTATCTAAATAGAACGCAGACGTTATTTTACTTTGTTACATTGCTGATAACCAGAGGTTTGTGCTTAAGTCAGATTTAATTTACAAAAATGCCAACTTAATACCTGATTCCCCTGAGCACCAAATCATTTCTTGAAATTCAAATATTTATATGCCCCCTTAAATTAGCACTTCAATGGCAGACTGTGCATTTGAAAGAACTACATCTGAGCTGTAAAAAAGAACAATTTTAGTATTTCAGTATTCAAAGAACTAAAATGTGCAACTAACTAAATTAGCCAAAGTAAGGCTTAAGAACAGATTTCCTTCGGTGAATTGACTTAGACTCAAACTTTTTCTGATTTTCTTTGGGTTTTTTTTGCCACAACAAAAACTTTGAAGTTATGTTGGCAATAGCCTCTGTTCCTTATTAACCTTTTTGCAATCATCCATAAACAGGGAGAAACTGCACATCTGTATTCCTCCCCACCAAAAAAAAGGAACTGCATGTATTCCCACTCCGAATAGCTGCATTAGTTAAATGCATACTATGTTGCACTGTGACTACACCCACTGTTTGAGCTACAAAATTGGTTGTTCTGGCTTCAGTATGTCACACATATATATGAATTCATATGTTTTTAAAATGAAGGTAAGTGAAGCTCCGTGAAATTCTGAAACATATGCCTTTCACAGCTGCTTCAATGAAGCCACAGTGAAACTGAGCACAATATTGCCATTTATCTGAAGTCACAGTGCTTAACTTCATATTTTATCAAGACTGACAGTTAAGCCAGCACCACCTGGGTTTCACTTAAAGTCATAGGCTGTATACACTCATCAGCCACTTCATTAGGTATATCTTGCTATTACTTGAAACTAGGGCTGTTCGATATAATGATATATATCGGATGACGATATAAAAACGTCTATCGTTTCAATTTATGCTATCGTTTGTTTCGTGGTGTCACAAAATAAACTGTTTACGGCAATATTTTTTCATCGTTTTGATGGTCACTGTAGTGGCTATATTCATTTCTTAAAGTTCTCTCTTTTTCTTATATTTACTATAACCACACTACAGACGGACAAGCGCCTGTCGTTAGCAACAACGACGGTAACGCCATCGCGTGTCCGCTTGTTTATGTTCCACATAAACCTTTCACAATAGAGCTCAAGATCCTGTTAAGACTTTTCAAAACTGAATCACGTGAAAGAGCAGATTATTTACGGATGAGAAGTAAGAAAGAGCCGCCAGGTGCTAAAAAAAAAAACAACCTTAGACTCAAACGTTAGAACAGGCTTTTCCCCGCAGCACGTTGTGTAATAAATACTCACAAAGAAAACGGCGGCCGTTACAACTTATGTCTAAAAATGTATCGTTTCATGCATCAGTTAAAACACTCGACTCCAGGTACGCGACGCGCAGCTGGAAACACTTCACGCAAGTCCAGCTGCCCGAGAGTCACAGAATTTACAGAAAATGTTACATTTTTGTGATTTATATCGTTATTGGGACGATAGAATTCTTATATTGGGATATGAGATTTTGGTCATATCGCACAGCCCTACTTGAAACTGCTTTAGTTCAATGTGTTATAGATTCAACCGGATGCTGAAAGCATTCCTCAGAAATTATGATTCATATTGCACTGATAGCATCTCATAGTTGTTGCAGATTTCACATCTGTGATGTGACTCTCACATTCCACAGCATACCAAAAGCAGTGGATTGAAATCTGGTGGCTTTAGAAGCCATTTGAGGACAGTGACATGTTAAAGAAACCAGTTTTAAGATGATTTGAACTTTATTACATGGTCCTTCTGTGCTGGAAACAGCCATCAGAGGATGGACACATGGAAGATGGTTATCAATAATGCTCGTGATCAGCAACAATATTCAAGGAAGCCTGTGGTGTTTAAACAATACTCAGCTGGTACTAACAGGTCTAAAGCATGCTAAAACACTATCCCCCACACCATTAAACTGCCACCACCAGGCTGACCCATTGACATGAGGCAGAATGAATTTATGCTTTCAGGTTGTTTATGCCAAATTCTGACCCTACCACCCAAATGTCACAGCACAAATTTAGATTCATAAGATCAGATAACATCATTTTAAAATATTTTTTGCCCCATAGCCTGAGTTTCCTGTTTGTAGCTGACAGGATTGGCATCAGATGTGGTTTTCCACTGTTTTGACCCATCTGCTTAAAGATTCGATGGGTTTTCCACATGCTCTTCTGCATAGCTTGGCTTCAATGAGTGTTTGAGTTACTACTGCTTTCCTATCTGCCTGTCAGCCATTCCCCTCTGGCCTCTGGCATCAACAAGGAATTTTCTTCCAGAGAACTGCAGCTTACTGGATATTTTCTCTTTTTCAGATCATTTCCCCTCAATCCTAGAGATGGTTATTGGAAAAATCCCAGATCAGTTTCTGAAATACTTAGACCAGCATATCAGCACCAACAGCATGAAAGTCACTTAAATCACCGTTCTTCCCCATTCAGATGCTCAATTTGAACTTCAGCATACATAACTAAATGCATCAAGTTGCTGCCATGTGAATGGTCGATTAGATATTTGTGTTAACAAGCAGCTGAACAAGTGTGCCAAATGAATTGGCCAGTGAGTGAACCTACACAGGTCATATCAAAACACAACACATCTTTACAGGGTGGATTCTGCAGGTCTTAATATTTTTGGGTGATTTTATTACTTTGAGTTGTTGTGTGATTTAAAAGAAAACAAAAAAACCTTACATTTAATGACCAACATAAGAACAGATCAGCTCTCACGCAAGCAACAAAATTAAACAAAACCTACTTGGACGTTTAGAGAAGTGAGAAATACTTTAATACAGATGCAGTTAAGGCTGCTGGCTAGAAATAAAAAAAATAAAATAAAAAATAGTTGAGTAGATATTTCATATAGATATATGAGTGTTACTACTTCTCATATATCATCTTTAAATTGATAAATAAATCTTAATTTATCTTCTCTAATCTCAGAGTTTTCAAAAGAAGAACCTATTCTCTTACACGGCACACTGTTGAGAAAATATCAATGCTTGTCATCGAGACACAACATACTTTTCCTGAGTAAGATTTGTAAAACTCTATCACAGCACATCATGTCTACTCGAACATAACTCTAGCAAATGCCTAGACTAATGCTGATGTATAAAAACATGAAACCAGCCAAACTGGGTGTTATTAAGAAAAGGTCTTAGGATCCTCTAAGACAAAATTTCCCTTAGATAACATATGCACATAACTTTCACTTTAAGTTTGTAACATGAAATTCAACCATGAAGATTTAACAAAAATCCTACACAATAATCTGTCACATTTGGCCTTGATATCAATGCTTGTTTCATTTCTAAATGAAATAAAGAGAATGAAACAAAGTTTAATCTTCAGGCTACTCAGTGAACACAGTATGCAAATAAATACTTCCCTTTATCAAGTAGTTTTTCATTATTTCAATGAGGCACATCATTGGCGAGCATCTTACTGTATGGCCTACATGTGAGGCACCTTTGTTTGTATTTTTATGGCACCTTTGTTTAACAGTTTTGATCTGAACAGTAATTGCTTCTGCTGGCTCACATGCACTGCATGCCATGCAGTATTGTGCAGTTTCACAGCTGTATGTTGACCTCCTGATTAATTAAATAATCTATCCTCAAGCAAACTAATGGACTTGTTGGTCAGTGTCGTTTCATCATTCACAAATCTGTACCCGAACAGCTTCATGGTGGGTCCACACACTCTCTGAACTACCTGAGCCAATGTAAAGGGAATTGTAAATCTCCATTTCTCTGCCTGCTCTGATGAGTTCTTCTGAGTGGAGTAAATCCCGCTGGCTTTCTGTGTGGTCTGGGTGTTCCTCAGTATCCACTCCCTGGCCAGGGAACTAAATGGTATCCCTGCAAACTTGTACATCTCCTCTGCCTTTTGCATAGGGTAGAGGGCGATATCCTCATAGCGGACCAGCATGTAGCGGTTCCTGAGCCAGTGAGGTTGGCTCAGTCCAACCTCTGCAGACATCCTAATGTGATCACAGTTTCCTTTGAGCCTCTTCACCTCCTCATCATCTTCGGGCACCTGGCCGTTCTGCGCCCAGGCCTTCCACGTGTGATATTTTGAAGAGAACGCCACCATGCGCGATGCTAAGATAGCTCTTGGATCTCGAACTAGCTGGATAACTTTGATATCCAAGCGAGGGTCCTCTACCAAAGGCTGCAGTGTGTCCAGCTGATGCACACGAACAGTCTTAATGGCATGGTGTTGTTTGGAAAGGCAGGATTCAGATGCAAGAGTTAGGTTCAGTGGCCCACAGCGACGACTCTTACAGTGATACCTAAAACAAGACCATAACGTTTTTAAATGATAAAAAGCATTTTACAAAACTGAATAGTGGGAATATTAATATTTCATGCATATACTAAATTAATATTTTTTCTCTGTTGTCATGCAGAAGAACATTGGGAATATTATTAATAAGGCACACAGACGATAGCTTAGTGTTAAAGTAGTGTCATGACCATCAGGCCTTCCTTTTGCAGCTGCATAAATAAAGATTACAGGCTTGATTAGCAGCACAGGGATTTGTAACTTATACAATACCTCTCAAAAACATCTCTGATTACAGGACTGCAGACCCGTTCTTCACAGAGTGATAAACTAGACTCTCTGCGGAAAAGAGATGGGGTGACATGGTCCTGAGGTGGGGGAGAGATGAACTTCTCAAGAGGTGAGAAATCACACAGGAAAAGCCCCTGGAGTACATCTCGGTAAATTCCCGACAACACTGTCCCATTGTTTGCCTCTGCAGCCGGGGTCAGCATGCGCTCGACATGCCACAGTGGCTCAAACAGATAGAACATGTTCTCCCCGTGCTGGTTAAAAAATTCCCCCACAAATGAGGAACCTGTCCGTGTGGTGGCCAAGAGTAATACGTGCTTACGGCCACCGGCGTAGCTGTATGTCCCCAAATCATCTAGTTCTTCCTCGTCTTCTTCCTCTGAGAAATTTGAGTTATCCCTCTTTGTACCAGAGAGTCGCGACAGCAGCATTTTGAGTGCCATCAGGGAGCCCTTTTGTGTTATGTTGCTGAAATTCTGCTGCTGCGGAATCTGCCTCTGGATCAATCTGTCAGAGACCCTGACAAGATAAATAGACTTCATTATAAAATATCCATTGGCAAACCATAAGGTGTTACATTTTATTCTTTTTTTTATATATTTTATTTAGCTGATAGTTGCATTTATGTCTGAGTTATAACTAAAACAACCAGCAAGGGTGAAAGCACTTTTGAGGCACAGAGGATTTTTATAAGGTAAAAAGATATATATCTGTATATAGCCTACAGGAAGGCAGAACCCCGATCAGTTATCAGTGACACTGACACATGAGGCCACCTTCCAAAGCATGGTACAACTACAACCCAGTCCTTTCAAAATAAAAGTACATAACAAATTAAAACAAAAGAAATTATAAATTTCCTTCACAAAAACATGACTAAAACACACAACAGTACAATAACACAAAATATTTACAACTGCTAATCCAAGCAAACCTACCTAAAGATCTACCCTTTGGCCCCCAACTTGATTCATAGATGACCGATTCAGAGAAGACCATCTCTGAATCGAGGAGGCGGCCTAAGGATAGATCTTTCACCATCTTACAATGCTGTGATTGCAGCCATTCCCCAACTATCTGTGAATGGTACTCATGGCCATTGATCAATGGCCGCTGATCAATGGGGTTGTTGATCAATGGTCATGACAGTTTGCATATTAATGATCAATGAACTAACCTCACAGCCCACTGTTCGTCAGTGGTGCTGGTTTCAGTCATTGTGCAAATGTATTGTTTATAAGGTTGGGGAAACCTGCAGTCCGCTGAGACTAAAGAAGTCACTTGGATGAGTGCCAAAACGTTTCTCCCACTGAAAACGCTACGTCCAGATGAACAGACTCAACCTTTTGGAATTTACTTACCTGGATGATTGAGCATGCATCACGACATTCAATCTGAGTTAATTATGTTCAGCAGTGTCTTGTCCTCAAGTCTGCCTCCTCTGGCCTACCAGCGCTTACAGTGTATATTTTTATATTTCTGTCTATTTGTCCTTCTTTTGTGTGTGTGCCTTCACAGTGAAGTGGCTAATACATTTTCTTGGCAAGCCTCAGAACACTGGTTTGATTCCAGCTGAAAGTGTCCCTGCATCTACTCTGGCGTGATCCCTGTTTGAATTCAGTTTTCTTCCCTTTGACCTAAAAAATGTTTCATTTTTTTTATTTTGACAACCTTGAGTCCTGCTTTTGGCTCCTTACTCTCTACACATCTTGACACTGTACCATTTTATCTTTTTTAGATAGGGTTTCTTATCTATCTTATCTATCTTTTCATAATTATCTTAACACAGTTTTCTCAAAAAAACCTTCAGCATGGAAACAAAAGCTTAATATGATAAAGGCTTGAAACTCTCCCTGTGAGACAACTCACACCTGAGAATTATATCCTCCCCGGCTTTATGCTGCTTTAGGGTTAAGATTATTGTTCTTATGATTGTTAAATCAAGAAGGTGCATTCATCTGAAGCACAGAAACATCTTGGCAAGCACATCTGGGCAGGGCAACACCACATCTGAAGTCTTTACATCAAGGCAAGCTAAGCTAAGGTAGACTGCTGGGTCTTAATATGTATTTTTATTGGTAAGAAAGGAAACACACCTCCCAAAAAGTACAAGATCCCTTTAGCTTTCCTCAGATTTGCACAAATATAATATAAAATTTAGCAGATTATTACACACTCTTCTCCATACTCTTACCTAGAGAGGATGTTGCTTTCCTTTTCAATGATGACCAGGGCCACAATACAGATAAAGACGATTGCATACTTGGTCTTCATTCTTAAGTCTTCCCTTTGCAATGTGAGCTCTACAGTGCTGTTCTTTGGGTCATAGCTTGTCATGCAGAGGCTTCATTCTAAAGAAAGAAAAAAAAAGACAAATAAAAATAGGATCTTAGTTCTTGTGCTATTTGTCACAGAGCTTCCTTAGTGCTTAAAGACAAACCGAAACATAACCAGTCTATTTTTAATCTCTAACCAATATGTGGTTGCATTTGTGCTGCTCTGACATTTCAACTATATTGAGGTGCTTGTGCAACAGCAACAGCTTTTACAAATTTGTTTGTCTTATTTCTTAGAGCAACAGAAAATGACACTATTGGTTTTCACCAGGATTGGAGAATGGCATAAGTTAAAAGACAAATGTTGGAACAGGCAACAGAGACCTACAGCCGAGGCCTGGGTTCAAATCTGTCTCACTCTGCATGTGTCAAATAAAGGCTAAAAAAAAGGGGGGGGGGACAAAAACAGGAGGTACAGGGGCTAAAACAGTCTGACTGCAAAGTAGTCCTTTAACACTTAATTCAGCATTAAGCCAAATACAAGACATCGTGGGAAACTGAGTAGAGCTTTACACATATTATAACTGTCTCTGTTGATGAATTGGGTCATCTTATCATCATCTTATCACCAGCATGTCATTCTTAGAAACCAAAAGCTTTCCCATGCCGTGGAGTAACCTTTAAGACACAAGCCTCAGCAGGTTTTCAGTTCAGTAATCTTCAATTCTAACTCTCAATTTTTTTTTTAAAATTTATCAGCATAGACAGCTGGGTAAGTCGGAGCATGATATTTTCCAATTCTATTCAGTGTCATTAGCTAAAGTAGTAATCCTTCCATGCTTTGGGAATATTGAGCTGTGCTGGCATGGATAACAAGGAAAACCAGTTAGGAAGACATACCACACTGGTGTCATAGTGCTCCTCTGAAAACAAGTTAACCATATTGACAATGAATTTTAATTGAAATCATTCAGCACAACAAATTTCTTAACTCTGAATAATGCCGTTTCCGTGTTGCTGAGAAAGAAATGTAGACACGCACGCACATGCCATTTGGTCCTGTCAGGAGAGTGAATAATTTCTACAAAGCATATAATTAAAGGAAAAAATACAATTTTCAAGTAGTTTGTGAAATGATTGTGTGCTCCGTGAGTAAATATCCCCCAATTATCTTAGTTTAATACGGCAAAGCCGTCAAACTGTCAGGCTGAAGCGCTTGAGATGAGCATTTTTACATATTCAAGAGTCACTGGAGCGTTTGGCAAATCTGACTATCTGCTCAGGCAGAAACACACATCACTCTGTTTATCATCTCACTACAAATTACATTAATGGCTGCCTTCAAAGCCTCCGAGCAGCATCTCATGGAGATGTTAAAAGCCAAAAAGTCTCACTGAAAGATTTGCTGTTCCTGCAGGAGTGCAAGTGTAAACAATAAGGTGCTATAGGCAAATACTGAGAGCCATTATAGTTTGCACAGGTGTTATTATTTCTATGTAACTGACTGACTTTAATTTCACTGTTTACCACTGTTTCACACTTGCACCCCTCTATGTGTGGTGTGCTCAACACTATGGCACTGGCAGTCGTTCATGGGGGAGGGGGATTTTAATTCAGTGTAATTTGTACCATCTACTGATCCAGAATAAATACAGACTACTGCATACTTCTGCACAGTATTAATACAGTATATAATGAGCAGGAATTAAAGCATTATTCCTTCATATATTCGATTTATTTAAATAAGAAATTGATATGTGTAATGGAAAGTGGGCTAAACGGAAATGCAGCTTATTGCAGCATATTTCTGCTGTTATCACAGAAAACAAACCGCGCATTTGAGGTTGAAACAATAGGTTAGCAAACTCAATTCAACATCCTTTTTAGCAAAAGGAAGAGGATGTTTACAAGCCCGTGCGATTCGACGGCTCTGCATATGCGCTGTTTAACCATTTCGCGATTTGCAGCCACTAAAATGAGAAGCGGGGATGTTCAGATGGTGTGTCTTACAAACCTTTGTTTGGCCTCTTGGTGAGTTCAAGTGAAATGTCCCTGATTTGTGAGAAATACCGTCCTTTCGTAGCATCCTGCTGCTTTGTCTCGGAGATGGACGCACGGCTTCATTGTACTATCCCCGGTTTCGGGCTGCTCTCCTCCACCAGATGTAGCACAGAGGCTTCGTACAGAAACATTGATATACGAAGACTAAAAAGAGTGACCAGTGCGAAAGCATATGTATATATATCCTTTTTTAAATTAAATCTGACTGATTTAAAAAAGTAAAGCAAAAAGAGAGGAAACGATAAACCGCATAAAAGTAATTAAGCACGGTGTTGCCTAAATATAGTTAAAGCGTAGTATTTCCTCTTACAAAACTTTTCTTTCCAACTTTTCTCTCGTGCTGGACACCACGACACGAAGAGCGAGCTGGCCACGCTTCACAGCACCCCTAACTCTCGCCCGGACAGCCTGTGTTGGTTGGCAAGGTCACGTGATTCCAACGAACCTTTCCTATTAACATAACCTCCTGTCAGAGGTAAAGCCTCGTGGCGCTGCGCGAATCATTCATGCTAAAGTGGGCTATAGTAAAACTTATTGTGTACTGAAATAGCTCCTAAAAAATTTAATGTATAAATAAATGTACTTTGTTGATGTTTGTCTTTAAGTTGCAGTCAATGTGGTCATGACATGACTAAGCTGCTCACCACACCGGATCATCTGCCACCATTTCACCCTATCTTATCCTCCTCTGTGACACCAGTCTCCTTCATGTCCTCCTTCAGTATGCATGAATCTTCTCTGTGGTCTTCCTCATTTCCTCCTGCCTGGCAGCTCCATTTTTAACATCCTTTGTCCAACGTATCCTTTATCCCTTCTCTGTACATGTCCAAACCATCACAGCATCCCTTCTCTTTGTCTTCATACCACTCAACCTGAACTGTCCCTGTGATATATTCATTTCTAATCTTGTCCTTGTCCCAGTCACTCCCAATGAATGAGCTGAGCCTATTCTTCTGCTGTAGACCACAAGAAAATAATTCAAACAAAGAAAAACGAGAAAGCTCTCTTTGCTTTCGATTGTTGCAGTGTAAAATAATTCATTTCTTACAGGTGAGACTTTGCAGATGTACTCCTGTGTATATCCTGCTGCACTGGTTTGATTACTGTATAGCTATATTTGGTAGGGGTAGGGTTGCCAACCGTCCCTTAAAATACGGAATCGTCCCGTATTTCGAAACAAAAGTACACGTCCCGTATTGAGCTAATAAGGGACGCACTTTGTCCCGTAATACAGTGAGAATCAAAAGTAGTCTATAAATGTTTATGGAATTAACGCTTTGTTTGAAAACATAATTCCCAGCCCCTCTCCTGCTTTGTGACCAATGAGCTGACAGCACACTTATGACAATTCGAGTATGACAATTCAGATTACCGCTCATCTCATTGGTCGAGGAAAGGTCGCTTGCGGAGAAAATACCGGAAGACAACAGATGACCACAACAAGAAGCATGGTCAACAGGGGAACAAACGCCGACTCTGCGGTGCAAGTCTCGGATGACAGTACACCTAAAGCTGGGCAGACACTGTGCGATTTTTTCAGTCACGTTATTCAGCTCCTGCTCAAACTGCACGATTGACTCACAGGGGTTAGACGTTCATAGGTCACGATGCAGGGTCTCACACTATACGGCCCGATGCTCTGATGCGACCTGAGTGCTCACACTGTGCCTCCATAAAATGAAGGTTATAACAGAAAATCTGTCGCTCGCTCTCTCTGTCTTTCACTCACACAGACACACCACTACCATCAACTTTGCTAAATTGCTAATGAAAAACATTGATCAGGCAGCTGTGATTGAGCAGCAGTGTAAATCCAACTATTTTCACGGTTGTTGTGGTCGTGATAATTTTGTGATGCCACATCGAAAAGGCTCGGATGAGCTTTCCAAAGTTCTACAAGTTGTGCCTCCATCGCTTGTGTCCAGATCACACGCTGCACAGCCGTGCTGCGCCGTCTTTTTCACCAACGTTTACGTTTGCGCGTGAGCAGTGTGAGCGGCTGTGGTGACACCCTCACGAGCGATTGATGATCGGGAGCTGGTCGTGAGGTGTTAATCACTTCTCGTTACCCCACGTATACTACACGACGCACGATGAAGGCCAAAATCGGTCCGATCACTCAAAAATCGGCTCAAAATGGGCCAAAAATTGCACAGTGTGAGCCCAGCATTAGAGCAGCAATGTTTGTTCCCCTCAGAGAAAGGGAAGAATGGGAAAAGGAAAACACCTGGCTGGAAAACGTTAATATGGGCATGTGCAGTGAATATCAGCGCTATGTGGCCAGAAGTGTGATAATATAATTTATTTTGTGTAATAAACAACTGCAAGGATAGATGATTACAACAAATTGATGACTAATACATAAAAGTAATACATAGATGAATAATGATGATGAGTTATGATGCGTAATCATGGGAACAAGCGGGTTTACAAACAGGAGCAGCTGATTAGCATTAGAAAAGCTGAAATAATACCTCAACTGAAGCCAATTGTACTAAATACACTAAATGTGCACTGTTACAAGAATATTTTTCTTTCTATTGTTTTCTATTATTTTAAGTTAAGCAGGACAGAGTGCTTTTAAAGAAAGATTTACTTATATTCTCAAAAGTTAAGCATGACAGGCTTCTGTTTAAGAAAGAGACCTGTTTTACTGTGTTAATGTTGTCATTTTGAGCTAAAAATAAATGGCTAAATGATCATTTGTTTCACATGTGTTCATATCACAAAGAATAGAATATGCATCTACTTAAATCAACTTCAAGTCAAATGGTTAAAAAAATAATTTCACACACAAAAAAAGAGCTAGAAAATTCACCACACTGGGAAGGGTGAAGACAACTGGGTCGCCCGGCCCTGGCCACGAGGTGTCCCTTATTTATTTTTCAGGGAGTTGGCAACCCTACATACGCACTAATCCATTGAACTGCTGTCATCCACCTGTCAACAGTTTTATCATTCAGATAATGTAGCACCACAAATAAGTTGAGGGCTGTTAAGAGGGCTGTGATTTCGTAATCATAGATTACTGTACTACAGATAGACCTAGACTCGCATCACTGTTGCTCACACTAATCACTCATGTTCTCATTTAATTAAGGTAATAACCTATAAATATTAAGCATCTAAGACTACAAGCAAAGGTGCTTTGAGTCAGTGTTGAATCCTGGATTTCTGGTCTTTGTTCGTCTTGAGAGTGGTGCCCTTGGCTTATACAATTAGGTTGGTCCTTGTGCCAGAGTGATTTATGTACAGCTGAGATGCCCTTTGGACATTGTCTTTATCACTTCAGCAAACTGCACTGAGCTCTTCATAGGGAACGAGTTATAACTTTTACCCCCGAGTAAAGTAATCAGGCAAATATTTTTACAAGCTAATATCGCAGCTGCAGAAAACAACTCTACTCTGTGGCAGTCGCTGGTAAAATAAATACAAGCAGCAAGAAAAGTGTTTCACTAATAGCACTTTAACAGCCATCGTTCACTGTAGGGTTGCCAACCGTCCCTTAAAAAACGGAATCGTCCCGTATTTAGAAACAAAAGTTCACGTCCCGTATTGAGCTAATAAGGGACGCACTTTATCCCGTAATACAGTGAGAATCAAAAGTAGTCTATAACTTTTAATGGAATTAACACTTTGTTTGAAAACATAATTCCCAGCCCCTCTCCTGCTTTGTGACCAATGCGCTGACAGCACACTTATGACAATTCGAGTATGACAAGTCAGATTATCGCTTATCTCATTGGTCGAGGAAAGGTCGCTTACGAAGAAAATACCGGCCAACAGGGAAACAAACGCCGACACTGCGGTGCAAGTCTCGGACGGCACACTGTGCCTCCATAAAATGAAGGTTATAACAGAAAATCTGTCGCTCTCTCTCTGTGTCTGTCTTTCACTCACACAGACACGCACACCGCCACCATCAACTTTGCTAAATTGCTAATGAAAAACATTAATAAGGCAGCTGTGATTGAGCAACAGTGTAAATCCAACTATTTTCACGGTTGTTATGGTCGTGATAATTTTGTGATGCCACATCGAAAAGGCTCGGATGAGCTTTCCAAAGTTCTACAAGTTGTGCCTCCATCGCTTGTGTCCAGATCACACGCTGCACAGCCGTGCTGCTCCATCTTTTTCACCGACGTTTATGTGTTTGCGCGTGAGCAATGTGAGCGCCTGTGGTGACACCCTCACGAGCGATTGATGATCGGGAGCTGCTCGAGGTGTTAATCGCTTCTCGTTACCCCACGTATACTACACGATGCACGATGAAGGCCAAAATCGGGCCGATCACCAAATCGGTCGCACGACTCAAAAATCGGCTCAAAATGGGCCAAAAATCGCACAGTGTAAGCCCAGCATTAGAGCAGCAATGTTTGTTCGCTCAGAGAAAGAAAAAAAAAGGCTGCAAAAGTACAGGGAGGAATGGGAAAAGGAAAACACCTGGCTGGAAAAGTGCACTATAAAGCGCACTGCACTGTGTGCTGGCGCACTTTTTCCATAGGCATGCTTCTAATGGTGGGCACATGAAGAACACGAGGGGCGTGAAAGCTCGGGGAACCCTTAACCAATTTCTTGTCCACCAGGCATGGCAGAAGCAGATATGGTATGTAAACACTGGTTTGTTTTTTTAAACCCTCTGGTTAAGGTTAATATGGGCATGTGCAGTGAATATCAGCGCTATGTGGCCAGAAGTGTAATAATATAATTTATTTTGTGTAATAAACAACTGCAAGGATAAATGATTACAACAAATAGATGACTAATACATAAAAGTAATACATAGATGAATAATGATGATGAGTTATGATGCGTAATCATGGGAACAAGCGGGTTTACAAACAGGAGCAGCTGATTAGCTTTAGAAAAGCTGAAATAATACCTCAACTGAAGCCAATTGTACTAAATGCACTATATGTGCACTGTTACAAGAATATTTTTGTTCTATTGCTTTCTATTAATTTATATAATTTTAAGTTAAGCAGGACAGAGTTCTTTTAAAGAAAGATTTACTTATATTCTCAAAAGTTAAGCATGACAGGCTTCTGTTTAAGAAAGAGACCTGTTTTACTGTGTTAATGTTGTCATTTTGAGCTAAAAATAAATGGCTAAATGATCATTTGTTTCACATATAGTCATATCACAAAGAATATGCATCTGCTTAAATCAAGTTCAAGTCAAATGGTTAAAAAATAATTTCACACACAAAAAAAGAGCTACCACACTGGGAAGGGTGAAGACAACTGGGTTGCCCAGCCCTGGCCACGAGGTGTCCCTTATTTATTTTTCAGGGAGTTGGCAACCCTAGGTAGGGGTAGGTTAAGCAGCTCGTTTTATTAGCATCCTATCTTGCTACTTTGAAGAGCAGTGCTGACCTTTACACTGCAAGAAACAACAGAGCACAGCAAAAAAGGCTTTTTGCAGATGCTGTAGCTTTCATAAGCTATTTATTTCCTGTTATTCAAGCATGTCACAAAAGCAGGTGTGTGTATTTAGTTAGTATTGCCTCAATTTCACAGAGCCGGTCGATTTTCAAAGAACTTGCATGGAATCATAATGCAGTACTGTGTACAATGTACTTTCACATTGTCTGTGGGGTGCTGGTAAACATTGCTATTCTTATTATTGTTACGTGTATGCTGGCAAAAAGGTCCAGAACACATCTACAGATGTGGTTGTATAAGTATATAACAGCTGGATACTCACTACTACAGTTGACCCGCTGTTTGAGATAGATGCTTGTGTTTTGTTTTGTTTTTGTTTTGTCTTGTCTCTAAACTGTATCCAAGCAAACGCACGCCAAATAAACAGACCTGTTTATTTTTACATGTAGTGTTTACCATCTGATTTGTACCACTTGGGGGCAGCAAAGTAAAAGCAGAGTATGGAGCAGTGCATCAGAGAGCAAATGCTTAGTTTGAACTCCTCCGTAGGCTCCTGTCAGGGCTTAAAGTGTTTAATTCATTGTGATTTTTTTTTGTCAGATTGCATTGTTATCCTCATTAAACATTTTGGGTTTAAAAGGATCTCAAGCATACCAAAGAATCATATATTTTCATTCCCTGAAAACAACAAACTAGGTAAGCACACCATACCCATATTTTGTGCATTTTTCTGCATATATTAACATTACTTTAGGTTTTAGTTTAATACTGTTGTGAATACTACTTTTTTTTTTTACTGATGCTGTTTTCCTAGATATTTTTTCACTGCTAAACCCTCATTTTAATTTAAAAATTCTTTTATTTATTTATTTTTAATGTAGTCAGGACTCATCCATAATATGGAAATAAAATGTTAATAGATTATATATAAACTGCTTATTGTGCAGATGCTAATGATCATTTTAGTCCACAGTTACTCCAGCAGAAAAAAATGTGCCGTGTATTCATTCTGCAGTTTATGAAAATGAAAGGCTGCTAACCTACAGTATACTGTAGATGGAGAGATTAAAGGCATGACCCAGTTTTAGAGTGGACCAGGACTGAAAGCAAACCTTTGGCCTTGGCAAACCACACTAGAGATTATCAATAATAATCCAAAGGGCCAAAGCTGAAGTGGGGAGCTTGAGAACAGGTGCTCTTGTAGTGATACAAGTACTGTTCAGTTTATTCAAAGTTTCCCTTTCTATTTTTGGTAAATCTCCTTTTCCGCCCAGGTAAATACATGACTTTCCTTTCATTTATTTTTTTTAAGCAGGGGGGAAAGGGCAGCTTGTTTTAACTGCAATTTTATCAATTTATGTTAAACATATCAAGCTCTCCAGATACCGTATAAACCCACAAGTTTGTTTTCAGGGAATAAAAATATATGATTTGAGTGTATCTTTGGTATGCTTGAGATTCTTTCAAACCCAACAAGATTAATCCAAAATATTCTTCGTCTTAGTGATAAACATATCTACATGTTCACTAGTCCTTTTTCCAGACTCTCACGTTTCAGAGACATGTACAGAAACAGAGCCAAACTAGTTCTACATGTAGCTCTCTCTGTCAACATCGCATCTTGATAAATGGCCAAAAACGTGTTCTAAATATGAGCTATGTACTCTAATCCTGTACAACAAGCTGAAATGTTCATGGCAGAAACATTCAGTCATATGATCATCATTACATGGAATCTGAAATAAAATGTATTTAAATGCTTCAGCTATCATTTTAATTTTGTAAAATAGTCGGCTATAGTTTTAGTTTGCTTACTTTCTTTTGTGTAAATAAATAATCAGTGTTTTCATTTGGCATTTTATAATTTAGGGTTTATTTTTTGTCACTAGACAGTAGCTGCAATATGTGAAAAGAAAAATCCAGTGTAACTGTAACACTTTATGGAGAAATAATGAAACTTAAAGAGCTTCCCCTTTTTAATACTTGGTTTGAACGATTCTTCATGCAGGTGTTTTTCACATATTCAGAAGCTATAAGTGATTGAATCCATGTTTGACCTTTATTTTGGAAAGAACTCGCTTGCTGTGTTTGCTTCCCTGATTGTTTTGTGATACAACATGTTCGTCTTCTGCTGCTCTTTATTCCTTAAATGTATCTTTTTTATGGTTTCATCTTGATGCTAAATCTTTTATGTTAACACAAACCCATTCAAAAATGTGGTATGACAAATGTGACCCATCTGGAAGCTTATCATTGTCATTTGTTGGCAGCTAGTACAAATGGTTCAGGTTACACTGAGGCAGGTTTAGTCTTAGTGATTAGGCATGGCCCTAAAATTCCTTTGGGCATCCTTATGGTCTGTCACCAACAATCAGAAGCTTATCACATATGTCACAATAATTGAAATCACAATACTAGAAACTATAAAAGAGTGAACTTTTAGCCATACTTTTTACACTCATCATTGGGAAGATATAAAAACCTTCATAGCATTCATATGACTATTATTAAATATAAGCACACATATAAAGTACTTGTTTTTGAACCTACATAATGTTACGTGCCATAACTCAGTTGGGCTTTTTTACAACCACAATGTAAGTGCTAACTGTGCTTCATATTTACATCTGATGTAGTTTATATTACCAGAGTTAGGCTCCATGCATCACATGTGTACAGATTAGAGAACAGTGGTTTAATGCATGCCATCCGTCAGTATTACAAAAATTAAAGCTGGAGGCATGACCCTAAGTACCAACACAGAAGTAACTTGACATGTGACCATTTTCAGTAAGTATATTGTGTAAGAGTTTCAAAAGGCATGAAAATGATTGATCTCTTTGAATGCTGGATATTTACATGCCCAGTCTGAAAGCTTTCATCATATATGCTGAGAATTTAACTGCTGTCAGAGGTCAGTGATATTAAACTGTACTGATGCTCCTGATGTTCTGCATCTGTGTGTTGTGTTTTTCTGAGTGAAAACATTCGTGAATTACGCACACACTTAGAACATGTTATCCACTATAAGTTCTAGGACAAAAGCTCAGATTATATATAGTAGATTTAATATCAGCACGAGACTGGATGCTGAAATGCTTTATTCACGTGTGTAAATCCTCTTTCATGCAAAGTGTTTTAATGGTATGCATAGAAATTAAACAATGCATTTGTATACTTGACCTATTTTTCCAAGTGGGGAAGAAACATATAACATCTGCCAATGAAAAACAAATGGGATTTTTTTTCCTTCTTGTTTTTTGGTCTGCAATTTGAGCTTATAAAGTAGATAGTAGATAGCTATGCAATAGAAATGTGGATATAAAAGGCTATCTATAAACACACATCAGGCATAACACTGACTATCTCTTCGCTTGTTAGGGATACTGTTCCATCCCATATTAAGGAGCAACAGAACATTTTGTCCTAAAAGTTGATGTGCTACAAGCAGGAAAAATGGGCAAGTGTAAGGATTTGAGTTTGATGGCTGGATGATTGGGTCCGAGCATGTTGAAAACTACATCTCTTGCAGGGTGTTCCTAGTCTGCAGTGGTCAATATCTATTGCAGTGGTGAAAGAGCAACAGGGTCATGGGCAGCCATGTGAAGGCTGGGCTGTGTGGTCCGATCCAACAGATGAGCTACTGTAGTTCAAAATGCAAAAAACTTTCATGCTGGTTCTGATAGAAAAGTGTCAGAATACACAGTGCAATACGGTTTTTTGTGTATATATACCTGCAGACTAGTGAGGCCCCTGTAGTGGCCCCTGTCCACCACCAAAAGCATCAACGATGGACACTTCACCATGAGAACTTGCCACGATAATGGAAGAAGGTGGCCTGGTTTGAGAAATCATGTTTTCCTTTACATCACGTGGATTGCCCACTGTGTGTAAATCACTTACCTGGAGAACACCTGGCACCAGGAATAAGGTAAACTAGTAGACAGTGTGATGATTTGGGCTCCTGCCATCCATGTTGACATTACATTCACATGTACCACCTACTTAAGCCCCATTGCAGACCATGTACACCCTCGTACATTATATTAGGCCTCTTTCAGCAGGATAGAGACAGCGAGTTTGAGGTCTTTACTTGGATTTTTAAACATTACTGCACTCTAGAGAACTGAGAAAGAATTATTAGATTATTTGAGTCACTTTAAGTGATGTTGACTGACTATTTGGATTAGTGAAAAAATGAATTTAAAACTATCAAATTTGGAAACATTTATGTTTTGTTTGTAAATATTTGTAAAAAAAAAATAACTACCTTGGTAAAAAGAGGACCTCTGGCTAAGTATTATATAACATTTGTTTACAGGAGATTTCCACCTGCTGGAAAATGAGATTATCAATCAAGAAGATTAGCCCGCTTTAGTACTACATGTGATGTTTTTAGTTATAAAAGTTCAACATAAAAGCTACTTGCATAGGTAGTGAGGGTTTTTTATGTTACTGAAACATATGGTTGTAAAGTCTGCATGGCAGATGGTACCCTTGTCCAATATAAACAAATCACTGACTACAGTTACAGTATAGAATTTACATCAAACATAGTTGGTCACAATATTTTATGTAAAATGGTCATTATATTTAGTACGGGGTGGTTACATAGCTGAGACTGCGGTCATTCAGAGCAGATCATAAATCAAAGCTTTAAAACTAAAAAACAAAATTAACATCCTGATCGTTATGTTTCACTGTGACCAGTGATTGTAAAAAGTGCGATAATAGCTTAACTTTTATGAATTATCATTTAGACAACATCAGA
This sequence comes from Rhamphochromis sp. 'chilingali', assembly GCF_963969265.1. Classification (NCBI taxonomy): domain Eukaryota; kingdom Metazoa; phylum Chordata; class Actinopteri; order Cichliformes; family Cichlidae; genus Rhamphochromis; species Rhamphochromis sp. 'chilingali'. The sequence goes on along the minus strand of NC_137947.1, from coordinate 17,277,323 downwards.
ATAAAACAGATTTCTGTATATTTCTGGCTAGTAATAACACAATTTACATTAAAAGTTGAAAATGTGAAGAATATAGCTGTACATCTACTGCAAAGTTGTAGATGTACAGCTTTTGCAGACAGAGTCATCTCCTTTGGCCTTTTGGTTGCTAAGGCCCAGTTGGAGACTACGGGGGCCCTGAATCAGCTCTTAAGATGTGTCATTGGATTAGTATGTGAGCATCTGCGTTTAGCCTTCTCCAGTTGCCAGAGAACACCTTGAGAAGTGTAGCTCATGTAGAGGTCTCTTGACGAAGCCGTCTTCATGGTGCGATTTCATGACTTTATTCTTTAGGATGAAGCATGTAAGGATACCACATTTGCTACTACTGTTTGTGTTTGTGCATGCCTGCTTTGGTAAGTTTACCTTATTGTTTGTCTGTTTACTGTTTACTAATCCTGATGCGATCAGATTGTGAATGATATTCAGACTCTGGGCTATTTTATGTATTAATTTTGTAATTCTGTCACTGTTATAAAGAACCTCCGCTCAGTTTTCAGTTTATTTATGTCCTGGGTTTTCCAAATGGAAATATAAGTATTTTTTTAAGATACACAAAATTATTTGCTTGTTTTATGAAATGAGTTTTAAAGCTGATATGCAATAGTAGGTTAAAACTGTTTTAAATAACGGGAATCGTATTACAGGTAAAAGCAGCAGAGATCGCAGGTCTATGTATAGAAAGAGTATTTTAGGAGGTTGATGTAATGCACCTTTAATCCCAGACAAAGTGCAAAGAAAGAGGAGGTTGTGTATACAGTTTACATAGCATTTCTTCTGCCATTTTAGCATCTATAGAGACAGAACCAGTTAAAATTACAAATTCATATCAGTAGTATGTGTACAAAACACTCAGTAGACTGATTCAGTCATAGATTAAGGTTGTGCTTTATTGCCTCCACTCACCGATAGTTCAGGGAGCACAATTTCTTCTTTCAAAGATTATGCCAAATAAACCTGTGACATTTAAATATTCTTTTCTCTGATTTATGTGTCTGCCGGCAGCACAAGCAGATTTTGCTCCATATTTCTACGACAATGGACCCTACAGTTACAATGGAAACCTGGCCTTGTTCAGCCTCTCAGAGGACACTGCTGTTGGTGAGATTGACCTCTGTACTGGGGAACATTTAGTGTGAACAGCTAATAGGACTGTAGAACAACCAATCATCAAAATGGTGTGTTGTGGTGGCCAATATGTGAGAGTCCAGGATGTTAAGTAGTCTTTGATAGATGAACAGATGTTGTGTGGCGTGTATGCACTCACACTAACATGCTCATCTGCTGCTGCCACCTGTTGATGTCAGGGACAGTTTGCTGGCTGCGAATGCAGTGCAGCTGTCCCTCTACACCTTGCATCAGTCTGGATACTCCAAATGGTACTTAGTGTTTCAGGCTGGTTTGTTCCACAGCAGTTGTTACCAAAAGAAACGTACACCTCATAGTAAATGGTTAGAAACTGTGTACCTTTCCACAATTTGTTTCTGTGAGGGGATATTTACTCTTAATAATGATATCTCTCTATAGGTACACAAATTTATCGTCTTAATGGCACAGATCCTGAAGGCCAAGAGGTGAGGTACGGCCTTTCCTTTGATCCAGGGTCCAAAGAGTACTTCAGCGTCGACTCCAAATCTGGAAACATTACATTAGTAGAAAAGCTGGACAGAGAGGTAAACTTTACAAAGATGTACAGATCGACAATTCAGTGTTTTTATAACAACTTGGTTGCTGTATTAACCTACTACTATTATTTACTTAGAAACAAGACTCTATTGATGTTCTTGTCAGCATCACTGATGGGCAAAGCAAGGTATCAACTTTTAGCTCCTTTTAAAAAAAAAAGTCAAAATACTAAACTTCAACATGCTTTGTGGTTTTATCCTACTGTCGGTTCTTGCTTTTAGGTTGTGGAAAGAGTGACAATATTTGTAATGGATGCAAATGATGAAAAGCCTGAATTCCAAAACATGCCTGCGATCATTGATGTACTGGAAGTAAGTTAAGCCGAGACAACAGTATCTGTTTCTCCAAGTGAAAAAGGTCTTGTTAAGCTCTAAGTGTTACCTTTTCTTTCTTGTACATTGTAGACAACAGAGTCTGGAATCAGTATCTACAAAGTTGAGGCAGTGGACAGAGACACAGGCTCAGGGGGCTCGGTCACCTACTACCTACAGGTATCACTTTGCAGTGGGAAAATATTGCCCACTCACACGCCCTTCCTTACACAACCCCAAAGGGATTTGTGTCACCTCCCGGGGCTCTTTTACTTGTTAGGTAAAATTGTAAACCGCTAAGTTTTTTCAATAATCTGCTTTCAACACTGATGACGTATAGTTGTACTAAGCAGGGGTTACATATATTTTCCTGTGTTACTGTGTATTTGTGCCTGAATATGTTGGTGTAGTTATGAAGATGGGGATTAAATGGCAGTTACATTTGTGTCGGCGAGGGGTGGCTCAGCGACACAATGTTAGTTTGCACTTTGGACTATTAAGAACAAAGAACAGCTGGCTTGGAAGTAGGAGACAGGCAGTCCACATCTGGACACAACAGCTTTCACCTGCCTGCTATGTCCTTGAGCATATGGGTACTTTACATCCAGAGGGGCAAAGACTGGATATTGGAATTGGCTTATTTCAAGGAGCTTTTGTATGGTTTTATTCTGCCACCTGACCACTTTTCATGTGAGTGTTTGTTAAAGGGTTTTAAGAGTGCCAGTGACAGGCTTTTGCTCATGTAACCCCTTATTTGTGTTTCTGCGTGTGCTTTTAAAATCATGCATTTGTTCCATTTTCTTTGCAGAGTGCTCAGTCCACTCTGTTTGCCATCGACAGACACAGTGGAGTCCTTCGTGTCAAATCTGGAGAAATGCTGGACTATGAGAAAGCAAAGACACACTTTGTCATTGTTATTGCAAAGGTGCTTGGTGTATTATACTCAAAGATGAACATAAAATCATGAAACATGATTATAGCAGAGGAACATGTAAATTAGCAATTTCTTGATCTAGGAGACTTACATTTAAAAATGCAGATTTAAACTGTTATTACTTTTGTTCTAGGATGGTGGTGGTAGCTTTAATGGGAAGGAGCAGTTTATGTCCTCCTCTGCTACCCTGACAATTAATGTGATTGATGCTCAAGACACTCTGCCATCTTTCATTGGGACTCCCTACTTTGGCTATGTTTACGAAATCTCAGTGCCAGTGAGTATGAAAACGCTCCCCCGGTGATTTTATGCACTGATTTTAGTCTAGAGTTGAAATACGTGGCAGTTATGGTAAATGGTAAATGGCCTGCATTTGTATAGCGCTTTTCTAGTCCATAGGACCCCAAAGCGCTTTACACTACATTCAGTCATTCACCCATTCACACACACATTCACACACTGGCGATGACAAGCTACATTGTAGCCACAGCTGCCCTGGGGCGCACTGACAGAGGCGAGGCTGCCGGACACAGGCGCCACCAGGCCCTCTGACCACCACCAGTAGGCAAACATGGGGTTAGTATCTTGCCCAAGGATATTTGGCATGCAGCCAGGAGGCAGCCTGGGATCGAACCACCGACCTTCTGATTAGTGGCTGACCTGCTCTGCCACCTTAGCTACAGCCACCCCACAGTTAGCACAATGGCCACATTTTTGTCATTTTCTTTTTCGTTTAGGACAACTTAGTTACACTGCTGTCATAAAGCGGCATCATGTGGAATGATTAGGTTTTATATTGGCAGTATAAATAATAACTAACAAAAGAGCCCAAAACCCAAGGCACATCACATCACATAGCTTTAATTACTGGCATTTCACTGCTTTATCACTATTGCAAAATGTCACAGCAGTAGCTCATCACAGCAAGTTTACACAGTCTGACTTTCATCCAAATGAGAATAATTAGGAGTGTGACATTTAAATGAGCCTTTGAAAACAGAGAGAAGGTTAGATTTTGGCGATTTGTTGTGACTAACTGCACCAGACACATGGTGGTTCAAAAAGAGGCTTTTGAAGATCTATTTTTTATAGATGCATGCCACCACCAATTTATTAAATGCAAAATCTTTCTACTTTACTCTCTCTAGGGATCTGAAATATTCACTGTTGAGGCCCGAGATGGTGATGTGGGGAACCCAAATCCAGTCCGTTATTCATTCGATGATGGTGAGCCATTTTGTCAAAGGAAGCTACAATCATCTTAAAATGAAGGGAGAAATATTTATATAAAGGTTCATCCATCTAATATTTTTCACCAGGTGATGACGGTGTTTTTAGTATCAATAAAACAAGCGGTTGCATCACCCTGTTGACTCTCCCCATTTATCTGAAGAGAGAAATCTTCAACATTAAAGTCAGGGTAAGTTGCTGTTCAGTCACCAACTCTGTTTTGCATACATTCTCTCCTATATTATTTTAATATAATAACTGCTTTATAAATCAAAGCCTGATCTTCTCAGACAGCTATTTTCTAAAGACTTGCATGTAAACAAACACTTTGGGATTTTTTTGTACTTCTGATTTTATTTACAAGTGCTTGTGTCCACACAAAAATGTTTATAGACCTAATCAAAGTGCATTGATTAGCTGAACAGTGGCTCAATGAATCTACAAGGAAAATTAGGGGGAAAAACACGATAGTAAAATTGGTAGATAAAATACCCAATCGGCCCATGTCTCTGATTCTAAGAGTGATAAATATACCTTGACTTTTACTCCATCTGTTCAGGCTTCAGAAGTAAGTCCCGAAGGCAGACTCATGGACTATGAGGTCACCACAGTGGTGATCCGTGTTGTGGACCTAAATAACAATCCGCCTACTTTCTACGGAGAGAACGGCCCACAGAGCACGTTTGAGTTGACCATGTATGAGCATCCACCCGAGGGAGAGATCCTCCGGGGGCTGAAAATCACCGTCAATGACTCTGATCAGGTGAACACCTTTGTTGTCTTATTTTCTCTACACTGACTATGACAAGCTTCAAGTTTTCCTTTTTTGCAGGTATTTTTCAACACTCGTACCACTCATGGTTGTCTTTCAAAGGTGCCTTAGCCAGCCAAGAGTAACAATGACTGGTTTTTATGTAATAGCATTTGTTTTCTGTAATAATTATAATGTTATCTAATGAGTAACTGGTTTAGTCAACATCAATCATAGCATCATAGCACAGCATAGTGTTCAGGACAGAGTCTGTGTTTCTGTCCTCATAATGACTTTAATCCTGCCATTATCACAGTCAATCCTTCTAAAATTGCATGAGTTTGAAAGGAATCCAACACAATTAAAAGGTGCTTTCTGTGCCATTTGCCAGCTTACGCAAGTGTCTTTGTGTTTTCAGCTCTGTGTACTTTACGAGCCATATGACTGATTTTCACTAAATATATTTTCTGATAATAATGTTGCAGCGTCAGACAGTATCTTTCTGTGTGAGCCAGAATATTATTGCTGCTACTCATCACTTTTATAAGAGACTTTACTACATGCCTGCTTTTTTTTAGCTCTGAAAATAATGCAGATTATTATGTATTACAGATCTATGCATATGAAGCATAGATCTGATATGATAATTATGTGTTTTTGCTTTTGCAGGGTGCAAATGCTAAATTCAACCTGAGACTGATTGGACCAGGAAGAATGCTGCGAGTTGTCCCTCAGACTGTACTCAATGAGGCCCAAGTCACAATCTTAGTAGAAGACTCTGCTGCCATGGACTATGAGAAATACCACTTTCTAACATACAAGGTAAATTATTTACACTAGCATGCCAAAATATACATGCACTACAGTAGATTAAAATTAGGTTTGAAAAATGCATGTATATTTCTAATATTTTTTTCTTCCTCAGCTCCTTGCGGTTGAGATCGACACACCAGAGAAATTCAGCGCTACAGCGGACATCGTCATTCATCTCCTGGACACCAATGACAACGCTCCCAAATTCTCTTCAGATTACTACATTGCCAGAATTCCAGAAAATTCACCCGGTGGCTCCAATGTGGTCACAGTCACGGTGAGCCAGTCTCTTCATCCTGTCTAAAAATACATGCCATCACCAATGTACGTCACTCAGAGCTAAAGAGGAATGCTGATTTTAACAAAATGCCCAACAGGGCTATTAATCCCCTAAATGTAGACTTTTTGAGCGGGGAGGGTTGGGATAATATGTGAAAACATGTAGATAAAAGCTAGGCGACGTAAGCTGCCAGATGGCTATCACTTTCATTTTGTTGTGTAACACCAAATTCACAGACATGTTTTTTTTCTCTGATGCTTAGCAGCACATGCCTCTACAGCATCAAAATATGTACTGAAGTAAAAGGAACACTTAAGGACATGACGATTTGATTGATACTTGGCTCACTTCGTCTTTTGCCCTTGTCTGTTCCTGTCAGCCCCACAGGGGCTCAAAGCAACAGGGAGGCTCATTATTAAATCCTGACCTTGCGTGAACACCACAGGGGTTTGTTGCCTTGATCCCAGGCAATTTCAATCAGATAGAAGAGCAGCCAACAACTGACCTTGGACGCATAGAGACAGTGAACAGGCATCCCAGCAGCTACAGACACAAAGATTAGCCGATGATGATGATGATGTTCCTATGACATCAAAAATCTGTCTTTTTATAGCTGACCCCTGAAACATCATGTTCCAGTTGAGCACATTTTCATTCAGTTTACTGAGTCCATGCTGGCAGACAACACGAAAGTGCAGATTTTTCTTCATTCATGACGAAAACAGATGCAAACTAAAAAGAAAGAGGAAAGAGAAAAGGCAAGTCAACACAGTACTGGTCATTGGCTGTGCTTGAATGACAGTTTAGTGTAGGATAGGTGCTGCAACATATTAAACTCACTGCTGTAAAACTTGCGTTGAACTCAGGTGTTTAATCTACAGCCAAACATGACATTTTATTCTCTATGATCTATCATAGCTCTGTCATTCACTTACACGGCACTATATGGATGAGACAGGGTGCTAAATGTCTATTAGGTTGTGCATTAAATATTGATAATTGCATGGACCCTCCTTCTCGCCTGTGGTTGCTCGGATAGATGGATGGATGGATATTTGTATCTAATGACATATTAAAAATAATACTGTTACAATACTAGAGTAGTTAAATAATTATTAAATAATTACAAATAATTAATGAAAGTATAATTACTCAGTGCATAAACATATTACACTAACATGAATCTGTGTGAACGTGAATTTTGTTTTTGTTTTTCCCATGTGAATATGATGGCTTTTGCTGATTTTGTCTTTACTTTATGTTCAAAATAAAGATTTTATTGACTGATTGATTCATTGATACCTGTCTACAGGCATTTGACCCAGACTCAGGACCTTGGGGTGAAGTTAAGTACTCTATCTATGGATCAGGGGCTGAGCTGTAAGTGCAATAAATGAGCTTTATGTTTTGCCAGTAGGACACAGTAAAAATGAGTCCTTTTAAATGCTGTTGTTCCATTCACATATTCAGATGTAACATCTCTGCAACATCTCCACAAGACCTCCACATATTCACATGCATTGGTGTAGAAAAAGCATTAATTTGATTTTAGAATATATCTTTTAAATGTTCAGAGAATAACTAAATAACTTTGTCGCCTTCACTGTGTCTATTCATCAGTCTTTGGATAGTGATCACAGAAGAATATTTTTAATGTTTATAGTACAAAGAAAAAAGAATATATTTTACTATACTATAGTAAAATATAGTAATCAACACCTGACATGTGGGTTTTTTTCCAGTAGTGAAACCAAATTTTATAGAATAAACATTATATCTAATGTACAACTGTGTCAAGAAGCTCAAATAAAGTATATCTCTTCAAATAATGCACTACACTGTAAGCATACACTGTAGCAAAAACACATCTGCCTGAAAGCTGGACAGATATGTAAGAGCACACTAGTTTTTCATATCACGACTTGATTCTTTTTATTTCCCCTAAGCACCGTAGCCCAGAGGATTTACTAGTGTTTTTCACTTTTTATTAGTTTCCCAGCAGAAATCCATTCTCCAGATCCAAGACTACACAGTTCTTTCTGATATTACAGAGTACTGTATATCCACAGCGTGCATTTACTCACACTTAAAATGCAGACACATCTTGCCATTGGGATCCTTTATTTTTTGGGTTTATATTTATGTTCACTGTCTGTTCAGCTGCAACACAAACCCACAGGCACATGCTGGTAGGAATGAGGTTACCATCTACTTTGGTTGTTCAAATGCAAGGGGAAAGTATTTTTACACCCCTCTGTAGCAATAAATTAGAAGAGATATGTGATGTCACATCAAGGCATCAAGGACAAGGATTTCCAAAATAAGCAGAGGAGAGAGATTTAGCTTAGTGCGTGCTTGTTTAGTCAAACTGATTTTGAAACTGTGTCACCTCAGATTATTCTCGAAATTGCTGCTTTGATTTTAAAATGGTTATGAAGCAATGCATGACCACATGCTTGGGCTCTGCATCTGAAAGAATAAAGCAGTTCATATTGCAGACTTTACACTGTTTTACACTTTGTGGTTGAGCGCTTAAGTGTACACAAGAGTAGACAGTCCTTTTGCCTGCCCGCCCTCGGTCTGCGATAATCCTTTAATGGGATTGGAGGAGAAAATAGACTGCTCTTTGCTTCTGACTAACTTGTGCTGGAACCTTGTAGGACAGCTAAACAAGTCAGTTTGTGAAACAATCTGTATCTTTTACTGTATCTTATCTCTCCAGCATCGCATAATTAAAGAAAATCTGGCACTATAGGTTGAAGTTTAGTAATATGAGGTCTCCATAACAGCATCCTGCTTGTTTGTTTCCCCCAAAAAGTATTCTTCTTATTTCAATTTCATATTTTTCCCCTGGTTGTCCTCACCTCATCAGGAGTGGTTCTGTGCTCCATCAGTTGAGCCTACCCCGAGAGTTTGAGAACCAGAGTTTGACCTCGCTCACTAACACCTCTGAAGTCACCTTTCAAACTTGTTTTATCTTGTCCGTTCAATTTAATGAAAATTTTTGGCTTTACGAGAAGTTAGGGCAACCTTTCAGTGAGACAAGACTCCGAAAAGCATCTGCACGACTTCAACTAGTTCCAGTCTTTATACAACGTTAAGCTAGCCATGCTAAGACTTGCTGTTGCTGCATACTCTATACTCCATCCATCCTCATCCGCTTTGTCCGGGGCCGGGTCGCGGGGGCAGCAGCCTAAGCAAAGAGGCCCAGACCTCCCTCTCCCCAGCCACCTCCTCCAGCTTATCCGGGGGAATACCAAGGCGTTCCCAGGCCAGCCGAGAGATATAATCTCTCCAGCGTGTCCTGGGTCTGCCCCGGGGCCTCCTCCCGGTGGGACATGCCTGGAACACCTCACCCAGGAGGCGCCCAGGGGGCATCCTTGTCAGATGCCCGAACCACCTCAGCTGGCTCCTTTCGATGTGGAGCAGCAGCTGCTCTACTCTGAGCCCCTCCCGGATGGCCGAACTTCTCACCCTATCTCTAAGGGAGAGGCCAGCCACCCTTCGGAGGAAGCTCATTTCTCCCGCTTGTATCCGCGATCTCGTTCTTTCAGTCACTACCCACAGCTCGTGGCCATAGGTGAGGGTAGGGACGTAGATCGACCGGTAAATTGAGAGCTTCGCTTTTACACTCAGCTCCCTCTTCACCACGACGGACCGGTGCAGCGTCCGCATTACTGCAGCTGCAGCCCCAATCCGTCTGTCGATCTCCGGCTCCCTTCTCCCATCACTCGCGAACAAGACCCCGAGATACTTGAACTCCTCCACTTGGGGCAGGAACTCATCCCCGACCCGGAGTGGGCACTCCACCCTTTTCCGGCTGAGAACCATGGCCTCAGATTTGGAGGTGCTGATCCTCATTCCCGCTGCTTCACACTCGGCTGCGAACCGTTCCAGTGCGAGCTGGAGGGCCTCACCCGATGAAGCCAACAGAACCACATCATCCGCAAAAATCAGAGATGAGATTCTGAGGCCACCAAAGCGAAAGCCCTCCGCCACTTGGCTGTGCCTAGAAATCCTGTCCATAAAAATTATGAACAGAACCGGAGACAAAGGGCAGCCCTGGCGGAGCCCATCACCCACCGGGAACGAGTCCGACTTATTGCCGGCAATGCGAACCAAGCTCTTGCAACAGTTGTATAGGGATCGAATGGCCCGTAGCAATGGGCCAGACACCCCATATTCCCGCAACACCTCCCACAGGACACCCCGAGGGACACGGTCGAATGCCTTCTCCAAGTCCACAAAACACATGTAGACTGGTTGGGCAAACTCCCATGCACCCTCAAGTATCCTGGAGAGGATAAAGAGCTGGTCCAGTGTTCCGCGACCAGGACGAAAACCGCATTGTTCCTCCTGTATCCGAGGTTCAACTAGCGGACGAACTCTCCTTTCCAGCACCCTGGCATAGACTTTCCCAGGGAGGCTGAGGAGTGTGATCCCCCTGTAGTTGGAACACACCCTCCGGTCCCCTTTCTTAAAGATGGGGACCACCACCCCGGTCTGCCAGTCCACAGGTACTGCCCCTGATCTCCACGCAACATTGCAGAGGCGTGTCAACCAGGACAGCCCTACAACGTCCAGAGCCTTCAGGAACTCGGGGCGGACCTCATCAACACCAGGGGCTCTGCCACCAAGGAGTTGTTTAACTGCCTCAGTGACCTCGCCCCCGGAAATTGGCGGGTCATTCCCCTCATCCCCAGACTCTGCTTCCTCCTCGGAAGACGTGTCAGTGGGATTAAGGAGGTCCTCGAAGTATTCCTTCCACCGCCTGACAATTTTCTCAGTCGACGTCAGCAGCGCTCCGCCAGCACTATACACAGTGCAGGTAGAGCACCGCTTTCCCCTCCTGAGACGTCTGACGGTTTGCCAGAATCTCTTCGAGGCAGTCCGAAAGTCTTTTTCCATGGCCTCTCCGAACTCCTCCCACACCCGAGTTTTTGCTTCAGCCACTGCCCGAGCCACATTCCGCTTGGCCTGTCGATACCTGTCGGCTGCCTCCGGAGTCCCACAGGCTAACCAAGCCCGATAGGACTCCTTCTTCAGCCTAGTGGCTCCCTTCACCTCTGGTGTCCACCATTTGGTTCGGGGATTACCACCACAGCAGGCACCAACCACCTTGCGGCCGCAGCTCAATGCAGCAGCTTCGGCAATGGAGACGCTGAACATGGTCCATTCGGACTCAATGTCCCCAGTCTCCCTCGGAATGCTGTTGAAGCTCTGCCGGAGGTGTGCGTTGAAGATCTCGCGGACTGGGGCTTCTGCTAGACGTTCCCAGCACACCCTCACTACGCGTTTAGGTGCACCAGGTCTGTCCAGCGTCTTCCCCCGCCACCTGATCCAACTCACCACCAGGTGGTGATCAGTTGACAGCTCAGCCCCTCTCTTTACCCGAGTGTCCAGAACATATGGTCGCAGGTCTGCTGATACGATTACAAAATCGATCATCGACCTACGGCCTAGAGCGTCCTGGTGCCACGTGCACTTATGGACACTCTTATGTTCGAACAGGGTGTTCAGTCTGGCCAAACTGTGATTAGCACAGAAGTCCAATAACAGAGCACCGTTCGGGTTCAGATCAGGGAGGCCGTTCCTCCCAATCACGCCCCTCCAGGTCTCGCTGTCGTTACCCACGTGAGCATTGAAGTCTCCCAGCAGGACAACAGAGTCTCCAGGTGGAGCACCCTCCAGCACCCCCCCCCCCCCCCCCCCCCCCCTCCAGGGACTCTAAGAAGGCTGGGTACTCTGAACTGCCACTCGGCGCATAAGCGCAGATGACAGTCAGGACCCGTTCCCCGACCCTAAGGCGC